>NC_143586.1:79743759-80387203 GCF_048544385.1 Mastigoproctus giganteus | reverse complement strand
CAACAGTCTGATTCCTAATATAATTCGTTCCATTATTTTGATGAGTGCCCAAGTTTCACTTCCATAAGTCATGGTGGGGAGTGTACACTGGTTCATTATTTTACGTTTCAGACAAATTGGGATACTGCTCCTCAGTATGTGACTATATTTCCTGAATGTTATCCATCCGAAACTTATTCTTCCCTTGACTTCCAGCCATTTATCGTTATTACAGCTAATGACTTGTCCAAGATATGAATCCACCAATTTAATTTCTACTCCTTCAATAATTATATCCCTTTCTGTGGCATACTTGTTCATCATTACTTTTGTTTGTTTAACCATATTCATCTTTAGTCCAAAATCCTTACTCTGCATAACTGATTAAGATTTTCCTCTAATTCTTTGTGATCATGGCTTATGACCATAATGTCATCTACAAATCGGAAATGGTTTAGGTACTCTCCATTCACATTGACTCTTTTCTTGACCAGTCCAATCTTCTGAAAGCTTCTTCAAGCACAACAGTAAACAGCTTAGAGATATTGTGTCTCCTTGTTGAACTCCTTTCTCAATTTTAAATTTGCTACTGTCTTTGTCTAGTCTAATAAAGGAGGTAGCATTCTCATATATTTTCTTCAAAATCCTAATGTATGGGGGGGGGGTCTATGCCTTGTCTTTCCGTGCCTGAAACATTGCCTTATTTTGTTGTTGTTATTTGGTTTTTAGGAGCATTAGCAACTAAGGCCATATTGCTCCGGGGATATGCGGTGTTCATTCCCTGACCTTTCCGCATCCTCCGAATTTGGTGGTCATGGGCTCGAATCCCGGTCTAATCAAGAAGCGTGTGCTACGCACTGCCGCTCCTGCCCATCTCGCTATGGAGGCGCCGCCTTATTTTGTATGGCATGGGTTGGCAACCTGTGGCTCTAACTTTTAGCCCACATGAAGCACAAATTGAAATGGAGTTACGAGAGGACTTAAAAATCAAGGACATGTGGAGTGCAAGACTAATATGCCTTAAAACTGAAATTGGAGATTTGGAAAGGCAAAAGGCTGCCCTTGTAATTCTGCTCAAATAGACGGCAATAGATGAGATGAAAAAGCAAGACCAAATTGTGTTCGATGCATGGAGTAGCTTACTGGACACATATATAAATTTGAAAATACAGTATTTGCATTTGGAGTTCTCTCAGTTTTTGGTTTGACGTATTTCTGTGGGCAAATGTTTTCGAACATGAACTATATTAAAAATAAATCAAGAAACTGTCTGAACAATGCGAGTCTCTCAACATGTTTAAAGATGAAAATTACGGCATACTCGCCTGATGTTGAGAGATACGCTCAAGAAGTTCAGCAGCAAAAGTCGCATTAATTCGTAGCTAATTGGATGTTTGTTATGTTTTTTCAGTATTAATAAATACTATTTCAAAATATATATTTTTTTAATAAAACAACTTCCCACTCCATTCCATTTTTTAAAAAACTCCCTCCCCAAAGCTTGAGCTGAGGATTCTCTCTTTTTTTAAATTAGATCAAAAATGGCTCTTCACTCAAAAAAGGTTGCCGACCCCTGTTGTTAGGAATGAAATACCTTTTCATAATCCACAAATGCCAGCATAATGGTGTTTTATATTCATTTGCTTTCTACATTAGTTGTGATATTATGTGAAGGTGATCCATAGTTGAGAATCCTGTCCTAAAACCAGCTTGCTCTTTTGGTTGATTCTCATCAAGTATTCTTTCTAATCTGTTAGTAACGACCCTTGTGGACAACAAGCTAATTGGTCTATAATTTCCAATTTCTGATTAGTCTCCTTTCTTATGCAACAAAATTAATTTAATAATACAACTTATTCTTAAAGCAAACTGGACTTTTTAATCAATTCTGACTTTATGAAACTTTCTCATTTCTTTTTATAATAAATGAATAGGCGAATTATAGCCAAAGTAGCCTTATAATTATAGAATTATAGCCTTCATGCGCCATCAAATCCCCATATCAACAACCATGGGTCACACCTTTCTTAATGTTTTTTGTGAACTCTTTCTAGTTCCTGCATGTATCTTCCTCCTAATTTTAATAACTCTACAGTAACTTCATCTTTACCTGAGGTTTTCTGATTCTACCTCATCAGGAAGAATGCATGTTCAACCTCATCAGGAATGATATCAGGTATGTCGCATGTATTGCGAATTTGTGATCCATCTTCCCCACTGCTGGCATCATTCCCCTGCTCCTTGTATAATTCTCTATAGTAGTCTTCTGCTATTTGAATTATGCCTTCTCTGCTGTTTATAAGTACACCATCGCTATTCTTCAGTTTCAGTATCATTTGTCTTTCTGTATTACTGCCCATGGCTGCTGATAAATCCTTTGTTTTCCCTTAATGCTTGTTCTACTTTTCTTGTGTTAAATCTTCTTATGTCCTCTCTGAGTCTCTTTGTAATGGCTTTGCATAACTCGGTATACTCAATTTTGTCTTTGTCAGTGTTTATCTTGCCCTTCATTTGTCATCTTCGGTTCTTCATGACAAGTGTTTCTTGACTAATTTTTTCTTCTTTGGATTTCTTTTTACCTATAGGTTTCTTGTGCTTTATCACTTTCAGAAAGTTGTTGTATTCCTCATCCTGAAAGGTCTGCAGAAGCTCAAACTTGTTCCTGAATTCCAGTACATACTGCTTTTTCTCCTCTTCTGTTATCTCAAAGACCTTCATATTATTTACTCAAGTCAGTGTTTTCCTTTCTTTTCTTCTATATCAAGTATGCATCTTACCATTCTGTGATCACTTCCAACATTTACCTTTTTCAGGACAGTAACATTGTACACAATATATCTCCTGTTAGTGAGGACGAAATCAATTTCATTAGTTGTTAATCCATTTGGGCTCATCCACGTCACTTTCTGTTCACCCTTTTCCTGAAAAAAGTGTTCATTACTGATATTCCTCTAGATTCTGCAAATTCCACAAGTCTTTCAAAATTCACCAATTCCAAAATTTCCTATAGTTTCCATTTCTGTACTGTTATGTCTCTTTCCAACCTTAGCATTGAAGTCCCCCATAATGATGGCGTAGTGAGTCTTCTGTTCATCTAGAAGTCTCTCAATTTCGGGGTACATTTCTTCAACCTCTTCATCATGATGGCTTGATATTGGTGCATATGTCATTATAACCTTTAGTTTGTATCTCTTAGAAATCTTGAGGAGTAGTCTTGACACCATTGATTATGTACTTTTGAATTCCAAAATGTTGTTTTTAATATCTTTATGGACCAGAACACCAACTCTACCTTCACTGTTTTCACTTGATAAACTTGTAAGTGATTCATCTCTTCTTCTTCTTGTTTCAGTCAAGCTGATGATAGTCCAATTCACATTTTCTAATTCCATTTCCAGCTCTAATATCTTATCTTCACCAATGAGCAATCTTATGTTGTAACAGGCCAAGTTCAGTTCCGTGGATAGCAGTTTGGTCATACCCAGAGATTCTTTGCACCCTCTGCTTCCACTCTGACCCTCTTGGTGCCATAAGAGGGAGAGTGAAAACCACTGGGGACTGAGAGCCATTTGTTTCATTGTGTTGTCATATTTAATAAATTGCTGGAGGGTTTGGTCTTTTCCTCTTCATGCTGAGCAGGCATCTTGAAGAGAACCACTCTACATGTTCATTGCCACCAAAGTGACATAACAAGGCTTACCAATGACAAAGTGTGTATGAGTGGATTTTAGGGAAGCAGGCCAACCAGACCTATCCTAAATATTCTAAAATAGAAAGATATTGGATCCATCAGTGTTTTAGACTAAGTGTCTGATAACGCACAGAATGCCTGTTCCCCTCTAAGCCCCATTACAATACATACATACATATTAAAAAAATATATTGGGAAGCACTAACAAAAAGAATGCTGCTTGATGAGCTATCTTGTCTCCTCTACAGTTAATGCATCTGTAATGTGTAAAAATTTGCAAAATAAGATAAAATACAATAAAAATAAGAAGAAAAGTCACTAACAGAAGATTCTGCTATCTTGTCAAGAGGTTCACTATTTTCCTTGCAGTCACTTAGTAAATTGACAAGTGTGAAAACTACATTTAATAAAATCTAATAAAACTAAATATATCAAACAAATTCCCTAAAAAAATTTATGTAAAGAATGATTTTAGGAGGGTTGGGACTACATCAGACGGATTTCTGCTTTAGCCCCAACCCTAGAAAATCAGGATTTTCTAAGTAGGAGTTTGGGGGGGGGGGACTAAAGCAGTGTTCTAGGAAATCACTGAGCTGTAATCAATGTAGCAGCAAAAAAAATTCATATTTGGTCATAAGGATGTTGCTGTAGCCCCTTTATTTCCTATCTGGGATTATAGTTAATGATTAGTATATTTGACACAATATTAGAACAGTCAAGTCATCTTTAGTGATTAATGTGTGATATACTGAAGCTGTCAATCATGCAATGTTGAACTCTTGTCAGAAGAGAAGTGACATTTTATCAAATTTGAACAAAATTCTCTACATGTCATAATGTGGGCTGGAATAGCCAGTAATTGACTGGACCACTCTGATAGCGTGTTAATCAGCACACAAATCTGGACATGTTGTTTTTGCTTTTGCCCAGTTGGATTACTCCACAAATACTTCATAAAACGATGCATGGAAGATGGTATAGAATTACTCTACCATGAGAATGGTGAAGTACAAATGAATCTGTTGGACAATTAAAACCTATTTAATATGTAGTAATATGTACCATACACATATTCATATTATATGATATATAATATAATATGTTACTCTTTCTCTGTTCCAGAGTTTCACATGGTTCACATAGTTGGGCATTTCCAGTGGACAATTAAAGCTTGTGTCATATATTGTAATAAGTGTCATACAAACCCCAGGGGCTCACATCTGGTGAGTATGAGCTTGGCACACCCAGGATCCTGAGCTGGATATCATCATTCTTCTCTTTCTTGGTGATTCCTTTCTACTTCTGACTCTCTCTCTTTCAGGGTAACTCGGGTTTTGGCTGGTTCGGCGTAAGCTCAGGCTTCCTTGCACGATATAGCTATTATTATTAATAATAATAATAACATTGTAATATGTTACTCTTTCTCTAATCCAGCACCTTTACAAACTTCACAGTTGGTGTGCTTTATCCCTTTATCTAACATTTCTTTTGCTGTTCATCTTCAACAAGACAATGGCATTATATTCTAGGGTACTAGAATGCTAGTGTACTGTTTCTTATCAATGAGTTACCATATTTTTGCCTGGGGAAAAGAAAGTTACAGTGCTGTTATAGTTAATATTGGATTAATGAAATATTGGGTTAAGGTCTTGGAAGGGGAGGAAGACACATCTAAAGAAAAAACTAAACTTTTTGAAAGGATTCTAAGATAGGTAACTTATCTTGTGAGAATCACAAAGAGATATCTATCTGAGGAAAGACTAAGATGTGAGTGTTACACAGCTTTGAAACTAAACATTTTGGAAGGATGGTTATCTGATAACAGGGCACTGTTATCAGATAACAGTGCCTCAGATACAGTTATCAGTTATCAGATATAGTTGAGTGGTTAGCATGAGGTTCAAGCCCACATGATTTTATTCTTGCCAAAATGACTAGCTGTAAATCTTTTTGACTTATGTGGTCATGGCAGAGCATAAACAGAACATATTTTATAAGGCACTGAAAGGAGAGGGGTGGAAAGAAAATGAATGATGAATGAATGAGAAGACAGTGGAACTTTCATATTGAAATGGCACACAAATACGAGTTATTAGAAACACTAATAGCGACTAGCTCTCAGAGTAAATTGCTATCCTCAGTAGCTGAGGTTAACAGTCTGGCAAAATTTAAAAGAAAACTGGTTTGGTAGCTTCTGGTTGTGAGAGAAATATATGAGTGGATCTAGCTTATATAGAGAATTTTTAGTTTTTTTTTTTTTTTTTTTTTGTTTTGCTATTCCAGCAAAAGCCTGGCTCCTTTCTTGCATGTTTTAGTCTTTACTAATGTTAAAAGACTTACCTTCAGTTGGTGGTTTGTTTTCTTGAGGAAATCTATTTCATCAGTGAATTTCTTTTTCTCCAATCCCGTGTGGCTTTCATAAGTTTGCTGCATCTGTTCATATCTGGCTTGGAGTTCTCTCACTTCTTCCCTTAACTTAAAGTTTTCTGCATCCAGCCTTTGAACCTAAATAATAACCAAATCACCATTTCACAAGAATTACAACCTTATATATGCAAAGTGAAAATCAGGCTTTTGTCTAATTTTTGCTGTGTTTTTATATTTATAATTAATTTCTATCAATGAATTAACAATACAATGTATATATATTACTATTTAACATATTTCCTATTAATATTGACTTTGGTACACACTCAGGGCTATTTATATCTGACACATTGTCCTGACTCTAACACTGTGCAATCTTGTAACCTATTTAATAAAGTAATTTGAAATTAATGGGACTAACTTGTTTATTGCGACCCCATTCTATGAAAAGTCAGGTACTCTGATTGCAGCTGTAATGCTTAATCTTTAGCACAAATGGCAGCCACAAGGCTAAGAAAAATTGTTTGTGCATACCTTAAAACTTGTAGGAAAATAAAGTGATTTCTTTGTTTTGTTCTGCCAAAATCTGAACATTCACACCTAGTCACTCCTTTTGGCTAAAATTAGTACACAGCAGTTTGCCATTTCCATTGCTAGACATTTAATTACAATGCTGGAAGGAAAGTTGAGAGGGAAAAAACAAGGAATGGTTGTTGAATGATTTCTTTATTGAGTGGAAATAGTAATGAAAGCTTATGTTCACTTTACTGCTTGTTTTAAACAAGTGTCGGAGTTGTGATATATGAAATTTGAATGAGAAGAAATACTTCATGGAATAAATAGTGCTTTTATTTATAAGCAAAATATTACATAGTGACTGCCATTAATGTTATTCAACTAAATATTTAGTGACATTCAAGAAAAGTTTGTCTGCACTGATTATCTGTAAGTAACTAAAGGAAGGACTGAGAAGTTCCACTTCCGGAAAAAATTTGGTGAGTTAGTTATCTAGTTATCAGAAATGTATGTCATTTATATTGCATTTTTTTTTTTTTTTTTTTTTTACCAAAAGAACTAAGGCTATGAGGCATCAGTATATTATATTTGTGAACTGTGTGTATGTTTGTTGTTGTTGTTATTTGGTTTTTAGGAGCATTAGCAACTAAGGCCATATTGCTCCGGGATATGCGGTGGTCATTCCCTGACCTTTCCGCATCCTCTGTATTTGGTGGTGATGGGCTCGAACCCCGATCTAATCAAGAAGCATGTGCTACGCACTGCTGCTCCTTCCCACCTGGCTATGGAGGCGCCTGAACTGTGTGTATGTGTTGATGGTCAGTTTAACTGTTTTGCTGAAGGAAAAAACCCAAGTTTATGGGGAGGAGACATTTGATACTCATCTCAGCCCACTAATTCAGCCATGGTATAAAAAAGCCCATAAAAACCTCTGTTGTCTAAGAAGGTAATTGGTAAAGTTGTATCAAAAATTTCCTGTGTTTATCCTACCTGTGATCTGTTCCAATATCATGATTATTCAAAATAACTGGCAGTGGCAGAGGAGTCTAATATTTGGAATCCAGCATAGATTACCATTTTCTGTAGAATGCTGAGGTGATCTACTAATGTAGTCATAAAAGGGCATCTTTATAAATGAAGATAAACAGCAACTGCTAAAACAAACACTTTTCTGCATCATTTAAACTTGTTGATTTTTAAATATTAACTGAAAATTTTCAAAAAAATTTTCCTTTAATGCTCAGTTAAAATTTTCAAAATAAGCCAGTTAATTAAATTGGTTTATTTCAGAAAATTTAAATGAAAATTAGAAGAGTTACTTTTACTACTCATTTTCAGTGTACCTAATGAGAACTTCCTATTAAGAGAAAATTTATTATTTTTGGTTTGTGGCTACTGCAATGAATATGTGACCTTTCAGGCAGCACTATCTAGACCAGCATTTCCCAACTTTTTTAGTCATGGAACACTTTTTATCTCACAATATATTTACAGAACACTTATGAAACACAAGTTTAGCGGGAGCCAAAGAACTGTTTGCTAATATTTTATTACATACGATGCACTTGCATTAGGAGCATCTTTATTTCCAACACATGTAAAGCCGAAATTCAAGTAACTGTCATCATACTTTTTCACTTCGGATTTTTGGGGAACAAAAGACTGCAATTATTCATCCTCACTTTGAAGTGTGACAATATTGTGTTCATTTTCATTGACCACAGTTGCAATACTAAAAGTACTTGCTTCTCGTTTTAAAGTTCCTTTTTTTAACCACAAATCCATGGTTATTTATTTTAATAATAATATTTCAAAATACTAATAATTATCAAAATAAATTTATACAAGAAAGTGAGTTTAGTTATGATAACGGTCCGCTTCTCCCTCTCCTTCAACCCGTGTACTCCACACTAAATCGCATACAAATAACATATTAGATTACTACATTGCTACTTTTTCGTAGATGTCATTACCCCTCAGCATACTTCTCTATGCAAAAGCCCACCAAAATAAAGTGTTCCGTGGTCTACTTGATTATTAGTCTGTGCCAGTACATTAATAATAATAAAAAAAAAATTATGTTAAAAATTATAATGATATAAAAGTGTTGTATGCTACAAATATGCAAAATTTATTTATTTTTTTAATTATTAATTATGATTGCCTTAAGTTGATGACAGAGAACATTCTGTTCCCTCCAAAGATTGATCAAGTTTGGTCTTATGTCCAAATTAGAGACAAAAAATGTTATTCACAGTTCGGCTTAAGTTGCTAATATCTTTTTAAATTGCATAGCATCACTCAACAGACAAATCTTCCATGCATTTAAAAATCTAAGACACTACCAGGACAGCTCTTTCGAAGCTTACTGGTTTTTCATCAGCTGGTGGTTGGCCCTTCTGTTAGCAAACCTAAGCCAAATAAGTGAATGGCTAAGCAGTGTATGAAAGAAAAACTCCCATTTAAATTTTCCATTAATATCCCCCAAAATCTATATAATGTCATGGCATGGGGTTAGTACAACCCAGCTATTGAGGGAATACACTAATGGTTGTATAAAACACTGTGTTTAAATGGAAATTTTTCTTTTTGTACGCTGCTTGGCTGTTCAATTAGACAGAAAAGAGTTGTTCAGCATAAGTTTGCTAATAAGGCCATCCACTGGCTGATGAAAAGCCAGTAAGCTTCAAAACAGCTGTACTGGTGGTGTTTCAGATTTTTAAATGTAATGTAGATTTATCTATTTGGTGATGATGCTATGCAATTTAAAATGATATTAGCAACTTGGCTGAACTGTGGATAATGATTTTTGTCTCTGTGGACATAAAACCAAGCTTAATTGATCTTTGAAGGGAATAGAACATATCCAGTGATCAGCCTAATGCAATAATGCACTTAAAATTTATATGTGCTTGTGTGTTATGTTTTTCAGATATGGACCTATTGAATTCATCAATAGGTAACCCTGGTCATCATTAGCACAGAGTACAGAGTATGCTGGGCACATGATTAACTATGTGGTTTGAGCTTTATTTTATCCTGCTAAACATCTGCAGCATTTCCATAATTTCCTCTTGTAAACTTGAATAATATTTTAATTCTAATTATTTACTTTTGAAAAAAATATTGAGTGCAATTTACCTGAATACTGGTTTATTTTTTGTGATTAATTGTTTTCTCTAAATGTATTGGTATTATTAGATATTTAGTCTAGAATGAAAAATTCTTCTGTTTCTTTTAGATAATATTTGTACCATTTGTAAAACAGAAGATATCATTTATGTAAAATGGGTTAATGTAAGCCAGTGTTCGTGGAGCAGATGAAATTTTGAAGAATGTTGAATTATTTAACCTTTGTTAGTCTTGTGGCATTTGATTGACCACTTTTTTTAAAGTAATGTTTGTATAAATATAACTATTATACAAATTGCACAGGTTATCTTTACCTAAATACTTTAAAAGAAAGCACCTCAACCATGCAAAGATTAGAATTTATTTATTTACTAATAAAGACTAAAAATAATGTGTTGCAGGTGTTTTTACTTCCACTTCTTTAGTGACTGCAAAATTAAAAATAAGATGGGTTACTCTTTATTATATTTTTACTCAAATTATTAATTTTATTCTTTAATTTTAAACTAAAAAAAAAATTGTCAATTGCCATGATTTTAATATTTCATTTAATCTAATCCAAACATAAAGTTGGCAAAAATAATTAACAGAGCTAATACTAGAGTGCTAATATAAATGTAAGTCATTTACTTGATTCACCTGTACAACATAAGTTTGTTGTACAGGTGATAGAGGCCATCCATCAACTGATGAAAAGCCCGTAATTTTCAAAACAGCTTCCTGGTGGTGTCTGCCAGGAGAGTTGTTTCGAAGGCTGTTTCTAACGCTGTTTCAACAAACCAGGATAGATTAAATTAATTAATGAATTGAGTATAAAAAAAAGAGTAATTTTTTTTAAAAACAGTTATCATCTCCTGAATTCTTGATTATCAGCAGGAATTCAGAAGATTATCAGAGAAAATAATTACAAGATTATCTAATTATCAGCAGTGATCCTTCATCCATTAAGAATCTGCAGATAAAAGGCCCACTAAATTGGCAGTAATCAAAATGTGTTGATGTGGAGTTCACTTAAAGATATAACTAATGTTACAATTGATTCAAAGGCAAGAGAAAGGGCTTTTTCTTTCATAAAGGTGACTACAGTGGATCAAACAGATTATAAATTCTATGCAGTTGGATCAACTGATGAAGTTATCAACAGCAAATTCTAAATGGGAGGCATTCAGAAATGTTATCATAGAAGCTACTAAGCTTTTACACCAACTAAGAGAGAGAGAGTGTTAAAGGCATAGACCTAAATGGATGCAAGATGAACTGATGACACATGTAGCAGCAAAGAAAAATCCATTGGAAGCATCTAAATAATCAGGTGATACAGATGCCTACAGCAGATATAAACTAGTCTGCAATAGAGTCAAAAAGTAGGCTAGGCAAGCAAAGGCAGATTGTGAGAAGTCTGGCAAATAATGAAAAGAAAAACAGCAAAGATTCTTTGCTTATGTAAATAGTAATAGTATTCACCATATAGTGCAAGGAAGCCACAGGCTTTTATTGCATAAAAAAAAAAAAAAAAACCAAGTAGATAAGAAAATACAAAAAATAAAAGCTTCCCTCTTCACATCCAGTTGACTTTTTGAATTTATTCAAACTACCAGCCTCAAATTACCTGTGAGGGCAAATTGTTCCAGCAATCAACAATTCCTGGCTAAAAGAAAACTTCCTACAATCTAATCTAAACACTGTAATTTGAATTTATGATCCCTACTTATAGAATTCTTTATAACAGCGAGAATTACACCTTCATTAATTTTACTAATCCCTCTCAGAGCTTTGTAAATCTCAATCAGGTCACCTCTGAGATGCCTAGCTGCCAAGCTCTATGCCCACACAATCAGTCTTTCCTCATACAGTTATCCTTCTGCTGATCTCACCATTTGAGTTTGCCTGTCTTTGGACTCTTTCAAAAAGCTCGATGTCTTTTTTTCAGATGAGGTCTCCTTACTTGAACACAGTATTCCAAATGTGATCTTATGATTGCCTTATACAGTGGGATCTTTACAGGATAACATTCAATAAATCATCGACAAGACACCATGGGCTTTCCTGACTGCCACTGTTCAGAAAACTTCATATCTGCCCATTTTGTAACTCCCAGATCCCTTTCCTCCTCTCCACTGTTTTTAAATCAACCCCCACCACGTGTATAATTTGTGGGCTGCTATTCCTCATGCATTTAGCAGCATAAAAATATAGCTGCCACTTCTCTGACCATCTTTGAGGTCTGTTCAAGTCATCCTGAAGAAGTGCTGCTTGACACTGATCATTAACGACTCTGCAAATTTTGACATCACACCTATCCCTTCATCAATATCATTTGTGAAAATGAGAAACAACAGTGGTCCAAGAACTGATCCTTGAGGGACTCCATTCCTGATGTTATCCTGTAAAGTTACACTGAAGAAGATCCATTAATCACAACACTCTGCCTTCTGCTCTACAGCCACCCAGCAATTCATCTTAGAATCCTACCAGTAATCCCAACCTCTTCAAGCTTATACAGTAACCTCTCACGAGGGACAGAGTCAAATGCCTTGCTAAAATCCAAATAAACTTTGTCGAAATTGCTCCCTAAATCGAGCTCATGAGTAACTGTGTCACAATAGCCTACTGAGTTAGTTAAGCATGATTTTCTCCTTAACAAAGCCATGTTGTGTGTCCTTCAGAATGTTATATCTATCTAACTGTTCCTGGACTGAATTTTTAATCACTGCCTCTAAAAATTCTTTTCTACCACTGAAGTCAGACTAACTGGTCTGTAATTACCAACTTGACCCTTAGAATTGCTTTTATGTATTGGTGATACATTGGCACTTCTACAACCCAAAGGAATTTCACCTGAGTCCAAAGATGCCCTCATAATTAACCTCAATGGTTCAATACACTCCCTTGCACTCTCCCTCAAAAGTATAGGGTATATGCTGCCAAAGACAGAAACATCATGATAGAAATTGGGTGGCACATAAAATTGGGATGGTAAGCACTTGGAAAGCGTAATATAGTCTTCAAGACAAAATTTGCCACTCTGTCCCAAACAAAAATTTTGTGAACAATGCATTCGCCTAACTTCTCCATATTTCTCTGTGTGACACTGAGCGGGTCACACAGAGAAGTATGGCACGATGAATTTTGAACATGACGAAAAGAGATCGAAAAACATGTGAATGGATTTGCCAACAAACCAAAGTCTCCGAAATCATTGAAAGAATAAAGCAATTAAAATGGACAAGTCACATATCAAGAAGAATTAATGATTGATGGACTAAACAAATTTTGGAATGGATACTGCTTGATGTTAAACACACAAGATAAAGACCAAAGATGAGGTGGAGTGATGAAATTGTGGAATTTGCTGGTGTACAATGGCAACAGAAAGCACAAGATAACAGTTGCTGGAAATGCATTGAGGCCTTCATCCTGCAGTGGATTGACAATTGCTGAAGACGATGAATGTATATATTATAGCTATGGAATTATATATATGCATATAGGCCAGTACATTAAGTATATTAAGGCAATTGTGAAGGCAGTCACAATATGAGATATAACCAAAATGATGCCAATTTAATTAATTAATTAATTTAATTACTTTGGTAGATAGCTATGTAGCCGACCGGGCTAGCCGGGTGGGTAAAGTGCCTGCCTGGTAACCCAAAGGTCGCAGGTTCGAATCCCGCCTCGCGCTTGGATCAGAGTAAAAAATGCACGTAAAAAAATTCATATCAAACCTTGGGAGGTGCAATATGGCCACAGGAGCCGATGTGCCAACAACTAGAAAAAAAAAAAGATAGCTATGTTAAAATGATGCATTTGCACTAACCTACATATATATCATTATTATTAGAATTATTATTTTTCTTTTTAACTGTTTAAATATTTGCTGTAGTCACTTACATCAGCTTTAGCATCAATGGAGCGTTTCTCTGCCAGAAGGGCTTTCCTCACACCAAATGCTATGCTACTCTCATATAGAGTTTGATAAGCCATTAGTGTCATTCGAAGTTCATCTCTGATTCGCAGAAACAAAAGACCTCTGTCAGCACAGTTAATTGTTTCCTGTCTAATTAATTCATCTGCAAGATTTCAGAAAATGAAGAAAATTGCAAAATTGCAGGTTAACAATAAATGGTATCAGCTTAATAAAAAAATTTCATATTATCCTTCAATTCATTTTTTTAATTTTTTGTCCAATCAAGTTTTATCTAATGAATAAAACAGTAACAATTAAAATTTAAACCTGAGCTAATAATTTTTTAATTTTTATAATGATTCTTACTATTTAATAATTGAAGATACAAGGTGTAGCTATTAAATAATCATTTATGTCACCCATGAAGCAAAGGCAAAGCAGCTGACCTTGAACCTTTTAACCCTTGGGGGATTTTAACTTCCCAGATATTGACTGGAACTTGTGGGTTGGTCACATGAACACTAGCAAGACTTTTGTGGATTTATTGGATGATTGTTTTCTGCAGAAGCAGAATGTTCAAGAGGCAACTAGAGAGGATAATAATACTCTTGATCTGGTTATCAGCAGTGATTATACATGTATAAAGAATTTGCAGATAAGGGAACCACTAGGTGGCAGTGATCACAGTGTACTGATGTGGGATTTACTTAAAGATATAATTACCATCAGGGGTAAAGGGAAGGGTTTTTGCTTCCATAAAGGTGACTACAGTGATCTCAGACAGTTTTAAACTTCTGTACAGTGGGACAAACTGATGATGTTACCAAAAGCAAATTCTAAGTGGGAAGCATTCAAGGAACTAATCGTGGAAGCTACTAGGCTTTTCATAACAATTAAGAAATATTGTTCAAAGTTTAGATGAACTAATGAAATTTGTGGCAGAGAAAAAAAAATGCATGGGATGCATATAAATTACCAGGTGACACAGAAGCCTATGCTATGGCAGATATAAGCTATTTTGTAATCAAGTCAAAAAGAAGATTAGGCAAGTAAAGGCAGATTAAGAGAAATCTTTGGCAAAGCATGCTATGAAAAATAGCAAGCACTTCTTTACTTATATAAACTCTAGAAGGAAGGCTTCAGATTGGTCCACTTGATATCGATGGTTTCACTGTTGATGATTCTGCTCAGATAGCTGATAATCTGAATGAGTATTTTGCATCTACATTCACATATGAGGAGTTATTAAGGGAGGAAAATGCCAGAAGTTTAAACTGTAACAGGGTGCTTAATGATTTTGTAATAACTGAGAGCAAAGTGGAGGAGAAATTGTTGAAGTTAAACATAAAAAGGCACCTGAGGCAGATGGGATCTATCCAGTTATATTAAAGGAGGCGGAAAAGCAACTAAGCAAACCCTTAAATATAATTATGAGAGCATCCTTGGACTCAGGGGAAGTCCTCATGAACTGGAAATGTGCAAATGTAGCCCCAATTCACAAAGCGGGATGTAAGAGTGACACAAGTAATTACAGACCAGTTAGTTTAACTTCTGTTCCTGGTAAAATAATGGAGTCACTGGTTAAAGATGCACTGCAGTTTCATCTAGACAAGACTGCAGTAATAATTCAGACACAGCCTGGGTGTGTTAAGGGAATGTCTTGTCTGACCAATTTGATTGGATACTATGATATGGTTACAAAGGCGCTGGATGCAAAAAATTATTTTGATATCATATACTTGGATTGTATATGGTAGTAGTCTACCATACGCAACAGTGTCAAAAGGAGCAGTATGGTATTAAGGGCAAGTTGCTACAATGGATAAAAGGGTGGTTGAGTGGATGAAGGCAGAGAGTGGTAATCAATGGACGCTGCTCTTCGTGGACTAATGTTATTAGTTGAGTCCCCAGGATTCAGTGTTTGGCCCACTGTTGTTTTGTCTATTTATCAATGATACTGATGAAGATATATCAGGCTTATCGTTGAAGTTTGCAGATGCTAGAAAGGTCGGCAGGTTGCAATGTTGCAGTGCACTACTGCAACAGGATCTATAAAATTTGGGCAGATGGGCTGAGAAGTGGCAACGGAAGTTTAACATTGACAAATCCAAAGTACTGCATACGGGTTGATGCAATCCCAGAGAAAAGTACCAACTGTGTGGTACTACACTTAAGGTGGTAGAAAATGAAAAAGATCTGGAAGCAATTGTGCAGTCAGATATGAAGTTTTCTGAGCAATGCAGGCAGGCTGCCAGAGCAGGTCATGGGATATTGTCAATGATATACAGGAATTCTGCTAGTAGGGAAAAGGAGGTGATTATCCCTTTGTATAAGGCAATGGTGAGGCCACACCTTGAGTAATGCATACAGGTCTGGAGGCCTCATTTTAGAAAAGATGTTGAGTTGCTTGAGCGTGTACAGAGAAGGGTAACAAGATTGGTGAGGGGAACGAAGAGTTTCCTCTTACCAAGAAAGGCTTAAGTTCTGCAAATTGCAGCGGCTGGAAACTAGGCACCTGCAAGGTGATCTGATTGAGGTGTATAAGGCCTTGAATGGGCTGAGCATGATTTCTGATGGGATTCTTCCGCTTGCTCAGATTACGAACCTGATGGGGCAAAACTTCAAATTGAGGAAAGACTAGAATAAATGTGCGGAAATTTGCCTTTAGCCAGCGGGTGGTTAATTGCTGGAACAAACTTCCAACTGTCATGCAAGTTGATAGCTTAAATAAATTCAAGGAGGAACTGGACAAACTTTAAGAGGGAATGGATGTGTGAAATTGTCTTTTTTTTTTGGCTGGTGCTACATAAGCTCATACGCTTGCTTTCTTGCATCACATGCCACTATTACTTTCCTTAGTTGAACACCATCATGTTCCAACATGCTCATTTGCTTTGCAGTGAGATAGTTTTTCATTACCTTGTGTTTTTGCAGTTTGCTGGAAAAAGGACAGACAAAAGAGTTAAACAACTCAATCTCAAATTTTTAACAAAACTAAAGAAAACACCAATTGAAAGTTATGAGTTGTTACATAAAATTTATGGGGAAGATAATATATAAAGAGCTCATGTGTTTGAATGTCATAAAATGTTTTTAGAATGAAGAGATAATGTAGATGACAATGAACAACCAGGTTGTCTAGTATCCATGAAAACTAATGAAAATGTATACTGGGTAGAACACTGATGAAAAATGATGTCATTTAAGCATCAGAACTAAATATGGACAAAGATACAGTTGGACAAATTTTAACTAAAAAGATCATGGTTGGATGCTCCATCAAGAAGACTACTCCATCACACAACTTGCTCTCTGTTCACCAGTTTCTGACCAAAAACAAATCCCTGTGTGTGAACATGTACCCTACTTGCCAGGCCTAGCCCCTTATGACTTTTTTCTCTTCTCTAAACTGAAAAGTGTACTTAAAGCAACTCATTTTCAGTGTAATCAAGATATTCACAAAAAACAACAGAAGTGTTAAAAGGACTTTTGCAGAAGGTGACTTCCAGAAATGTTTCTGTGCTTGGAAAAAAGTATGGAACAGTGTGTGCAAGTTCTAGGCAATTATTTTGAAGGGGATAACTTGTAAAGTATAAAATATTTCATTTTATTCATTTTATTGCAACAGCCTTGTTATTTAATTGACAAACCTCATACATGAAATATTTCTTTCCTCTTTCAGGTGATATAAATATTAAACATGTTGGGACTTCCTAATGTATTTCCTACCAGTAGAAGTAACAAAATGAGAAAGCAGAGAAGAGTATTTCTCCACATTACTTCCTCAGTGCAGTGAAATTAAGTTTTCATTCAAATTTTAATGATCCATTAGGTAAAAGAAATCAGCTATGCTTGAATGCTTAATGTAAAAATTTTATTACTTTGACAGAAATATTTTTAATAAATATTTAAAATATCAAATGGAAGTAAAGCATGAATTAAAAAAAAGAAAAGAAATAACTACCAAAGCACTGGTCATATAATTCACGTCTAATAGGACATATTCCCATTTCACGAGCTTGTCGTTGTCTGAGTAGAGTATCAAGCTGCTCTTGAAGATTAACAACATCCATTCTAGTAGCAGGTGTGCGAGATACATGTTGTACCCATAACTGACCGCTTTCTTCATATTCCCTGTTGAGTGCATATAAACAGATTTTTATTTTTCATTTAAGTTTACATGAGGTGTGTGTGTGTGTGTGTGTGTGTGTGTGTGTGTGTGTGTGTGTGTGTGTGTGTGTGTGTGTGTGTGTGTGTGTGTGTGTGTGTGTGTGTACATGCACAATGTGAAATATTTTGTTCATATATGCAGGCTTAATTAACTGTACAAGATAGGCTCAAAAAGTTCTAAGGAGGAAAGGAGCAAAGACATTGTATTAGTATTAACAATATGGTGCAAAGAAACCCTAAACTTTTGCTGCACCAGCCAAAAAAATAAAAAAATAAATAAAAAGCAAAATAAAATAAACTATCTGTGATTCCCTTCTTATGTAGGTGCCTATAACTAACAACTTGCCAGCTAAAAGAAAAATTCCTACAATCCAGTTTAAATCTTTTCCCTTTCTCTTCCCACTGCAGAAGGTAGTCCGAAGCCTGCTCATATATGGCGAGACTTGCATTACTTACACATAATTGGTAAAGCTAGAAGGCATGAAGGACTAGAAGGCATGATAATTCTTAGAGAAGGGTGCAGTGAACTGAAGGTTTCAAAATGAGGAAATGCATTGCCTCTGGAAGCAGACAAACATTAAATTCTGCAGCAACTGAGCAGATCTGCTAATAGAAACACTGCAGATGCTTTGGATGGTATAGGGAAAATAAATGATGTCCCAGTGCAAGAAGTTTCAATGGAAAAATATGTAAATGAACATAGGCATCACTGGAAGACCACTTGTACAGGAGTGTATGTATTCTGAACACCAGACTCTGAATGGCAATAGAAATGACAGTAGCTAATGTCAAAATTTCAGTTGGTAGTTGCCACACTCTTAGTAGGAATATGAAGATTTAGGAAAAATGTGATGACTGCATGTAGTGATCAACACAGTAGATAATCTGGATTTTCTCCAAAGGATTGTCTCAGATGAAGAAACTTGGTGTTTCCAGTAAGGACCCTCAAAGTAAAGTAAAAATTCCTCATGTGAAAGTTGCCATTGTCAGCAAGAAGTTCAGGCACAGTCATTCAAAATAGAAGGAAAAGTAATGTTGAAGTACAGTAAGTCGAGGACTTACTGTACTTCAACATTAACTTTCCTTCTACTTTAAATATGATAGATTGCATTAGTGGCTGCTAATGTGAATTGATAGTGGCATCGGCACTTTGTTTTCACCTTAACCACTTGTTGTAAACAAAATAAATATAAACCCTAAATATGTCTGCAAAAAAAAAAAAAAAATGGTGAGAATAATAATCATAGTGATAAGAAGAGGTGCATTATAACTATGGAGACTAAAGTCGAAACCATTAAACAACATGAAAACGGCAAAAAATTTGTGGATATTGCACGTGTTTACGAAATGAATGAATAGTCTGTTAGAACCATTATAAAAGATAAAGTTCGGATTATGCAGCACGTAAAAAGTTCTGTGCCAATGCAATATATGATCATATCCAAAAGAAGAGGCTTATTAATAGAAGAAATGGAAAATTTGTTGCTGATTTGGATAGAAGACATGAAACAATAAGTCTTATGCTCATACAAGAAAAAGCCTCGAGTCTTTTTGAAGAACTAAAGTGTAAACATGGTGAGAATGTTGCTACTGAAACTGATGGTTTCAAAGATTTAATGGCCGTGCTAAACTACACAACATCAAAGTTACAGGTGAGGCTGCTAATGCAGACATAGTAGCAGCTAGAGAGTTCCCCAAGACTTTGGCAGAAATCATCAAAAACGAGGATTACCTACACACAACAGGTCTTCAATGTAGATGAGACTGGTTTATGTTGAAAAAAAAAAAAAAAAAAAAAAAAATGCCAGATCATTCTTACATATCGCAAGAAGAAAAAACTATGCCAGGATTAAAGTAGTATTAAAAGACAGATTAACCTTTCTTTTTGGTAGAAATGCTGCTGGAGGTTGCAAAATAAAACCACTGTTAGTTTACATTAGCAAAAATCCAGGGGCCTTCAAAAATATTTCAAAGGCATCACTACCTGGTGTGTGGAAGTCCAATCAAAAAGCATGGATGACACAGAAATTTTTCGGGACTGGTTTCTTCATCATTTTGAGCAAGAAGTTAAAAAATATTGCCAAGAAAATAACCTACCATTTAAGATATTACTGTTGGCTGATAATGCACCTGGCCACCCAACAACTATGTGGCTATCACAAAAACATAAAAGTTATATTTTTTCCTGCAAATACAACTTCCCTCATTCAACCCATAGATCATGGTCTAATACAGACATTCATAAGTTATTATCTATGAACAACATTTAGACAGGCAGTAAGGGCCACTGAAGGACAGAATGCCAGATCATCGAAGCAGTTCTGGAAAGGATTCGACATTTACAAAGCTGTTAAAAACATCGATGCTGCCAGGAGTGAAATTACAGCATCAACCATGAACGCCATCTGGAAGAAACTCACGCCCTAGTTTTATCAAGATGCTTCGGGAAGTGAAGAAAATTAAGATGTAATTAGAGAGTTTATGGAAATGACCAGACCACTGGAATTAAATTTAGAGGAAAATGACTTTATTGAACTTTTGCAGAGTCATAAAAAGGAATTCAGCAATGAGGATTTAATGGAGCATGATGACCATAAAAATGAAGACAAGGTGTCGGAGGACGTACAAGAAGTTGAACCATCAAAATGATTTGATACTAAGGAAATGGCAAAATGCTTTAAAACGACGATGAAGGACTAGCTGGGTTAAAAATTCAGGATCCAGACACCGAATGGTTTTAAAAAGTGACTGGAGCAGTGCATGATGCAACTGCATGCTACAAACTGATTTACGACGAGAAAAAGAGCTACAGTGCAGACATCACTGGACAAGTACTTTAAGATACCATCAAAATCTCCAGAGTCTGAGAACATATTATGTGATTAGTATAGAATGGGTATTTCAGCTAAATTAGACACATTTTTATATTTATGTACAAGTATGTACTCAGTAGTATATTGAATAAAGTTTTATTTCCACAAATTTTTTATAAATAGAAGTTGATTTGCTTGAATTTTCCTTTCAAACAAATATACAATTAAAAATAGATCGAATTTAAGCACTATTAGACTTACGCAGTTTTTCAACTTGCGCAGAAATCACTGGAACGAATTAATTGCGTAAGTCGAGGACTTACTGTATTTTTTTAACTGGAAGGGCAACATGCTCTAAGAGTTAATTCTGAGAGTGCTGTGGCTACCAAAGAGAGGTATAAAGAAGTGCTTACCTATCTATGGGAGGCAATTCAAATCACCTGCTATGTGGTATTATGAAATGTTTGTCCAGTTCTGCCTTGAATCTGTTTAAGCTTTTAACTTCTACAACGACAGATGGAAGTTTGTTCTAGCAATCAACTACATGCTGGCTAAAGTCAAACTTCCCACGTCTATCCTACAACTGTCTTCCTCTATTTAAATTTACGCCCTCTCAGGCGATTATTCTGAGCAAGAGGAAGAATCCAATCAGCATTGAGCATGCTCAAACCATTAAAGGCTTTATACACCTCAATCAGATCACCCCACAGGTGCCTAGTCTCCAGACACTAATTTGCAAAACTTAAGCCTTTCTTCTTAAGAGCAACCCTTTGTTCTCCTCATCAATCTCATTTCCCTTCTCTGTACTCGTTCCAACAGCTCTACATCCTTCTTAAAATGAGGCCTCCAGAGCTGTATACAGTACTCAAGGTGTGGCCTGACCATTGCCTTATACAAGGGGATAATCACCTCCTTATCCTTGCTAGAAAAAATCCTGTATACCATTGACAAGACATCATGAGCTACTCTTGTAGACCATTTGCACTGCTCAGAAAACTTCATATCTGCCTGCACAATTACCCCCAGGTCCTTTTCATTCTCTACCACTGTCAGTGTAGTACCACACAGTTGATACGTTGCTCTGAGGTTACTGCTTCCCATATGCAGTACTTTACATTTGTCAATGTTAAACTTCAGTTGCCATGTCTCAGCCCATCTGCTCAACTTTTCTAGATCCTGTTCAAGCAGTGTACTGTCATTAGTGTCATTAATAACCGTGCCGACCTTCGTATTGTCTGCAAACTTAGACATTAAGCCTGATATACCATCATCAAAGAATGCTATAGGCCTAATGACTCTGATGAGTATAAAAAGAAACTGTACAGGGAAATAGAGTGGGCCAGTAAATCAGAGAGTCTTATAATGGGGGATTTTAATTTCCCATATATTGACTAGAATGTGTGGGTTGGTCACTCACACACTAGCAAGGCTTTTGTGGATTTATTGGATGATTGTTTTCTACATCAGCTGGTTGGGAGGCAACTAGAGGGAGTAATACTCTTGATTTGATTATCAGTAGTGATTCTTCATGCATTAAGAATCTGCAGATAGAGGAACCACTAGGTGGCAGTGATCACAGTGTGCTGAAGTGGGATTTACTCAAAGAGGTAACTACCATCAGGGGTAAAGGGAAGAGTTATTGCTTTCGTAAAGGCATCTATGATGGTCTGAGACAGTATTTAAATTCTATACAGTGGGACCAACTGATGATGTTACTAACAGCAAATTCAAAATGGGAAGCATTCAAAGAACTTATCTTGGAAGCTACTAGGCTTTACATACCAACTAAGAAATATTGTTCAAGGTTTAGGCCTAAATGGATGTCAGATGAACTAATGAGACATATGACAGAGAAGAAAAATGCTTGGGATACATATAAATTAACACGTGACACAGAAGCCTATAATAGATATAAGTTCATCTGTAACCAAGTTACAAAGGAGGTTAGGCAGGCGAAGGCAGATTACGAGAAATCTTTGGCAAGGGATGCAAAGAAAAACAGCAAAGAGTTCTTTACTTATATAAACTCTAGAAGGAAGGGGATGAATTAGATTGATTCACTCGATATCGATGGTTCAACTGTTGATGATCCTGCTCAGGTAGCTAACAAACTAAATGTTTGCATCGACATTCACACATGAGGAGTTATTCGGGGAGGGGAATGCCAGAGGTGTATTCAACTCTGGCAGTAAGCTAGATAATCTTGTAATAACTGAGAGTAAAGTGGAGGAGAAATTGTTGAAGATAAACATAAGAAAGGCACCTGGGGTGGATGGGATCTATCCAGTTATATTAAAGGAGGCAGCAAAGGAAGTAAGCAAACTCTTAGCCATAATTATGAGAGCTTCCTTGGACTCAGGGGAGGTACCCATAGACTGGAGATGTGCAAATGTGACCCCAATTCACAAAGGATGATCAAAGGCTGACACAAGTAATTATAGACCTGCGAGTTTAACTTCTGTTCCAGGAAAATTAATGAAGGCACTGGTTAAAGAAGCACTGCAGGATCATCTAGAAAAGACTTCGGTTATAGCTCGGACACAGAATGGTTTTCTTAAGGGGAAGTCTTGCCTGACCAATTGTTTTCTACATCAGCATGTTCGGGAGGCAACCAGAGGGAGTAATACTCTTGATTTGATTATCAGTAGTGATTCTTCATGCATTAAGAATCTGCAGATAGAGGAACTGGATGCAGGGAATAACTTTGATATTATATACTTGGATCTTAGAAAGGCTTTTGATACTGTTGCACATGGAAGACTGCTGCACAAATTGGAGTAGTGTGGCATTGGAGGCACATTTCTGCTATGGATAAAGGGGTGGTTGAGGGGGAGAAGACAGAGAGTGGTAATCAATGGACACTGCTCATCGTGGACTAATGTTTAAACGATGCAGCAAAGGAAGTAAGCACACCCTTAGCCATAATTATGAGAGGCTCCTTGCACTCAAGGGAGGTAGTCATGGACTGGAAATATGCAAATGACCCCAATCCACAAAGGAGGATCAAAGGGAGACACAGGTAATTACAGACCTGTTAGTTTAACTTCTGTTTCAGGGAAATTAATGGAAGCATTTGTTAAAGAAGCATTGCAGGATCATGTAGACAAGACTTCAGCTATAGCTTGGACACAGCATGGATTTGTTAAAGGGAAGTCTTGTCTCACCAATTTGATTGGATACTATGATATAGTCACAAAGGAACTGGATGCAAAGAATAATTTTGATATCATATATTTGGATCTTAGAAAGGCTTTTTGAAGACTGCTGCACAAATTGGAGCAGTGTGGCATTGGAGGCAAATTGCTGCTATGGATAAAGGGATGGTTGAGTGGGGGAAGACAGAGTGGTAATCAATGGACACTGCTCTTTATGGACTAATGTTATTAGTGGAGTCCCCCAGGGTTCAGTGTTGGGTCCATTATTGTTTTCTGTATTTATAAATAATAGTGATGATGGTATATCAAGCTTAATGTCCAAGTTTGCAGATGATACAAAAGTTAGCAGGGTTGTTAAGGACACTACTGATGCTATGCTGCTGCTGCAACAGGAACTCGAAATGTTAAGCAGATGGGCTGACAGGTGGCAAATGAAGTTTAACATTGACAAATGTAAAGTACTACATATGGGAAACAGCAGCCCCAGAGCAACGTATCAATACTGTGGTACAACACTGACAGTGGTAGAGAATGAAAAGGACCTGGGAGTAATTGTGCAGGCAAATATGAAGTTCTCTGAGCAGAACAGACGGGCTGCAAGGGTAGCTCATGGTGTCTTATCAATGATATACAGGAATTTTTCTAGCAGGGATAAGGAGGTGATTATTCCCTTGTATAAGGCAATGGTCAGGCCACACCTTGAGTACTGTATACAGGTCTGGAGGCCTCATTTCAAGAAGGTTGTAGAGCTGCTGGAACGAGTACAGAGAAGGGCAACAAGGTTAGTGAATGGAACAAAGGGTTGCTCTTACGAAGAAAGGCTTAAGTTTTGCAAATTACACAGTCTGGAGACTAGGCACCGGCGAGGTGATCTGATAGAGGTCTATAAAGCCTTGAATAGTTTGAGCATGCTCAATGCTGATGGGATCCTGCCTCTTGCTCAGAATAATCACCTGAGAGAGCATAAATTCAAATTGAGGAAAGACAGATGTAGGATAGATGTCCAGAAATTTGCCTTTAGCCAGCGGGTAGTTGGTTGGTGGAACAGACTTCCATCCCGTGTTGTGGAAGTTGATAGCCTAAATAAATTTAAGGCTCAGCTGGACAGGTATTTTGAACGAACGGAGGGGTGAAGTGGAAGTTTTTTTTTTTTTTTTTTTTTTTTTCTAGCTTATGCTGCATAAGCTTGCTTTCTTGCATCATATGCCTCTACACTAATGCTAAAATGCTAATCAATATCATTAATGAATACAGAAAACAATAATGGACCCAACACTGAACCCTGGGGGACTCCACTAATAACATTAGTCCATAAAGAGCAGTGTCCATTGATTACCACTCTCTGTCTTCCCCCACTCAACCATCCCTTTATCCATAGCAGCAATTTGCCTCCAATGCCACACTGCTCCAATTTGTGCAGCAGTCTTCAAAAAGCCTTTCTAAGATCCAAATATATGATATCAAAATTATTCTTTGCATCCAGTTCCTTTGTGACTATATCATAGTATCCAATCAAATTGGTGAGACAAGACTTCCCTTTAACAAATCCATGCTGTGTCCAAGCTATAACTGAAGTCTTGTCTACATGATCCTGCAATGCTTCTTTAACCAGTGCTTCAATTAATTTCCCTGGAACAGAAGTTAAACTAACAGGTCTGTAATTACCTGTGTCTCCCTTTGATCCTCCTTTGTGGATTGGGGTCATTTGCATATTTGCAGTCCATGGCTACCTCCCTTGAGTGCAAGGAACCTCTCATAATTATGGCTAAGGGTGTGCTTACTTCCTTTGCTGCGTCGTTTAATATAACTAGATAGATTCCATCCACCCAGGTGCCTTTCTTATGTTTATCTTCAACAATTTCTCCTCCACCTTACTCTCAGTTATTACAAGATTATCTAACTTACTGCCAGAGTTTAATACACCTCTAGCATTTCCCTCCCTGAATAACTCCTCATGTGTGAATATAGATGCAAAATATTCATTTAGTTTGTTAGCTACCTCAGCAGGATCATCAACAGTTGAACCATCGATATCAAGTGGACTAATCTCATTCATCCCCTTCCTTCTGAAGTTTACATAAGTAAAGGACTCTTTGCTGCTGTTTTTCTTTGCATCCTTTGCCAACGATTTCTCGTAATCTGCCTTTGCCTGCCTAACCTCCTTTGTGACTTGCTTACAGACCAGTTTATATACTCTCTTTCAATCTTGAAATACTCTATTTCAATCTGTTACCTGTTAATTTATATGTATCCCATGCATTTTTCTTCTCTGCCACATGTCTGATTAGTTCATCTGACATACATTTAGGCTTAAATCTTGAAGAATATTTCTTAGTCGGCATGAAAAGCCCAGTAGCTTCCAAGATTATTTCTTTGAATACTTCCCATTTTGAATTTGCTGTTGGTAACATCATCAGTTGGTCCCGCCATATAGAATTTAAATACTGTCTCAGACCACCGTAGTCACCTTTACAAAAGCAAAAACCCTTCCTTTTACCCCTGAAATGATGACACTGTGTGATGATGTGTCATCACTGTGGCGTTTTCCTGCCCAATATACTCTTCGAATCTCACACCAATTTTTACCTCTTTCCACGGACCAGCTGAAGTGCTGTTACTTCAAGGATGATGCAAAGGTTTCAAAAGGCTTCAAAGATTGCATTACAAGAGGTTGCATGTTGTGACTTCCAAAAGGTTTCTAACAACTGTATCAATGACAGCAGAAGAATTTAGTTGATGAAGGATGGTGGTCAGCTGTGTTCTAGTGTTTCTTGCATAGTCAGATTTTATATATGGTAATGTCACAGAACTTTCTGAAACTACCTTGTCTTTATATCAAAAAATAAGATTATTATTCCAATAGACACAAAGCCACTCTTCATTTAATGATTAAAAGCAGTGCAAAACTTAATCTACACAGTTACTTAGAGATGCATTCAGTAACTGCAGTAAATTACTATTAACTGAAATTATATAATTATTTAATAGAGTAATACATCAATAACTATAAATGATCAATACTAAAATAAGTATTAGTATAAGTATTTGCAAAATCATGTAAAAAAGCAAGCAATAGTAAATTTTTTTTATAATTTTTAAAATTTTTTTAGCTTGTGCTGTATAAACACCAGCCAAAGAAAAAAAAAAACGTTACTCCATATGCCCATTCCTAACAATAATTTGTACAAACCTTTAAATTTATTCAAACTACCCACTTCCACAACACTAGGTGGAAGTTTATTCCAACTGCTCTTTGGCTGAATGCCAATTTCTGTACATGTGTTCTGCTATCATCCATTTTCAGTTTAAATTTATGTCCCCTTGTGTGTCATCTGAGGAAGAGTAAAGAAGCCATCACCATTTTGTTTACTTAACCTTTTAAAGCCTTATACACTTCAGTTAGATCATACATGTCCAGTTTCCAAATTTACAAAACCCCAGTCTTCCTTGGGAAGAATATCCTTTTGTGCTCTCAACCAAAATTGTTACTTTTCTCTGCATGCATGCCAACAAATCTACATCCTTCCTAAAATATGGCTTTCAGACCTGTATGCAGAACTCAAGGTATGGCCAAACCACTGCCTTATACAACAGAATAATTACCTCCTTGTCCTGTTAGCAAAATTACATTGCGAGAATTCCATGAATCCTTAGCTGTCCTACCAGCCTGCCTACACTGCTTAGAGATCTTCATATCAGAATGTAAAATTACTCCTGGGTCTTTTTCATTCTCCACCATCTTGAGTCCAGTACCACCCATTTTCCACATTATTCTTATGTGAAGAATATTACTGGTTCCCATATACAATAATTTAGTAGTTGCAAAGAACTTTATAAAGCACCTGAGAGGAGCCAAGAGTTAATTTTTAATTTTGTAAAAAATTTTTGATTTTTTTCTGAATTCTGCTTGATGTATACCAATGCTAGAGACTTTTTTAACAGACTCTGTTAATTATTATATGCAATTTTTTTATTTTTTAAATGAAATATTGGAAAAATTTTAAAATCTTGTATTTTTTTAACATGTAATTTTCAATGAATTACATATTAGTACAAATAGTGACAATACAAGAAAGCAAGCTTATACAGCATCAGCCAACACACACACACACACACACACACACTCTCTCTCTCTCTCTCTCTCTCTCTCTCTCTCTCTCTCTCTCTCTCTCTCTCTCTCTCTCTCTCTCTCTCTCTCTCCTTTCCACATCACCTGTCCATCCACTATAAAAGTGTCTAGTTCCTCACTGAATTTCTTTAAAATACCCATTTCAGCAACACCAGTTTGAATTTATGCCCCATTATGTGTACAGTCTGTGCCAGAGGAAGGATTCAAAGAGCATTGGGTTTACTCAATCCATTCAAAACCTTAAATATCTCAGTCATTTCTCCTCCAAGGTGTTTAGTCTCTCGGCACTGCAGTTTGTAGAACCGAAGCCTTCCCTAGTAAGAGCAACCTTCTGTCCCCCCTCACTAATCTCGCTGCTCTTTTCAGGACCCATTCCAACAGATCCACATCCTACCTAAAATACAGCTTCCAGACCTGTATGCAGTACTCAAAATGTGGCCTCACCACTGCCTTATATAAATGGGAAGCAAAGGTAAAGAAAGACTGCACGAGAAGCATGCAAAAGTTCAATGAAATTTACCGGTAAAAGTACTTTGCCGTAACGGCATTTGTATTGTTGTTCGCTCGGTAAACAGATGGTGGGTGTTATCGGTCAGGAGTAGAAATCAAATCCCATGGGAGATTGAAACCCTCCCGAAGTGGAGGAGGTAACCTGACCGTTTTTCTTTAGAATCACTGGTGGACTAGTGGATAAATTGTTTATTAAGAAAAAAAAAAAGGCAAAGGAAGCCCACACGAGAAGCACGGCAAACTTCTAAAAAGTTTACCGGTGAAACTACGTTACGAACATTTTTTTCAATGCCAGAACTTCCAATATGACTCCGTTCGTGATTCAATTAGTGATTCTAAAGAAAAAAGGTCAGGTTATCCCCCTCCACTTCAGGAGAGTTTCAAGCTCCCGTGGGATTCAACTTCTACTCCTGACCGATAATACCCACTGTCTGTTTACCGAGCGAGCAACAATACAAATGCCATTATGGCAAAGTACTTTTACTGGTAAATTTCATTGAACTTTTGCATGCTTCTCGTGCAGGCTTTCTTTACCTTAGCCAAATGGGATAATCATCTCCTTATCCCTGCTGAAAAAATTTCTGCATATCATTCACAAAACCCTATAAACTGTCCTGGCTCAAAGAAATTCTATCTGACTGCACAATTATACCCATCAGGTCTTCTTCATTCTCCACTATCTTGAGTGTGGTACTACACAGTTGGTTATGTTAATCTGAGATTACTGTTACCCATATGAAATACTTTGCATTTATCAATGTTAAACTTCAATTACTACTTCTCAGCCCATCTAACTAATATGTCTATATCTTGTTGAACACACCCCTGATTACTGTCATTAATCACCATGCCAACCTTTGTGTAATCTGCAAACTTAGACAACAAACTGTTATGACTTCATTAATAAACATAGAAAACAACAATAGATCTAGCAACCGACTCCTGTGGAACTCCATTAATAACATTAATCTATGAAGAGCAGTACCCATTGATAACTACACTCTGTCTTCTCCCACCCAAGCATCCATTTATCCATAGTAGTAACTTGCTCAATGTCACACTGCTCTAGTTTGTATAGCAGTCTTTAATGTGCAACAGTATCAAAAGCTTTTCTGAAATCCAAATATATAATGTCAAATTTATTTTTTTCATCCTTTTCCATTGGATACTGGGATGCAGTATCCAATGGAACAGGATTCTGCATCAAGGTATTCAATCAGACTGATAAAAAAAGATCAGTCTGATTGAATAAATCCATGCTGTCACTGCAATACAATTACATTCCTGTCTAGGTAGTCCTGCATTACTTCTTCAGCCAGTGATTCCATATTTTCCCTGGAACAGAAGTCAAGTTAAGAGGTCTATAATTACTCACGATCCCCTCTGATGGGCCCTTTACTTTTTTTTACCTTTTCACTCATGACCCTTTCATCCGCCTTTGTGAATTGGAGATACTTTTGCACAATGCCAATTCACAAAAACCACCCTGAATTGAAGGATGCTCTCATAATTATGGCTAAATGTTTTCTCACATCCTTTGCTACCTCCCTCAATAAAGCTGGATAGATCCCATCCACTTCTGATGCTTTTTTTTTATGTTTAGCTTCAACAATTTCTTTTCCACTTTCCTCTCCATTATCACAAAATCATTTAGATCCCTGTTAGAATTTGATAAACGTCTGGCATCTCCATCCTGAAAAAAATGCCTCCAAGTAAATATAGTTGCAACATAGCTATTCAGTCTGTTAGCAACCCGATCAGAATCATTAACAGTTAAAGCATTCATATCTAGTGGTCCGATGCGATTTATTCCTTTCCTTCTAGTGTTAACCTAAGTAAAGAAGACTTTGCTTCTTTGCCAGAGACTGTCCACAATCTACCTTAGCTTGGCTAACCTCCTTTGCAATTTATTTGTAGACTAGTTTATATATACTTCCCTGGCTTCTGTATCATCTTCTAATTTATATGTATTTCATGTATTTCAATTTTCTTTTCTACCATAAGTCTCATCAGTACACCTGACATCCATTTAGGTCCCATCCTCAAACAGTTATCTCTTCATTGGTATAAAAAGCCTAGTAGCTTCTACAGTTACTTCCTAAATGCTTCTCATTTAGAATTCACCATTGGTAACATAAACAGTTGGTTCCACTGCACAGAAATCAATATTCTCTGTATGAGTCTGAGACAGAGAATTCAGTCTCTGTCTGAGACTGCTCTAGTCACCCTAACAAAAGCAAAACTCCTTTCCTTTGCCCCTGATAGTAGTTATATCTTTAAGTAAACCACATCAATACACTGTGATCACTGACATCCAGAGGGTCTTTTATCTTCACATTTTTAATGTATGTAGAGTTGCTCCTGAGAATCAGATCCAGAGTATTGTTTTCTCTTGTTGCCTTCAAAAATGCTAGCGTAGAAAACAGTCATTCAATAAATCCACACAATTCTTGCTACTGTATGAGTGACCCACCCACAAGTTCCAGTCGATATCTGAAAAGTTAAAATCTATTATAAGATATTCTGATTTACTGGTCCACTGTATATATCAATGCTGTTTACAGCAGTTTGTTATACTAATCACAGTCATTAGGCCTATAAGACACTCTTACTCTCATTTTTGTTTTCCAAGTGCTTATGTCACACCACACTGACTCCACATTACACTTGCTGCCAATGGTGACCAGATGCACCCTTTAGATTTTACATGCTTTTTTAATTAATAGCATAACCCCTCCTCCGCCTCCTCTCCTGTACTAAATGAATATTTTGCATCTACATTCACACATGAGGAGTTATTCAGGGAAGGGAATGCCAGAGGTGTATTAAACTCTGGCAGTAAGCTAGATAATCTTGTAATAACTGAGAGTAAAGTGTAGGAGAAATTGTTGAAGATAAACATAAGAAAGGCACCTGGGGTGGATGGAATCTATCCAGTTATATTAAACGAGGCAGCAAAGGAAGTAAGCAAACCCTTAGCCATAATTATGAGAGGTTTCTTGGACTCAGGGGAGGTACCCATGGACTGGAGATGTGCAAATGTGATCCCAATCCACAAAGGAGGATCAAAGAGAGACACAGGTAATTACAGGCCTGTTAGTTTAACTCCTGTTCCAGGGAAATTAATGGAGGCACTGCTTAAAGAAGCATTCCAGGATCATCTAGACAAGACTTCAGTTATAGCTTGGACACAACATGGGTTTGTTAAGGGGAAGTCATGCCTAACCAATTTGATTGGATACTATGATGTGGTCACAAAGGAACTGGATGCAAAGAATAATTTTGATATCATCTATTTGGATCTTAGAAAGGCTTTTGATACTGTTGCACATGGAAGACTGCTGCACAAATTGGAGCAGTGTGGCATTGGAGGCAATTACAGCTATGGATAAAGGGATGGCTGAGTGGGAGAAGACAGAGAGTGGTAATCAATGGCCACTGCTCTTCGTGGACTAATGTTTTTAGTGGAGTTCCCCCAGGGTTCAGTGTTGGGTCCATTGTTGTTTTCTGTATTTATTAATGATATTGATGAGATTATATCAGGCTTAATGTCCAAGTTTGCAGATGATATGAAGGTTGGCAAGGTTGTTAATGATGCTAATGACAGTACGCTGCTGCAACAGGATATAGAAAAGTTGAGCAGGTGGGCTGAGAGGTAGCAACTGGAGTTTAACATTGACAAATGTAAAGTACTGCATATGGGATATGGGAAACAGTAACTCCAGAGTAACGTATCAACTCTGTGGTACTACACTGACAGTGGTAGAGAATGAAAAGGACCTGGGGGTAATTGTGCAGGCAGATATGAAGGTTTCTGAGCAGTGCAAACAGTCTGCAAGAGTAACTCATGGTGTCTTGTCAGTGATATACAGGAATGTTTTTTAGCAGGGATAAGCAGGTGATTATCCCCTTGTATAAGGCAATGGTCAGGCCACACCTTGAGTACTGTATACAGGTCTGGAGGCCTCATTTTAAGAAGTATGTAGAGCTGTTGGAACAAGTACAGAAAAGGGCAACAAGATTAGTGAATGGAACAAAGGGTAGCGCTTACAAAGAAAGGCTTAAGTTTTGCAAATTAGTGTCAGGAGACTAGGCACCTGCGAGGTGATCTGACTGAGGTGTATAAAGCTTTGAATGGTTTGAGCATGCTCAAATCTGATGGGATTCTTCCTCTTGCTCAGAATAATCGCCTGAGAGGGCATAAATTCAAGTTGAGGGAAGACAGTTATAGGATGGATGTGCGGAAGTTTGCCTTTAGCCGCAGGTGGTTGACTGCTGGAACAAACTTCCATCTGTTGTAGAAGTTGACAACGTAAATGGATTCAAGACAGAACTAGACAAGCATTTGGAGCCTGGCCCCTCAGTAGCCAGGTGGGCAGGAGCAGCAGTGCATAGCACATGCTTCTTGATTAGACCGGGGTTCGAGCCCGTGACCACCAAATACGGTGGATGCAGAAAGTTCAGGGAATGACCACTGCATATCCCCGAAGCAATATGGCCTTAGTTCCTAATGCTCCTAAAAAAAACAAATAACAACAACATTTGGAGCGTATTTAGAGTGGATGGGTGAAATGAGAAGGGTGTGTTTTTTTTTTTTTGGTTTTTTTTTTGGCTGATGCTACGTAAGCTTGCTTTCTTGCATCATGTGCCTTTGCTAATATTATACCAGAGAGAGAGAGAGTTATAAAAGAGTTCAAAAATTCATCACGAACAGCATAACATACTGAATTGGAGGAACATCACTAATAACATTAGTCCAAGAAGAGCAGAACCATTTATAACCACATTCTGTTTCCTGCTACAGAACCATTCCTTTATCCATAGCATGGTTTATCTACTCCATACCAGACTGCTCAAATTTTGTACAGCAGTCTTCCTGTGGAACAGTGTCAAAAGCTTTACTGAAGTCTAAGTATGTGATGTCAAAATTATTTTTTGTCAGATTCTTCTGTTACAGTATCATAATATCTAATCAGACTGTTCAGACCCCTAACATATCCCTGTTACGATTTCCATGAAATGCATTCCTGTCAAGATGATCCAGTATTATTCTTTTAACCATCAATTCCATTAATTTCCTGGAATGGAAGTCAAACTTACAGGTTTGCAATTACTCACTTCACTCTTTGATCCCTCTTTGTGAATAGGGAAGACATTTGCATATCTCCAATCCATAGAGGTCTCCCCAAAATCCAAGGATGCTCTCATAATTATGACCAAGAGTTTACTTACCTCTTTTCTTGCTTCTTTTAATATAATTAGGCAGATTCCATCAATCCCAGGTGCTTTATTTATTTTTAATTTCAACAATTTTTATTAAACTTATCACAAAATAATTTAGCTCCCAGTTATAAGTTGGTATACTTCTGGTATTCCCATCCCTAAAACTTCCTCACACTTGAATGTTGATGCAAAATATTGATTCAGTTTGTCAGCAATCTGAACAGGATCATCAATTGTTATACCATTCATACTTAGAGAGACAATGTGGTTCATCACTGTCTTTCTAGAATTAACATAAGCAAAGAATTCTTTGCTACTTCTCTTTGCAATCTTTGCCAAAGAATTCTCATAATCCTCTTTAGCTTGCCTAATCCGCTTAGTGACATGCAGATTTTTTTGCATTAACTATAAGGGATTATATATTCCCTGATGATATATAATCATTCCATGCATATTTCTTCTCTACCACAAGTCTTACCAATTCATTTGACATTCATTTAGGTCTAAACCTTTAATAATATCTTTTAATTGGTATAAAAAAATTAGTCACTTCTATTGTGATTACTTCACTGAATGCTTCCCATTTAGAATATGCAGTTGGTAACATCATCAGTTTGTCCTAATGAGAAGAATTTAAAATCTGTCTAAGATCACCATACAAACTGTAGCAAAATCCCTTTCCTATACTCTTGACAGTAGTTATATCCTTATATAAAACCCACATCAATGAACTATGATCACTGAAACCTAGTGGGTACCTTTATCTGGAGATTTTTAATGAATGAAGAACTGATTGTTGGAGTAATTGATTACTGGAATAAACTTCCACGTAATGTTGTGAAAGCAGATAGTTTGAATAAATTCAAAGTGTGAACAAATTATTATTAGGAATGGGCAAAATAAAGTGAGCTTGCTTTTTTTTTTCTTCTTTTTTTTTTGGAATTATTGTATAAAACTCTGTAGTACCTACCCATAATTTTAACTACAGAATAAAGTTTAAAAAAAAATCCTAGGAATAGAACAAAACAAAAATTATCAATAATGTCTTACAAAGTCTAAAGAAACATATTTGTTACTAACTTTTATGTATGTAAAATATTAATTTACTGAAAGAAGTAATTTAAATCACTACACAATATGACAAATTAAAAAAAATTGGTTTATTTTTATATTATTTTATGAAATTCACATAGGTTTGAAAATGTCCTTCCTTTGGATGACTATGGAAAAAAACACAAAATCTGTTGCTTGCTCAATTCCTTACCGTGGAGGAAGAATAGCATCAAGAATCTCTTCAGTTTGTTGCTTTACTCTTTGATCAAGAGATAGTAACCTTGAAGATTCACTAGGCGATCGTCTGTCCACTGTGGGCATGATCTGAAGGCGCATAGATTTAGCCTAAAAGAATTATACAAGAATTGAGGCAGATAATGCATTTTTATGGAAACCTAATATAACTATCATGGGACCAGTTCCTCCTAGAGCTAAAAATTCTGCAGGGGTAGAGGTTAAAAACTACCAATAGTAAAAATTTTGGATCCAAACACAGCTTTGACTTCCCCTTGAATGAAAGAAGCCACTTGAACACTAGCTGCCATAGTGATCCAGTATCCCAGGCAGTGCAGGGAGGAGGATCAAAGCATGTTTTTAATTAATTAACAGTTTGCATACTATAAGTGTGTTGTACTGTAAAAGCTCATAAATCCAGCATCAAAAATTTGTCACTTTTTTAAAACATTGCAGAAAATAGAAAAAAAAAAAAAAAAGAAGAAATTCCAATAATCCAGAAATTGCACCACAAGTCCAGTTACAAATTATATCTGTCCGTATGAAATCCCAATGGTCAAAATATCAGATGTAGTTTGAGTAACCGTTTTATTAGCATACATAGGTGAATCGAGAATTTTTTTTTAAAAGTTCTTATGTCAATTATGATAGTCTAGCTTGTCTAGGTGCTGTGTGTACAGGATGTAACGCTGATATAGTAAATGCAATTTTTTTTTTTTTTTTTTTTTTTGATATTAGGAGTATCACAATGATCAGGAAATTGTAAAACAAAGTTAGAATCCTTTAAACTTAAATTTTTTACTCACATTTTCACATACATAATTCATTGCTACTTCATTTACAGAGTTTCAAAGTTAGCTCCAGTTCAGTCTCCTGCTAAATTTTTAGCACTTCTGCTGTGAAAGGAATGTTCCTGTTTATGTTCATTAGAACTAAGCCATTGAGCCGATGTTCTGTCATAGAGTTGTGACATGATGCAGCACTGAAAGCGTTCTGCAGTGCTAGTTGTGATGTTGCAGAAGGACTCTGATGTTTGGGACACAATAAGGGCTTTTATAAGCTTCTACTGGAGATTCTGCTTTGTGGTCTTGTTTTTCATAACTGCTTCCAGATCATCAGTCCCCCTACCAGAGCTGCGAAACAGGGCAGGATGGTGGGAAAAGGGGGCCCACTCATCCCAACACAGGAATTCCAATGCATGGTTGCCGCAGTCTCTTCTTTCCTTTTCCATCCAGCACAACAGTATGTTAAGATATGATGTTGTTTCTAATTCCAATTTTTTTTTGGAGGGGACATGTCTCCCTAAATCTGCCTGTGTTATCATACATCATCTCTTGTGCCATGCTTGCATACATTCCTCCCAAGGACTCAGAACTTATGCTGATGACAAATTAGTTTGGTTTTCTGTGGATGACAATGATGGTTAACTTTACCATGGCTTTCCAAAGAGGGCAATTCCTGATGTCAATCAGACTCAAAAGTGTGACAACAATCCAATGATAATCAAACTCCATGATTCAATGAATACATCTCATTAAATTTAAGACACAGGATATATCATAAATTGTTGTGCATGTATTTCTCAGTTGTGGGCTAGATATATCACTCACCTTACCTTTCAACTTCATATCATAGCACAGTTAGGTTAATTAATGATTCATCTCTAACAGAGTCTCTCCACTCACTGTCTCATAGACGTACTGTTTCTGCTGCATGCCTCTTCTACAGATATTTCCATGGGCACTGTTCTTCTGAATTGGCTTCTATAATTCCTGCTCTCTCTTTCAAAACAGTCCGAACACGTTCCGCCACCAGCCAACATCCATTTACTGTCCAACTTCAAACCCACAGAACCAACTTTTCATCTTCCTCATTTATTCATTCAACTGCCGTTTTCTGGAACAACCTTCCTTCATACGTATTTCCTGAAAATTACTATCTACAGAAGTTCAAGTCCAATGTCAACAAATATCTTCTTTCGTCTTCTCAACCTCCAACCCAAGCACGGTACTAAGTACTATAGGTTCTAATACCTCTCGTGTTTGGGGTTTACATAAAAAAAAATATATATATATAGTGCACAGTTTGAATGACAGCAGTGCCAGTCAAGATTATCAATGAACCATTCATATCATAGCACAAGTTTGGATTACAGAGAGAAACACAGTATTTATGAAAGCTGCAGCTATTTCCCATGGCTGTATACATCGAGTGGTCTGTTTATTAGATACACTGACCTAGATGGAAAGTAGCACCTCCTTAACCGTCAAAGGATCCCAAAATCATCAGGATATGGACTCCAGAAAAAGCACTCTGCAGGAATGCTTTTGGTAGCATTCTACAATTACCTCAGACTGGACAGTGGCAGCTACCTGCAGTGAACATCTTATGACCAGGCAAGCCAGTGAAGTATGGTTGGTAAGTTGGTTGTTTGATGTTTAATAATGCATTGGCAACTAAGGCCATAATGTGCCAAGTCGAAATGAAGTATGGTAAAGTTGCCATCATGTCCCTGGAACCATTTTTTCTGAACAACCTGTGCCTTATGACATGATGCATTATCCTGCTGGAAGTAACCATTATGAGGCAGATAAACTGCAAACTTGAACATTATTGCCAACCAGATGCATATTTATGCATCTGGTTGGTAATAATGTTCAAGAAGGCTGTGGCATTCAGATGTTCATTTGAAATTAAGGGAACGTAATGCACACAACAAAAAAACTTCACATCGTCACACTTTCATTGCCAGCTACAGTATTGACATCGGGAGGAAGTAAAATAAAATAAAAAATCCGATTGAATGGGTCCATTTATTCATGCTACTTATACTATCATCTGGTCCTGCCATCAGTATGGAACTGGAACCAGGATTTGTCAAACAAGGTGACCTTCTGGATGTTTTTTGAGGAACAATGATGCCCCCTCCTGTAACAGAACTTGGACTTATGGCCCTTTAAAAACTATTATGCTACCCACAAGTCAACCTAAAGTAACTGTTATCATTTTTAAATGAATAACATCAGCCAGTATGCAAATCTAAACACTCGAAAGAACTGTTCTTTGAGTTTTTAAGGAATAATTTTTTGCCTTTTGAGTGAAGTTATTCAATTAAAAATTATACTAATTACTTTAGGCTGACTTGTGGATAACACAGTAATTTTTAAAGAACTGTAAGCGCAAGCTCCGTCACTCTTATAGGAGAGGTAATGCCGACTCCTGACTAAAGATAGAAAAAAATACATTTTAAGCATTTTCTCTCACACAGTTTTCTGGACTATTCTTGGTGTACCGAGACATGGTTGAGCATGAACACCAGCATGACTGCTGTGCCTGTGATATTTGTATCAGAATGTTTTAAAATACACACAGCACTGTCTCTGTCAGAGCAGCCAATTCTTGCATGGAGGATACCTAATAAAGCAGCCACTCGGTGTATAATTTTCAAGTATCACTACAATAGCTTTTATTTTTAACTAAGGCTTAAAATGTGATGTTCAGGAAACTTTCTTGTGGTGAACAACATGGTATGATTGCTGTTGTGGCAATGCTACTTCATGATCCATTAGAGCATTATGTAATCTTACTAAGGGAAATGATATTCTTTACAGTTTATTACCAGAAATTCAATATAATATTTAGTTTCCAAACTCAAGCAATGTTTCTAGCATTATGAGTTTTACTGTAATTAATAATGGACTTGCTAAGATCAACAGCTGATTACACATGATTAAATAATGCCTGAACAGTGTTTCAATAAGTGATCCAAAATCTCAAAAGAGGCTAACTAAGCTCATGGTAGCAACCCCCCCCCCACCCTCCAATCCTGTGCCAGGTAAAATTAACATGAGAGGAGTTAAAATTCTGGCTTCACCTGGCCTGGGGGAAGGGTCCAAGGAAACTTAGGAAGACACAGACTTTCCAGATTATAAAGTCTCAAGAAAATCATATATAAGCACAATATGGAACAATGCCCAGTGTGACATCACTGAGAAAGAAAGTACAATATAGCTCTAAGAGGTAGTATTGTGGCAAAAATATTTGTGACATCACATCTGACATAGCATGTATTTTCATACTAAAAGAAAAGCAACCATGACCAAGCATAAATAATAATTAATCACTGGATAATTTCACACATCACTAGGGTAACCAGGGTCGTGCAAGGGTGTATATGCATCTCCCCAAGCCAAACTGAAATCATCACCCCTAGAGTATATTATTCCCATTTCATTTGCTGTACACATTTATTACACAGACAAATTTATAGTAAATTTAATTAAACAGGATGGACTATAAGTAAGGAAACTATTTTGAATAACTGCTCATGTAAATATGTATGTTATTTGAAAAATTATTTATCGTCTTTTTTTTTTTATTGTTCAGAATAATTTTAACACAGAAAAGTACCATAAGCCTTACAATGAAGGAGAGGATTCAAATTGTAAGGTGCCATGCAAAATATAAAAAATGCTGCAGAAACTGCATGCCAGTTCAAGAAGTTTTTTTTTGGACATAAGCCACCCACACTAAAGACCATAAAGTAAATTGTGAATGAGTTTGATGAAGTGGGAACAGTGCAAAATCTATCAAAACCTGATAGACCTTGTATCTCACAGACATCTGCCAATCTGGAATTTGTAAGAGAGGGTATCGAAAGACATCTGAAAATAAAATTACAAAGGAAGTGAAGTTTGGAACTTAAAATACTTAAAACAAGCTTAAACAGAATCATAAAGGAACTTAAATACAAGGTTTATCATCCCATTTTGCTACAAAGTTTGAATGAGGCGATCTAGATAGAAGATTGCAATGATCTGCCAAATTGTTTCTGGCTATAAGTGTTACAAAATGAAATATCGTTCCTCATGTGTGAATGTAGATGCAAAATACTTTTTAAGATTACTTTTTTTTTGGGCGATTCTTAAAGGATAAAGTATTTAGCAATAAGCACAGGTCTCTACTGGAGCTTTAGCATTTAAAAGTTAGAGAACATTTCTGAGGAATTGTGTCTTATTATGTGTTGCTCTCAGCCCAAAAGACTACAATCTTGTAAAGACTGAAATGGTGGCCATGTTGATTGGATGGTGTAATTTTTTTTTTTTTTAATTTTATGTATGCCCTTTCTATTATGCTAGCAATTAATTAAAATATATATTTAAAATGTGGTGTTATTTATAGTCAAACATGTTTCCTTACTTATGAATCACCCAGTATAATTTTCATTTAAACTAGAAAAATGAAAAATTACATCAGATATGAATTTCAAGATACAGTTTACCTCCCTCTCTCTCCTACTACCCTTCAAAGGTTATATAGCCTGAATTCAGTCAGTCAATATTATATTATATATATGCCAATAATATTTATTGCTTATGTTATTTAACTAAGACATGAATTTAATGTTATTCAACTAAGACATGACTAAGACATGAATTTAAAATATTAAAACATAGGTTACGGTTGCTACAAATTCTGTTATTATCATAATCTAAATCAATGACAATATATTTTAGCTGGAATAATTAAAAATGAGCAAATTTAAAGAGACATCTCTCCAACTTCTTTAACTGCTCCCGATTCCAATTCCTGTTTGAACAAAACAGGGTAAATCCTTTATGACAATATGTGTATGGTGGTGCACTCCCACATTGAAACAATAAAGTATAACAACATGAATAAAAAAAATGTAATCATATGAGTATATGCAAAGTGCAGCCTCACTGCAATTAGTTATTGCATATTGTCTACTTCAATTATTGCCTAATCAACTTGTCTACTTAGAATGGAGCCAGAAGCAGCAAGAATAGCTAGCAATAAGGTTGGTCAGCCTACTAAGTTCAAAATTTGCAATGTGCACATGAAATTAATATCATGACATACATCTAATGTTGGCTGAGACCCATGCAATGCATTAAGTGCCCCTTAACATTATGCAGTACATCACTCATAAAGATCGGGGTTCAACAATTCTAGGCACTACTCACCTAAATCTTTAGGTGACAATGGGACTGAATTCTTTATTATACGATCTATATCTTACAAAGGACTGGAAGGCTGAATTTATGTCTACATAATACATAACTAAAAAAATTATCTAGCACCTACAATTTGGCGGGATCCATGACAACTCCTGGCCTAGTTTATATTGCATTAATTGCATTATCTCTTGAAATTAAATATGTGTAAGCAGTTCCTAACATTAATATCCAGACACCTCCATCTCATTATTTGTGCTACAAATAATCAATAATCTTTATTTGTAGCACACATTATTAGTTTTCCTTATAGGAAAACTAATAACGTGCCTAAAACCTTCAGCCTTTATGACAGCCTCTAGTCTCTTGGAACACTCTCTGCCAGTTTTTTGTAAATATTCCCTGATGTTTTCCGCCATTCAGCCTTCAAAGTGGCAAATAGTTCAGTTGTTTTTTGGGTGGTCTCTCCTAACATGCACCCGATAATCCAACCAATCCCAAAGGTTCTCTATAGGATTGAGATCAGAGCTCTGGGATGGTCATCCCAACTTTTCAACACTCTTTTCCTCAAACCAGTCCATCACAATGCTAGCAGTATGATATGGAGCATTGAAGGCCAATACCTGTTGATACAGGTATTGGCCTTCCTTGACATGCTGCCACAATGCAGGTAATGCATTATGGTACAGAACATTGATAGCCCTCAAAATTCACAGTTCTGCCAAAATTACCAATGGTCCCAGGCCAAACCACGAAACACATCTACAGACCATCACAGTGCCTCAGCTAAACTTCATGATATGAAGTTTGGCTGATACGTCCGACAGGAAGCTTTCTCCATGTATCCAGCATGACCATCAAACTGGTAGATCACGTATCATGACTTGTCCCTCCCTCCAAAGCACAGATTTCATTGGTCTATGGTCCAAGGACAGACCTTACACCAAGCCAGACAGTGTCTGGCATTAGCTGGGGTCACTGTGAACATCTGCACGACCATGGTAACCCATATCATGCAGCATCCTGCACACTGTACTTGTGCTGGCATCTATTCTAATCTCACTGACAGACTGCATATGCTGCAACAATGTCAACCTGCATTCTAAGCAGGTAATTCTTTGCAGGGTTCCCTTGTCACATTCCACCAGCTTCATTCATGTTGTGATGGTTTGAGCACCAGTATGCTTCCATTTGCAGACCACATTATCATCAATTGTCAGCCTAGGGACCTTCAGTGCTGTTGAAATATTGTGTATAGACTAATTGCATATGTGGCACCCTGTTATCATTCTACACTGCAAGTCTATTAATTCCATAGATTTCAGCATCTTGCATTGAAAATTGTACTGTTTCCTCAAAGGCCCACAAATACAGTCGGTCCTCTATACAGCGAAATCAATCATTTGCTTTAAAAACTTTGTTAAACATAAATTTCGTTATGGAGAAATATGATCTTTTAAACAATGAAAAATACTGTAATTCAATATTCAGAAATATAGTAAAATATGCAAATAAATCAGGAATAAGTAGGAATGAATCAATTTTCTAACATTTCAAACTTAATTTATTAATAAATACATATTAATAAATGCTACGTATATGATGGAGCACAATATATTAGTACAATTTTAGGAATTATTTTGTAAAATATTTGTTATTTTTTTATTATACAATGGATTTTACAGTCCATCATTGATAAAAATGTTCGCATTTGTTTTAAACACTCAAATATATTTTCTGGCACATTTTCTTCATATTGAAGGCCTCAATGCAAAGTTTCAAATGCTGCCAACATTTGATGTTGGTAGATTTAACATTGCCCTCATTTTCATCCAACTCATTGTTAATATTGTCACTAGTTCTTTGAATACTCTTCAAAATGTTGGAGTCACTTGGATATTCAGCTACTATGGCATCATTATTGACTACTAAAAATTCGCCAAGGATAATTTCTCCACTGATCAAACCACAATTCGCTTGGAGTTCTTCCCAAGATTGCTCAATACCGTGTAGTAGTTCATCCCTCTCATTGGTGTTTTAGCAAAACTTGCTTTTGCAAAACAATTCTTAATCGTTGTTTCCATCACATCTTGCTTCCATACTTTTCCAAACTCTCTGATATGCACATCCACAAATCTATAGGTTGGCTGGTTTCTATTCTCAGTATAATTTTTTTCAGTATGCACCTTTGGTAGTACATTTTCATATTCTTGATAATGCCTTGATCCATTGGCTGCAGTTTAGACAAGGTACTCGGAGGGAAGAAAACAAGCTTCACACTTGTAAGATTTGAATTTATCGAGTGAAGATGGGCAGGGAAGTTGTCGACAACCAATGCAATTTTTCTGTTTTCTTTTGTTATCTTTCTATTGAAATTTAAAATCCACTGTTCAAAGATTTCGCTTGTCATCTAAGCTTTTTTGTTGCTGTAGTCCAACTCAACGACTCGACTCATTTGAAACATCGGGGTTGTTTACTTTTGCCTATTATCAAAAGCTTCAGTTTTTCATTGCCAGGCATAATTGCACCAACCAAGACTAATTCTCTCCTTACTATTTTATCACCTAAGTATTTATCAGCGTCTGGTTCGACAAACATTTGAAAAACACACCTGTTTCATCAACGTTGAATATGTCTTTGGGGTCATAGTCCTCCATAATTTTTTTTCAAATTGTTTCTTTCCAATGGGTACAGTCATCTTCTATTACAACTCCACTTTCACCAGAAATAACTTTTTCGAGTAAGCCATGGCACTTTTTAAATGTCTAGCCAACCAGAACTGGCTTGGAATGTTTTATGCCCCAGAAAAGATGTGAACTCCATAGCCTTTTCTTTTATTAATGGCACTGATATCAGCATGTGTTGGGCTTGAATCAACTTCACTCACTTAAAAATGGCTTCATCTATATATCATCATTCTTCTCTTTCTTGGTGTTTCCTTTCTACTTCTCTCTCTCTGTCAGGGTAATTCAGAAATTTTTCTTTTTGGCCAGTGCAGCATAAGCCTCAGGCTTCCTTGCACCATTTGGCTAATTTTTTTTTATGAAAACCCCAAACACAAGAAGTATTAGAACCTATAGTACTTAGCACCATGCTTGGGTTGGAGGTTGAGAATATGAAAGAAGACATTTGTTGAAATTAGACTTTAAACTTCTGTAGACTGTAATTTTCAGGAAATACATATGAAGGAAAGTTGTTCCAGAAAACGGCAGTTGAACGAATAAACGAGGAAGATGAAAAGTTGGTTCTGTGAGTTTGAAGTTGGACAGTAAATGGATGTTGGCTGGTGGCGGCACGTGTTCAGACTGTTTTGAAAGAGAGAGCGGGAATTATAGAAACCAATTCAGAAGAACAGTGCCCATGGAAGTATCTGTAGAAAAGGCATGCAGCAGAAACAGTATGTCTATGAGACAGCGATTGGAGAGACTCTGTTAGATAGGAGTCATTAATTAACCTAACTGCCCTCTTCGGAATGGAATCTAGAAGCCTGAGAGAGGTTTTGGGGGGCACCGCCCCAGATGTGGGAACAATATTCCATTGTAGGGTGGATTTGCGATTTGTACAGAGTGAAGCTGTTTGGAAGAAAAGTAACACTGAGAAAGAAAGAGGAAAAACAAGTTTTTCAGATGCAGAGAAAGCAATATTTGTAATGAGCTTGAGAGATCGTAATGAGCCAAGAGAGATTAAAAGTCAGGGTAGTCCCTAAAAGAGATATATCATTTTGCCTAGAAATTGGAGTGTCACCAAAGATAAACATAGGAGCAGAAGAATCCTTTTTGCGAAATAGAGATATAAGACAAGACTGAAATCAACTAAGTTGTCTTTGCCCCACTGGAGATCGGCATTTAAGGAATTGGTGGCAGATATTCGAGACGTTGAAGCTGATTGAGCAGGGCAAGGTTTCTCAAAATGGAAAATGGAATGCAATGTGCTATCATCGGCAAAACTATGGATAGGATTTCCAGTAAACGGAACAATGTCAATAATATACAAGAGGAAAAGAGTGGGGGAAAGAAATTAAAAGTCATTAGTGGAGAAGTTAGAAGACAGAGAGCCATCTACCATCACCCTCAGTGAGCGATCAGAGAGAAAACTGGATAACCAATTACTAAAAACAGTTGGCAAACCATAAGATGGAAGCTTGTTTAGAAGACCTTTATGCCAAACATGATCGAAAGCCTTTGAGATGTCAAGAGCAACTGCTTGTGTTTCACCAAACTTTTCCATTGAATTTGTGTATAAATCAGTAACATAAGCCAGAATATCACCAGTGGATTGACACTGATGGAATCCATACTGGTGATCGTTGATCAGATGGAAGGCTTATAGGTAGTTTAAGAGATGGCGGTTAATTGATTTCTCCATTACTTCAGAAAGAGTAGAAGTAATTGCAATAGGACGATAATTGGAAGGGAGGGATTTGTCACCCTTTTTAGGAACTGGCTGGATATGAGCAAATTTCCAAGCAGAAGGAAAAACACCTTTGGAATAAGAAAGTGAAAAAAGGCAGCAAAGAACACGAGTAAGTTCAGCAGCACAGGTTTTGAGAACAAGTGGAGAAATACTATCAGGACCTGCAGCTTTCTTTGCGGTTAGTTAGTTATTTGGAATTTGAATTTGGATTTGGGTTGAATATAGGATTGAATTTGAAAGTGTCTGCAATTCTACCCAGACACAATAGGAGGGAGTGTATGATGAGAGCCCGGTCAATCAATACGGCCCTGGAAAGATTGTGCAAGGCTTAAGGGGTAGAATTTTTTTCAGCCTGGTCTGTACTTGTTAACAGGAGAGACTGCTTCTACAGGGATGGGATACACTTAAATAGAAAGGGTGCAAGAATGTTTGCTGATGCTATCGAGGCAGTGTTAGGTGGGTCGGAAAACTGCTAGATTGGGGGGATACAAGGACTAATAGATTAACAGTAGCCACTGGCAGAGGTGAAAGTGATTCTTGCACTGCTTCTATTGGAATGAGCCGCAGCCTGGAAAATAAGATGCAGGATATTTCAGAGACTGCTGGGAATCATTGGGGTACAAGTAAACACATGGATTGTGTTAGAGTAGCTAAGAAAAAGAACAGGTGAATGTATACTTGCGTGTACACCAATGCTAGGAGTTTAGTAAATAAATTTGATGAATTTGAGGTATTGCTCAAAACATCAAAGGCAAATATTGTGGGGATTTCAGAGACGTGGTGTCACACAGATATAAGGAATGCAGAACGGGAATTTGGGGAGTAAAATGTCTACAGAAGGGATAGACAGGATAGGAAGGGAGGAGGGGTTATGCTATTAGTTAAGAAATACATAAAATCCAAGGAAGTGAAGCCAGTCGACATTGCTGGACAGTGCAGTGTCGAGTCAGTTTGGTGTGACATAAGCATTGGGAGATCAAAATTGAAAGTAGGAGTGTGCTATAGGCCTAATGATTCTGATGAGTATAATAAGAAATTGTACAGGGAAATAGAGTGGACCAGTAAATCAGAGAGTCTTATAACGGGGGATTTTAATTTCCCAGATATTGACTGGAATTTGGGGGCTGGTCACTCACACACTAGCAAGGCTTTTGTGGATTTATTGGATGATTGTTTTCTACATCAGCATGTTCGGGAGGCAACTAGAGGGAGTAATACTCTTGATTTGATTATCAGTAGTGATTCTTCATGCATTAAGAATCTGCAGGTAAATGAACCACTAGGTGGCAGTGATCACAGTGTGCTGAAGTGGGATTTACTCAAAGAGGTAACTACCATTAGGGGTAAAGGGAAGGGTTATTGCTTTCGTAAAGGTGACTACGATGGACTGAGACAGTATTTAAATTCTATACAGTGGGACCAACTGATGATGTTACCAACAGCAAATTCAAAATGGGAAGCATTCAAAGAACTTATCTTGGAAGCTACTAGGCTTTACATACCAACTAAGAAATATTGTTCAAGGTTTAGGCCTAAGTGGATGTCAGATGAACTAATGAGACATATGGCAGAGAAGAAAAATGCATGGGATACATACAAATTAACATGTGACACAGAAGCCTATGATAGATACAAGTTGATCTGTAACCAAGTTACAAAGGAGGTTAGGCAGGCGAAGGCAGATTACGAGAAATCATTGGCAAGGTTTGTTGTTATTTGGTTTTTAGGAGCATTAGCAACTAAGGCCATATTGCTCCGGGATATACGGTGGTCATTCCATGACCTTTCCGCATTTTCCATATTTGGTGGTGACGGGCTCGAACCCCGGTCTAATCAAGAAGCGTGTGCTACGCACTGCTGCTCCTTCCCACCTGGCTATGGAGGCCATTGGCAAGGGATGCAAAGAAAAACAGCAAAGAGTTCTTTACTTATGTAAACTCTAGAAGGAAGGGGATGAATCAGATTGGTCCACTTGATATCGATGGGTCAACTGTTGATGATCCTGCGCAGGTAGCTAACAAACTAAATGAATATTTTGCATCGACATTCACACATGAGGAGTTATTCAGCGAGGGGAATGCCAGAGGTGTATTCAACTCTGGCAGTAAGCTAGGGAATCTTGTAATAACAGAGTAAAGTGGAGGAGAAATTGTTGAAGATAAATACAAGAAAGGCACCTGGGGTGGATGGGATCTATCCAGTTATATTAAAGGAGGCAGCAAAGGAAGTAAGCAAACCCTTAGCCATAATTATGAGAGCTTCCTTGGCCTCAGGGGAAGTACCCATGGACTGGAGATGTGCAAATGCGACCCCAATTCACAAAGGAGGATCAAAGGGCGACATGTAATTATAAACCTGTTAGTTTAACTTCTGTTCCTGGAAAATGAATGGAGGCACTGGTTAAAGAAGCACTGCAGGATCATCTAGACAAGACTTCAGTTATAGTTCAGACACAGCATGGTTTTGTTAAGGGGAAGTCTTGCCTGACCAATTTGATTGGATACTATGATGCAGTTACAAAAGAACTGGATGCAGGGAATAACTTTGATATTATATACTTGGATCTTAGAAAGGCTTTTGATACTGTTGCACATGGAAGACTGATGCACAAATTGGAGCAGTGTGGCATTGGAGGCAAATTTCTGCTATGGATAAAGGGGTGGTTGAGGGGGAGAAGACAGAGAGGGGTAATCAATGGACACTGCTCATCGTGGACTAATGTTATCAGAGGAGTCTCTCAGGGTTTAGTGTTGGGTCCATTATTGTTTTCTGTATTTATAAATAATAGTGATGATGGTATATCAAGCTTAATGTCCAAGTTTGCAGACAATACAAAAGTTAGCAGGTTTGTTAAGGACACCACTGATGGTATGCTGCTGCTGCAACAGGATCTGTAAAGGTTGAGCAGATGGGCTGACAGGTGGCAAATGAAGTTTAACATTGACAAATGTAAAGTACTACATATGGGAAACAGCAACCCCAGAGCAACGTATCAACTCTGTGGTACTACACTGACAGTGGTAGAGAATGAAAAGGACCTGGGAGTAATTGTGCAAGCAGATATGAAATTTTCTGAGCAGTGCAGACAGGCTGCAAGAGTAGCTCATGGTGTATTGTCGATGATATATAGGAATTTTTCTAGCAGGGATAAGGAGGTGATTATTCCCTTGTATAAGGCAATGGTCAAGCCACACCTAGAGTACTGTATACAGGTCTGGAGGCCTCATTTCAAGAAGGATGTAGAGATGCTGGAACGAGTACAGAGAAGGGCAACAAGATTGGTGATTGGAACAAAGGGGTGCTCTTACGAAGAAAGGCTTAAGTTTTGCAAATTACAATGTTTGCAGACTAGGCACCAGCGAGGTGATCTGATAGAGGTGTATAAAGCCTTGAATGGTTTGAGCATGCTCAATGCTGATGGGATTCTTCCTCTTGCTCAGAATGATAACCTGAGAGGGCATAAATTCGAATTGAGGAAAGACAGATGTAGGATAGACGTGAGGAAATTTGCCTTTAGCCAGCGGATGGTTGGTTGGTGGAACAGACTTCCATCCCTTGTCGTGGAAGTTGATAGCCTAAATAAGTTTAAGGCTCAGCTGGACAGGTATTTCGAACGAACAGAGGGGTGAAGTGGAAGTGGTTATTTTTTATTTATTTATTTTTTTTTTTTGGCTGATGCTGCATAAGCTTGCTTTCTTGCATCAAATGCCTCTACTAATGCTAATGCTATTTTGGTTTTTAGGAGCATTAGCAACTAAGGCCATATTGCTCCGGGATATGCGGTGGTCATTCTCTGACCTTTCCACATCCTCCGTATTTGGTGATGACGGGCTCGAACCCCGGTCTAATCAAGAAGCGTGTGCTACGCACTGCTGCTCCTTCCCACCTGGCTACGGAGGCGCCTTTTTTTTTCTTTGCATCAAGATTCGTCAAAATCCTTCTGACATCCTTTTGATGAAAGACCGCAGGAGGCACTGAATGGAGTGTGTTGGGAATGGTGAGATGTTTTACCAAGATCATTAATGCATGAGTTGGAAAAAAAATGGGATGCTAGCAGGTCAGCTTTATCCTTGGCTGAAGTGACAACAGAACCATCTGACAAGAAGCAAGTTTTCTACTCTTAATCTGTTCAAAATCTAGTTTGGACTGATTATTAACTGCTTTACAATTGTTGCGAACTTTGGTGTAGGCAGAAAATGAAAATGAAGAATTGGAAACAAGCCAATTACAATATGCAATGTTCTTCTCTTGAACAGCCTTAGCACGTTTATTGTAAAACCAAGGTTTAGGTTTTCCAATAAATAAAGGACGAGATTTTAAAGTGGAGTGTGAAATAAAGGATTTCATTCTTACAAGAATAATTTCACTGACACGATCTGAGCAAACGATGACATCGTAAGTTTTTAAACAGTAATGCAACCAAGGAAAAGAAACCTTGCAGGTCATCCCATTTTGCATTCTTATAATGCCAAGCAATACGAGGTTGAGAATAGCCATGAGATAAAGGCTCCATTGGCAAACAGACAATCACCAAGTTGTGATCTGAGGTGCCTAAAGAACCACTCACTTCGACCATGTACTTAGAAGGGTTGTTTGTGAGAAAAAGATCAAGCATTTTGGCTGTATGTTTAGGATTGTCTGGTATCTTTGTAGGTAAATGAACAATCTGTGCAAGGTCATTAATAATTGCAAAAGCCTCAGCATCTCAACCAGCTGGGTCGGTGTGACTAGAAAACGGAAGCCAGTTGGAGTTGTGAACATTAAAATCACCAAGGAAAATTACCTCACTGTTAGGAAAGTTGGAGTGGAGAAAGTCAAGTTGCAAAGAGAGTAAGTCAAAGTGTTCCAAGTGGTAATAATAATAATATAATAATCAATATAATAATCATACCATACAGGCATAATTTTGCATGCTTCTGACTGGGTCCCATTTCCTCAAACAGTTTGAGAATCGAAACATGGTTTTACAGAATGGTTGACACACTATTGGTAGAGATACCAAATTTTTAGCATTTTTTTTTTTAATGCTCCGATCTACATGAATATGCTTTAATCTTTTCCAATGGCTGTGGATACATAGATAACGGTTGACCAGTGTGACTTCTTGGTAGAGTAGAGGTTTCTGTTGTATAGGTTTTATGGGCAACTCGTAAAAACTCAACTTCTCGGTTGTACAGGTTTTACGGGAAACAGTAAACTATGGAATGTTTTAGCTCTTAATTCATGCTCTTAAGAATTAATCCCTTTAGCTCTTAAAAACTAAAGGGATTAAATCTTGATGATATCTTTCCTAGGTGCTGTGGGATGCATCGACTTGTGCAGACAGAGATGGTCATAATGGTTTGGCTTGTGAGTATTTGAACATTTGAATTTTATTTATTTATTTTTTCAGATATAATGGCAGATAGGTTAACGCTATAAGAAAGAAGAGTGGTGGCAAGCTTGATGGAAGTGTTTCGTTCTCCAACCATAGTCCGCAACAAGTTCCAAGAACAATTTCAACGAGACCCACCAAGCTGTTTAACGATTTATCGTATATACGAAAAGTTTGTTCAAACAGGCTCGGTTGCGGACAACTACAAAGGTAATGCCGGACGTCCCAGAACAGGTAGAAGTGAAATGAACATCGCTGTTGTTCAGCTATCAATTCTACTTTTCCTATCAATTCTAGGAAAGTCTACCAAATGATGCAGTTTGGAAACAGGGATTTCACAGAAAACTGTGTGGAGAATATTAACGCAAGAGCTCGGAATGTGCCCATACCACATCCAACTCGTCCAAGCATTGACAGAAGGTCCAAAACGTGTTCTTGTGAAATGCTGCCAGATTTTAGCAGAAATGTCTAACCGGACATTGTGTATCAGATGACGTTCAGTGGTGAAGCCACTTTTCACATTAGCGGTCATGTGAACCGACACAACACAATCTTTTGGGGTACAGAAAATCCACAAGTACTTCGTAAGCACAAACGCACCTCTCTAAAGGTGAATGTCTGGTGTGCTGTAACTGATGCCAAGTAATTGGACCTTACTTTTTTGACACCCCAACAGTGAATTCCGAATCCTACTTACATACGTTGCAGTCGTACGCCATCGATGAACTTCCACTGATAATACGCACAGCGGGATATTTTCAACAGGACGGTGCACCTGCGCATTTTGGTTATATTGTTCGTGATTTTCTAGATAACACATTTCCACAAAGATGGATAGGAAGATGTGGGCCTTTGCAATGGTCTCCCCTCTCCCCTGATCTGACAACCCTGCGACTTCTGGTTGTGGGGTATGGTGAAAGAGAGAGTTTTCAGCATGAAAGTTTGGAATATCAATGAACTCAAGGAAAGAATTACGAATGTGGTAACATCTATTCCCAGAGAATTAGGCGTCAGGGCATTAAATGCTACTTTCAACTGTTTCCTATTGTGTGTTGATAACAATGGACAACAGGTTGAGACCTTATATACATAATATTCCACATATACAATACAATAAATGTTGATTTCAGTTAATGTTAATAAATGTTGATTACAATAAATGTTTTTCCACATAAGTGTTAACATAATTTTGACAATGTTTTTTCCATATAAGTGTTAACATAATTTTGACAGTGTTTTTTCCATATAAGTGTTAACATAATTTTAACATACCCTGTATATATACAGGGTTGTTAAAATTAAAGTATCCCTATGTAGAGGGCTTTGGAGCGAGTTCTAAGGCTCGTACTGAAGAGAAATTTGTACAACAGGTACAATAAAGAATGCGCTCACCATTTATTGGAAAAAAAAAAATTAGTTACAAAATTTGTCACTGTATGGCAAGTAACTACCTTAGTTATGATTATGCAAATAACTTACATTATTTGCATAATTGTGAGTTATTGCCAAAGCGCCACTACTCAGCTCTACTGTACTGTATAAAAGCAAAGCAGTCTCTTCCAAATCATACAGTAGATTTTTGCCTGCACTACAGCAGCAATGCCAACAATGTTCCAGGAAAATGTGCTATTAGTGAAGCTGTACTATCAGAACAGCAACAATGCAGCTGCGGCTATCAGAGAATTCCAGTGTCAGAAGTGCACAGGGCGTGGACCTATGACTGTTTGTGCTGTCCGCAAAATGATTGCGAAATTTGAAGTGACAGGACATCTTGGTGTTCAACCAGGTAGAGGTCGAAAAAAGTGGACTCCTCTCGTATTGAAGATGTGGCTATGGCTGTCATGGATTTATCAAGTCAACCTCCATGTGGTTGCGCAAGTGTGCCAGCCATATTCCACTGTAAGGCTAGTAATGAGTCAGGTGTTGCGGTACTATCCTTACAAGATGCACATGCTACAGCAGCTAAAGCATGGTGATGCAGATATTCGTTTCATATACGCATTTCAGTTTCTGGCGCACATGACAGTGGATATCAATTGGCCATGGAACATCCTTTGGAGTGATGAAGCCCACTTCTGCTTAAATGGACAAGTGAACACTGTCACATTTGGGCAACAGAAAACCCTTCAGTTATCCAAGAGGTCCCATTGCATTCTACAAAAGTGACAGTGTGGTGTGGATTTACGGCCACATTCATGATTGGGCCATATTTTTTTGAACAGGTAACACCGACTGGACCCTGCACCTGTTCCATCACTGGACAGCAATATTATGAAATGTTGGCAAATTTAGCAATGCCAAAGCTGCAACAATGTGGGTTCCTTCAGGATACCATATTCATGCAAGATGGTGCGCCACCCCACATCCACCGTTGTGTCCAAAGATTGCTAAGGCAACCTTTACAGACAAACAGGTCATCAGCCATTGTTTCCAGACATCTTGGCCATCTCGATTACCAGACCTCACCCCATGTGACTTTTGGTTGTGGGGTTTTTTGAAGAACCAGGTGTATTGGGAAGGATGTCAAACTCTAGCAGATCTGAAGGACAGTATTAGATGTCATGTACTGGCTATTCCAGTTGACATGTTACGTTCTGCTGTAGAAAACGCTGTTCTTCGAATGGAAACTGTTGTCGACATCTGTCTGTTGAATTTAATTAAATATAACCAAAATTATGCCAATTTAACTACTTTGGTAGAGGGCTATGTTAAAATGATGCTTTTGCACTGATCTATATGTTAGTCATTCTACCTCATAGCATGAGGCCTTTGCTCTTAAATATTTTATAGTCTTTATCACTGCACACCATCAGGCATCTGTCATATTGTGAAGTTTTACTTGTTATTTGTTATTTTGTTATTTGGTTTTTTAGGAGCATTAGCAACTAAGGCCATATTGCTCCGGGAATATGCGGTGGTCATTCCCTGACCTTTCCGTATTTGGTGGTGACGGGCTCGAACCCCCGGTCTGATCAAGAAGCGTGTGTTACGCACTGCTGCTTCTTCCCACCTGGCTACGGAGGAGCCCCGAAGTTTTACTTCACAACTGGGTTGTCACTATTGCAACACCAGGGTACCTACCCACCCACCGAAGAGAAGTCAACAAGCTTTGAAACAGTGCCACCTGGGTGGTGGTATCCGCCGAGAATAAATAACAGTAGTTTTCTCCACTGGTGAAGTGTTATTTATTCGAGGTAGTGCAATATCATGGCAACTCGTTGTGAAGGCATTCACAATATGAGATATAACCAAAACAATGCCAATTTAATTAATTAATTTAACTACTTTGGTAGATGGCTACGTTAAAATGCTTTTGCACTAACCTACATGTTAGTCATTCTACCTCATAGCATGAGGCCTTTGCCCTTAAATATTTTATAGTCATTATTTATTATTATTTTTTTTTCGGTTGATTCGGGTAACCTTGTCTTTATAGTACATTGTTAACCCTTGGCCATTGTGCTGTGATGGGCAGTTGCATTGTAAATTCTTCTTCTCTTACATTGTACAGGGTTACATTTTACAATTTTACAGTAAACGTGCTCATAGAGAATGAGCATTATATACAATCTTTTGTTTGTTTATGGGTAAGCATGCTCACAAAGACTGAACATTACATACAATCTTTGTTTTGTTTGGTTTTTGATTAAAATTAAATCTGTTTACGTTAGTTTCAGAAGTATACGAAAGGCAATTTTAAACTAATCTGAGGACAAGTAACAACTTGAGCAATTTAAACAACAAATTTGTAAAACAAGCAGTCGATTAGACAAAATTTAAATTTAGAAATCGTAATATCTAAACGGTAATAATACATAATAAATTTTAACATAAAATAGAGGAATTTTAACCTAAATATGATATAAGAAGTCCAGAAGATATACAGCCTAAACCTACACATAAGAAATACACTCTGGTGCCTTTTGAAACACCTTGTGTGAGCGTGTTAGTGGCCTTTCCCTCGCAAGGACATCCTTTCAAACTTTCTGGAACGCATTTCACTGAACTAATCAACGTTGTTTCTTTAACTGAAACGAAAAAAAAAATATGCCATATAATTTCTTGTTAAGCTTTACAGAACAGTTAAATATCTTACCCGAGTGGGCTTATCCTGTGTAGTTTTAATAAGTACTGGATTTTCATAACGAACGAGGGACTTTGTTGGTGGTATCATAATGTGTTCTTAGCCAGATGCTTGAGTTACTGCTGCGCATGTGATATCGCAATAATATAACCGAAAAGAAAGTTGTTATAACCATTGCTATGGTAACCACGATAAATTTGAAGTTTGGGAGCAGATGGCAGCACAAGCGTTAAATTTTTTTTTTTTTTAACTATTATTATTTTATTATCATTAGCTATATGATGCAAGGAAGCCTAAGGCTTTTGCTGCACCTGCCAAAAAAAAAAAAAAAAAATTCCCAAGTTACCAGAGAGAGAGAGAGAGAAAGAGGAAATCACCAAGAAGGAGAAGAATGATGATATCCAGCTGAGGATCCTGGGTGTGCCAGGCCCATACTCACCAGATGTGAACCCCTGGGGTTTAATTACTCGTTGTTAAGTTCACATCAAAAATATTGAAATATCATCGAGAAGAGACTTTCGAAATTCAAGACTTTCAAAATAAAAATAAAATGGAAATAACGGCACCTTGAATCCACGAAGCGGATTCAAGGTGCCATTTTTCCGTTATCTAGAAAGTTTATTTTTAATGTATTTAATACAGAAATAAGCATTAGCATTAGTTGAGGCATATGATGCAAGAAAGCAAGCTTGTACACCATCGCCAAAAAAAAAAAAAAAACCTTCCCGTTTCACCCATCGGGTCACTCCAAATGTTTGTCTAGTTCAGCCTTAAATTCATTTAAGCTATCAACTTCCACAACAACAGATGGAAGTCTGTTCCAGAAATCAACTACCCGCTGGCTAAAGGCAAACTTCCGCACATCTATTCTACAACTGTCTTTCCTCAATTTGAATCTACTCCCCTTTACATCATAACTTCAGAGCTAATCGTGAACCAAACCATGATAACCCTGCCTTGCGTTTTTGAAAGTATTGTACCCAGAAAATCCAATTAGTGCAATAATGAATATATTTGTGCAGTGCCGTGTAGGCTAATATTGTTCATGTTGAATGACCAACCTCTTAGCCCAGCAAGCTGCAGACATGACCATAAGGTTTTTGGCGCCCTTAAGATACTTTTATTAAATATTATTATAATAAAAATTTTGAATTTCAGCAGCCCCAGACGTTGGCGCCCCTATGCCCAGTTTACCAGGCATACTCTGTTGCGCCGGCCCCGAGAGTGTGCACCCTACTGGTTACTGCTCTTGTCCCGTGGAGGCAGGTCATTTACTATCTTCATACCTTATTTTATTTGCAGATATGAAATTCTACCCAGTCACCAAGGTGTGTGTGTGTGAGAGAGAGAGAGAGAGAGAGAGAGAGAGAGAGAGAGAGAGAGAGAGAGAGAGAGAGAGAGAGAGAGGGTGCAAATTCAAAGTTACATAATGCTCTCTCAATTCAGAACAAAACATTCAAAGTCACAAGCTGATGTCTGAAATCAGGATTTCAACGTACACAGTTCCGAACAGTAGCTGAAAGTAACATGTTGGAAAATACCAAGAGCATTTTTCATCTCTAGGATTGCAGGTCAATCCATACAGATCCTTTTAAGTGCATCTTTATCAGTTTCTGTGCAGTATAAAAAAATCGTTTACAGATCATATAGTACAAGGATTCCCACAAGTTTCTCAATTGCAACACCAGATGAGGTATACCACGTAGCACGAACCCCGGGGGCTCACATCTGGTGAGTATGGGCTTGGCACACCCAGGGGGTCCTGAGCTGGATATCATCCTTCTTCTCTTTCTTGGTGATTCCCTTCTACTTTTGTCTCTCTCTCTCTCTCTCTCTCTCTCTCTCAGGGTAACTTGGGAGCTTTTTTTTTTCCTGGTGCAGCATAAGCCTCAGGCTTCCTTGCATCATATGTCTATTAATAATAATAATAATAATAATAATCTACAAACATCACGGCACATGGAGCTGCATAGATCTGTCAAGTGTGCGTCCACATGCATTATTCCAAATTCACCATTAGGATTCAGATCTTTCATATACACATTAACTTTCAAGCTCTTGTAATGCTTCAGATCAGCACATTATTTGTCGTGATCAATCTAGTTGCTTTAAAAAACCAACTCGTTATCTGCTGCTGCTCTTCGCTGTGGGAGACAGCTTCGATTCTGTCCTACAAACCTCAGCATCTCTGTATTATGGATTAACCCTTCTGGTCTTGATGTCAGAAGTCCTCTGTTGATAAGTTGAAGTGCGCGACAAGCAACTCCCTATAGAATGGCAGCATTTACGACAATTCAAGACTCTCTTGTCTTGCTTTTATTCATTCCATTCTAAGTATACATTCGGTGCTCACCGATTTATGACCACCTACGTAATACCCTGTTGGGCCACCTATCTAGTTGCAAGAAACATCTCATGATTCTCCATCCTTCGAACCTCAGGATCAGACAAATATATTTTTGGTCTAACTTTCTATCTTCTTGTTGGCATGCTCGGATACAGGAAAAACAATCGGGCCTAACACCGGAACCGTTACCACAAACCCATGTTCGTCCTACCGTTATTCATGATTATGCCTGAATATAAATCGAGCCCACCATCTATTTGCTCTTCGTTGAAGGCTCTATAGGAAGAAATCTGAAAGAGACAGTACTCAACACAAGAATTTGAACATAAATTCTTTTCCTTTATTGAAGTTAGGAAAACCTGACCTAATCTAGACAACCATCTAGTTCTTACATTGCTTAAAATCAACTCATCATCTGTCGCTGCAGGAGACCCCTTAAATTGTCCTACAAAACTCAGGATCTCCATGTTATGGATTAACCCTTCTGTCTTGATGTCAGAAGTCCTCTGCTATTATTATTATTATTAGTCATATGATGCAAGGAATCTTGAGGCTAATGCTGCACCAGCCAAAAAAAGTTTTCTGAATTACTCTGTGAGAGAGAGAGAGAGAGAGAGAGAGAGAGAGAGAGAGAGAGAGAGAGAGAGAGAGAGAGAGAGAGAGAGAGAGAGAGAGAGAAGTAGAAACGAATCACCAACAAAGAGAAGAATGATGATATCCAGCTCAGAACCCTGGGTGTGCCAAGCCCATACTCACCAGATGTGAGCCCCTGGACTTTGATATGGTTGTAGTGCACGACAAGCAACTCCCCATAGAATCATAACATTTATCTCGCATCCTCCCTTGTCCTGCTCTTATTCATTCCATTCTAAGTATACGCTCAGTGCTCACCGAATTATGACCAGCTACGCAATGGCATGTTGGTCCACCGTTCGCAAGGATAACAGCCGCTGTTTGCCTAGGCATTAACTCTACTAGATGTTTGAAGGCGTCTAAAGGGATTTGCAGCCATGCTGCCTGGTTTGCACTCCTTTGCTTACTTGAAGCCCACTATCAAATTCAAGGTAATAACCTCTGGTTCATAGCATCCCTCCTCCATGACAGGGCATTACAGATTGATGCCCATGGACAATCGCACAAGAAGGCGAAGGCTTTCCAGTGTTGGAATAAATAATAATCGCTTGTCCATAGTCCTCACTTTCTGTTCCAAATATCCCATAAGTGTTCAATTAGATTGAGGCCAGGCGAATACGGAGGCCAATCAAGATGGGTGATATATGCATTGTGTTCCTTGAACTACTCATGTACAGTCAGGACCCAATGACACAGCCCGTTATCGTCTTGGAAGATGCCGTTTCTGTCCGGAAGAAATGCAACACTGCAAGGTACCTATGGTCACCTAAGAGCTGCCAATATAACCCTACCAGTCAAATGTTGGTCCCACACTCACCACGAGTCCTAGTTATTGTCAGCAAAACATGTCCCATGTTTAAGCAACCGTTCCTTTTGCCTGGATATTGGGCACTATGTACAATGGATCCGTGTAGTTTGCAGTGCACACGGTGTGCAGACTCCGTGTGCACGGTGTGCAGACTCCGTGTGAACTGCACACGGAGTCCGCTAGCATGTTGCACCACGTATTTGGATTCATCCGATGACCACACTTGTTTCCATTCCTCCACTGTCTAACCAGCATGTTGTTGACACCACAGCATTGGCCATTGATAGTGATTTGTGGAAGGAGAGGGTACTTCTTGGGTCGTCTGCTATGGAACTCCATAGCAGACAACCTGAGAAATTGTGTTGCGATGTCAACAGTCTCAAGGTGGCCCATACAAAGCGCTGCACCCTTCACTCACCACGAACATACACTTTGGGTAATCCTTTAGTTCTGTCAGTGGGATGTGGTTTGACATCATTCTTTGTACACCTTAACCACAGTGGGCCACGAGCAACCAACAAGATGAGCCGTTTCAGATATCGAAGTACCCACCACACGAGCTCCCATATTCATGCCCTCTTTGCTATAATTACTGTTCCATAACTGCTACTTTACTGCTTTGACTTGCATGACCAGATGCAAATTACTAGTGCTGTAGCATAAGTCATTCGGAATTTTATATAGTGAGCTATGCAGCATAGTCCATTACAGATGTTTAAATGTGAGGTGTTCATAATTCATTGACACTGAGTGTATATATCAACTTCACTATATCTTTGCTCTAAAAGGACGTTTTCATTTAAATTTCATTTCATTTAAACTACCATTACGGGTAAAGGGAAAGGGTTATTGCTTCCGTAAAGGCGACTACGATGGACTGAGACAGTATTTAAATTCTATACAGTGGGACCAACTGATGATGTTACCAACAGCAAATTCAAAATGGGAAGATTTCAAAGAACTTATCTTGGAAGCTACTAGGCTTTACATACCAACTAAGAAATATTGTTCAAGGTTTAGGCCAAAATGGATGTCAGATGAACTAATGAGACATATGGCAGAGAAGAAAAATGCATGGGATACTTACAAATTAACACATGACACAGAAGCCTATGATAGATACAAGTTGATATGCAACCAAGTTCCAAAAGAGGTTAGGCAGGCGAAGGCAGATTACGAGAAATCCTTGGCAAGGGATGCAAAGAAAAACAGCAAAGAGTTCTTTACTTATGTAAACTCTAGAAGGAAGGGGGATGAATCAGATTTGGTCCACTTGATATTGATGGGTCAACTGTTGATGATCCTGCTCAGGTAGCTAACAAACTAAATGAATATTTTGCATCGATATTCACACATGAGGAGTTATTCAGCAAGGGGAATGCCAGAGGTGTATTCAACTCTAGCAGTAAGCTACAGAATCTTGAAATAACTGGGAGTAAAGTGGAGGAGAAACTGTTGAAGATAAACACAAGAAAGGCACCCGGGGTGGATGGGATCTATCCAGTTATATTAAAGGAGGCAGCAAAGGAAGTAAGCAAACCCTTAGCCATAATTATGAGAGCTTCCTTGGACTCAGGGGAGGTACCCATAGACTGGAAATGTGCAAATGTGACCCCAATTCACAAAGGAGGATCAAAGGCTGACACAAGTAATTATAGACCTGTGAGCTTAACTTCTGTTCCAGGAAAATTAATGGAGGCACTGGTTAAAGAAGCACTGCAGGATCATTTAGACAAGACTTCAGTTGTAGCTCAGACACAGCATGGTTTTGTTAAGGGGAAGTCTTGCCTAACCAACTTGATTGGATACTATGATGCAGTCACAAAAGAACTGGATGCAGGGAATAACTTTGATATTATATACTTGGATCTTAGAAAGGCTTTTGATACTGTTGCACATAGAAGACTGCTACACAAATTGGAGCAGTGTGACATTGGAGGCAAATTGCTGCTATGGATAAAGGGGTGGTTGAGGGGGAGAAGACAGAGAGTGGTAATCAATGGACACTGCTCATCGTGGACTAATGTTATTAGTGGAGTCCCTCAGGGCTCAGTGTTGGGTCCATTATTGTTTTCTGTATTTATAAATGATATTGATGATGGTATATCAAGCTTAATGTCCAAGTTTGCAGATGATACAAAGGTTGGCAGGGTTGTCAAGGACACTACTCACACTATGCTGCTGCAACAGGATCTGGAAAGGTTGAGCAGATGGGCTGAGAGGTGGCAAATGAAGTTTAACATTGACAAATGTAAAGTACTACACATGGGAAACAGCAACCCCAGAGCAACGTATCAACTCTGTGGTACTACACTGACAGGGGTAGAGAATGAAAGGGACTTGGGGGTGATTGTGCAGGCAGATATGAAGTTCTCTGAGCAGTGCAGACGGGCTGCAAGAGTAGCTCATGGAGTATTGTCAATGATATACAGGAATTTTTCCAGCAGGGATAAGGAGGTGATTGTTCCATTGTATAAGGCAATGGTCAGGCCACACCTAGAGTACTGTATACAGGTCTGGAGGCCTCATTTCAAGAAAGATGTAGAGCTGCTGGAACGAGTACAGAGAAGGGCAACAAAATTAGTGAATGGAACAAAGGGGTGCTCTTACGAAGAAAGGCTTAAGTTTTGCAAATTACAGTGTCTGGAGACTAGGCACCAACGAGGTTGTTGTTATTTGGTTTTTTTTAGGAGCATTAGCAACTAAGGCCATATTGCTCCGACCAACGAGGTGATCTGATAGAGGTGTATAAAGCCTTGAATGGTTTAAGCATGCTCAATGCTGATGGGATTCTTCCTCTAGCTCAGAAAAATCACCTGAGAGGGCATAAATTCAAATTGAGGAAAGACAGATGTAGGAAAGACGTGCGGAAATTTGCCTTTAGCCAGCGGGTGGTTGGTTGGTGGAACAGACTGCCATCCCTTGTGGTGGAGGTTGATAGCCTAAATAAGTTTAAGGCTCAGCTGGACAGGTATTTTGAACGAACAGAGGGGTGAAGTGGAAGTGGGTTTTTTTTTTTTTTTTGGCTGATGCTGCATAAGCTTGCTTTCTTGCATCAAATGCCTCTACTAATGCTAATGCTAAATCATTCTTCTCTTGAAAACGACTTGTGCAAACTAGGAATGCCAAAAATCCTATTGTGTTAACCAGCAGATGCTCAACCTGTTTAGACTAGGATCATTTTCCATCAGCTGGAGCCGCAAATCTTCATATTCATGGCACCGATACATGTGATCTCATGTTTCTCTAACTCCACACTTCTCCCGATCAGAAACATCAAGTCATTCAGTCATTCGAATGAAGAACTATATCCTATTAATATAAACATGGAATGGAGATGAGGCACAGATCATTTATAAAGTAGTATTGAAGCCTATTAACATCTTGAATACATTTCGGAGCGACCATCTCTTTCTCTAACTTCATCCAGCGGTCTTGCCAATTGAGCATGTTGATTAATTGATTAAACCGTTTCCTTTGTTATTTGAAATATCTACCTGTATACCCATCAGTTTACGTGATGGAAATATGAATACAATAGCACATATGTCAACAAATTAGATAGAGATCAAGTGACATTCGAGGAGATATTAGTAAAGCTTTAGTCGATACAATGCGACAGCTAAACAGTTTTCTGAGCATACTGCATTGAACAGTGAGAAACTTTCTCGTATTTTTACTTTGAAGTCTATCTGTGATCAAAGCAAACACACCATATCCCACAAGTAGAAAAATACAATATTACATTAAATATAGTTCCTAGCCCATTTTTTCCATGTTCTCAATACCTATGAACCATTTAATTTTTTTTTGAGATGCAATTTATATGCATAAAAAATTTTAGTCCTCTAACTGGATTACCAAATATTTCACACTTTTAACTAATTCTACGCCCATCTATTAAAGCACGAAGATGCCTATTTACGGACAAACTTCCTTTCCAGAGAAGACACTATTTTGGTTTTTAATATATTTTGTATAGCCTGCACCAATTGGCCAACTGTCTCAGTAAATGATTCGACCTTTCAATTTCTCTACAAGCAAACTTAACACAGGATCCCCTTCCCTACATCATTGCAGAAATCCCAGTTAAAAAAAAATCACCAAAAGGCTCTTCAATTAGAACTAGCAGAGACGTGCTAGTTGTAATTGAACATGCAGAGACACTAGTTTTTCTTCGGCTACAGAAATTGACAACACACCCCAAAACTTTCCATTCAGACGATCCAGTCATACTGACTCCAGAAACAGCAAAACACCAGCTTGAGCAATGCTTCCAGTTTCAACCCATCCCGGAAAGCCACTAATTTTACAGACAGCAATTGGCATCATCGATTTACAGAGCATGTAATAATCATCATGTAGAACACAAACAAGTTCTATAATACTGTAGCCAACTTGCAGGATTATTGTTTGTTTGTTATTTGGTTTTTAGGAGCATTAGCAACTAAGGTCATGTTGCTCCAGGGATATGCGGTGGTTATTCCCTGACCTTTCCTCACCCTCCATATTTGGTGATCACGGGCTCGAACCCCGGTCTAATCTAGAAGCGTGTGTCGCACTTCTGATCCTGCCCACCTGGCTAGAGGCGCCTTGCAGGATTATGTTATTTCCAATTAGTAAATAAATTTGATGAATTTGAGGTATTGCTCAAAACATCAAAGGCAGATATTGTGGGGGTTTCAGAGACGTGGTGTCACACAGATATAAGAAATGCAGAACTGGAATTTGGGGAGTACAATGTCTACAGAAAGGATAGACAGGATAGGAAGGGAGGAGGGGTTATGCTATTAGTTAAAAAACACATAAAATCCAAGGAAGTGAAGCCAGTCGACATCGCTGGACAGTGCAGTGTCGAGTCAGTTTGGTGTGACATAAGCATTGGGAGATCAAAATTGAGAGTAGGAGTGTGCTATAGGCCTAATGACTCTGATGAGTATAATAAGAAACTGTTCAGAGAAATAGAGTGGGCCAGTAAATCAGAGAGTCTTATAATGGGGGATTTTAATTTCCCAGATATTGACTGGAATTTGGGGGCTGGTCACTCACACAGTAGCAAGGCTTTTGTGGATTTATTGGATGATTGTTTTCTACATCAGCATGTTCGGGAGGCAACTAGAGGGAGTAATACTCTTGATTTGATTATCAGTAGTGATTCTTCATGCATTAAGAATCTGCAGATAAATGAACCACTTGGTGGCAGTGATCACAGTGTGCTGAAGTGGGAGTTACTCAAAGAGGTAACTACCATTAGGGGTAAAGGGAAGGGGTATTGCTTTCGTAAAGGTGACTACAATGGACTGAGACAGTATTTAAATTCTATACAGTGGGATCAACTGATGATATTGCCAACAGCAAATTCAAAATGGGAAGCATTCAAAGAACTTATCGTGGAAGCTACTAGGCTTTACATACCAACTAAGAAATATTGTTCAAGGTTTAGGCCTAAATGGTTGGCAGATGAACTAATGAGGCATATGGAAGAGAAGAAAAATGCATGGGATACATACAAATTAACACGTGACACGGACGCCTATGATAGATACAAGTCACAAAGGAGGTTAGGCAGGCGAAGGCAGATTACGAGAGATCCTTGGCAAGGGATGCGAAGAAAAACAGCAAAGAGTTCTTTACTTATGTAAACTCTAGAAGGAAGGGGATGAATCAGATTGGTCCACTTGAGATCGATGGGTCAACTGTTGATGACCCTGCTCGGGTAGCTAACAAACTAAATGAATATTTTGCATCGACATTCACACATGAGGAGTTATTCAGCGAGGGGAATGCCAGAGGTGTATTCAACTCTAGCAGTAAGCTAGAGAATCTTGTAATAACTGAGAGCAAAGTGGAGGAGAAATTGTTGAAGATAAACACAAGAAAGGCACCTGGGGTGGATGGGATCTATCCAGTTATATTAAAGGAGGCAGCAAAGGAGGTAAGCAAACCCTTAGCCATAATTATGAGAGCTTCCTTGGACTCAGGGGAGGTACCCATTGACTGGAGAAGTGCAAATGTGACCCCAATTCACAAAGGGGGATCAAAGGCTGACACACGTAATTATAGACCTGTGAGTTTAACTTCTGTTCCCGGAAAATTAATGGAGGCACTGGTGAAAGAAGCACTGCAGGATCATCTAGACAAGACTTCAGTTATAGCTAGGACACAGCATGGTTTTGTTAAGGGGAAGTCTTGCCTGACCAATTTGATTGGATACTATGATGCAGTCACAAAAGAACTGGATGCAGGGAATAACTTTGATATTATATACTTGGATCTTAGAAAGGCTTTTGATACTGTTGCACATGGAAGACTGCTGCACAAATTGGAGCAGTGTGGCATTGGAGGCAAGTTGCTGCTATGGATAAAGGGGTGGTTGAGGGGGAGAAGACAGAGAGTGGTAATCAATGGACACTGCTCATCGTGGACTAATGTTATTAGTGGAGTCCCTCAGGGTTCAGTATTGGGGTCTTTATTGTTTTCTGTATTTATAAATGATATTGATGATGGTATATCAGGCTTAATGTCCAAGTTTGCAGACGATACGAAGGTTGGCAGGGTTGTCAAGGACACTACTGACACTATGCTGCTGCAACAGGATTTGGAAAGGTTGAGCAGATGGGCTTCGAGGTGGCAAATGAAGTTTAACATTGACAAATGTAAAGTACTACATATGGGAAACAGCACCCCAGAGCAACGTATCAACTCTGTGGTACTACACTGACAGTGGTAGAGAATGAAAGGGACCTGGGGGTGGTGGTGCAGGCAGATATGAAGTTCTCTGAGCAGTGCAGACGAGCTGCAAGAGTAGCTCATGGTGTATTGTCAATGATATATAGGAATTTTTCTAGCAGGGATAAGGAGGTGATTATTCCCTTGTATAAGGCAATGGTCAGGCCACACCTAGAGTACTGTATACAGGCCTGGAGGCCTCATTTCAGGAAGGATGTAGAGCTGCTGGAAAGAGTACAGAGAAGGGCAACTAGATTGGTGAATGGGACAAAGGGGTTCTCTTACGAAGAAAGGCTTAAGTTTTGCAAATTACAGTGTCTGGAAACTAGGCACCAGCGGGGTGATCTGATAGAGGTGTACAAAGCCTTGAATGGTTTGAGCATGCTCAATGCTGATGGGATTCTTCCTCTAGCTCAGAAAAATCACCTGAGAGGGCATAAATTCAAATTGAGGAAAGACAGATGTAGAATAGATGTGCGGAAATTTGCCTTTAGCCAGCGGGTGGTTGGTGGGTGGAACAGACTTCCATCCCTTGTCGTGGAAGTTGATAGCCTAAATAAGTTTAAGGCTCAGCTGGACAGGTATTTCGAACGAACAGAGGGGTGAAGTGGAAGTGGTTATTTTTATTTATTTATGTTACTTTTTTTTTTTTTTTTTTTTTTGGCTGATGCTGCATAAGCTTGCTTTCTTGCATCAAATGCCTCTACTAATGCTAATGCTAATGCTAATGCTAATTATGTATAACATACAGCGCCCACACTGAGTGAAAAATGCATGAGTTCTAATTCCTTCTTTGATAAAAGGAATATTTAGGGACCTTTTTCACGTGACTGAGTTAGGCGGGGATTTTCTCCGGGAACTCCGCTTTTTCACCCAGAAAACAGGCAAATTGACTAAGAACACAATGCAATTTACAGACATTACATATACGGTGCAATATGGCCTAAGTCGATGATGCACTGAAAACCCTCTCCCCTAATAACAGTATATCACAACACAAACAGTATTTTGTTAACTTATGACCGTTTCTTTGGTTTGCTCATATACATAAAATGTTGTCACTGATGAAATAAACCATGATTATTTGAGTTTATGAAACTTCTGTTTTTATTAATTTAATTTTAGTGTAGTTGTCCTGGCATTGACTGTTTCTGCATTATCTCCAAAGGACATGCTTAAATGATAGTGTAATTCAAAGTTGTTGTTGTTGGTAATATTGAAAGTTTTAGCCCAAAGCCTGCAATATTGTGCCATTCAAGTTATTAATATATATAAAAGTTTAGTCTTTAAATTTTTAGGTTAGAGAACATCATTATCTTCTCTAGGGAGAATAATTCATCTTGGTTTGCCTCGTTTTTCATCATGTGTTTCATTGCTATAAGTTCCCATAAAATTCTGAGATAAAAATGTTTCTAGCTTTCCTGTTGATAATAGGAATTGTAGGCAAACGTTTTTCACTATGATAACATTACAGCAGCAAGTACACCATGGAGGGCCTTCACTTCTGAGAAGACAAAGATGATTTATTATTATTATTAGCCATATGGTGAAAGAAAACCCGAGGATTTTGCTGCACCAGCCAAAAAAAAAAAAAAAAAAAAATGCTGAGTTACCCTGAGAGTGAGAGAATCACCAAGAAAGAGAAGAATGATGATATCCAGCTCAGGACTCTGGGTGCCAAGCCTATACTCGCCAGATGTGAGCCCCTGGGGTTATATTAGCATTCAATGCATATTATTGCAAGGATCACTTCTTGTCTTCTGGTACTGGAAGTCCAGAAGAACGACTGGTTCTTAATTTCCATAAGTTTATTTTTGTTATGTTGTTGCCACATACATTTGCCATTGTAACAGACTTTTTGTATAATGGTTTTGGAGTCTTGAACATGGATCACATCAGTCACATTTGAATTTATTGATTCTGTTGCTGCCTAATTTGCCTTTTCATTTCTGAGTATTCCAGAATGAGCTGGGATTCAGCAGAATACTGCTGTATGTTGTTTGTCATGTCGGTGTATGTCTGAATCTGATGTTTCAGCAGAGGATGGTAACTGGGTGTTTCATTCTGCATTTTGACAGAGCTTAAAAAGTCAGTATAGATGATATGCAGTTTTTTAAGAACCCCAGGGGCTCACATCTGGTATGAGCTTGGAACACAGGTCCTGAGCTGGATATCATTATTCTTCTCTTCCTTGGTGATTCTCTTCTTCTTCTTTCTCAGGTTAACTCAGAATTTTTTTTTTTGACTGGTGCAGCATAAACCTCAGGCTTCCTTGCACCATGTGGCTAATAATAATAAGTGCTTAAGAGCTGGGTATATAGGAAAACATTCTGCATAGAAATTGCTGATGTCCATTAGTAGAGAAGCAGAACAATTAAAGCAGGTAGGACCTCTTTCACTGTTCAGCACATGCTGTTTTATCTGATTATGAGCCATCACTGTATGTGATTATACAGGCGCCTCCGTAGCCAGGTGGGCAGGAGCAGTAGTGCGTAGCACAGGCTTCTTGATTAAACTGGGGTTCGAGCCTGTGACCACCAAATACGGAAGATGCAGAAGGTCAGGGAATGACCACCGCATATCACCAGCCCAGATAAAGGGTGAGAGTTGGCGTCAGGAAGGGCATCCGGCCGTAAAAATTGCATGCCAAAACAATAAAAACGCTGACCCCATATATAATGGGAAAAAGAGAGGGAAAAAAAAACTGCATGTGATTATACTAAAATAACTTTGGGTGTGGCTAGCATGAAGTTGTTTTACATTTAAGCTAGCCAAAGAATATCTGCCACACTGCCCGAAATAACTATAACATTTAACCATAATTCTAGTCCATATGGAGAGTTAGAAAAAGTCCACATATTGAAATCTGAAGTGATCTTATGCAGTCTTAACGCCTGCAGGTGCACTGAAACAAGGTTTATTTATATATTGCACTAGCCATTGAGGCTGGAAGTAGTTTGGCCAAATAGAATGAATTGGCAGGCTCCAAATTTTGGATAAATAGGTCGCTAATAAAAGTTTCCTTCTGAGATATGTTTGCTCGTAAGCTTCTACAATCTTTGAGCATTAGGAGCTTCTAACAGCTCCTAATGCAATTCTGAGAGTGTTGCGTTGGATAGGTTCAAGCCATGCTAGTGCACTCTTCCTGGCAGAGTCATAGACTGGAGAGTCTATCCAGATGCGATCTGATTAAAGCTCGGTAGAGATTGAGATGGTTAGTATGATCAGTACTCCAGTTGGCAGATATTAAAGTAAGAATTTCATTTTTTTTTATGAGCAGTTCATTTGGATTTGCTTTATATGTACCATGAAGTTGTTTCTCTCCCACATTAATCCAATGAAGCACATGGTGCTAGTGAATGGGATTATATGGTCCTGTAAGTATAACTGAGCGTCCAGATGTGGATTTTTACAGAAATACATTGCTATTGTTTTGTGATAGATGATAGCCATTATAGTTTGTCCATGAAGTGATTCTACTGATTGTGATGTGCAGTTGTCTTCCTGCATATTATATATCTTGAGGGTTACATGATATTGACTGCAAAAAGATATGCTTGCATTAAATTTGGAAGGTGATTAGTTGATTAAGTCTAAGAACACGAAGAGTGGGGTTTGGTATCAATCCCTGTGGTACTCCTTGTGTATAATGCTAGAAAAAAATATTTTGATAAGAGTACTTGGAAACTTTTAAACAAAGAGGGGAGTTGCCACAAGTCCTGGCTTATAAAGATCCTGAAGGATTCCATAACACCAACTAGTATCAAATTTTTCTATATGCACTCACCATAGCCATGTTCTTTTTTAATGAATACATTGCGGATATTAGATTTTACTTTGATCATAAAGTCAAAGGGCGGATCTGTGCCTGCAAAAGCCAAATTGACTGGCATTTAGCAAGTTTCGAGTTTTTAAAAGCCAAGTTAAGCGGCTATGAATCCTTTGTAGTTTCCCAAGACAGCTGGAAAGCAATATCATATAATAATTCCAAGGATTTGAAGGGTCTTTCCTTGTTTTAAAATGCTAGTTATTGAATGGCTCCAAAAACTCAGATAAACATTTTATAGTAAAATACAGTTGTATTTATTAGGCCTTCCAAGTCTGCTTCATTGAAGTGTAATAACATTGAGTTAAAAATTCCACCCAGACCAGCTGCACAATCACCAGTTTTAGCAATGGACTGTTTCAGTTTAGCATTAGCATTAGTAGAGGCATTTGATGCAAGAAAGCAAGCTTATGCAGCATCAGCCAAAAAAAACAAAAAAAACCCACTTCCACTTCACCAATCTGTTCGTTCAAAATACCTGTCCAGCTGAGCCTTAAACTCATTTAGGCTATCAACTTCCACGACAAGGGATGGAAGTCTGTTCCACCAACCAACCACTCGCTGGTTAAAGGCAAATTTCCGCACGTCTATCCTACATCTGTCTTTCCTCAATTTGAATTTATGCCCTCTCAGGTGATTATTCTGAGCGAGAGGAAGAATCCCATCAGCATTGAGCATGCTTAAACCATTCAATGCTTTATACACCTCTATCAGATCACCTCGCTGGTGCCTAGTCTCCAGACACTGTAATTTGCAAAACTTAAGCCTTTCTTTGTAAGAGCACCCCTTTGTTCCATTCACTAATCTTCTCTGTACTCGTTCCAGCATCTCTACATCCTTCTTGAAATGAGGCCTCCAGACCTGTATACAGTACTCTAGGTGTGACCTGACCATTGCCTTATACAAAGGAATAATCACCTCCTTATCCCTGCTAGAAAAGTTCCTATATATCATTGACAATACACCATGAGCTACTCTTGCAGCCCGTCTGCACTGCTCAGAGAACTTCATATCTGCCTGCACAACCACCCCCAGGTCCCTTTCATTCTCTACCACTATCAGTGTAGTACCACAGAGTTGATACGTTGCTCTGGGGTTGCTGTTTCCCATGTGTAGTACTTTACATTTGTCAATGTTAAACTTCATTTGCCACCTCTCAGCCCATCTGCTCAACCTTTCCATATCTTGTTGCAGCAGCATAGTGTCAGTAGTGTCCTTGACAACCCTGCAACACTTTGTATCGCCTGCAAACTTCGACATTAAGCTTGATATACCATCATCAATATCATTTATGAATACAGAAAACAATAATGGACCCAACACTGAGCCCTGAGGGACTCCACTAATAACATTAGTCCACGATGAGCAGTGTCCATTGATTACCACTCTCTGTCTTCTTCCCCTCAGCCACCCCTTTATCCACAGCAGCAATTTGCCTCCAATGTCACACTGCTCCAATTTGTGCAGCAGTCTTCCATGTGCAACAGTATCAAAAGCCTTTCTAAGATCCAAGTATATAATATCAAAGTTATTCCCTGCATCCAGTTCCTTTGTGACTGCATCATAGTATCCAATCAAACTGGTCAGGCAAGACTTCCCCTTAACAAAACCATGCTGTGTCTGAGCTATAACTGAAGTCTTGTCTAAATGATCCTGCAGTGCTTCTTTAACTAGTGCCTCCATTAATTTTCCTGGAACAGAAGTTAAACTCACAGGTCTATAATTGCTTGTGTCAGCCTTTGATCCTCCTTTGTGAATTGGGGTCACATTTGCACATCTCCAGTCCATGGGTACCTCCCCTGAGTCCAAGGAAGCTCTCATAATTATGGCTAAGGGTTTGCTTACTTCCTTTGCTGCCTCCTTTAATATAACTGGATAGATCCCATAGACCCCAGGTGCCTTTCTTGTGTTTATCTTCAACAATTTCTCCTCCACTTTACTCTCAGTTATTACAAGATTCTCTAGCTTACTGCTAGAGTTGAATACACCTCTGGCATTCCCCTCGCTGAATAACTCCTCATGTGTGAATGTCGATGCAAAATATTCATTTAGTTTGGTAGCTACCTGAGCAGGATCATCAACAGTTGACCCATCGATATCAAGTGGACCAATCTGATTCATCCCCTTCCTTCTAGAGTTTACATAAGTAAAGAACTCTTTGCTGTTTTTCTTCACATCCCTTGCCAAGGAGCTCTTGTAATCTGCCTTCGCCTGCCTAACCTCCTTTGTAACTTGGTTACAGATCAACCTGTATCTATCATAGGCTTCTGTGTCACGTGTTAATTTGTATGTATCCCATGCATTTTTCTTCTCTGCCATATGCCTCATTAGTTCATCTGACATCCATTTAGGCCTAAACCTTGAACAATATTTCTTAGTTGGTATGTAAAGCCTAGTAGCTTCCAAGATAAGTTCTTTGAATGCTTCCCATTTTGAATTTGCTGTTGGTAACATCATCAGTTGATCCCACTGTATAGAATTTAAATACTGTCTCAGTCATTCGTAGTCGCCTTTACGAAAGCAATACCCCTTCCCTTTACCCCTAATGGTAGTTACCTCTTTGAGTAACTCCCACTTCAGAACACTGTGATCACTGCCACCTAGTGGTTCATTTATCTGCAGATTCTTAATGCATGAAGAATCACTACTGATAATCAAATCAAGAGTATTACTCCCTCTAGTTGCCTCCTGAACATGCTGATGTAGAAAACAATCATCCAATAAATCCACAAAAGCCTTGCTAGTATGTGAGTGACCAGCCCCCAAATTCCAGTCAATATCTGGGAAATTAAAATCCCCCATTATAAGACTTTCTGATTTACTGGCCCACTATTTCTCTGTACAGTTTCTTATTATACTCATCAGAGTCATTAGGCCTATAGCACACTCCTACTCTCAATTTTGATCTCCCAATGCTTATGTCACACCAAACTGACTCGACACTGCACTGTCCAGCGATGTCGACTGGCTTCACTTCCTTGGATTTCATGTGTTTCTTAATTAATAGCATAACCCCTCCTCCATTCCTATAGACATTGTACTCCCCAAATTCCAGTTCTGCATTCCTTATATCTGTGTGACACCACGTCTCTGAAATCCCAACAATATCTGCCTTTGATGTTTTGAGCAATACCTCAAATTTATCAAATTTATTTACTAAACTCCTAGCATTGGTGTACACGCAAGTATACATGCACCTGCTCTTCCACTTAGCCACCCTAACACAACACATGTGTTCACTTGTACCCCCATGATTCCCAGCAGTCTCTGAAATATCCTGCATCTTATTTTCCAATAGAAGCAGTGCAAGAATCACTTCCTCCTCTGCCAGTGGCTACTGTTAATCTATTAGTCCTTGTATCCCCCCAATCTAGCAGTTTTCCGACGCACCTAACACTGCCTCGATAGCATCAGCAAATATTCTTGCACCCTTTCTATTTAAGTGTATCCCATCCCTGTAGAAGCAGTCTCTCCTGTTAACAAGTACAGACCAGGCTGAAAAAAATTCTACCCCTTGAGCCCTGCACAATCTTTCCAGGGCCATATTGATCGACAGGGCTCTCATCATATACTCCCTCCTATCATGTCTGGGGAATTGCAGACACTTTCAAATTCAACCCTAATTCACGGATTTTTTTCATCAGTGACCTGTACTTGTTAAGTAATTCCACCGGTCTCCTACTCTTAATATCATTAGTGCCAACGTGTACAACTGTACACCTTTTGTGCCCTTAAAAGATGATATCCGCTCTACAACGTCATCAACCTTTGCCCCTGGCAGTCATACCCTGGTCCTGTTCCACCTATCCTTTTTACAAAGCATGTTTCCCGTTTCCCTGACAATAGTCACCAACAACTACTAGTTCCTTTGGGACCAGCGCATTCTGCCTTAGTGGTTGCCGCTGTGTTGCGCGATGACCAAGTGCAAGCTCTGGCATTGGTGTGGGCAGCTGAGAGCTTGATGGGCCCCTCACTTGTAATCCTTCGAGGGCATCCACCCTGTCCTTCAAGCTCTCATATAGGCCCATAACAACGCTGAGTTGTCGCCTGATTTCCTTACACTCCTTGCATCGCGCACATACAAAGACATCCCCCATGGCAGTATCATGTCCCATACCTGACTGCTCCGCAAACATCAAGCAAATAGTGCATCTTAAAAAGTTATAATTGAAACAGCTGGTTATGGAGGAAGGTGGTACTGATACGGAACTTAATTTTAAATTATTGAGCATGAGATTTTCATAAAATGTTGAGCTGTATGTTGCTTCTGCTTACAAATGTTTTCCCTAGAATGTTTGCAATATCTTTTGGAGAGAATTCATTCCTATTCCAGTTGACTATTGCAGAGTTAGCTGATGGAAACTTGCCATTGAGCAGTTGTTTTAATAGCATCAGCAACTAAGGCCATTGCTCCATGTATATTGTGCGTGTTCTGAGGTAGATTTTGGTTGCTGGACCATTCAGCAGGCTGACCTTCCAAAAGCATGAAACGATGAATCAAATATTTACATTATTATATTGTAACAATTACTGATATTGGTGTCTTTAACTGATGAAGCAAATCTGATCCAAGGATCTTTCTTCACTTTTCTGATAACTTGTCTGGCCTTTGTTCCAAGTTGGAACATCATACTCTAGTAGGATATTTGTGGAACCAGCATCATACTCTTTCTCCATTTTGGCTTTTTACATACCTAATTGCAACAGTGAATAGTCTGTCTTTGGCGTGGTAATATTTGTGGGATAGAAGTGCTTGCAGCATCTATCCCACAAACATCACTTTGTCATGTAATCATTTACTGCATTGATCAGTGGAATGGATAAAATTCTGATCTAATTTCACATGAAAACCAAAAGTTGACCAGGTTGCCATTGTAACCTGCTACTTCCTACAATGTAGCCAGGTGGGCAGGAGCAGCAGTGCGTAGCACACGCTTCTTGATTAGACCAGGGTTCGAGTCTGCGACCACCAAATACGGAGGATGCGGAAAGGTCAGGGAATGACCATCACACATCTCCGGAACAATATGGCCCTAGTTGTTAATGCTCCTAAAAAAACCAAATAACAAAAAAAAAAAAAATAATAACTTCCTACAAGGTTCATTACAAGTGTTTTTCTTTTAGTAACTTGCAGATTGGGAAATGATTACTGTTTAGTGGATCATGGTAAACTGACCACAGTTTGGGTATGGTGAAGAATGCAGATAGACAGGTTAACTGCTGAGGTTGACCAACAAAGTAGGTATAAGTGCTGTTGCATCATTTTGATGTATTTAGCAAGGTGATATGGTGGATGCATCCACAAATGGAGGTATTGAAGTCCCCTGATAGTGATTTTTTTAAATTGTTTCAATGTATTCATTTAACTTATTGCACAATGTATTTAAAATACACAGTCATATGTATTTTTTTATATTCATTCTTTGATGTTTTTTAGCCCAGTAGCCACTGTTTTCTCAATAATGAGATTTTATGAATATAGTGCCCAATTATTCATAATAATTGCATGGATACCACTGCACCAAAATACAACATGCTCCCGACAGTCATTTTCTTTATTTTTTGGCAGATGGAAAATAGTTTTGAATGTAACCTATTCCTAAACATAAAACTCTTCCATTTTTAAAGATCTATAGTAGGATTTTTAAAGTGCAAATAAAAGAAGATCTGGACATAGGTCTTTCTTACTCCCTAAATAAGGTTTCAAACTCCAGTGAGTGAAATGAAGCTCCACTTTATGTGATGCTGTGAATACTGAATGGTTTAAGTGAAAATTTTCCCCTTCCTTAGCAATTGTAACTTACCAGAGTCATGTAAATTCAACTTAGCACTGAAAATAATGGGTTCACTTCTTTAGAGACCAATCTGTATGCTCTTTAACCATTTTAAATGTAGAGGTCTCAATTTGAAAGAAAGTTGGGAGTTTTTTTTTTTTTTTTTTTAGGATAACGGGTCACAGGAACCTATTTGAAAAGTTCTTTTCTTTTCTTTAAACCCCAAACACGAGAGGTATTAGGACCTATAGTACTTAGTACTGTGCTTGGGTTGGAGGTTGAGAAGACGAAAGAAGATATTTGTTGATATTAGACTTGAACTTCTGTAGCCTGTAATTTTCAGGAAATACATATGAAGGAAGGTTGTCCCAGAAAATGGCAGTTGAATGAATAAACGAGGAAGATGAAAAGTTTGTTCTCTGAGTTTGAAGTTGGACAGTAAATGGATTTTGGCGGCACGTGTTCAGACTGCTTTGAAAGAGAGAGCGGGAATTACAGAAGCCAATTCAGAAGAACAGTGCCCATGGAAGTATCTGTAGAAGAGGCATGCAGCAGAAACAGTACGTCTATGAGACAGCAAGTGGACAGACTCTGTTAGAGAGGAGTCATTAATTAACCTAACTGCCCTCTTCTGAATGGAATCTAGAAGCCTGAGAAAGGTTTTGGGGGCACCACCCCAGATGTGGGAACAATATTCCATGGTAGGGCGGATTTGCAATTTGTACAGAGTAAATAGCTATTTGGAAGAAAAGTAATGCCGAGAATGAAAGAAAGATCCAAGTTTTTTAGATGCAGAGGAAGCAACATTTGTAATGTGCTTGTGCCAAGAGTGATTAGAAGTCAGGGTAATCCCCAAAAGAGATATATCATTTTGCCTAGAAATCGGAGTGTCACCAAAGATAAGCATAGGAGCAGAAGAACCCTTTTTGCAAGATATAAGACGAGACTGAGTTTCAGAAGGGTTAAAATCAACTAAGTTGTCTTTGCCCCACTGGAGAATTACTTGGAGATCGACATTTAAGGAACTGGTAGTGGATATTCAAGAAGTTGAAGCTGACTGAGTAGGGTAAGATTTCTGGAAATGGAATGCAATGTGCTATCATCGGCAAAACTATGGATAGGATTTCCAGTCAATGGAAGGTCATTAATATACAAGAGGGGGAAAGAACTGAACCGTGGGGGACACCAGCATTAGTGGAGAAGTTATAAGACAGTGAGCCATCTACCACCACCCTCAGTGAGCAATCAGAGAGAAAACTGGATAACCAATTACAAAAAACAGTAGGCAAACCATAAGATGGAAGCTTGTTTAGAAGACCTTTATGCCAAACACGATCGAAAGCCTTTGAGATGTCAAGAGCAACTGCTTGTGTTTCACCAAACTTTTCTATTGAATTTGTCCATAAATGAGTAACATAAGCCAGAATATCACCAAAGGATCGGCATTGATGGAATCCATACTGGCAATTGTTGATCAGATGGAAGGGTTCTAGGTAGTTTAAGAGTTGGCAGTTAATTGATCTCTCCATTACTTTAGAAAGAGTAGAAGTAATTGCAATTGGACGTTAATTGGATGGGAGGGTTTTGTCATCCTTTTTAGGAACTGGCTGGATATGAGCCAATTTCCAAGCAGAAGGAAAAACACCTTTGGAATAAGAAAGTGAAAAAAGGCAGCAAAGAACAGAAGTAAGTTCAAGAGCACAGGCTTTGAGAACAAGTGGAGAAATACCATCAGGACCTGAAGCTTTCTTAGCTTTGAGATTCGTCAAAATCCTTCTGACATATTTTTGATGGAAGACCAAAGGAGGCATTGAATGGAGCATGCTAGGAATGGTGGGAGGTGTTTTACCAAGATCATTAATACATGAGTTGGAAGAAAAATGGGATGCTAGCAGGTCAGCTTTATCCTTGGCTGAAGTGACAACAGAACCATCTGGTTTTGAGAGAGGTAGGAGAAGAGATGGGCAAATGTTGCGGCCAATAGCTTTGGCAAGAGACCAGAATGCTCAGCTACATTAGGACAAAAAGCAAGTTTTCTACTCTTAGCCTGTTCTAAATCTAGTTTGGACTGATTAATGACTGCTTTACAATTGTTGCGAGCTTTGGTGTAGACAGAAAATGAAACTAAAGAATTGAAAACAAGCCAATTAAGATATGCAACATTTTTCTCTTGAACAGCCTTAGCACATTTATTGGAAAACCAAGGTTTAGATAAAGGATGAGATTTTAAAGTGGAGTGTGGAATTAAGGATTCCCTTCCTACAAGAATAATTTCACTGACACAATCTGAGCAAATGTTGACATCAGAAGTTTTGAAACAGTAATTCGACTAAGGAAAAGAAATCTTGCAGGTCATCCCATTTTGCATTCTTGTAATGCCAAACATTATGAGATTGGGAATAGCCATGAGATAAAGGCTCCACTGGAGAAGAGAAAATCACCAAGTTGTGATCTGAGGTACCTAAAGGACCATGTAACTACAAGGGTTGTTTGTGAGAAAAAGATAAAGCGTGTTGGCTATATGGTTAACATTGTCCAGTATTCTTGTAGGTAAATGAACAATCTGTGCAAGGTCATTAGAAATTGCAAAAGCCTCAGCATCTCGACCAACTGGGTCTGTGACTAGAGAACCAATGCCAGCTGGAGTTGTGAACATTAAAATCACCAAGGAAAATTACCTCACTGTTAGGAAAGTTGGACTGGAAAAAGTCAAGTTGCAAAGACAGTTGTTGTTAGTTGGTTTTTAGGAGCATTAGCAACTAAGGCCATATTGCTCAGGGGATATGGGGTGGTCATTCCCTGACCTTTCCGCTTTGTCCGTATTTGGTGGTCAAGGGCTTGAACCCCAGTCTAATCAAGAAGAGTGTGCTATGCACTACTGCTCCTGCCCACTTGGCTACGGAGGCGCCTGCAAAAACAGGAAGTTAAAGAGCTCCAAGTGATTAGTGGAGTTGGGGGAATGGTAGAGACAACAGATGAATTTAACACAATGAGGATAGAGATTTTAAGCCAGAGAAGATCGAAGAGAGGAGATTCCAAATTACCAATTCTCTGACAGGGAATATCGGAACGGACATATGCACAAGTACCACCTTTGAGGCGAAAGGAATCATACAGTGAATAATTTGGGCAACTGAGATGAGCAGTAGTTGAATCAACCGATAACTGAGATGCTCTCAGAAAAAGTACATGGGATTTGGCAGACTGCAAGTGGAAATGGAGATCATTGAGATTAGAATTGAGACCACGTATATTTGTGAAATGAACCAGGAAGTGTTTGGGAGGTTTATATCTTTTCGCAGATAAGCTTGCCCTATTAGTTTGACAATTCATGGTGTATTCAATAAGAAAAAGTGGGGGGGGGGCATGTCGTATGAAGTAATGAAATTTTTGGATATGACATACACATGGTAAGAATATACCCAGATCCTTGACATAACGTGGCCTTGACAATGCCCCCCCCCCCACATACACACTACTTGGACTCTCTCCAGCCACTGTCTGGCAGAGTAGAGGTAGCAAGATTATGCACTAGCTGATCCGGAAGCCTCCTAAAGAGTTACCAATAAGTTCGGTCTGGTGTACTAACTAGCGGCCGGCCTGCGAACACAGTTTTAGAGATGTACCCTCGAAATGTAAGGAAGATTGGATCTCATCATGATGTTCATCATAATCTCAAAAGTCATCAGTCATACTGCATGATGGAAGAGATGGGGAAGGGTTGACCGGAACTTAGCTCTGGAGACTAAACAGGGGTTCTACCGCTTCAAGCCTCCAATACGCAAAGGGGTGGTATTGCACCGGTTGATGAGTCATCTACCACCTAGTATTGCCTGGTAACACAGAGGGGGTGGCATTCCTCCATGTGGTGTGGGCACCACACCTCGACACCTGCTTATGTTGGTTCATACCTGGGTGGTCACCCATAGTGTGCTTGTGCATGGAGGTTAGCCCAGTCTTCCAACAGTCATAGAATTAGGCTTTGCTCCAATCTGTAAGAAAGGAAATCCCAGAGAATTCAGTGTTATTACATGTGCAGCATTAAAAAGTGAAACACTTCTGTATCTGGAATCTAATATTTTCAATTTATTTTCATGGTGCTTCGTAACCTAGCTGAGATCTAATTAGGGACCTATAAGCGGAGCAGGGTATAACAATGTGCACCCCAAGATGTATCAGAGATGACTTGGAGTATATTCATTTTCTTTGTGCAAGTGGTTCACAGATATTTGATGTGCTCCTGGAAGTTTAACTTCTGAAAAATTAGCCCTAGGAGACAAAGTGTTCACAATTGGAAGAGGATGATTGGCCAAGTATAACTTGGGTTCAGGATGCATTTGGTGCTGGGTGCAGAAATGTATGGCTGTAGATTTGTGGCTTGACAGTTTGTATCCCATTTTAATTCCAGATATTGTACCTTCACACACAATACATTCCTCATAAGAGGAAAAACGTTACTGTTGAATAAATAGCAGTTTTTATACAGTACTAATATTTTTCCTTTGGCATTGTTATTTTAGGGGGTTTTCTTGGCACATCAACTGATTAGATCAAATTGATCATTCCCATAATATTTGTATAATATTCCATTTCCCGTGGCAATTTCAATTTGCACTGTGCAGGCTGGAAAACCTGGAATTACTAAAGGATTAAAACCCATCCCTCTGCACAAGATTGGTTAACTAGAGGAGAATGATTCAAAAGCCTTTAAGAATTCCTCCAGTCTCCAACTGGATATACCTCTCCATATGAGTGAAAAATGAATCTACTATACTGTCATGAAGGAGTCTAAGATTGCAAGTGTCCATGATTATGGAAGAGAAATAAGAGAGACAACAATTATGCTTTTAAATTTATGCTGTAGCTTATGAGTAAATTCAAATGAATGAACTTACTCATAGGGATCAAGTACCTCCTACATATTAAAAAAACAAGTTAAAACATTTGATTGAAAGTTTTAGCCTTTAGACGATCAGTCAGAAGCGAATTTTCTTTAAGAGCTGCTCTCTCTTCTAATAAATGTCTGAAAAAAAAAGTATTTACTTCTGTCAGTTAAGAATAATCTAAATTGTAGTACACTAAAAAATCTAAATTGCTTATGTAAGTTCCCAACTTACGTAAGAGCGAGTTACATAAATTCAGACTTACGTAAATTTTTTTCATTCAAATTTTTTGATGAACATGGTATGCACAAATTGCAAAAGTGAGATACAGAGTAACAAGCTTAAAAAATAGGCATGAAGAGAAGATTCTGAAAATTTATTTATGTTCTTTTTATATGAATGAAGATTTCAGTGAAGGGGACACACATTTCACCATAATAACACAAAAACCCACAAATTCCAGCTATTGGTATTATCACAAATGCAATAACATTGAAGACTGAGTTTACTACCCATTTATAATGAATTGCACTAAGACAGCATTTCCAAACTGGGGTTCATAGACCAGTTCCAAGGGGGGGGGCACAAAACTGACCCTCTGGAAGTGGTCAAATTATTTGTACTGTGTATAGCAAATTGATGATAAATAAAGTTATTATTATATACTTTTTTTTTGATTTTTCAAGTGGTCTCAAAACTATTTTTGAAAGAGTTCATAGATCTCAGTAGTTTGGGAACTACTGCACTAACAGAAAAGCTCAATAAACCAGACTCTGTAAAATTTCTTTATTACTTTATGGTAGTGACCTCCAGAAATATGTTATAGTAAAATGTGACATGTGAGGTAATAATAGTATGTTTCCGCCTTAACCCCTTTAAGTTTTTTTTACAGAAAATTTCATTTTGACTGTTATCATGGTGATAACTAAGAGAATAAGTGACAGTACTAGTAAACCTACCAAGAAAATGAAAGCAATCGATTTGGATCAGCAAATTAAAATAATTAAGGATGTATGAAAATGGTTAAAGATTAACAAGTATCGTGCAGAATTTAGATTTGTCACTGTCAAACAGTAAATACAATAATAGAGGACAAAGATAGAATACAAGAAGCGGTGATGGGATCGACGCCAATGAAGTAAACTATAATAACCAAGGCTACAAAAATACATATCAGTTTTTATAGTACAATAACATGTGTTTTTTCCTTCCTTTTATGTTTTCTTTTCTTATGTGCCACTCCAGCTACTTCACTGTGTCACAGATAAAGTTTTTAATTGAACTAATTAAAAATATATAACTATTTTTCTGTGAATATAATTAATATATAAAAAATATAGAACTAATTAATTGAAAAATATATAACTATTTTTCTTCATTCTTCTGAGAATATTATGTGGGTTTTAAATTCAAAAAATAGCAAGGGCTTAATTTTTCAGTACTCACCTTGATCGATATGCAATTGTTATGGTTTGAATGGCAAGAGGTGACTAGCTTTAAGGTGGTTGGTTCTTAAATTAAGGGGTGGGTAAATAGTAATTATGATGGAAACGGGATTAAAATATGTGCAAGGAAGAAGTGCACTAACTCCGTCCTTGGTTGTCATTAAATTGGGTTAAATTGGGATTCTAAATAGTGGATAAGCCAAAAGTCGTAAGAAGGACTTTCGTTAAAAAAACGTCTTCAGTTGGCAAGTTAAATGAAAAGGGAACGCGTACTATATTTAAAAAGAATTTTGTAGTCCCGTGATGCACTTTGTTACTTGTGGGAATCTCAGATTGGTGAGATTCCAAACCGGAGAAAGATTGAAGGGGAGTTTCGCATTTATAATATTTAGATCGGAGTGGTGACGAAACCATTCTATAATGAGGGCTTTGAATTGTAAAATTTTGTAACTGTTTTTTAATTTTAATATGATAATAGCTGAGTCAACTAAGGGAGTATGGTTGTTGGACTGGGCATGTAAAGTAAGTTCAGTGCTGGATTGTCCAGTTCTGAAGCTATTGTAGTGATAGTATGCTCTGGTATTGGATTGAACCGAATTTGGTTGTGGTACTACCAATGTAACAGGCGTTACAATTGTGTTGACATTTTATTAAATAAATAATATTATTCATTTTGCTTTTTGGATATTTATGTGGTTCTTTATATTTATTGAAAAGTGATCCGAGTTTGTTATAAGTGGAAAAAATAAGAGTGATGTCTGTACCTGCAAATATTCGCCGAAATTGTCCTGCAAGGTTACTATGATAAGGAAGGACAAGACGTGTTTTACTATTTATGATATGTTTTATGGGGTTATTGATATTATTTTTTGCAATGGAAATGGTATGTTGGATTAATTTTGGAGGGTAATTTCTGGCTATGAATTTTTTTGTGAGATATTGTAACTCATTGGATAGGTTGTTTTATGAGGTGCTGAATTTAATGGCATTGTAGATTTGGTTATAGAGAACGGATTTTTTTATGTTGAAAGGGTGGTGCGATGTAAAATGTAGGAATTTCCCTGTGTGTGTGTGTGTTTTCTATAGATCTTAGTTGAGTACCTGTTTTATATATGGTGAGATTGAGAAAATTAATTTGTTTATTGGTTTCTATTTTGAGTGTGTATTTAAGTCTGTCGTGAATTGAATTGAATTTTGAAAAAGGTTATCAATTATAGTTTTGTTTCCTATTAAAAGTACATCATCAGCGTATCGTATCACATGTATAACTTTATCTCGGAAGGGTAAGGTTGTAGGATTTTATTTTCAACTGTGGCTAAGTAAATTTCGGAAAGGGGAGTAGAGATGCCTAAGCCCATGGGTAATCAGAATATTTGTTGGAAGATCCGATTGTGAAATCTGAAATGCCTGGCATCTAATAGTAGAGAGGTGAGTTCTAAAATATTGTTTATAGAAAGGGAGGTGCAATTAATGACACTATCGTTGGAAGTTAAATATCCACGAAGGGCTTGTAAGGTGAAAGGTATATGTACATTGGTGTATAGTGATATGACATCAAATGATGCTAGAATATCATCGTCAGCGATTATGGTGGTTTTAATTTTCTCAAAAGCCTGGTTGGTATTACTGATTTTAAATTTGGAAAACCTGGTGAGTGGAGATATGATTTTTACTAGAAATGAGGATAGGTTTGTGAAGGCGGATTTACTAAAAGAAATAATTGGTCTTAAGGGGTGGCCCGGTTTATGTAGTTTGGTAATTCCAAACATATGGGGGAGAACATTGCTTCGTATGCCAATCTGCTGTAAGGTATGTAGGGTGATTTCTTTATTTGACCGGAGTTTTAAGAAATTTTAAAGAAATCACCCTACATGCCTTACAGCAGATTGGCAGAAAAAGAGAATCTACAACAATGCAGTGATTCCTTATAAGAAATTCTTAAATGGAAAGCTCTGAATGAACATGAGCATAATTATGATGCATGTGTGCCAATTCCCCAAAGCCCACTTTTCTGGCCATTTTTTCCAAACAGTATCATACAATCACTGCAGAATTGGGCGAAGGTAAAGTAAGCCTGCATGAGAAGCACGCAAAAGTTCGATGAAATTTACCGATGAAAGTATTTTGCCGTAACGGCATTTGTATTGTTGCTCACACGGTAAACAGACGGTGGGTGTTATCGATTGAAATCCAGGAGTAGAAATTGAATCTCATGGGAGACTGAAACCCTCATAAGGGGAGGAGGTAACCTGACCTTTTTTTTATTTAGAATCACTGGTGGACTAGTGGATAAATTGTTTATTAATAAAAAAAAAAAGGCAAAGGAAGCCCACACAAGAAGCACGGTAAGCTTCAAAAACGTTTACCGGTGAAACTATGTTACAAACATTTTTTACAACAACAGAACTTCCAATATGACTGTTCTTGATTTAATTAGTGATTCTAAAGAAAAAAGATCAGGTTATCCCCCCCCCCCCCCCAACTTCGGGAGGATTTCAAGCTGCCGTGGGATTCAACTTCTACTCCAGACCGATAACACCCACCGGCTGTTTACCGAGCGAGCAACAATATAAATGCCGTTACAGCAAAATACATTTACCGGTAAATTTCATCGAACTTTTGCATGCTTCTCATGCAGGCTTTCTTTACCCTACCCCAGAATTGTTTGTAGTATTTCCAGATCATCGTTTGACCACACGAGACAAATTAGCTTAACATTAGTAGAGGTATACGATGCAAGATAGCAAGCTTATGCAGCATCAGCCAAAAAAAAAAAAACCTCCCATTTCACCCCTCCATTTGTTCCAAATGCTGTCCAGCTCAGCCTTAAATTTATTTAGGCTATCAACTTCCACAACAAAAGATGGAAGTCTGTTCCACAAATCAACTACCCGCTATTTAAGACAAATTTCTGCACATCTATTCTACAACTGTCTTTCCTCAATTTGAAACTGTGGCCCCCTCAGGTTCTTAATCTGAGCAAGAGGAAGAATCCCATCAACATTCAGCTTGTTCGAGCCATTCAAGGCCATATACACCTCAATCAGATCACCTCGCAGGAGTCTACTCTCCAGGCACTGCAATTTGCAGAACTTAAGCCTTTCTTTGTAAGAGCACCCCTGTGTTCCCCTCACCAATCCTGTTGCCCTTCTTTGTACTCTTTCTAGCAACTCTACATCCTTCCTAAAATGAGGCATCCAGACCTGTACACAGTACTCCAGGTGTAGCCTGACCATTGCCTTGTACAACGGGATAATCACCACCATGATCTACCGTGGCAGCCTGTCTGCACTGCTCAGCAAACTTCTTCAAGGTTTAGGCCTAAATGGATGGCCAAAGATTTCTCATAATCTGCCTTCGCCTGCCTAACCTCCTTTATGACTTGATTACAGATTACTTTATATCTGCCAAAGGCTTCTGTGTCACCTGATACTTTATATGTATCCCATACATTTTTCTTCTCTGTCACGATCGTCATTAATTCATCTGACATCCATTTTAGGCCTAAACCTTTTCATATTTGACTGCACAATTACTCCCAGGTCTTTTTCACTTCCCCGAGTGTAGTACCACACAGTTGGTACGTTTCTCTTCAGTTATTGCTACCCATATGCAGTACTTTTCATTTGTCAATGTTAAACTTCAGTTGCCACTACTCAGTCCATTTGCTCAACTTATCTAGATCCAGTTGGAGTAGCATACTGTCTTTACTGCCATTAACAACTGTGCCAACCTTTTTATAATCTGCAAACTTGACATTAAACCTGATATACCTTCATCAATATCATTGATAAATATACAAAACAACAATGGGCCCAACACCGACTCCTGAGGAACTCCACTAATAACATTTGTCCACTAAGAGCAGTGTCCATTGATTACCACTCTGCTGTCTCTCACTAAACCATCCCTTTATTGATTGTAGCAACTTACCCTTAATGCCATACCTCTCCAATTTGTACAGCAGTCTTCCATGTGCAACAGTATCAAAAGCTTTCCTGAAATCCAAGTATATGATATCAAAATTATTTTTGGCATTGAGTTCCTCTGTGACCACATCACAGTATCCAATCAAATTGGTAAATTACTCATTCAGTTTATCAACTACCTGAGCACGATCATCAATAGTTAACCCATCTATGTTAAATGGTCCAATCTGATTCATCCCTTTCCTTCTAGAGTTTACATAAGTAAAGAACTCTTTGCTGTTTTTCTTTGCATCCTTTGCCAAAGATTTCTCATAATCTGCCTTCGCCTGCCTAACCTCCTTTGTGACTTGATTACAGATTACTTTATATCTGCCAAAGGCTTCTGTGTCACCCGATACTTTATATGTATCCCATACATTTTTCTTCTCTGTCACGATCGTCATTAATTCATCTGACATCCATTTAGGCCTAAACCTTGAAGAATATTTTTTTAGTTGGAATGAAAAGCCAAGTAGCCTCGAAAATTAAGTCCCTGAAGGCTTCCCATTTAGAATTCAACGTTGGTAACATCATCAGCTGATCCCACTGTACAGAATTTAAAAATTGTCTGAGACCCCTGTAGTCACCTTTAAGAAAGCAAAAGCCCTTCCCTTTAGCCTTGATGGTAGCTACATCTTTAAGTAATTCCCACATCAGTACATTGTGATCACTGCTGATAATCAGATCAAGAGTATTACTCCCTCTGGTTGCCTCTCGAACTTATTGCTGTAGAAAACGGTCATCCAGTAAATCCACAAAAGTCTTGTTAGTGTGTGAGTGACCAACCCACAAGTTCCAGTCAATATATGGAAAGTTAAAATCCCCCATTATATGACATTCTGATTTACTGGCCCACTATTTCTTTGCACAATTGCTCATTATACTCATCAGGTTCATTAGGCCTATAACACACTCCTACTCTCATTTTTCCTTTCTCAGTGCTTGCCCCACCAAACAGACTCAACGTTGCATTGTCCACCAACATCAATTGGATGCACTTCTTAGATTTTGTGTGTTTCTTAACTAACAGCATAACCCCTCCTCCCTTCCTGTCATGTCTATCCTTTCTGTATTTGGGGAGATTGTACTCCCCAAATTCCAATTCTGCACTGCTTATATCTGTGTGACACTATGTTTCTGATATCCCAACAATATCTGCCTTTGATGTCTTGACTAGCACTTCAAGTTCATTAAATTTATTGACTATACTCCTAGCATGGTGTACATGCAAGTATACATGCATCTGTTTCTACTCTTAGTTATCCTAACACAGCCCATGTATTTACTTGTTCCACTATGACTCCCAGCATTTTTGGAAATCTCCATTACCTTGCTTTCCAGGCTGTTGCTCATTCTAATAGAAGCAGTGCAAGAATCACTTTTGCCTCTGCTCTAGGCTACTTAACCTTTTGGTCTGGGTATCCCCCCCCCCAAGCTAACAGTTTTCCGACACACCTAACACTGCCTCGATAGCTGATGCTATCGAGGTAGTGTTATCTTGCACCCTTTCTATTTAAGTGTACCCCATCCCTGTAAAAGCAGTCTCTCCTGTCAACAAGCACAGACCAAGCTGAAAAAAATTCTACCCCTTGAGCCGATCACAATCTCTCCATGGTACAATTGATCGACATGGCTCTCATCATATACTCCCTCCTAATCATGTGTGGGCAAAATTGCAGACACTTTCACATTGAACTCTAACTGGCAACTTTTTTTCAACATTGACTTGTACTTGTTGAGTAAATCTGCAGATCTCTTACTCTTAATGTCATTAGTTCCAATGTGTACAACATCACCTTTTGTGCCCTTAAAAGATGATATCCTCTACGTCATCAACCTTTGCCCCTGGCAGACATACCCTAGTCCTGTTCCACCTATCCTTCTTGCATAGTATATTCTCTGTCTCCCTGACAATAGAGTCACCAACAATAACTAGTTCCTTCGGAACCAGCACATTCTGCCTTGGAGATTGCCTCTGTGTTGCCTGATATACACAAGTGAGTTCTGCCATTGAGCTGGGCAGCTGAGAGCTTGATGGGCTCCTCATATTAATTTCTTTGAGGGCATTTACCCTACACCTAAAGCTCTCAGAGATGCCCATCAGAATGCTGAGTTGGCGCCTAATTTCTTGACACTCTAGATACCTAGCACACACAAAGGCATCCTCCTTGGCTAGATCACGTCCTGTTTTAGAAAGGTCAGCAAACATTTCACATTTCGCACATTTTTTGAGACTGTGATGCGTTGGAGAATCGCCTCCTTCATTCTCCCCTGAGTCACAGCACTCTAGCTAGTCTGTGATCTTTGCTTCGCAGCTCTAGTCTGGGTCATGATTTCCGTTTAAATACAATTTAATTAACAATAAAATAAAATTTAATAAGATTAATAATATTTTTGATTAATTGATAATATTATAATAAGCTAACAGATTCCTAATACAGTGCTTCGTATTACGCTATCTAGTTTTACTTTATACCTTACGCTATCAGTTTGACATATATATACATTACACTAATACTTATCGACTACAATATGGCGGCTAGCTCAACAATATTGGCGCCAACACCGGGAGTCATAATTTCCAAAAATCGCTGGTTAAATTAAAAATTAGAAGCTAATGAATGCTACTAAACCTATTTAATATCTCTGTAAAACACAATGTAAAATGTTAATTAACAAAGAATATGGTAAAAATTAAAAATACTTATCCCTTTACAGCAGCCAAAAATCCACTGACTGTTCTCTTCCGCGACCAAAATTATTTATGTCAAATTCATAACTAACAATGACCTATGATCAAAATACATGAAGACTGAGATTGTCTTGCTTTTTGGGGATTGGAAAAGATGGAGACTTCCATCGAGATGAATGGGCCCTTGTTTCTTGGTTATAGACATTACCCATGGTTTGTCTCAACCAAATTCATCACCAGATGGAAGAAACAAAGTGTGGATAGATACTAATGTGCTGTATAAATAATAACAAAAGCAGCATTTCCACTCTCTGCAATCACTGGTGAGGATATGAAGCAAACTAGGCTGAAATGTGTCACATTCCCAAAACTTTTGTTAAAATCAACGTCTCATAAGAAATAAAAATTTCACCAGCAACTTAAGAGATGGTTAAACATCAATTACTCCTGATCAGATCACAAACATGAGTGACTGAATCATTAATTTTGATCATCACAACAAAGATGTGGCCCTATTTAAACTTTGAAACTTGGAATGACATACAGCAGCGTCTTTTCTGAAAGTTGTTTTTAACATATCATGGGTTTTGTTGCTTTTCCCTATTTGAAATAAAATTATGTAAATTTACCCACTTCCTAGTAAAATTATTATTCATTTTAAAATGTGATGAAACATAAAAAAAAAAAAAACCTATTCATCACACACTAATTCAGAATGACTGCAGATAAATGGGTGATTCATGCATTACTATATCTGGATGAGTGACCAAACATGCTGTAACAAGTCATAACTCATAATGATGCTGTCATTTCAAGGTACAAAGTTGGTGAATTTTTTGACCACATCTTGTATATTCTTTCTCATTCTTTATGATCTCTTGTCATCTTAGAAGATTTTCAATTCTGCATTTATAAAACTTATTTTTGGTCAAAGAAAATGAAGAGATTCAGTTTTGATGGCCTTGAAACCTGCAATATTTTACCATAAAAATAATGTTGTAAATTTCAGAATGAATGGTATTTTTATGCAGCAAGTCTGGAGACTTTGGCAGGAATGACAGTTTATCCCAATCAAGAATTGGATAAATTGCAGATAACAATTTCCTCAATTTAGGAAATTGTCATCTGCATGGTAAGAAAACAAGCATTGCCCTAATGAACAAAAACACACTTTCAGGTGATCAAAGAAGGCATTTTTGTCACAATGTTACTGGGAAAAGACATCAGCTGTGATAATTTTATTCAGATTCATTAATTCAAAACAAACTACACTTTGTATATCTTCCATATGTACAGTAACACCCTCATGAGTCACAGTTTTCTTGGTTCTGGTTTGGCTGAATCCTTGGGATTAAGCCACTATTCACAATATTTAATGCTACAGAGAAGCACTCATTTGTTACCCCAAGTAATAATTAGATCTAAATACAGTACAGGTAGTTCCCAACTTTACGAGTTAATTTGTGTTAATTTTTTGCTTTATGTGCTTGTAAAGCAAAAACTCGTAAAGCGGGAATTTATTTCCCAAAGACGTAATGTTAAACAGAGAGGTTATGTTCTCAACAATGAAATTTGACCTTAGTAATGTTAAATAAAGGTCAACAAAACAATAGTTTATGCTTAAACAATGATTTATTTATCCAAAGAAATGAAAACATGGTCTTTAAAATCAAGCAAATTATAATAAACAATAAATTATTTGTCATACAAATGTTAAATAATGTTTATTCTCCATCATCATCAACTAAATGCACACTCACTGATGGTTCATCACTCATCGTTGGTTTGTTGGAAGCACAAGGAGTCATCGTCTTCTTTAAAAATGCTTCAAGTCGTTTGTTTCCAAGACAGCCTTCTTTTTTCTTTATAAATTTCACGATAGCATGCATAAGCATTTTTTAAATCTTTAGCAACTTTTTTAGTGTCTTTGAAATTTGAATCTTGCGACTTGAAAATATCAATTGCTTTTTCTGTGTTGAAAAGCTTTGTCAAGTCCTTTGAGAGTGAAGGAATGAACAGGAGTTTCAGCTGCTAAAACTTCTTCCTTAGCTTCTTCACATTTTGCCATTTCAATGGGTCTTCATTTGTGAGCTTTATTGTGTACTTCAAGCAGATCAGTGACGTCAGTTGTACATACCTCAAGCTACAATTGGTTAGCAACATTTACGACCGTTTCTGTTTCATTTTGTACGATCTTTTCTGGTTCTTGAAATCCTTCAATAAACTGATGACAAGAGTTAACTGATCAACAGAATCAACTGATCAATAAACTGATGACAGAGTTTATTCCAAAAACACTCATGTTTTGTTATTTTGATTGCATCTAAAATGTGGAATTCTTTAAGAGTTGGACCTCCCTCCTTATCTCTGCCTGAACAAACAACTGCACGCACATTAGTACAGCTACGTGCATGGTTTGAAATGTCATTTTTGTGAATGTTTAGCATTTGATGTGGTTACAAAGGAACTGGATGCAAAAAATAATTTTGATATCATATACTTGAATTTCAGGAAAGCTTCTGACACTGTTGTGGATGGAAGACTACTGTACAAATTGGAGCAGAATGGTATTAAGGGTAAGTTGCTACAATGGATAAAAGGATGGTTGAGTGGGAGAAGACAAGAGGGTGGTAATCAATGGGTGTTGCTCTTCGTGGACTAACGTTATTAGTAGAGTCCCACAGGATTCGGTATTGGGTCCACTGTTATTTTGTATATTTATCAATGATATTGATGAAGGTATATCAGGCTTAGTGTCGAAGTTTGCAGATGATACAAAGGTTGGCAGGGTTGTTAATGACAGTAATGGTAGTGTGCTACTGCAACAGGATCTAGAAAATTTGGGCAGATGGGCTGAGAAGTGGCAACTGAAGTTTAACATTGCCAAATGCAAAGTATTGCATATGGGTAGAAGTAACCCCAGAGAAATGCACCAACTGTGGTACTACACTTAAGGGGGTAGAAAATGAAAAAGTGTAATTGTGCAGTCAGATATGAAGTTTTCTGAGCAATGCAGACAGGCTGCCAGGGCAGATCATGGGTTTTGTCAATGATATACAGGAATTTTGCTAGAAGGGAAAAGGAGGTGATTGTCCCTCTGTATAAGGCAATGGTCAGGCCACGCCTTGAGTACTGCATACAGGTCTGGAGGCCTCATTTTAGGAAGGATGTAGATTTACTTGAGCATGTACAGAGAAGGGCAACAAGATTGGTGAGGGGAATGAAGGGATCCTCTTACCAAGAGAGGCTTAAGTTTTGCAAATTGCAGCAGCTGGAGACTAGGCACCTGCACAGTGATCTGATTGAGGCTTTGAATGGATTGAGCACGCTGAATTCTGATGGAATTCTTCCACTTGTTCAGATTATGAACCTAAGGGGGCATAAATTCAAATTGAGGAAAGACAGATGTAGAATAGATGTGCGGAAATTTGCCTTTAGCCAGCAGGCGGTTAATTGCTGGAACAAACTTCCATCTGTTGTTGTGGAAGTTGATAGGTTAAATAGATTTAAGGAGGAACTGGACAAATGTTTAGAGGGAATAGTTTTGTAAATTTTTTTTTTTTTTTTTTTGCTCATACACTTGCTTTCTTGCACTGTATGCCACTACTACTACTATTTAGTTATTGCAATTAATGTTCATATTTTCAATTTTGTTGATACTTGAAAAAAAGAACTTTCAAACCTGGAAACTCGTAAAGCAAAATCTCATAAAGCGGGAACTGTCTGTACTCAAAATTGACAGGAATACAATGAAATGCAAATGTCTATGCATTATGCTAGATTTTCTAGAGATAATTCACATAGAGCCCATTTTCTAAGTTTTATCATTTTTACCAGTCATTTTCAGTGGTGGTGATGAATAGTGGAATGGGCACAATTAAGTTGCCAAGCAAGTTCTCTAAATTACAAACAGGACTGGCTTCAACTTGGCTTTCAGCAGATTGTTGTCAAATTCATGAGGCTGCCATAACCAAGCACTATCAACAACAATGCTGTAATAACCACCTCTGAATTTCTGCTGTAAATGAAAGGAAGTACTTCTGACAATACTTCCTCTTGTTTACAGTTTCTCCTCCATAAACATGATCTGAGAAATTCAGAAAAGCCAGACGCAGTATTAAAAAAAAAAAAATCTTTGTAAGTGCTTTTAGTCAAATGTTACTTTGAGACATCATAAAAAAGTTTCAAAGTTTGAGACACCATGAAGCTTAAAAATACTTCAAAAGCCTAATGGTAAAATTAATAATAGTTAATTAATTAATAAGCTCCAATACTTTACAGAGGAAAAACAGCCAATTGCTCATAACTGAAATTAGAATAGACAATGGTATTATTATTCAACCAATTATGAATGGAAGCAAAGCTTATACAGCAATAGCCAATTTTTTTTTTTTTTTTTTTTTTAACCCACCACTAATCAATCTTTAACTGAATGCAAATTTTTCCTGCGCATCTATTCTGAAACCATCCTTTTTCAATTTAGACTTATGATCCCTTGTGTGTCACCTGAGAAAGTGTAAAGAAGCCATCAGCATTTGGTTTGATTAACCTTTTTAAAAATTTATACATTTCAGTTAGATCACAATACAGATGTCTAGCTTCCAGAGACAGCAATTTACAGAACCCCTCAAGTCTTTCTTGGTAAGAATATCCTTTTGTGCTGTTTCTAAACAGCACAAAAGAAGAGAAACATGATTAAAGAGCAACAAGATTAGAGAAACTAAGCTTGTTTCTCTTTTCTGCACCCTATTCAACATATGTGTCCTCTAAAATGAGGTTTCCGAACTTGTATGCAATAGATGTTGGGGATTAAGTACAGCATATATCACTGATATATACTGCACATGATGCAGTAGTGCACTCCAAATGATCCTGAAATCACTGGATTTTATCTTCAATTTCTGGCTAGTTCTATCCAAAATCAATTGCAAAAGAGGATGGCAGTAAGAGTTTATTCCATATCTCATAACTGTAAGGTAACAATCAATAGAGGCATCGTTCTTAACCAGCTTCCAAGAACACCAAAAACCAATATAGCAATATCTAAGTGATTTCAAAAACTCAACTTATGTCAATAAGCTTTTCCTGGAGCCAGATGTCAGGATTACTTTGTAATCTCATGAGACAGTCTCAGATTAGGAGTGAGCAGCCTCCCTTTATTCATTCTGTAGGTTACCTAGATGGACAAGTTAGTGCAATTTCATCATATTAGTACGTAGAAAACCATCAAAGTAGGTGAAATTTCATTGTTTTTGTTATATCTCATATTGTGAAAACCTTCACAACAAGTTGCCTTGATATTTCACTACCTCAAATAAGCAATGCTTCCCCAATGGAGAACACTAATGTTACTTATTCTCAGCGGATACCACAACCCAGATGACACTGTTTCAAGGCTTATTGCCCTCTCTTTGGTAGGTACTCTGATGTTGAAATAAGTGAGCCCACTGAAGAGAGGCCAATAAGCCTTGAAACAGTGCCGTCTGGGTGGTGGTAGTATCCGCTGAGAATAAGTAACATTAGTCTTCACCATTGGTGAAGCATTGCTTATTCGAGGTAGTGCAATATCAGGGCAACTCGCTGCAAAGGTTTGCACAATATGAGATACAATAAAAACGAAGCCCTTTCACATACTTCTGTGGTTCACTACATAGTAATATGATGCAATTCACTAATTAGTCAAAGGCACCTCCGTAGCCAGGTGGGCAGGAGCGGCAGTGCGTAGCACATGCTTCTTGATTAGACCGGGGTTCGAGCTCATGACCACCAAATACGGAGGATGTGGAAAGGTCAGGGAATGACCACTGCATATTCTCGGAGCAATATGGCCTTAGTTGCTAATGCTCCTAAACACCAAATAACAAACAAACAACTAATTAGTCTGTCTAGTGAATCTTTCTGTAGTTTGAGGCTTTAGCCCAAAAAATCATCTTAGTCTGTCGGTTACCTTCATTGGAATAGGATGCTGATTATGTCTACTGATATATCTGCAATTATAAATTATCTTTTTTTTTTTTTATCTTGCTAGTCTAAACCAGAGCTATGATGCTCGATACATTCTACATTGATTTCAATATTTGTAGAAGAATAAGAGAAATTTACATCAATACAAAGGGTACTAGGAAAGTTTTGCAATACAGCTTTGTTTATTTAATTTTTTCAAAGTAATTTCCTCTACATTCAATACACCTCTCCATCCTCCGAAACCAATCTTTAAACCAGTTCTGCCAAGTTTCACTAGGGAGTAAAGCACACTCGTTGTCCCAAGCCCGTAGAAGGTCCTCATCACTGGAAAACCGCCTCCCTTTTAGCTTCATTTTCACATGCGGGAACAGTGCAAAGTCGCAGGGAGCAAGGTCTGGACTGTAGGGAGGGTGCTCGAGAAGTTTCAGTCCTGTCATGGTCAAATATTCGGTGCAGGCTTTGGCGCGGTGAGCTGGAGCATTATCGTGATGGAGGTACCAGGTGTCCATTCTTGACTTTGGCCCCAGGTTCTTGATAGATCCAATGACTTTAGGCAGGCATTGTTCAGTATACCACTTAGCTGTGACTGTCTTCTGCGTGTCCAAAACGACACGTTCCACAATTCCACTCGATTTGAAAAATACAGCTATCATTTTCTTCTTTACAGATCAGGATTTTCTAACAATTACGGGTGTGTCGTCATCATCAAAGACCCAAACTTTGTTTTGAGCCTTGGTCGGCAGATCGTAATAGTACAGCCAAGTCTCATCACCTGTCACGATGTTGTTCACATACCGAGATTGTCCCTTATCAAACTTTTTTAACATCTCCCGGCACCAAGTCACACGTTGTGTCATCTGCTTTTCAGTCAGTTGATGCGGCACCCAGAGAGAACAAAGTTTCTTCACGTGCAAATGATCTTGCAGAATCGAACGAATTGCTGGTGCATTTAGGCCCAAAGTATCCTCTATCTGTTGGTAGGTCACTCGCCTGTTTTCGTCAAGCATTTTCCTCACAGCAGTAACGTTTTCCTCCGTAACTGACGTTTGTGGCCTTCCCGGCCTCTCAGAATCCTCCAGAGTGAAATTTCCCCTTTGGAATTCTCTATACCACCTGAATATCGTTGTACGATGTGGACAATCATCATCTAGTGCAAGAGTCATTTCTTCTAAGCACTGGTCTATGGTTAAACCACGCACGAAATTATACCGCAAAACTGTCCTTATCTCATTTCGTGACCACGATGCCATCGCAAGCACTTTACACTCTCACTACTAATGAATAACTGAGCCCATCGACTTGGCGCGGCGGCTACTATGCACGTATGAACATGTCTCAACATGCAGCAACAAGCAGCTTCCTGTGATTCATTGTTGCGTCATATTGCAAAACTTTCCTAGTACCCTTTGTATGATACGTAGAACACTTCCGTATGCTACTCTCCAGAAATTAAAATGAATATTAAAAAGTTATATAAAAAAAGTTCAACATAAATTTTGAAAATTGTTTTTCAAAATTTATGTAGAACTTTTTAAAAATTTTTAAATTAATATTTTAATTGTGTTCAATTTATTATTTATTTTTTTTTTTTTACTGTAATCATTTTGCATTAATGTTATATTCATTTTAAGTTCTGGAGAGTAGCATACGGAAGTGTTCTTCGAATCATATTGAGATAAATTTTCTGATTCTTCTACAATTTTTTTTTTTTATTTTGCATATCTGTAAGATCAATTTATAATTTAACCAGTAGCTGTTTAACTTTTAAAGATACTTAAATGATGCATAAACTGTATCATTAGATGCTTGCGACATTAATTAATACAGGGCTGGATTTTCCATTAGGCACTGTGCCTAAGGGAAAACACTTTCGAAAGTGAACACTCCCTCAGCATTCAATCCAATTATGGTTAGATAAATTCTTAAAGCTATGTGTACGTTTGGCAAACTAGCAATCAGTTTATCTTTTATTTGTGCCTTTATTAATTCTGCCACAGATGTTTTGTTCTTGTATAGCACTGAAAACAATAGGAATTCATCAACGAAGTCTATTTCTAAGTTGGAAGAGTAGGTGTTGACTAATGCTGTGGCTTTGGATCGAATTTCTTCTTTTGACATAGATTTATCTATAAGAAAACTGAAAGTATTATGTAATGTAATGTATGCAACATGTCGTTTTTTCGTTTCTGCGACTAGCGCGTCTACAATACAATAAAAAAACTTGAATTCGAAATGTATCTTTTGCACTCAGTTCTGCTGGTACCAATTCCTCTAGTATTTCATCAAACAGTTTCTTCCTTTTCTGCTTTCGATCTTCATATTGTCTGTAATCAGAATTTGGAACGAATTCTTTGGCCATTTTTTCAAAGTCGTCAAATTTGTCTTTGTCTCGAACATCAATCAAATAATCCAAAAGAGCAGCATATAATTTCACAATTACGCATAACTCAATTCCAGGTTCCTGAATTGCTTTATTCTCTCTCTATCTGTTTTTTAGATCTTCCAAAATGACAGTCATTAATGCTATTTCTAACCTGTTCAGTTTATTTATCAAAGCTTTAGCTTCATGAACCACTGTCAGTTTTTGTTCTTCACATTAGTATCATGAGTGCTGCATGAATTTTACTGTTATTTTTTTTCAATGATCTCGCAGCATCGTAACGTGATGACCATTTTGTGTCTGATAGATTTTTGACTGTGATTGTATTCTCCATCGTACTCAATTTGGACCATCTTTGTGGTGAGGTTGCAAAGAATGTGTAGAGCGACTGTAAAATGCCGAAAAAATTAACAGCAGTCAAACAGCTTTTTGTGGATATGATCCCTACTAAATTAAGATTGTGGGAAGCACATGGGACCCATGCGTCTAGTTTGTTGAGTTCCACGAATCTGGCTTGGACTCCAGAATACATCCCACTCATATTAGCAGCATTGTCATACGACTGAGATCTGCAATTTGCTACATTTATTCCATATTTATCAAAAACAGATGCTACCATGTCAAAAGGATATTTTGCATCATGCTTTTCAATGGGAACAAACATCAAGAAACGTGCATGTACTTCGCCATCTTTTGATACATAATGAATAATGACAGACAACTGATCTGTGTGACTTATATCAGGAGTTGAATTTTCATTTTACCCAAAGCTTTTTCTTTTTTCATAACCAAATTTGTGTTTTTGCATATATTCGCCAGCCATTTTAAATCATTTCAAACACAATTAACACAAATTTTTCTAAGATCAGAATATGAAAAATTGAAAATGGAGCTCACCAGTCTTCTTTTAAAATTCACACTATTTTCTTAAAATGTCACACCACAAACTTATTCCACTATTTACTACTGCTCTCTTTACATACAACTCACATGTACATATTTGTGAGTACAACTGTTTTGAACAGGAGAATGCACATTTAACTCTCTATGAAACAAGTCAGTTTAACAAGATAAGCATGAGATAAAAGTCAGAGACGTTTATACATATTCATACGTGCATGTGCTGCTGCACTGATCAACTGATCATAATTGCATTACACCAAAAGATGTAATTTGCAGTAAGCGAGTTAAATCCGTGAGTAAAATATTTTAAGAAATATTTTTAAGAAATATTTTACTCCTCTTTTCCCACTTTTCAGAATAAAAGTGCCTGGGGCCTACAACCATTAAAATCTGGGCCTGAATTAATATAATTATTCCCCAGTTAAAATTAATAACTACAAACTAAATTAACATTTATTCATATCGATAAATGTAAAAAGTAACTTTAACTGACAAATCTGTTCGTGTTATCTCATTACACATGTGCTTATGCTTTTGTTTATTTACTAATTTATTTACTTAATTTAATTTCCTTATTAAACCCCTTGTAAGCATGAACACAGGGTTATAAAATTAATCCAGAAAAACTGCCAGCATTGTTTCAAAGTTGTGCAAGCAGCTACTCTTGCAGCCTTTTTGCACTGCTCAGAAAACTTCATATCTGACTTCACAATTACCCCCAGGTCCTTTTCATTCTCCATTACCCTGAGTGTGGTACCACCCAGTTGATACGGTACTCTGGGGTTACTGCTACCCATATGCAATACTTTACATTTTTCAATGTTAAACTACAGTTGCCACCTCTCAGCCCATCTGATAAACTTTTCCAGATCCACTTGCAGTAGTGTACTATCATTACAGTCGTTAACAACCCTGCCAACCTTTGTATCATCTACAAACTTGGACATTAAGCCTGATATACTTTCATCAATATTGCTGATGAATACACAAAACAACAATGGGCCCAACACCAAACCCTGGGGGACTTTATTAATGTTATTAGTGGAGTCCACTAATAACATTAGTCCATGAAAAGCAGCATCCATTGATATCCACTCTCTGTCTTCTACCACTCAATCATCCTTTAATCCATTGTAGCAACTTGCCCTTAATGTCATACTGCTCCAATTTGTATGGTAGTCTTCCATGTGCCACAGTATCAAAAGCTTTCCTAAATCCAAATATATGATATCAAAATTATTCTTTGCATTCAGTTCCTTTGTTACAACATCATAGTATCCAATCAAATTTGTTAGACAAGAGTTCCCCTTCACAAACCCATGCTGTGTCTGAACTAAAACTGCAGTCTTGTCTAGGTAATCTTGCATCGTTTCCTTAACCAGTGACTCCATTATTTTTTTCCCTGGAACAGAAGTTAGACTAACAGGTCTGTAATTACCCGTGTCACCCTTTGATCCCCCATTGTAAATTGGGGACACATTTCCACATCTCCAGTCCATGGGGACTTCCCATGAGCCCAAAGAAGCTTTCATAATTATGGCTAAGGGTTTGCTTACTTCCGCTGCTGCCTCCTTTAATATAACTGGATAGATCCCATCCACCACAGGTGTTTTCCTTATGTTTAACTTCAACAATTTCTCCTCCACTTTGCTCTCAGTTATTATAAAATCACTTAGCTCCCTGTTAGAGTTTGATAAACTTCTGGCATTCCCCTCATTGAATAACTCCTCATGTGTGAATGTAGATGCAAAATACTCCTTCAGTTTATCAGCTACCTGAGCATGATCATCGACAGTCAAACGATCTATTTTAAGCACACCAATCTGATTCATTTCTTTCCTTCTTGTTGTTGTTTGGTTTTTAGGAGCATTAGCAACTAAGGCCATATTGCTCCGGGGATATGTGGGTCATTCCTGACCTTTCTGCATCCTCCGTATTTGGTGGTCTCGGGCTCGAACCCCGGTATAATCAAGAAGAGTGTGCTACGCACTGCTGCTCCTGCCCACCTGGCTATGGAGGCGCCCTTTCCTTTTAGAGTTTATATAAGTAAAGAACTCTTTGCTGTTTCTCTTTGCATCCTTTGTCAAAGATTTCTCGTAATCTGACTTCGCCTGCCTATCTTCCTTTGTAATTTGATTACAGACTAGCTTATATCTACCACAGGCTTTTGTGTTGCCTGATGATTTATATACATCCCATGCATTTTTCTTCTCTGCCATGAGCTGCATTAATTCATCTGATATCCATTTAGGCCTAAACCTTGAACAGTATTTCTTAGTTGGCACAAAAAGCATGGTACCCTCCAAGATTAAGTCCCTGAAGGTTTCCCATTTAGGATTCACTGTTGGTAACATCATCAGTTGATCCCACTGTATAGAATTTAAAAACTCTCTGAGACCACTGTAGTCACCTTTACGAAAGCAAAAACCCTTCCCCTTACCCCTGATGGTAGTTACATCTTTAAGTAAATCCCACATCACTACACTGATCACTGCCACCTAGTGGTTACTTTATCTGCAGATTCTCAATGCATGAAGAATCACTGCTGATAATCAGATCAAGAGTATTACTCTCTCTGGTTGTCTCTCTCGAACATGTTGCTGTACAAAACAGTCATCCGATAAATCCACAAAAGTGTTGCTAGTGCGCGAGTGACCAACCAACAAGTTCCAGTTAATATCTGGAAAGTTAAAATCCCCCATTATAAGACATTCTGATTTACTGGCCCACTATTTCTCTGTAGAATTGCTCATTATACTCATCAGATTCATTACGCCTACAACACACCTACACTCATTTTCCTTTCTCAGTGCTTATGTCACACCAAACTGACTCAACATTGCATTGCCCACCAATGTCAACTGGATGCACTTCCTTAGATTTTATGTGTTTCTTAACTAACAGTATATCCCCCTCCTCCCTTCCTGTCTATCCTTTCTGTACACACTGTACTCCCAAAATTCCAACTCTGCACTGCTTATATCCATGTGGCACCACGTCTCTGATGTCCCAACAACATCCACTTTTGATGTCTTGACCAACACTTCAAATTCATCAAATTTATTTACTGTACTCCTAGGATTGGTATACATGCAAGTATACATACACACATCTATTCTTAGTCTTAGTTGCCATAACACAACCCATGTATTTACTTGTTCAATGATGACTTCCAGCAGCCCTTGAAATCCTCACTACCTTGTTTTGTTTTGCAGGCTGCTTCTCATTCCAATAGAAGAATCACTTTCACCTCTGCCTGTGGCTACCGTTAATCTATTACACTATGAATCCCTCCAAGCTAGCATTTTCCTGACCCACCTAACACTGCCTCAATAACATTAGCAAACATTCTTACACCCTTTCTATTTAAGTGTATCTCATTCCTGTAGAAACAATCTCTCCTGTTAAAAAGCACAGAACACAATGAGAAAAATTCTACCCCACGAGCCCTGTACAATCTCTCCCGGGCCGAATTGATTGACAAGGTTCTGATCATATACTCCCTCCTACCATGTCTAGGCAGAATTGCAGACAATTTCAAATTTAACTCTAACTCACGACTTTTTTTTCAACATTGACCCGTACTTGTTAAGTAAGTCCGCAGATCTCCTACTTTTAATGTTATCAGTGCCAACATGAAAACAATATCACCCCTTGTGCCCTTAAAAGATGATATCTGCTCTACAACATCATCAACATTTGCCCCCTGGCTCACATACCCTGGTTCTATTCTACCTATCCTTTTGGCACTATATATTTTCCGTGTCCATGACAACAGAATCAATAACAACTAGCTACTATGGGACCAATGCATTCTGCCCCGAAAGTTGCTGCTGTGTTGCATGATGATCAAGTGCAATCTCTGGCATTGATGTGGGCAGCTGAGAGCTTGATGGATCCCCCAATTTAAGTTCTTCAAGGGTATATTCCCTGTCCTTCAAGCTCTCATAAAGGCCCATAACAATGCTGAGTTGGCGCCTAACTTCTTCACACTGCTTACATCGAGCACACACAAAGACACCCTCTTGGCAGTATCATGTCCTGTCCCAGAAAGGTTTGCAAACATTTCACAAGTTGCACATTTCTTTAGGCTATGTGTTGGAGAATTGCCCCCTTCGGTTCTCCCTTGAGCCACAGCACCCCCGCTACTTTGTGCATGGTGCTTTTCTGCTCTTGGGCATGTTTTAATCCATTTAAATATGATTTAATTAACAATGAAAATTAATAAGGTCAATAAATTTAATTGATTAATTTACTATACTATATTTGACTATACTAAGCTAATGCAGTAATATGCATTCCGCAGTTTTACTTTATACTTTAGCTATCAAATTCGAGATACAGGTTATCAAGTTACGCTATACCATAATGATCACAATGCTGAATTAGTTATATCCTTAGCTAAATACAAAAGATATATGCCAAAAAGTAATTAAAACCTTCAAAATATTTATTTATTATAATTAAAACCCTACCATTCTTCTATGCTACAATATTCCAGCCAAAACACCAATATGATAATAGTAAGAGTAGCGAGTTGTAACTTACAAAGTCACTAGCTAAATTTAAAAAAATACGCTAATGAATGCTACTAAGTCTATTTAATCTATTTGTAAAACAAGTTAATATGTTAAGAGATTGCACTTGATCATCATGCAACACAGCAGCAAAAAATACAACAGATATATGCCCAAAAGGTGATTAAACCCTTCAAAATACTTATTTATTACAATTTAAACCTTACTATTCTTCTGAACAACTACAATATCACTGCCAAAAATACCGCTATGATAGCGGCAGGGGTAGTGAATTGTAACTTACAAATCACTAGCTAAATTTAAAAAAGAGCTAACGAATGCCACTAGCCTATTTAATCTATTTGTAAAACACAAATTAATATGATAACTAATCAAAAATATGATAAAATTTCAGTCTATATCAGAATGGATTCTTCAACCTCCAATCTATTTGTTTCTAAGAAAAAATATCCTATTATTCGAGAAAAAACAAACTTCTAATTTAATCAAAAGGGTTTCTTGGTTCAGAACATGGTTACACACGATCATTTATTGATTATGTCATGAAATAGCTCATATCTGTGCAAATTAAAGTTCAATTAAATATAAAAAGGAAAAAAGTGAGAACTAACCTTGCTATGATACGATGATATTTTGATGATGACTTTATTGCAGCAACTATAAGTAGAAGATTAAAGATATCCCTCTAAACAAGAAAAAATAAATAAATAAAACAAATTGTTTGCATGTTTTACGACACAAATTACTTCAGCACAAATAATTTTCTTATCATCTATGTGTGGACACACATGTATGAGGCCCTTAACAATTTTTCCAATCTTCAATGGGATTTGAATTCAGCCCTTTCTAAACAAGTGACAAACCCCACCATATTGTCATGGAGAACAAGTGATGATATAGCAAATCAAAACTGGAAAAAAATAAAATAACACATACCAATGACTTTGAAGTTACTGTATATTATTATTAGCTATATGGTGCAAGGAAGCCTAAGGCTTATGCTGCACCAGCCAAAAAAAATATTTCCAAGTTACGCTGAGAGAGAGAGAGTCAAAGTCCATACCAGATGCGAGCCCCTGGGGTTAATATTCCACTGATAAGTGGTGCTGTATTGAATTGCTTTGAGTAGCACATTATAGGATGTCTCCTTTATATGAACAGACAGAGTGAGCAATGGGAATGGATAGCTTTACGTTCCTGTTATGCAAGAGAACAACTTTCAGACTTCACTATGAGGAAATGATGAAAGGTGCCATTTGGAGGTAACATATATTTGTGAAAATTTCCTAAAAAAATCAATTGATATGATGGCAGCAGCAGCAGCAGCAGCAGGGCAAGCTGTTTATTGTAAAGAATATTACCAAAACTTGTTTCTTTGACAGTGAGACACTTTGATGTTTTTAATCAAGTGTTTCTGCTCTCGCCATGAGGCAAAAAGTTTTGTTTTATCTTTGAAGAGGGCTAAAATCAGCCCAAGGCCAATCAACTCATCTTGAATAGTTCCAGATCTGATGTCTCTTCATTGGGTGTATCTCAGGATTGGCTGAAGTTCTCAGGTCTCTGCCAATTGCACCTTCATCACATTCCATTTTGTCTTCTAAAGAATGCTAAAAAATGTAGTCCATGTTGTGGAAGTCCTGATATTTGCACACTGACATCGTGATTGGTCTTGATGCTGAATCCTGAGGTAAAGCTTTTGCAAACTGTTTCATCAAACTCAGTTTGATGTGCAAGAAGGACAGTTTTGGGGTCTACCAGTGATTTATGAAATATGTTTTTTGATTCAGGCAACAAACTGTCCCTCTTTGGCCAGACCTTGACATCCTAGTGTTCACTCCTTGACCAACTGTCCCACTCACACAAAAAGCAACACATTTTTACGTAGCCAGACTGCTCTCCAAGTAACATGCCTATCACTTTAAAGTCAGCACAGAACAACCACGTTCTTCATACTTAATATTTGTCAACAACTTCAAGTTCTCATATGTTTCTTTTAAATGCACAGAGTAAGCTACTGGAATTGACCCATATTTATTTACATTGTGAAATAACCCCAGGGGCTTACATCTGGAGAGTATGGGCTTGGCACACCCAGGGTCCTGAGCTGCCAGATATCATCATTCTTCTCTTTTTTGGCGATTTCTTTCTATTGCTCTCTCTCTCTCTCTCTCTCTCTCTCTCTCTCTCTCTCTCTCTCTCTCTCTCTCTCAGGGTAACTTGGAATTTTTTTTTTTTGGCTGGTGCAGCATAAGCCTCAGGCTTCCTTGCACTATATGGCTAATAATAATAAAAATAATAATAATAATAATAAACACACCTTTGAGACTCCTTTTTTGTTGTCAATAAAAAGTCTCCACTGTGTAGGATTGCAACTAATTCCTAAATACAGAAGAGTGTCAGTTATCCGGAATAATCGATGTCAGACCTCTTCTGGAAAGCCAAATTTTCTGGATAATCAGACATAAGGTAAGATTAAATAAATTTAAATAAGATAAGATTAAAAATAAGATTAAATTAAAAAATAAGATAAAAGATAAGATTAAATAAATAAATCGTAAGGTAAGATTAAATAAATTTAATCTTACCTTACGATTAATTAATCTTAATTATTTAGATTAATTAAATAAAAAAACTTATAAACTAATCTTGGAAAACAGAAACATTAAATGCTCTCGGTTTTTTCAACTTACTGATAATGAGCACAGACAACCTATGTGTCCCAGTAGCATTTGTGCACACAGCAATTGTAACTTGCTCTTTTTTCATCTTAAAACTTGGTGCAGGCATTTCTCTTTTAGTGGCTAGGGTTTTTCTCAGTAATGCTTTCCATAATAAGCCCATCTCATTAACATTATAAATGTTTTCTTTCTTGTAATTTGCTTAACCTAACTGAAGCAAACATACTTTTAAAGGACACCGCTGCCAATTGGTCTGCATAAAGTTTCTTGCCTTGAATATCCAGTTCACGTATACCACAGTACACGTGAACTGGATTTATCTCAATTTAATGTTTTTCAGCCAATCTGTACTTGCCTTAAAATCTTCATTACCTCTTAATTTTCGATTAAAATCCAATGCTCTTTCACACAACACTGGGACAGACACTGGTTCACCTAAACTTCACTTCTGAAGAAACAACAAATAAAGTGCACTCTCTAAAGGGGAATTTTCAGGTTTCAACACCGTCTTTTTCCTGCTAGATCCTCCTTCACTCTCCATAATGGATACAAATTCTGTAATAGCATTGAAATTTTTCTTGATGTCGTAAATTGTTGAAGTCCCCACATTAAACTCTTTGGAGAGATTTCCTAAATTTCCACCTTTACTAATTCTATTAATAAATTCCATTTTATATTTCAATATTAAAACTACATATTTTCTTTATGTTCACATTTTACCATAAAAAATTGAGAAAAATAATAAATTGCACAGTTTCGGGCTGATATTATTCATACTGAATCTATTCTAGAGGTCACAACCATAAAACAATAAAAATAATTTGCAGTTTTCAGTTTATTGGGGTTTTTGTTTGTACAATTTGTTATAAATTGGTAGTAAACTCGACCTTTCGCTTGTTAGAATCAAAATTTAATTTACAAACGTGATCCCTGTGCTTACTGCACTAACGTTATTAATAAAAAAAAAAAAAAAGAAAGATCAGCCTTTCAAATTTATTCTGGATAACTGACATTCTACTGTAGTTCATTAAGTCATTTATACTGCTGCAAAAACAAAAAAAAACTTACAAAATTTTTCTCAGAAAAGTAGGGGCCTAGTTCTCGTTCTTTGTATCTGTATCATGAGGAAAAACATCCCATGTGCTAAAAGGTTTTTGGAGTTAAGTCTAGAACTAAGGAGTTCTACAGATTCCTTTGGTAAATTGAAATCTCTTACCAGATCATTGAGTTTATGCTGTGAAAACAGTTGAGGGCTGGACTGAACTGTCTCCAGGCATGTAGACTTCGGTTTCATCTTCAGAAGATTCACTCTCAGCTACAACATTCTCCAGTAAGTGGAGTGCATAGAATCAGCAGGTTATCTTAATGTGGGCTGGTCTAATGGCAGAATATTAGGATACACAATGCCCTTTCTACTCTTTGCATTGTATACCTCTACATTAATTAAGCAAAGTAACAGTCATCACAATGGTTTGTAGGCTCCCACCAAATCATGGGAATTGCAAATGGCACAGCATTCTTTTTACCCATTTTTCCACAATTTCAACAGGTTTGGTAAACTTTATCTGGAGCCCATTATTTATCTCAGTCACCAAGTTTCATTCCAAAATAAGCACAATACACATTTTTTACAAATTCTGTAATATCTTGTCTTTGCTTGAGTACTACATAACTTCCACAAATATAACAAAATAAGTTTGGATTGTTCAAACAGGTGTGCAAAGACATTTTATTCACTTTTCAGCACAAGTTTTACACAATAAACATGCTGCATGGAGTTCTCAAGGTTAAGAAACAAATGACTGAAGGCAGTGTTGCTAACGCGTAAAAATTTAGTTTACAAACCACAGCATTTATTCCTAACTTAATACATTCAATAATACAACTCATGACATCAACTTAAGTGATTTGTGAAAAAATGGTATGTGATAGATAAAAATGAATAACATTTCTGAAATCAGTATAAAAAACTGAGTTAAAACAGCTATTAGTTTGCAAACATTGAAAACCACACAGAGTGGTGCTATTGAAAGTCTAAACTTTTACTAAAATTCTATTTACCTGTGCATTGCTTCCCCCAATAGTAATGATATTATACCTCAAGGGATACAAAATGTCAACAACATCTTCAAATCGTAGTTCTTGAAAAGCAATAATAGCTTTACAGATGTCATATCCTACTTGTTTAGTAACAGAGTGGTTAGTTCCACAGCCAGTTCTAGAAAAGAGGAGAGTATAAATTAAATAAGGAAACAATTGTAGAAATGTATTCTTCAAATGAAAATCAAACTATTTAATTTCAAATGTTATCTAATTAAGGCACTGGGATTTTTTTACACAGGTAAAAATAAAATAAAAAAAAATCCCAATTAAAAACCTTCACTGAAAGATAACCACTTTTAATGGAAATTTAGAATTTAGTGCTTTAGAGGGTTGTAATACTACAGTAAAGTTCAGTAAAACCACACATGTACAATATTTGCATGTGGTCATTTCTAATATGGTAGAAGCAAAGAGAACAATAACTTACACTCATAAGGAATGACATCTTAACACAAACTAGCCAGACTTGCAAAGGAGCATGAGAGTTTTGAATGAAAACAATTGTTAGGAGTGGCTCCATGATGAAGGTTGAGAGGTGACATCTGGATTTTTTTTGGAATGAATAAGAAAAAAAAAAAAAAAAAAAAAAAAACCCAAAAAAAAAAAAAAAAACAGAGAAGAGAGAAAACAAAGCTTCGATGTTTTGTTTTTCTTTTTTCCACTAATCCTAGTTGATCTCAAAGCTTTGTGATGAGGCTGTTGTGTGCATTTGGAGGTATCTTGGCACTAAAAGGTGCATTTTTCTGAGTTGATAACCTAGAAAATGAGACAGAAGGGGAAAAAGAAAAAAAGACTGGCTGGTTGGGAGCAAAAAGAGATACCAGCTGGGGTGAGAAAAGAAATGTATAGAAATATAGTGGGAATATGGAATTTCCTATATGCTTCTGTTGATGTTATTGGGACTGACGATGGATCTTATAGGATTCTACAAAATTCCTCTTCTTCCAGTGCAACACCTTTGCCAAAATGTATGAACTTCTAGGATTGAATGCAAGGCCTTTCCCCAATACTCTGGAAGGCCACATTACTCATTGCCATGTTTTTCATGATTGGTATGTTCTTCTAGATACACTTGAAATTTTTAGTAGGATCAGCCAATGTTGGTCATGATACAATAACAGTATATCTTTTAACCATATTCCTGGTATCAGTGGGGAAGAAGTTGCTCGGGTGTTGCCAGGTATTTCCATGAAATCTAATTCTTTTGTTGTATCTTGATGCTAGCCTATGAATTTCTCTTCCAGTCCAGCTGGTCGGTTAGGAAGAGTGATGTACCTGGGAGGGTGACGTCACGAGGACAGCCTAAAACAGCCTGTGGTCTTCGTTTTTTTCTAAATAATTCTAAGGTAAACAACTATCACTAATTCAAAGGGTAGTTTCTTTTCAAATTTGAACTTCTGTTTCATGCTGTGGACTACAGGACCACAGAGGTGTTTTTGAGGTGCTCTGGATGACTATGCCAACTTTCACTGAGGTGGGATGGTTGGAAGAGAAATTAAGGATGCTCCCCCCATTATGGTAAATGGAGTGGAAGAGATGTTCATGATAACAGTGCATAAATAATATTCATTATAAGTACATCCAAACAAAAGATGAACTTTCTGCCGCATGTTCCAAGAGAAAAAAATGTTAAGAATTTGGATGTTGGGGTGAGAGTGGCACAAACTACCTTCCTTATGGAATAAATTATGAAAATGTCATCAACATACATGAGCCATAGCTTGACTATGACTCTGGTATGTGTGTGAGTGTAGTCACTCATTTAATCTCAAAAATCTACACATTTTGGTAGTACAGTCACACCAGAAGAGAAAGGATGATTTTACAGAATATCCAAACGATTCTTCTACTAACATCAACAGAAACAGCACTAGCTATTGGTTACATCTCTTTCCCATCCTAACAGAAACCCTCTTTGCTCTCTTCTCAACTCAGGCACCATCTCTGCTGAATTTTCTTCCTCATCATCGGGCTTTCAGAATCCAACAATACAAGAAACAGCTCCACCAGTACAGAACTCTCTTCTTCTTCACTCACAGAGTAACAAACTCCCTTTAGAAGTTCACACAAACTAGCTAAGAAGAAACAAAACACTTGCTGAGACATTCATGTCCTTTGTTGTTGTTCTAAAAACTGTTCCTCACACCAAGAGATCACCATCCCATCATCCTCCATTAAGGATGCTATTCCTATAAAACAGACTCTTTGAACCATTTGAACCAGTTCACCCATTTGAAAATGTTGATGGAAAGATGCGGTTTCACATCAATGTTAGTTTATAATTCATTATTTATTGATTTATTTTTTGGTAATCTCAAACATGAAAACCTACTAAACTACTGCAACCTATAGTACTCTAACACAGTTTACTGGTTTTGAGTGACACCAATTTTGTAGACTGATATGATCAAGAGTGCAAAATTAACCTCACTGCTCTTTTCTGATAAAGTCTAGCAGATTGAAATAGTTCTATAAAACAATGTTATTCTGTGTTAGTTTTATTGTCAACTCTCAGAGGAAGCAGTAAAACCTAATGATTGTCAACTCTCAGGAGAAGCAGTAAAACCTAATGATTGTCAACTCTCAGGGGAAGCAGTAAAACCTAATGATTTTACAGGGTGTATTTCAATGCAAGTTATTAATAAATGGATTTAGAGAACTAAATCAATTTATTAATAACTTGCATTGAAATACACCATGTTTCTTAATTGCAATTTGGAGTCTAGTAGTTTAAAAGGATTCTGGGAGCATCATTTCAGATATGGAAAAAAAATTGCATAATAAGGGCAGGATGGATTTGTTATTTGTACAAAGTCAGCAGCTGTTTGGAAAAAATAATAATAATGAGAGCAAAAAGAGAAAGGAATATTTCTGGCATCTTGTGCCAAGAAAGACAAAGTCAAGGTTATCCATAGTAAAGAAATGTTTTACTCTATAAATAAAGCAGTTTTGTTCAAGATGAGCACAGGGGTAGTGGATTTATTTTATTTTTCTTTAATGAAAAAATTAGCACTCATTTTAGGGGGATTGAAGTATTGAAGCTAAACAGGTTTACTTCTTTCCACTTGAGAATTACCTAGACTAGCAATTAAGGAACTTTTGGTGGATATGAAAAATTGTAGTTTGTCAAACCAAAAGTGAAATAGTGCTACAACAGGATTTCTAGTTAATGTAATGTAATTAATATGTAACAGTACAGCTGCTAAATTTGTCTTTCAAAAAACAAGAGATAGGTTTTTTAAAATCTACACTAAATTAGAAATTAAATTTCACTGACAAAATACAAATTTAACATTAAAAATACAGCTATAGGATTGTTTACTAGTAGCACAGTATGCTTTTCAACATTAGATTATATAACATTTTTCTCTGCAGATTTCTGCTCGGATTGTCTGTTAGAGATCAATTAGGGAGAAAGATATGTAGCAGACTTTGATCCTCCTCAGAATGTTGAGTCAAAATTTTGTTTATAATGGCACTACTGTTCGGACTTGGATGTCAAGAGCATTTCCAAAACTGCACTAGAAGGAGAAGATTTGAATTCCGTATTTTTTTTTAACTGATTGAATATTCTCTCACACACAGCACTGCTATATAGAATTACTAAAATGCAAAGAACTTTTTGGAATAATTTGTTATGCAATATTTTATGCTTCCTTGTGCACTTGTCAGTTCCCCAACCAAGGGCATTGCACATCAATTCTTTTTTTATAATAGCATCTGGTATGGTCTGACAATGAAATTGGCAGAACTGATCTGCAAAATATCTATTTCTTTACCATCAATAATATCGAAAAGTACTTTTTCTCCCCTTATAAAATCAATTCATTTCAATTTGATTTAAAAAATGTGTTCTCTAAATAGCATTATCGGATGATGAATCGGTTTTCCAAATACAATTACGTTTAAGTTAAAAGTTAAATAATATTTAACTTAACATTTTTGATACTCCAGTTGAGCATCTTATTATCTATGAATTCTGTTTGGAGATGGAAGACTTCTGAATGCTGTAAGAAAACTCTCTGGGTCTTAGGAATTCAAAATAGAAAGGCAGGTGGCTGCCAGACTAAGCCTGCAATTTAGCAAATTTATTCATAGTCATACTACATCTGCTATGAGTGTATTAATTATTTGAAGTTTTAACATTTCGTTGGATCATGTCAGCATACAAATCACCTTGATATTAGAATGTGTAAACTTGCACTAATACTTTTTTCCTCCTTTATTGTACACATACTGTAAAAAACTGCTTAAGATAAAGTTTTATTGCATCAACCTGTTTTGATGTCCAGCATGTGTTGCCTCTCATTGGTCTTGTCCCTCATTGGTCTTTTGTAAGTGTGATTGAAAAGGAAGGCAGCCTTTACTAATTTATTAATAGTGGAGGATGGGGTTTTGGTTTGTATTTCCTTGAACAGTTTTTTTTTAAAGAGAAGTTCTAGACTACCAGAATCTCTCTTAAACTCCTTGACTCTATCCAAAAGAGAGCAGCCAGGTTAGTTAAAATGCCCTCTTACAAACTCATTCCACTCTGTATCACAGAGATGTTCAGCATGCCTTTTCCAAAGAGAGATGAAAAAAAAAAAAAAAAAAAAAAGAGGCATAATGAATGTCTAGAAGAAGTAATACTGTTATGGGAGTTTGATCACAATTCAGAAGAAAAGTGCCCATTTGTTGAAACAATCTTATCTCTTCTGCAGACTGTTTCTGAAGGTGCTGAATTTATGATATAAAAAGCAAACAAATACAAAAACATGAGCACAATTAAATAGAATATATATATATATAAAAAAAGATGTTGTCTGTAAAGATCTCATCTCAGCAGGAATCACAAGGCCCCGGCATCCGAGAAAACCAAAGGACATAGCATTTCAATAACTCCTAAAACTGGGGAAAGCATGGGTTGAAAGGCTATGGCCCTGTGTTATGCAAACTATACCCGTGAGTGGTGTACTTATCCAGTTGACACTGAAAAACCAATGAAAGCCTGGGAAGAACTTTACTTATGAATACTCAGCCATTGCACTTTTAATTGAAAATTAATGTTGAAATGACTTATCTCAATAGCTAGGCCAATTTATAGAAAAGAAAATAATAAATAAATGGCTAAGCATTTAATAAAAAAGACAACATGAATATTATATTCACTTAGCATAACTAGAAAACTGGAATTGGTGGTGGGGATATGAAATACAATTAAATGCATAACTTTATGAAAAATATTACATCAAATATGACAAAAATATTACATAAAATATGACAAAAATGATTGCTATCATAAGGTAACAACTGCCAGTAAGTCAATTTTTTTTGTCTACTATGACAATATTTCTGAAGGTGATGGATTTGTGATATAAAAAACAAACAAATACAAAAACAGAGCACAATTAAATAGAATATAAAAAAAAAGATTTTGTCTGTAAGGGTCTCTCATCTTATTAGGAATCACAAGGCCCTGGCATCTGAGAAAACCAAAGGACATAGCATTTCAATAACTTCCAAAACTGGGGAAGGCATGGGTTCAAAGGCTATGGCCCTGTGTTATGCAAACTATACTTGTGAGTGGTGTACTTATCGTTGAGACTGAAAAACCAATGAAAGCCTGGGAAGAACTTTATTTATGAATACTCACAGACAGTGCACTTTTAATTAAAAATTAATCAGAATGTTGAAATGACTTATTTCAATAGCTAGGTCAATTTATGGAAAAGAAAATAATAAATAAATGGCTAAGCATTTAATAAAAAAACTGAACACGAATTGCATAACTTTATAATATCTTGATGTTTTAGAGTAACACAATAGCCAGAAAGTGGAAAGAAAACTGAAATTATCAATATGAGGGGGAGAGAGAGAGAGAGAGTGTGCTCACACCATGGCAAAGGAAGATATCCACAAAAATATGACAAAAATGATTGCTAACGTAAGGTAATGGAAAATTCTAAAGGTAACAACCGCTAGTGAGTCAATTTTTTTGTCTACTATAGCTATGACTATATATCACATAATAAAAACCACCACCAGTTGAGATATATTGTTTCTTCTACCAGTACTTAGTACTACAAAAAAAAAAGCGAAATAATTAGATATAGAGAAACTTGGAGATGTATATTTTGAGAGATTTTATGCATCAAATATGAAAAAAAAAAAAAAAATTGAAAAATTGTAACTAAGGAACCCTAAGAAATATAAATGTAATGCTAACCTGGAATGAGAGAAATTATCAAAATATCAGTGAAATTATTATTAATATTAATATAGAAAACAGTGCATTATAATGTATCAAATGGATCTGAGGTGTTGCTGCTATGAGATACAATGGGGAGGGGATTGTTCTAAAGTGAGCATAAAAAAACTACTAAAAATACACTTTGTAATTCTGCATATTTTTACTTGTCACACACGTATGGACAGCAAATAAATTTGAAGGAAAAGCATAACTGGGATTATTTTAATGGTCTTTCTTTTGTAACTATTTTAATGAAAACTAAGCTTATTTAACTAACCTTATATATTCTTCTAATGAGGCCATTAATTTGGAAGCTGAGTCCTGAACCTGGGAATGAACACAGGACATTAATAAATGCGCATCATTGAAAGCTAGAATATGGTCATCTAAGTGAGGTTCACAATAAAAGAATACTTCTTTCCATCGTTCTTGAACATTGACACCTGGTTAAGGAGTAATTAAGATTAATTATATATTGCTAATTAAGAATATCATAAACTTGACCAAATATGTATATTGATGTATATTGTATAATATATATTGATGATAACACCATCAGTAGTGTAGATATGCATAGACAGTAATAGAGGCAGGATAGCACATACTGTTTGTTTGTTATTTGGTTTTTAGGAGCATTAGCAACTAAGGCCATATATTGCTCCGGGGATATGCGGTGGTCATTCCCTGACCTTTCTGCATCCTCTGTATTTGGTGGCTCACAGGCTCGAACCCCGGTCTAATCAAGAAGAGTGTGCAACGCACTGCTGCTCCTGCCCACCTGACTATGAAGGCACCTAGCACATACTGAATACTGTTTGTGCTGTGCTAACCTATTTAATATAAATGCTAAGACAGCTATGGATATGAGATATATATCATGTTAATAAATTAAATGTATTATATAAGCTGACTAACAGGTATATTGGGATATAAAATCCAGTTGCTGGGAGAAAAATTGCATGAATTTATCTGAGACTAACAAACTAAGACTAAAGTGAAAAGTCCTCATAAATAATTTTTTCAGTCCTTAAAAGAATGCCTGGCCTTAGGATCAGGCATTTTTCAAAATGTGGCAGGGCAGCACATCCACTGCACTCCCAGCCAGGACCTTATAATATTTTGATATATTGAAAACTGTGTGCATGATAGTGCTGGTGGTGGTAGAGTTTAATCTAAATAATCCAAATATTCAGAAACTGGGTTCGGCATGGTTGTTTAGTATTAGTAGTGGCAAATGATGCAAGAAAGAAAGCATATAAAGCATTATCCAAAAAAAAAAAAAAAAAAAAATCCCATTTCATGTATCCTCCCTCCAATAGTTTTTCTTGTTCTTTCTTGAATTTATTCACACTCTCCACTTCCACAACAATGGATGGAAGCTTGTTCCAGCAATCAACCACCCATTGGCTGAAAGCAAACTTCCATACATCTATTCTGCAACTTTCCTCAAATTGAATTTATGCACTCTCATATGCATAGTCTGAACAAGGGGAAGAATTCCATCAGCACTGAGTTTGCTCAAGCCATTTAAAGCCTCAAACTCACATCACTCAGATCGTGACACAGGTGCCTAGTCTCCAGATGCTGCAATTTTCAAAACTGAAGCCTTTCTTGGTAAGAGCACCCCCTTTCTCCCCCCACAAATCTTGTTACCTTTTTTTTTACCCAATTGCAGTAGCTCTACATACTTCCTAAAATGAGGCCTCCAGACCTGTATGCAGTATTCATGAATACTTTCAATATTAATGAATTTGTCAATGTTAAACTTCAATTGCCATTTCTCAGCCCATCTGCCTAATTTTTCTAGATCTTGCTGCAGCAGCATACTTTCATTGCTATCGTTAACCACCCTGCTAACCTTTGTATCATCTGCAACTTAGACATTAAGCCTGATATATCTTCATCAATATCATTAATAAATACAAAAAACAATGAGCCCAGCACTGAACCCTGTGAGCCTCCACTAATAACATTATTCCATGATGAGCAGTGACCATTGATAATCAGCTGTCTATTTCCACTCAACTATCCCTTTATCCATAGCAATAACTTGCCCTCGATGCTACAATGCTCCAATTTGTACAGTAGTCTTTTATGTGCAACAGGATCAAAAGCTTTCCGGAAATCCAAGTATATGATATCAAAATTATTTTTATATCCAGTTCCTTTGTTACTGCATCATAGTATGCAATCAAATTTGTCAGATAAGATCTCCCCTTAACAAATCTATGCTGTGACTGAAGTATAACTGCACTCCTGTGATTATTCTGTAATTACTTCTGTCACCCTTTGATCCCCCTTTTTGAATTGTGGATACATTCACATATCTCCAGTCAATATGGACTTTCCCCGAAATCAAAGATTCTCTCATAATTATGGCTAAAGGTTTGTTGCTCCCCTTAATATAATAGATCCCATTCACCCCGGTTCCCCTTTTTATGTTTAACTTCAACAATTTCTTTTCTTTCCTCTCTGTTATTATGAAGTTATTTAGCTCCCTTTCATAGTTTGATAAACTTTTGGAATCAACTTCCCTAAAGAATTCTTCATGTGTGAATGTAGATGCAAAATATCTATTCAGTTTGTTAGCAACTTGAGCAGAATCATCAACAGTTAAACCATCGATATCAAGTGGACCAATGTGATTCATCCCCTAGGGTTTTATTTAAACAGCAAAGACTTCTTTATTAAATAAATAAAGAAGTCTTTGCTGTTTTTCATTGCATCCTTTGCTAATGATTTCTCATACTCTGCCTTGGCTTGCCTAACCTCCTTTGTGACTTGATTGCAGACTAATTTACATATACCACAGGCTTCTGTAACACCTGATAATTTATATACATTCCATGCATTTTTCTTTTCTGCCATATGTCTCATTAGTTCATTTGACATCCATTAAGATCTATGCTTTGAACTGTATTTTTTAGTTGGTATAGAAAGTAGGCTTCTATAATAATATATATCTCTAAAAGCTTCCTACTTAGAACTTGCTTTGGTAACTTCCATCAGTTGGTCCCACTGCATAGAATATAAAAACTGTCTAAGACCACTATAGTCACCTTTATGAAAGCAAAATCCCTTTTCCTTGTCTTTGAGAGCAGTTACATCTTTTAAATAAATCCCACATCAATACACAATGATCACTACCACCTAGTGGTTCTTTTATTTGCAGATTCTTAATGCATGAACAATCACTGCTGATAATCAGATCAAGATAGATTATTTCTCTCTTTTGTTGCCTCTCTAACATTCTACTGTAGAAAACAGTCATCCAATAAATCCACAAAAGACTTGCTATTGTACGAGTGAGCAACCCACAAGTTCCAGTCAATATTTGGAAAGTTAAAATCCCCATTATAAGACATTCCAAAGCACTTGTTCATTGTACCCATCACAGTCATTACCCCCATAACACACTGCTACTCTCATATTTGTTTTCCCAGTGGTTATGTCACCAAACTGACTTGATGTTGCACTGATCACTCATGTTAACTGGATGCGGTGCTTTAGATTTTATGTGCTTGTTAAGTAAGAACAGAACCCTCCTACTCCTGTGTCGTTTATCTTTTTTGCACACATTGTATTTCCCATATTCAAATTCTGCAACTCTTATATCTGAGTGACACCATGTCTATGATATCTCCACAATGTCTGCATTTGATGACTTGACCAGCACTTCAAATTGATTAAATTTAGATTAGTGATCAAGTCATGAGAAGTTGAGGAATTGGTACTGGCTTTGACCACAAACAACGTCTTCAAGAATACAACTCATGCTATTGATAACCATACTGTTTATTCCAGAGTCCAAGCTGTATTCAATAGAAATAAGCCCCTTATAACCACCTTTGGCTGATTCTTGAAAGGATAAAAAAAGAATTATCAGCCATTCTAGTGAAATATCAAGAAACAAAAGAAGTTGGCTTAGTACTTAGCAGTCTTCAATTCATATTTCTAAGGGGGTGTACGGCTGCCTTTGGTGTCAATCATGCCATGACACTGTCAAAATCAGATTCTCTGGAACAGCCGCCAGCCCAGTAATTCTGACCTGGTCTAATTCTGATATTTATAACATGATGGCTTGTCTGTGTAACAGCTTCTGCTGAAGTTAAAACTAAGAATCTTTGAGAAAACAAATGTGTGGTGGATCCCATCTCTTGCTGCTGACTTCAGCCACATTGTGAACATCACAATGACTGGTACTACCCATATTGGTTATTCCAGAGCCCTGGCTGAACTCAACAGCAGTATGGTCCAAATTAAATAACATCTTCAGTAAACTCTTGAAAAAGGAAAATGATCACATTGACCTTGATCATTTGAACTAACAAATAAATCACCACAGGCTTCCACTCACCGCTGATGCCTTTCAGATATCAAAACTCAAATTAACACACTATCTACAACTGCCATTCCAGAGCTGATTGTAGGGGGAGTGGGAGGATTCACAGCTTATAATCAAATGCCTGAATATTTCCATCCTAAAGCATTACTAGACACACCTCGAATAGTCCTTCCCGTACAATGAAATGTGTATATAGTGCAAAACAATACCTCAAATTTAGTCCCCATTGAAAGTCAATCACTACTGGCCCATTTCACACATTACAAGTCTCACTAAGGTACTAAAGAAAATCTTGGGGGAGGGAGAGAGATTTTCATTCCCTTTCCAGAATATCAATCTTCCTCACTCCCAGAGTGGAGCAAAATATTTTCTGCAATCACTAGAAGGATAATGTCACTTCAACTATCATGGCAGTATTCACGATTGATTCAGAATCAGATACTCTGTCTTCTTACACCATGTGTAAGTTGTGGCAACGGAATGTTTATTATATTCTCACTATTTGAAATCAGTAGAAATTCTTTGCTGGTTTGAAGTAGTGAGAACTATGTCATTTATTTAATTATTAAATAAATGAAAAAAAAAAAAACCCTGTGGCCAAACAGAATTTATTGATTTATAATTTGGAAAAGACACTATAATATAGCCTAATGTAACAGAAGCTACTTTTCTTCCTTCTTCAGAGGCAGAATTGAAAATCAGATCAGTAGCTGAAAAATAAAATAAAAAACTAAAATGGTAAAAGTAAAAAAAAATTAAGGATAAAATATCACTTTAAACAGTAAAATTAGTAATCAGATGTCTATCCCATGAGAAGGTAGAGAATACTGTTTTGTATATCATATTTTTTCTGGCCCAACCTCTTCTCTTACAACATTTGCTATATCATCTATTACTAGTATGAACAGTAGAGGTAAGAGTGCACTACCCTGTCTCAGCACCTATTATTAATTTCAAACCAGCCTGTTTCCAACCATTGTTTTCACACAGCTTTCAATCTAGACTTTTAATACTCTCTATCAATGACTTTCCTATTGTCTGTTTTTTTAACACTTCCCATACATTTCTTCTCTCTATGCTATCAAATGCCTTTTCAATATCCAAAAAAGCCATTTGCAGATCCCTTCCATACTCATGTTTTTCCATCATTTTTCTTGCAAAAAAATTAGATGTGGTCAATCTACCTTTTCTGAAGCCATTCTGCCCTCATCTCACTTTCAACCTTTTCTTATATTCTCATTCCCACTATTCTTTCATACAATTTCCTTATGTGACTAGTTAGGGTAATCCCTCTAATTCTCACACTTTTTCTTGTCTCTTTTTTTTTTTTTTTTTTTTTTAATATATAGGCACAATCAATCCTATTTTCCAGTATCTTGGTATCCATTTCTCCTCTCATACACTTTCATTACTCTGTACATCCATTGCAGCCCACCTTGGTCTGCATATCTTACCATTTCTATAGTTACTTCATCACACTCTGGCAATTTACCTCATTTCTTCTTTCCCATTGCTGCCACCATTTCACTTCTTGATATCACTCTCTCCCCTCCTCTCTTTTCCTCACCTCTTCTTCCATTGTATCTCCTTTTCCTCTGATGTTCATCACACTCTTAAAATAGTATTTCCACTTCCTCCATATTTTTTCCTCATCTGTAATTATTTTTTCCATTTAATTATACAAGTAATATTGTTCCTCCCTATCCCTCCTTCTATTTTTCACTAATCCATATAACATCTTTTTCCCAATTATTAAAATCCCACAGATCTTGCAACTAACTCTTCAACCATTTCTTCTCTTCTTTAACTGTTCTCTTCGCATCCATTTTTGTCTCTCTCTCTCTCTCTCTCTGTGCCTCATCCATTGGGCCTTTACATCCCTTTCTACAGGCCTTACTCATCTCTGTCTTCAAGCTCATCAAATTTAATAACAATACTCCTAGCATTGGTGTACATGCACCTGTTTCTACTCTTAGTTACCCTAACACAGCCAATGTATTTATTTGTTCCACTATGATTCCCAACAATCATGGAAATCTCCATTGCCTTGCTTTCCATGCTGCTGCTCATTGTAATAGAAACAGTGCAAGAATCACTTTCACCTCTGCCTGCAGCCACCATTAACCCTTTAGTCTATGTATCCCCCAAAGCTAGCAGTTTTCTGACCCACCTAACACTGCCTCGATAGCATCAGCAAATATTCTTGTACCTTTTCAATTTAAGTGTACCCCATCCCTGTAGAAGCAGTCTCTCCTGTCAACAAGCACAGACCAAGCTAAAAAAATTCTACCCCTTGAGCCTTGCACAATCTCTCAAGGGCTGAATTGATCGACAAGGCTCTCATCATATACTCCCTCCTATCATGTCTGGACAGAATTGCAGACACTTTCACATTTAACCCTAACTCACGACTTTTTTTCAACATTGACCTGTACTTGTTGAGTAAATCTGTAGATCTCTTACTCTTAATGTCATTAGTTCCAATGTACAACAATATCACCTTTTGTGCCCTTAAAAGATGATATCTGCTCTACAACATCAACTTTTGCCCCTAGCAGACATACCATGGTCCTGTATTTGTTCAACTCATCTATCATTTTTGCTGGATTTCTGTGGAACTTCCATTGCAACCAATTAAAGGGTCAATTAATGATGATGATGATGCTGCTGCTGCTTGCTTTTACTGAAAGCACATGTAGTTAAAAGAAATTAAGAAGACTGTGTTGGTAGATAGATGTAAGCATTTTCTGTACATTTTTGTGGAAATTGCATTGTTTGTGTTCTTACTAAGAATAAGATGGACTTATTTTCTTTTAGTTTCAGAGAGAGAGAGAGAGAGAGAGAGAGAGAGAGAGCTGTGTTAGGATCTGTTGTGTTGAGATAGAAGTGGAATTTCTAAAACAGTAACTAAAAAATACTTTTTACTTTAGTATATACATTATATATTTTTTGTATAATGTATATATATATATATATATTAAAGCTAAGGAATTAAAGCCCCAGCTCGATTTTGGTGGGAAAGAATTTGGAAAAATCAGTATACTATTAACATATTGGAAGTTCATTGCTTTCTCCTTTGGAGACAGAATTAAATTAATTTTAAACTTCAAATTACAGTTAAAAATATTTGATGATGTTTGCTGATGATTTGTTGATTTATGGGGATGGGTAGGAGGAGATACAGATGAAAATGGAAAGCTGGGTGGAGAAGGCAAAGAAATACAAACGTTTAGTGCTGCAAAGAGTAATGCAATGAGAATGACAAGGAAGGAGGGAGAGAAGGGGATAATATCTTTATTGAGGGAAAGAAGGTGGAAGTGATAGTTTCAGATCTTTAGGGAGTATAGTGGAATAATAAGGTAAAGAAGAATCAATAGAGACATGTAGAAAAGCAGACCAAGGAAGAATGTTTCATAACTGTGTAAAAGATCTAGTTTGAAGAAAGGAGGTAGCAGAAAACTGCAAGATGGTACTCTACAGAGCTTATATTAAGTAACAATAATATACCTATGGATTGTAATCATTGGTAATGCAGGAGAAGGATATTATAAGAATGCAAGCAATGAAAATGAAGTTTCTAGAGGTATGTGTAGAAAGATGAAGAGAGACAGAGAAAGAAATGTAGTCATTCAGGAGAAAGTGGGAGAAGAACAATTACAAGAGAAGATTGAAAGAAACATTGAAATGACTAGGACCTGTAAAGAGGATAACAGACCACCAAAGAGGACATTAGAAATGAAAATGGAGGGTAAAAGAACAAGAGGAAGGCTGGGAAGGAGAGGGGGAGAGAGGAATTGTGGCAAGATAGAGATAAATGGAGAAGGCTGGTTTCCTTAATGACCCAGCAAACAGCTGGGTCAATAAGGAAACCAGCCCACAACAACAATGGATAAGTAAGTAAATATATGATGAGAGTATCCAAAAGAAATTGCCAAAGTTTGCTGATGATTTGATATTGGAAATGGTGGTTAACAATTTGACTCAGGCTATGATCCTTCAAAAAGACTTGGATTGATTGTATATATATAGTTCAAGAAACAGCAACTAAAGTTTAATGCTTCTATGTGTGAGGTTATGCATTTGGAAATAAAAAATCCTGGAGTCAAGTAAAAGTGATTTAAAGTGAAAAGGATTTAGATACAATTCAAGTTCAAATTTTCTGTGCAGGGTGAACAGGCAGCTAAGAAGGCATGTGGCACCTTGTTCATGATTTATAGGACTTTTTCTAGAGGGAGAAGGATGTCATTATCCTTCTATACAGGACAATGGTTAGACTACAGCTGAAAAAAGATATGGAACTTCTGGAGAGGACAGCTACAATCAATAAATACTCAGATATTGGCTACAGTACAATACACAGATCCCAATAGTGTAGAATTTGAATATGGCCAGTAAACTGTACATATGCCACAGTGATAGATGGGACAAGAGGAGGGGAGGAGTTAAGCTCTTGGTTAAGAAGCATGTAGAAGCTAAGTCAGTGTGCCCAGTTGATGTAGGTGACTAGTGTAATGAGTCACTTTTGCGTGATACAAGCACTGGGAAAACTAAAATGAAAGTAGCAGTTTGCTTTTTGCAAAATGACTGTAATAAGTATAATGAATAACTATACAGACAAACAGAATGGGCCAATAAATCCAAATGACTTATAATGGAGGACTTATAATTTCTAGATACTGACAAGAACTTGTGGACTGGTCACTTGCACAGTAGCAGAAAATTTCTGGATTTATTCAATAGCTGTATTTATAGCAGCATATTATAGAAGCAATAAGAGTAAGCAATACACTTGATATGGATATCAGCAATGATTCTTTGTGAATAAAAATCTACTTAAAGATATAACTACTGCCAAGGCTAAAAGGAAGGGATTTTGCTTTCGTAAAGGCGACTATAGTGGTCTTGCACAGTTTTTAAATTCCTTTCAGGGGGATCAGCTGATGATGTTACAACTGCAAATTCAATATTGAAAATATCCATGGAAGTAATCATAGAGGCTACTAAGCTTTTTATGTCAATAAAGATATACTTTTCAAAATTTAGACAAAAATGAATGTCAAATGAACTGATCAGACTAGTGGCAGAAAATAAAAATGCATGGGGTGATTATATATTATCAGGGGACACAAAAACCTACAATAAGTACAAATCAGTTTGCAATCAAATAGACTTCTCATAACCTAACAGATTAGCATTAGCAGAGGCATTAGGCAGAAGCTTATATATCATCAGCCAAAAAAGTTTGTCTAGTTCTACCTTGAATTAATTTAAGCTGACAACTTGTACAACTACAGATGGAAGTTTGTTCCAACTATTACCCACCGACTGGCTAAAGGCCAATTTCCGCACATCTTTTTACAATTGTCTTTCTTCAATTTGAATTTATGTCCCCTCAGGTGAGTAATTTGAGCAAAAGGAAGAATCCCATCAGCATTGAGCTTGCTCAAACATTCAAGGCCTTATACACCTCAAATAGTCACCTCACAAGTGCCTAGTCCCTAGGCGCTGCAATTTGCAGAATTTAAGTCTTTTTTTGTAAGAGCAACCCAACCCTTTGTTCCATTCACCAATCTCATTGCCTTTCTCTGTACTCGTTCCAGCAGTATTACATTCTTCCTAAAATGAGGGCTCCAGACCTGTATACAGTACTCAAAGTGTGGTCTGACCATTGCCTTATATAAGAGGATAATGACCCCTTATCCCTGCTAGCAAAATTTCTGTATATCATTGACAAGACACCATGAGCTATTCCTGCAGACTGTCTGCACTGCTCAGAAAACATATCTGACTGCACAATTACCCCATGTCTTTTTCATTCTCTGCCACCCTGAGTACCATGTAATACCACACAGCTAATACATTACTCCAGGGTTACTGCTACCCATATGCAGTACTTTACATTTGTCAATATTAAATTTCAGTTGCCACCTCTCAGCCCATCTGCTCAACTTTTCTAGATTCTGTTGCAGTAGCGTACTGTCATTAACAACCTTGCCAACCTTCATATCATCTGCAAACTTGGGCATTAAGTCTGATATTCCTTCATCAATATCATTGATAAATACAGAAAACAACAATGGGCCCAACACGGACCACTGGGGAACACCAGTAATAACATTAGTCCATGAAGAGCAGTGTCCATTGATTACCACTCTCTGTCCCCTCCAATTAACCATCCCTTTATCCATAGCAGCAACTTGCCTTTAATGCCATACTGCTCCAACTTGTAGTTTTGGAGCAGTATGGCATTAAAGTTTTCCATGTGTATTAGCAGTTTTCCAACAGTATCAAAAGCTTTCCTGAAATCCAAGTAAACAAGGTGTCTCAAAAATATAGGTACAAACGTTTAGGGGAGGTAGGTAACATCTAAAGGAATGTGAATCACATAGGAACCCCTAACCGGAAACGTAACCGTAAGTCAGTAGACGGCGCTGTTCATCAGTTCGCGAGAGGGAAAATTTCTGGTTTACTCATTCAAGCAGTAGTCGCTGCATGAAGAGCATGCATCGATAAATGAACTATGAACTGGCAGACATGCACCTAGTGTATGGATTAGCAGAGGGCAATGGACGAGCCGTTCAATGAATTTATGGAGAACACTTCCCAGACAGACATGTACCAGACCACCGTTTGTTTGTGCATGTGCATCAAAATTTGTGCAATCATGGGTCATTTAGAGGTAATAGGAGTAGTGTGCGCAGACCACATTCGATGCGAACTCCCACCATGGAAGAAAGTGTGTTGAATGCCGTCCAGAATAATCCTACTACCAGCACACGTGCCGTGCCGTTGCCTCAGGAGTGTCTCGTTGCAGTGTACAGCATGTCTGGCACGACGATTCTTTATACCCCCCTTCATCTCCAAAGGGTTCAGTTACTGCTCCCCCAAGATCATCCTGCACGTGTGGCTTTTGCGCAGTGATTTCTTCAAGAAAGTGTTCAAGACTTGAATTTTGAAGGACAGGGTGCATCCACCCTGTCCTTCAAACTCTCATATAGGCCCATAACAACGCTGAGTTGTCGCCTGATTTCCTTACACTCCTTACATTGCGCACACACAAAAACATCCCCCATGGCAATTCCCTTTCAAATTGTAGCAGGATACTTAATGATTTTGTAATAACTGAGAGCAAAGTGGAAGAGAAATTGTTGAAGTTAAACGTAAGAAAAGCACCTGGGGTGGATGGGATCTATCCAGTTATATTAAAGGAGGCGGCAAAGCAACTAAGCAAACCCTTAGCCATAATTATGAGAGCGTCCTTGGACTCAGGGGAGGTTCCCACGGACTGGAGATGTGCAAATGTATCCCCAATTCACAAAGGGGGATCGAAGAGTGACACGAGTAATTACAGACCAGTTAGTTTAACTTCTGTTCCTGGTAAAATAATGGAGTCACTGGTTAAAGATGCATTGCAGGATCATCTAGATCATCATAATTCAGACACAGCATGGGTTTGTTAAGGGAAAGTCTTGTCTGACAAATTTGATAGGATATTATGATGTGGTTACAAAGGAACTGGATGCAAAAAATAATTTTGATATCATATATTTGGATTTCAGGAAAGCTTTTGACACTGTTGCGCACGGAAGACTATTGTACAAATTGGAGCAGAATGGTATTAAGGGTAAGTTGCTACAATGGATAAAAGGATGGTTAAGTGGGAGAAGACAGAGGGTGGTAATCAATGGGTGCTGCTCTTCTTGGACGGGTCCCACAGGGTTCGGTGTTAGGTCCACTGTTGTTTTGTATATTTATCAATGATATTCATGAAGGTATATCAGGCTTAATGTCGAAGTTTGCAGATGATAAAAAGGTTGGCAGGGTTGTTAATGACAGTAATGGCAGTATGCTACTGCAACAGGATCTGGATAATTTGGGCAGATGGGCTAAGAAGTGGCAACTGAAGTTTAACCTTGACAAATGCAAAGTACTGCATATGGGTAGAAGTAACCCCAGAGAAACGTACCAACTGTGTGGTACTACACTTAAGGTGGTAGAAAATGAAAAAGACCTGGGAGTAATTGTGCAGGCAGATATGAAGTTTTCTGAGCAATGCAGACAGGCTGCCAGGGCAGGTCATGGGGTTTTGTCAATGATATATAGGAATTTTGCTAGCAGGGAAAAGGAGGTGATTATCCCTCTGTATAAGGCAATGGTCAGGCCACGTCTTGAGTACTGCATACAGGTCTGGAGGCCTCATTTTAGGAAGGATGTAGATTTACTTGAGCGTGTACAGAGAAGGGCAACAAGATTGGCGAGGGGAATGAAGGGATCCTCTTACCAAGAGAGGCTTAAGTTCTGCAAATTGCAGTGGCTGGAGACTAGGCACCTGCACGGTGATCTGATTGAGGTGTATAAGGCCTTGAATGGGTTCAGCACGCTGAATTCTGATGGGATCCTTCCACTTGTTCAGATTACGAACATAAGGGGGCATAAATTCAAATTACGAAAGGACAGATGTAGAATAGATGTGCGGAAATTTGCCTTTAGCCAGCGGGTGGTTAATTGCTGGAACAAACTTCCATCTGTCGTTGTGGAAGTTGATAGGTTGAATAAATTTAAGGAGGAACTGGACAGGCATTTGGAGAATGGTGTGATTTTTTTTTTTTTTTTGGCTGATGCTGCATAAGCTTGCTTTCTTGCATCACATGCTACTACTACTACAGCGTGTCTGGCACGATGATTCTTTATATCCCCCTTCATCTCCAAAGGGTTCAGTTACTGCTCCCCCAAGATCATCTTGCACATGTGGCTTTTGTGCAGTGATTTCTCCAAGAAAGTGTTCAAGACTTGAATTTTCCAGCCTATGTTTTGTTCACGGATGAGGCTTATTTCACTCGGAAAGGCTTATTCAATCAGCACAATGCTCATGTGTGGGCTCACGACAATCCACACGGTGCCCCATGCAGCACAACATCGCTTTACAATAAATGTGTGGGCAGGTATGGTCGGCAACTGCTTAGTCGGCCCATACCTGTTACCATCCTGCACAAACTCCGCTAAATATTGGATCTTTCTTGAACAAGTTCTAATAGGGTTACTTGATGATGTTCCAGCAAATGTGAGACACAACATTTGGTTTCAACATGACGGGGCGCCTGCCCATTATAGAAGGTGTGTTTGTGACCATTTGAACAGGCGTTCTGGGCGTCAATGGATTGGCCGTGGTGGACCCGTTGCCTGGCCCCCACACTCACCTGATTTATCGAGTCTTGATTTCTTTCTGTGGGGGGGGGGGCCTCAAATCTATCGTGTATGAATCGCCTGTGGGGACGGAAATGGATCTCGTGGCGAACTCGACTGCGCTGCTGCTACTGTCAAAGAAACCCCAGGTGTGTTTGACCGTGTCCGTCAATCCATGCTGCGTCGGTGTCACGCATGCATCGCGTCTCATGGTGGAACCTTCGAGCATCTGTTGTAACATCATGAAATGCATCCATCTTGTACTCCATTGTTAATATTATGTCAAATAAATGTTTACCACTAATTACTGTCTTGTGTCATTTCTGCTTCTTGTGCCTCTGCTACTACTTTCCCGTGACGTTTCTGGTTATGGGTTCCTATGCGATTCACATACATTCCTTTAGATGTTACCTACCTCTCCTAAACGTTTGTACCAATATTTTTGAGACACCCTGTATATCAAAATTTTTTGCATCCAGTTCCTTTGTGACCTCACTGTAGTATCCAATCAAATTGGTCAGACGAGACTTCCCCTTAACAAACCCATGCTGCGTCTGAACCATAACTGAAGTCTTGTCTAGATGATCCTGTAGTGCTTCTTTAACCAGTGTCTCCATTAATTTTCAAAGAGCAGAAGTTAAACTAACAGGTCTGTAATTACTTGTGTCACCTTTTGATGCTCCTTTGTGAATTGGGGTCACATTTGCATATCTCCAGTCCATGGGAACCTCCCGAGTCCAAGTAAGCTCTCATAATTATGGCTAAGAGTTTGCTTACTTCATTTGCTGCCTTCTTTAATATAACTGGGTTCATCCCATCACCCCAGGTGCCTTTATTATGTTTAATTTCAACAATTTCTCCTCCACTTTGCTCTCAGTTATTACAAAATCATTTAGCTCTCTGCCGGAGTTTGATAAACTTTTGGAATTCTCCTCCCTGAATGACTCCTTATGTGCGAATGTACAGTAGATGAAAAATACTCATTCAGTTTGTCAGCTACCTGAGCAGAGTCCTCAACAGTTGAACCATTGATATCAAGTGGACCAATCTGATTCATCCTCTTCCTTCTAGATTTTACACCACTAGTTTTTCTCATAATATTCCTTTGCTTGCCTAACATCCATTGTGACTTGATTACACACCAGCTTATATACCGATGAGTCAAAACATTATGACCATCTAACTAATACTGTTGGTCTTCCACTTGCAGCCAAAACAGCTCGTACCTGGCAGGGCATGAATGCTACAAGATTTCTAAATGTCATGTGGTATCTGGTACCACACGTAACTAGCAGATCCTTTAATTCATGTAAGGACCGTGGTTGAACTGCTGCAGATCGGAGTTTGGAGGCTAGGGCAATACCTGGAAGTCTTCCTCATGTTCTGCAAACCAGTGTCGAACAAACCCGACAGTTTGGCATGGTGCATTATCCTGCTGAAAGATGGCACTACCACCAGAGGGGAAGACCATTGCCATGAAAGGATGTAGCTGGTCAGCAATGATGTTTAGGTAGGTGGTAGATATCAGAGTGCCCAGCACATGAATGACTGGACCCAGTGTATCCCAGCAGAACAATCATCCAAAGCAGGCACTGCTGCCACTGGTTTGTTTTCATCCCACGGTGCATCCAGGTGCCATCACTTCCCCAGGTAAACAATGCACATGTAACCAGCCGTTCACATGGTGCAACAGGAAATGTGATTCATTGGACCAGACAACCTTCTTCCAATCACTCAAAGTCCAGTTTCGATGCTCACATGCCCATTGTAGGCACTGTTGCTGGTGAACCGTGGTTAGGACAGGCACTCGGAGCGGCCTGAGGCTAAGCAGCCCTATTTTCAGCAGCGTCTGATGTATTGTGTGTTGTGACACATTACTCCCATCACCAACGTTCCCAATTATCAGCGAGTTGCCCTTCTGTTGCCACGTACCATTTGGGAGAGCCTTCGCTCACGTCCAGCATCGATGAGCCGTAGTTGCCCAACACACCGCCAGTAGTTTGTGGGTTCCCCCTCTTCGGACCACTTTTGGTAGGTACTAAACACAGCTGACTGTTAGCATCCCACAAGCCATGCCGTTTTGGATATGCTCTGACCCAGTTGTCTGGGCATTACAATTTGGCCTCTGTCAAATTCACTTAAGTCTGCTGCCTTTCCCATCTGAAGAATAAGAGTAACACTGATTAACGGAGCTCAGTATCAGGTGTTTTTTATAGGGTGTCCCGACCCAAACACATGCTGTAGTTCACCTGTAGTTGCTTCAATTTGCATTACGACTTGCTGGTCATAATGTTTTGGCTCATCAGTATAACTACCATAGGCTTCTGTGTCACCTGATGATTTATATGCATCCCATGCATTTTCCTTCTCTGCTACGAGTCTCATTAGTTCACCTGAAATCCATTTAGGCCTAAACCTTGAACGGTATTTCTTGGGACAAAAAGCCTAGTAGCTTCCAAGATTACTTCCTTGAATGCCTCCCATTTAGAATTTGCTGTTGGTAACATCATCGGTTGGTCCCACTGTATAGACTTTAAAAACTGCCTCAGACTATCATAGTCACCCTTAAGAAAACACAAACCCTTCCCTTTACCCCTGACCTTTGAGTATATCCCAAGTCAGCACACCTGTAATCATTGCCACCTAGTGGTTCCTTTATCTGCAGATTCTTAATGAAGAATGCATTATGTGAATGCATGAATGCATAGTGTGCAGTCTTTTGCGGTAACAATGCAAAGAAAATTAGGAAATGATTCTTTGCTTATGTTAACACTAGAAGGAAAGGGATAAATCGCATTGGTCCCCCAGTTATAAATGGCATACCTACTGATGATTATGTTCATGTCACATCTACATTAGCCGTAAAGACATTTTTAGAGATAGAAATACCAGAAGTAAACCAAGCTATAACTGAGAGCTAAATGATGTTGTGCTAATTGAAAAGAAAGTGGAAGAGAAATTGTTGAAGCTAACAGTAAGTAAGTTAGTTAATATATGCAGTGCTACAGTGCATTACATTTCAGGTGAGTTAAATTTTTTATTAAGTTAAACGATATTTTCATTTCTGTGATTAAACAGTTATCTCTTTATAAATTAATTACTAAGATAACCTTATAGGACACTTAAAAAACCTTACAGGTTTACATTCTCTAAACATAATCATCACTCAGATGCAAGGGTTTCAGAATATCAATATGGGGAGTACAACACAGAAAGGACAGGACTGGGAATGGAGGGCTCTGATCTTAGTTAAGAAGCACATAAAATCTTAAGCAATGCATCCAGTGGATGTGTTGTTGTTGTTGTTATTTGGTTTTTTAGGAGCATTAGCAACTAAGGCCATATTGCTCCGGTGCGGTGGTCATTCCCTGACCTTTCCCAGTGGATGTGTGTGGCCAATGCAATGTTGAGACAGTCTGGTGATGTACTGGGGGAAAAAAATGAGGAAACGAGTGTATTATAGGTCCAATGACTGCGCCGAGTATAATGGAGAACTACATAGACATATAGTGGGCCAATAAAGCTGAATGTCTTATAATTAGGGAATTTAACTTTTCAGATATTGAACGAACCTTGTAGGTTGGTCACTCATACAGTAGGATGTTTATGAATCATTGTTTCCTATACCAGCACTTTACAGAGGCTACACAAGAATGCAATGCTATCGATCTGATTATCAGAAATGACCCTTCATGCATGTGAAGAATCTGCAAATAAAATACTAGGTGCTAGTCACCACAATTTATTGATGTAGGATTTACTTAAAGATGTAACTACTATCAAATTAAGGGCCTTTGCTTTTGTAAAGTTGACTAAAGCATTCTCAGACAATTTTTAAATTCTATGCAGTGAGTCCAATTGATGGAGTAACAACAACAAATTCTAAATGGGAAGCACTCAGGGATGTCATTTTAGAAACTACTAGGCTTTTTAGAGTCTAGGAAAGTTTATCGCCAGCAATTTACTGCCGCGTCAGTTTATCGCATAAACAATTTACAGCCGCATCAGTTTATCGCATTTTACCGTCTAGAAGCAATGAGATGTGTTTGGTCAAATCATAAAAAGTTATTTTTTATTTAAGTTTCTGCCTTAAGCTATGATTAGCATATTTTTGGAATTCTACAAACTATGAGGGAATAGTACGAAAATAAAAAAAAATACATGTATGGAAATATGTAATTTAATAGGTAGATTATGTATTTTAATAGTTACGTGTATCACAAAAATAGTAAAAAATCTATTATTTGAACAGTATAACAATTGGTTAATTTTAAACTAAACTAATTATAACATTAGGTATGTCATAGTACACTGCAAAAATTCAAAATGAATGTTTATGCAATCTTCAGAATCAGTCATGTTGGGACAATTAATTACTAAGAAACTGTAATATTTACAACACAGTATGTAAATTATTAATAAGAAATATTATGCGCTATACCTCTTAGATAATCAACAATATCACCCCGTTCATCGTATGCACTAACATGCCTTTTAATTCATTCATCACAATCGCGATACTTCTTTTTTTTGTTGCCCGGATCACTTCCACTTAAATATTGTTCAATACACATTTCGTTAATACTTTGTTCTTTTTTAATGCAATCGATAAATTTCCAAATTTTGGGATGATGAGCAGCGACTTGTTCCTCAAATCCTCTATGCCACCCTTCAACAGAATTATTCATTCTTGGTAATCCTTCAAGAACAAGCTGGCGTACATTCCACATTTCATGGGAATACTTTGGTGGTCGACGAAGATGTTGCCTGGTTGGGCATCCAATCCATGTATCCTCAAAATAATCAACAACTTCTTGCGATTCTGGAGGAAAAACACCATTTTCACACAAATGTTCAAAAACGACCGTCACAATTGGAGTGGGCACAAATGCAATAGCTGCCAAAATTTGCATATTTAAAGCAAAATTAGCATCAGTTTCATAACGTTATTTCAATCCATTATTCTGAATGGAATGAAAAATACATTGGGAAAAGTGGAAAAAACAACCCCGTTGCGAAAGCGTCAGGAAAAACTCTTCTGCAAGCATTCATCATCGCCGTCTCAAAATCTATAGTTATTGATTGCGGGGACATAGCCGGTTCCAATACTTTCAGCTGCTGTAGTAGAGATACATACGTTTCTTCAGACTTGTTAGGCAATAATGCATAAACTAATGGAAGCAATATTTTGTCCTTGAATCCATGTATCATATACACCTGATAAAAAAGTAAGGGAACAGTTTTGAAAGTCCCATCGGCATACATATTCATCAATATTTACAATATTGATGAAGGGATATCAAACTTATAAAGTTTGCAGATAATAAAAAGATTGGCAGGGTGTTTAATGACAGGAATCAAGGCATACTACTGCAAGATCTAGGCAAATTAGGCAGATGGGCTGAGAAGTGACAATTTAACATTGATAAATTATTTATCAATGTTAAAATGTATTTATCATTTGGAATTCTGTCATGGAATTCTGTCAGTGATATACAGTACTTTGCCAGAAAGGACAAAATGGTGATTACCTATTGTGTAAGGCAATGGTCAAGTCACATCTTGAGTACTGCCTACAGGTCTGGATGCCTCATTTTAAGAAGGATATGGATCTCTTGGAATGGTTGCAGAGAATAGTAACCACATTAGTCACAGGCTACAAAAGGGTACTCTTACCACAAATAATTTCAGTTTGTCAACTGTGCTGTAAATTGAAGTGCTTAGAAACTAGATATCTGCAAGCTGTCCAGTTTCCAAGGCCGGAGAATGGATTGAAGAAACTAAATGCTGATGTCATCCTCACTCTTTCTTGGACAACACACTTAAAGGTGCCATCAACTTAAACTGAAAAAATATGGATGCAAGAGAGAGAGATATGCAAAAGTTTGCTTCCAGCCAGAAAATAATTGGTTGTTGGAGCAAATTACTGTCTGGTGTTGTGGAAGTGTACAGGTATATAGTTTGAGTAAATTTAAGAAAGAATTAAACAAATTATTAGAGGACATAGATTAGTTGGGTAATGCTTTTTTTTTTTTTTTTTTTTTTGCTTATGAATATTATCCCTAATCCTGTAGAGATCAGCAGGAAAAGGGAGAGAAGCATAGCCTCCACCCAACTATATCCTTGTGCAGTTCCCACTTTAATTTTTATCTTTATAGTGCTAAGATTTCCTTTGGGAAGTCAATTAGTGTTAATTAACTAACAGTGTAAATCAATTAGTGTTAATTAATTTAATTAAGTAACGTTTGCATGCCTGGGCCTTAATTAATTTAATTAACACTCACCAACTTGTTAATTTTGTCAAATTTTGAATAGCCTAATGTTAATGAACATGTAACATATATCCTATAAAATTTTCTTTTGATTGATGTATTACATACAATTCCAGTTATACACTGAAGCATGTTTGCAATATGGCAAATCTTATTTTTGTTAAAAGTTTTTTTGGCATGTTGTTAAATATTAAATATATATTTAATAACATGCTAAACCATATCATTAATGCAAAATCTTTCAGAAAAAACCACAGTTGCATTAGAAATATGATGCTAAAAATTATTGAACACTGAATAATTTCAAGAAAATTCTTGTGAATGACTACAGGATTAATTTATAGTCATAATTTGATTTCAATTAAACTAAAATACGGATGACTGATTTTACCTTCCAATTCTAATCGATACAAAAGTGATGTTGCATCGACTATATCTAACAGTGTACCAGATTTTATTCTTTTGCTGACTTCTTCATCAAATATGTCTACTGCTGCTTCATATTCTCCCTAAAAATAAATAATAATAAAAAAAAAGCAATGATAAATCATTGTTATCTAAGAGGGGGAAACAGAGATGTTATACAAAATTTAAGGCTTTAAACAGGGTGAGAAAACTAAATGCTGACTGTACCCTTACTTTTTCTCAGATAACACATACACATGATGACAATTTTAAATTGGAAAATGGTGGTTGCAGGATATATGTACAGTTTTTGCTCTCAGCAAGAGAGTAAATGATTGCTGAAAAAAATTCCATCTAGTGTTGTGGAAGTGGGTAGTGTGAAAAAACTTAAAAAAGGGTTGGACAGTCTTCCATTCACATGCCTGGGCCTTAATTTCCTGGTATTAGCCACACACCAATCATTTGTCACCAGTAGTGATGGAAGTAAAAAATTATGGGTGAGTAGCTGCATGCTGAGAACTTGACACTCTTCATGATCAACAGTGAGGATACAAGGTACAAACTTGGCCAATATGCATTACTTTCCAAAGTCTGTTTTAAAATTAGTTGACACGTCTCATAAGAAATACCAATTTTACTATCAATTTTGTAGACAGTTAAACATCAGATTAGAGCTCAAACATGTGCAACTGAATCACAGGATTTTAAAGGCAGTCAGAGTGAGAATTATCTTCAACAGAAAGCAGCTCTCTTTAAACTTTGCAAACAACCAAAAAGTCTTCAAATGGCACAGCCTCTTCTCCAAAAGATGTTTTTAACATTTCATGAGTTTTTGTTGCACCATTCCCTTATTTGAAACAAAATTTTATGCAGATAAAATTTCACCTCAGTAAAATCACTCATTTTAAAACAAACAAAATGCCTTCTATTTAATGACTCTAATTCACACTAACTGAAGAAAAATGGGCGAATCTACTATGTTTAGATCTAGATGAGTCACCAAACATGTTTTGAGTAGTTGCAAACTCACTACAACACAACAGTTTGAAGATACAAAAGTCAGTTCCAATCTTTTGGAACCACTACTTATAGCACTCAGAACTGAGAAATCAGCACTTAGAAATTTGTGCCTGTTTTAAAGTGTATCTACTGTTCCTACATAATTTGTTTCAACCATGTTGTTTCATCACTTCTGGAGACCCAGGATGGGATCATTATGTTCAGTTTGTAATTAATTCTTTTAATTAAATTATTTTCATTCAGCAAAGTAATTTTTTTATCATACTATATCTATGCAGAGTATGCCTTTTGACTGCTCCACTAAATGACACATTTTGGTTGTGTAAATTTATCTACTCCATTTTTATTCTTTTAGCTCAACATTTTTCACTTTTACTGCTTATATGATTTTTAATTAATGACAATAACGATCATTAATCACTTCTGATTGTGGGTTGTACTCTATATTCCATTTGCAACCTTTGTATTGCAAATGGAATACAAAGTACAATCTTACTTTTATTAATAACTTTTTCAAATGACTCAAAATAACTTCACACCCATCATTTAAGCATTATTAATTATGCTGGTTTTCCATCTACAAAAATTGCAGAAAAAGTGAATTATATCTTTATATATATATAAGGTTTGATCAAAAAGTTTGGCAAATGTTATAAAAAAAATTATTTCTTTCAATAATAAACATTTACATTATTAATATTCTTCAATAATAAATCCTTCTGCAAACAACACACTTGTCCTGTTATGGCTGCCAATGATAAAAACATTTTGGAAGTCCTCTTTTGTGAATCTTTTAGGTGGTCTGCATTTGACTGGATTTCTTGAATCAACTCAAATTTTTTTCTTTCATTCCTGTTTTAATTCTGGAAATAGCCAAAAGTTGAAGCAGACAAATAAGGTGGGAGCAGCACAATGAGAATATTTCTATTTGTCAAAAATTGACAGATGGTGAGTGATGTATGATAGAATGCACTACTGTGGCAAAGGAGTCAATCATTTTGTCATCTTTTTGGTGAGTTATGGCAACTGTGTCTCATACCAAAAATTTTATGCAGTCTACTAACGTAAAATTTTATGTTAGTAGGCTGCATTAAGAGAGACAGCTTGTAGAATGAAATGTGGTAACACTATTGCCTTGTTATCAAAAAATGCAATCAGTGTGACCTGATTTGACTGCTGCATCTTTTTTTGGCTTGATGACAATGGTGTTTTTCATTGGGAGCTTTGAATCTTGGTTTCTGGGTCATATTTATACATGCCAAGGCTCATCACCTGCTATAATTTTTGTTAAAAATGGAGGATCTGACAGAGGTTGTTTGAAAAACTCAAATGAAATGAGGACTCAATGCTGTCTTTAATCTCAAGTGAGAATGCATGGAACAAGCTTGGAGCTCTTTGCCGTAAACCCAAATCCACAGTCAAAATGGCCTGAACTTAACCAAACCAAATGAAAGAAGTGTCTCCTTTTCAGAAGCAGGTTCTCAAATGGTCAATCACTGACGTTTTGATCATTTCAAGCCACTGAGAAGTGACCAGTTCTTTCTTCATCTTCAAGTGAAAGGAACGAAAGAGTGCTCTTACTGCAGTGCCTGGAAACTAGGCACAAGTAAAGGGACTTTAATGAGTTGTTTGAGGGTTTAAATGGATCGAGTAAGTTGAATACAGATGAAATCCTTCCTCTTTCTCAGACTATACATGAGGGAATATAAATTAAAATTGAAGGATGGTTGCAGGGACAATGTGTAGAAATTTGCCTTCAGCCAGCAGGTAGTTTGAATAAATTCAAGGAAAAACTAGGTAAACTATGATCACCTGTCCATCCCCTCATTAGAGGGGATGAACAAGGTGATATGGGAGGTTTTTTTTTTTTTTTTTTAAGCAACTTCTCTTGAAACTGCAATGAGCAGTTTATGCATTTTTGTGGCTGACCTTCCAAGTTTACAACAAAATTCACTATGACGCATGGAAAATGAGAAAAACAGGCATTACTCAAATCAGCTTTCTACTAGACTGATGCATGACAAGTTAAAACTTGGTATTCATATGCTCAAAAGATGTAAGCCCTGCTCACAGGTCTTGAACTCACAGGTACTGCTTTTAAGTACTGAACTTTTTGATCAAATCTTGTATATAAACTACAGAGATAAAAGAAACTTTACCTTTTCAATGTGATAAAGGGCCCAGTGCCAAAAATTGTGGCAGGCAAGCATTCCACAAGGCTGTAAAATATAAACATATACATTATTTTCTTTGAAGAAATTAAATATCATATTATTGCCTATATTTTAAGTAAAGCTGGTTCAGGATTTGTGGTCACATTTCATTTTCACATAGACTAATTGATTAATTAGAGCTACAGGCAGAGGTGAAGGTGATTCTTGCATTGCTTTTATTGGAAAATGCAGTGGCCTGGAAATCAACAGTCAGGGATTTCAGGCTCTACTGTGGATCATTACAGAACAAGTAAATACAGCAGACTCTCGATTAATCAGGATCGGATTAACCGCGACACTTCAAGAATCCAAATAAAAAAAAAAAAAAAAAAAAAAACAACCAGAAATAAAAATTCATGAATAACTAGAATAGGTATAAACAGATATTTCGCAAATCGCAAATAAGCGACAAGTGGCATTATAAGTCATCATTGGAAGATTAGTGTACCTATTATCTTGCAATCCCCGCTGTATTCACACCCCCTGCTCAAAAAAAAAAAAAAAAAAAAAAGGAGAGAGAGAGACCAAATGTTTAGTTTCATTGCGTTGATTGTTGTGTTCCGTTGCAGCGCAAAAGGACAAATTTTGTTTCGTTATTTATGACAGGGATGTCGGAATTCTCTTATAATAATTTTTTTTTTTTTTTGTTTAGAAATCATGAAAATGATGGGTAAATGCAAAAGAGTTGCATTTTCAGTTAAACAAAAACTTGAAATTATTCAAAAGTTTGAAAACAGTGCATCTGTTAAATTTCTAAGAAATCATTATAATAAGGATGTATCAAAATGGCCAAACATTAACAAGTATCGTGCGAAATTCAGATTTGTCAATAATAATATAGTAGCAATATGTTATTAGTCACTCCTGAGTTACGTAAAACTCAACGAAGTAAGAAGTCCTGGAACGTATCTCTACGTATGTCGGGGAATTTTGTATTTTTGGATTAACCGGGATTTGTTTTTTACCATCTATCCCGGAAAATCGAGAATCTACTGTAAAATGGGCTGTGTAAGGGTAACCAAGAGTAACAACATGTGCATGTACACTAATGCTAGGAGCATTGTAAATAAATTTGAAGTACTGATTAAGTCATCAAATGCAGACATTGTAGAGATGGCACAGACATTGTGTCACTCAGACAATGCTGAATTTGAACATGGGGATTACAAAATATACAGGAAGGACAGACAGGACAGAAGGGATGGAGGGGTTATGCTCTTAGTTAAGAAGCATATTAAATCTAAAGTGCATCCAGTCGATAGGGGTGACCAGTGCAATGTTGAGTCAGCTTGGTGTGACATAAGCACTGGGAAAACAAAATTGGCATTAAGAGTGTATTATGTGCCTAATGACTATGATCAGTATATCAAACAGTTATGCAGAAAAATAGAGTAAGCCAGTAAATCAAAATGTCTTAGAATGGGGGATTTTAACTTTCTAGATGTTGACTGGAATTTGAAGGCTGGCCACTCACACACTAGCAAGACTTTTGTAGATTTCTTGGATGACTGTTTTCTACAGCAGCATGTTAGAGAGGCAACAAGAGGATGCAATACATTTGGTTACCAGCAGTGATTCTTCATGTATTAAGAATCAGCAGGTAAAAGACCCATTGAGTGGCAGCAATCACAGTATACTAATGTGGAATTTAATTAGAGACATAACTACTGTCAAGAGTAAAGGAAAAGGCTTTTGATTTCATAAGGGTGGCTACAGTAGTCTGAGTTTTTAAATCCTATGCAGTGGGACCAACTGATGATGTTACCAACAGCCAATTCTAAATGTGGAGCTTCAGGGAAGTAATCATAGAAGCTAACAGGCTTTTCATACCAATGAAAAAATATTGTTCAAGGCTTAGACCTAAATGGATGTCAGATGAACTATTAAGACAAATGGCAGAGAAGAAAAGTGCATGGTGTGTATATAAATTATCAGGTGACACAGAAGCATATGGTACATTTACATTAGTCTGTAATCAAATCACAAAGGAAAGGAGGTTAGGCAAGTTAAGGCAGATTATCAGAAGCCCCTGGCAAAGAATGCAAAGAAGAGCAGCAAATTCCAGTCAACTAAGACATTTTGATTTACTGGCTTAAGCAATTTTTCTGCATAACTGTTTGTTATACTTATCATAGTCATTAGGCTCATAATACACTCTTTCTCTCAATTTTGTTTTCCTTATATCACACCAAGCTGACTCAACATTGAACTGGTCACCCATGTTGAATTCATATTGGGCAACCTAATGTCAATGAGTTAACTGTTGATTACTCTGCTCAGGTTGCTGACAAACTGAATAGGTATTTTGCAACTACTTGTTGTTGTTGTTGTGTTTTTAGGAGCATTAGCAACTAAGGCCATATTGCTCCGGGAATATGCGGTGGTCATTCCATAACCTTTCCGCATCCTCCGTATTTGGTGGTGACGGGCTCGAACCCCGGTCTAATCAAGGAGCATGTGCTACGCACTGCTGCTCCTTCCCACCTGGCTACGGAGGCGCCTGTTTTGCAACTACATTCACACATGAATTCTTTAGGGGAGGGTATGACAGAAGTTTATCAAACTCTAACAGGTAGCTAACTGACTGATAAAACAAAGGAGAGTGAAAGAGAAATTGTTGAAGCTGAACATAAAAAAAGTCACTGGGATAGATGGGATCTATCTAATCATATTAATGGATGCAGAAAGGGAGGTAAGCAAACCATTAGCCATAATTATGAGAGCACTCTTGGATTCAGGGGAGGTCCCTATGGACTGGGAGATGAGTGAATTCCAAATTCATAAAGGGGGATCAAAAGGTGACATGAGTAATTACAGACCTATTAGCATAACATCTGTTCCAGGGAAAATAAGAGTCACTAGTTAAAGAAGAAATGCAGTACAGTTTGGACAGGAATGCAATTATACTACAGTTACAGCATGGTTATTTATTGTTATTTTTTTGGTTTTTAGGAGCATTAGCAACTAAGGCCATATTGCTCCGGGAATATGCGGTGGTCATTCCCTGACCTTTCCGCATCCACCGTATTTGGTGGTGACGGGCTCGAACCCCGGTCTAATCAAGAAGCGTGTGCTACGCACTGTGCTCCTTCCCACTTGGCTACGGAGGCGCCTTTACAGCATGGATTTGTTAAGGGGCAGTCTTGTCTAACCAATCTGATAGGCTACTACAATGCAGTGACCAAGGAACTGGATGCAAAAAATAATTTTGATATCATATCCTTGAATTTCAGGAAGGCTTTAATTATTGGTTAATTAATTATTAATCATTAGGATATAAGTTGTTGATACTGTTGCACACAAAAGATTGCTGTATAAACTGGAACTGTTTGTTATTTGGTTTTTAGGAGCATTAGCAACTAAGGCCATATTGCTCTGGGGATATGCGGTTGTCATTACCTGACCTTTCCGCACCCTCCGTATTTGGTGGTCACGGTTCGAAGGCGCCTCGCTACGGAGGCACCTATAAACTGGAGCAATGTAATATTAAGGTGAAGTTACTGCTATGGATAAAGGGATGGTTGAGCAGGAGAAGACAGAAAGTGGTTATCAATGGACACTACTTTTTGGACTAATGTTATTAGTGGAGTCCCTCAGGGTTCAGTATTAGGCCCACTGTTGTTTTCAATATTTATTAATGATAATGATGAAGGTACCATCATCATCATCAGCCATTTTCAATCCACTGCAGGATGAAGGTCTCTCCAGCAACTTTCCAGTTCCTTCTATTTTGTGCAATGGCCATCCATTTACTACCCACGAACTTGTGAATTTCATCTGTCCATCTCCATTGTTGACTTCCAGGTTTTCTTTTAGCTCCTCTCGGTTACCATTCAGTTATTTTCTTAGTCCATCCGTCATCATGTCTTCGAGCTATGTGTCCAGCCGCTCCATTTCAGTTCTTTAGTTTTGATAAGAATGCCCTTTATTTGTGTTTGCTGCCTAATCCATGTGTTTCTTTTCTTATCTAACAGGCTGATTCCGTTTGCTGACAAGGCTTGTTGTTGGAAGTTTTATGGTTCAACGGCAGCTAAAGGCCATTATGTGCCAAACAATGGTAGGAGATAATTTTAATAATGGTAGGCATTATTAAAAGTGCGATATGTGCATTATGTGAGATTTAAGCATTATATTCTGTCATAGCATTTTATCCTTTTTAGGAAAATGAAAACTAAACTGCATCAATATCAGATCTGTTGTCTAATATTTGTTGCAAGACAAGGCTAGCGGGAGCCAGACATGTTCAACGTTGCTAGGTGAACTTTTTTATTTAAATATTTAAATTTAGTAGTACAGTTTTTAGTGATTTGCTGATTAAATTGGTGCATTTATTTTTCACTGAGCCTTGTAATTGCATAGAAAACCACAGTCAATTTCTGCTGGCATTGTATCAGAAGCATTCGAATTTACCACCAACGTTTTCGTATCGATACAGCAAATACTGGTAGTTTCTATGCAACTTGTAGCAGAGTAATCAGTATCAGCAGAGGATTATAAATCATAAATTAAAGCACTACTTACGTGATTTAATAATTTAACTTTTCATGTAGATCGTAATTGAGAACAGTAATATTCGTAGAGCTTTTAGAATTGGTGATTTGGCATAGATAGCTAGTGGAGAGTTCAAACTATGTGGGTGGCAATAGATATTTAAATTTATTTCTATTATAACTACTTAGATTTTACAAATGTAACATTATAAATTAATACATATAACTTGATAGGAGATATGAAATTCATATAACATAACTCGGAGATAATACTCGATACTGAAATATACATATATATATATATATAGTGTTATAACTGCGTTGGGATATAAGTTTAGGGCTATATTTTTGTATTGAAATTGAAACTTTATTTGAAATTGAATAGAAATCATGACACACCAGAGCAGCAATGCAAAATGCTCAAGCCAATAGGAGTACTGTGGCTCAGGGGAGAACTGGGGTGGGGGGGGTGTTTGTCCTCTGAATCACAGCCTTTTGAAATGTACTGCTTGTTTGATGTTTATGGACAATCAGGAATGGGACATGATATTGCCAAGGGGGAATGTTTTTCTGTGTGCGTGACCTAAGGAGTGTGAGGAAATCAGGCACCAACTCAGCATTGTTATAGGCCTATATAAGAGCTTAAAGGATAGGGTAGATGCCCCTCAAAGGATTTAAATTGAGGGGGGCCCACCAAGCTCTCAGTTGACCACATCAACGCCTGAGCTTGCACTTGTCTATCATGCAACACAGTGGCAACCCCAAAGAAGAATGCACTGGTCCCACAGGAACTAGTTGCTGTCAGTGACTCCATTGTCAGGAAAATGGGGAATATATTGTGAAAAAAGGATACATGGAACAGGACCAGGGTATGTCTGCCAGGGGCAAAGGTTGATGACATAGAGCAGATATCTTTTAAGGGCACAAAAGGTGATATTGTTGGCACTAATGATATTAACAGTAGGAGACCAGTGAAATTACTTAACAAGTACAGGTCAATGTTGAAAAAAAGCCTTGAGTTAGAGTTAAATTTGAAAGTGTCTGCAATTCTGTCCAGACATGATAGGAGGGAGTATATGATGAGAGCCTTGTTGTTCAATTCGGCCCTGAAGAGACACTGCAAGGCTAAAGGGGTAGAATTTTTCTCAGCCTGGTCTCTGCTTGTTAACAGGAAAGACTGCTTCTACAGGGATGGGGCACATTTAAATTGAAAGGGTGCAATAATATTTGCAGATGCCATCGAGGCAGCGTTAGTTGGGTCGGAAAACTACTAGCTTGGAGGGAGGGGAAGTATATGGACTAATAGATTAACAGTAGCTGCTGGCAGAGATGAAAGTGATCCTTGCACTGCTTCTACTGGAATGAGCAGCAGCCTGGAAAACAAGATGCAGGGGATTTCAGACTGCTGGGAGTCATTGTGGAACAAGTAAATACACAGGCTGTGTTAGGGTAGCTAAGAATAGGAACAGGTGCATGTATACTTGCTTATAGACCAATGCTAGGAGTTTTTTAAATAAATTTGATGAATTTGAGGTGTTGATCAAAACATCAAAGGCAGATATTGTTGGGACATCAGAGACATGGTGTCACACAGATACAAGGAATGCAGAAATGGAATTTGGGGAGTACAATGTGTACAGGAAGGAGAGACAGGATAGGAAGGGAGGAGTGGTTATACTATTAGTTAAGAAACACAAAATCCAAGGAAATACAGCTGGTCTGTAACTAAGTCAAAAAGGAGGTTAGGCAGGCAAAGGCAGATTACGAGAAATCTTTGGCAAAGGATGTAAAGAAAAACAGCAAAGACTTCTTTACTTATGTAAACTCTAGAAGGAAGGGGATGAATCAGATTAGACCACTTGATATTGATGGTTCAATTGTTGATGATCCTGCTCAGGTAACTAACAAACTAAATGAGTATTTTGCATCTACATTCACACATGGAGTTATTCAGGAAAGGGAATATCAGAGGTGAATTAAACTCTGGCAGTTGTTGTTGTTATTTGGTTTTTATGAGCATTAGCAACTAAGGCCATATTGCTCTGGGGATATGCAGTGGTCTTCCCTGACCTTTCCGCATCCTCCGTATTTGGTGGTCAGGGGCCCGAACCCCGGTCTAATCAAGAAGCGGGTGCTATGCACTGCTGCTCCTGCCCACCTAGCTATGGAGGTGGCAACTCTGGCAGTGATCTAGATGATTTTTTAATAACTGAGAGCAATGTGGTGGAGAGATTGTTGAAGATAAACATAACAAAGGCATCAGGAGTGGATGGGATCTATCCAGTTATATTAAAGGAGGCAGCAAAGGAAGTAAGCAAACCCTTAGCCATAATTATGAGAGCTTCCTTGGACTCATCAGTCCATGGGTACCTCCCCATGGACAGATGTGAAAATGTGACCCCAATTCACAAAGGAGGATCAAAGGGTGACACAATAAATTACAGACCTGTTAGTTTAACTTCTGTTCCACAGAAATTAATGGAGGCACTGGTTAAAGAAGCACTGCAGGATCATCCAGACAAGACTTCAGCTATAGCTCGGACAGAGCACGGGTTTGTTAAGGGAAAGTGTTGCCTGACTAATTTGATTGGATACTATGATGTGGTCACAAAGGAACTGTATGCAAAGAATAATTTTGATATCATATATTTGTATCTTAGAAAAGCTTTTGATAATGTTGCACATGGAAGACTGCTGCACAAATTTGAGCAGTGTGGCACTGGAGGAAAATTGCTGCTATGGATAAAGGGATGGTTGAGTGGGAGAAGACAGAGAATGGTAATCAATGGTCACTGTTCTTCGTATACTAATGTTATTAGTGGAGTCCCCCAGGGTTCAGTGCTGGGTCCATTGTTGTTTTCTATATTTATTAATGATATTGATGATGGTATATCAGGCTTAATGTCTAAGTTTGCAGATGATATGAAGGTCGGCAGGGTTGTTAATAACACTAATGACAGTAAGCTGCTGCAACAGGATCTAGAAAAGTTGAGCAGATGGGCTGAGAGGTGGCGACTGAAGTTTAACATTGACAAATGTAAAGTACTGCATATGGAAAGCAGTAACCCCAGAGTAATGTATCAACTATGTGGTACTACACTGACAGTGGTAAAGAATGAAAAGAACCTGGGGGTAATTGTGCAGATGGTCCACACGAGTAGCTCATGGTGTCTTGTCAATGATATACAGGAATTTTTTTAGCAGGGATAAGGTGATTATCCCCTTGTATAAGGCAATGGTCAGGCCACACCTTGAATACTATGTTCAGGTCTGCAGGCCTCATTTTAAGAAGGATGTAGAGCTCCTGGAACGAGTACAGAGAAGGGCAACAAGATTAGTGAATGGAACAAAGGGTTGCTCTTACGAAGAAAGGCTTAAGTTTTGCAAGGCTTAAGTTTTTCTGGAGACCAGGCACCCACGAGGTTTGTTTGTTTGTTATTTGTTTTTTTTAGGAGCATTAGCAACTAAGGCCATATTGCTCCGGGATATGCGGTGGTCATTCCCTGACCTTTCCGCATCCTCCGTATTTGGTGTTGACGGGCTCGAACCCCGGTCTAATCAAGAAGCGTGTGCTACGCACTGCTGCTCCTTCCCACCTGGCTATGGAGGCGCCCACCCATGAGGTGATCTGACTGAGGTGTATACGGCCTTGAATGGTTTGAGCATGCTCAATGCTGATGGGATTTTTCCTCATGCTCAGAATAATCACCTGAGAGGGCATAAATTCAAATTGAGGAAAGATAGTTGTAGGATAGATGTGCGGAAGTTTGCCTTTAGCCTGCGGGTGGTTGATTGCTGGAACAAACTTCCATCTGCCATTGTAGAAGTTGATAGCTTAAATAGATTCAAGGCAAAACTAGACAAGCAATTTGGAGCAAGTGGATTGGTGAATTGAGTTTTTTTTTTTGGCTGATGCTGTATAAGCTTGCTTTCTTGCATCATATGCCTTTACTAATGCTAATTAGTAAAGCTTCTCAGCTTTATTAAGCTTTACTTCTCAGCTTTACTAATTTTCAACTTCTCTTCCATGCTTTTGGAAGTTTCATTTCAATGTCATGGTGAGGAGTACATGTTTATTATTTTACGTTTCAGACAAATTGAGATATTGCTCCTCAGTATGTGACTATATTTCCTGAATGCTATCCATCTGAAATTTATTCTTCTCTTGACTTCCAGCCATTTCTCATTATTACAACTAATGACATGTCCATTTATGAATGTACTGATGAAGATATATCAGGCTTAATGTCTAAGTTTGCAGATGATACAAAAAATTGACAGGGTGTTTAATGACAATAATCACTGTGAGCTACTGCAACAAGATCTAGGAAAATTGGGTCAATGGGCTGAGAAATGGCAGTTAAAGTTTGACACTGACAAATGCAAGGTACTGCATATAAAATAAAAAAAAAATAGGTAGCAGTAATCCCAGAGTAACTTATCAACGGTAAGGTACTACACTCAGAGTAGTGGAAAATGAAAAAGACCTGAGGGTAATTGTGCAGTGAGATATGAAATTCTCTGAGCAGTGCAGATATGTTTCCATGAGAGCTCATGGGGTTTTGTCAATGATATACAGAAACTTTGCTAGCTAGGATAAGGAAGTGATTATCTCTTTGTACAAGGCCATGGTTAGGTTGCATTTTGAGTATTGTATACATGTCTGGAGGTCTTACTTTTGGGAGGATGTAGATCTGCTGGAACAGGTGCAGAGAAGGATAGCAAGATTGGGGAAGCGAACAAAAGGGTGTTCATATCTAGAAATGCTTCAGTTCTGCAAATTGCTGCATCTGGAAACTAGGCATCTCTGAGGTGATTGTTTTGTTTGTTTGTTTTTTCTTTTTTAGGAGCATTAGCAACTAAGGCCATATTGCTCCGGGATATGCGGTGGTCATTACCTGACCGTTCTGCATCCTCTGTATTTGGTGGTGACGGGCTTGAACCCCGGTCTAATCAAGAAGCGTGTGCTATGCTGCTCCTTCCCACCTAGCTACGGAGGCGCCTCTCTGAGGTGAAGTGAATGAGTAAACTGAATGTGAATGGTATTCTTCCTCTTGCTGAGACTACACATGAGGGGGCATAAATTTCAGTTGAGGAAGGAGGTTTGCAGGATAGATGTACAGAAGTTTGCTTTCAACCAACAGGTGGCTGATTGTTGGAACAGGCTTCCATCTGTTGTTGTGGATATGGATGGTTTGAATAAATTCAAGGAAGAAGTAGACAAATTCTTGGAGGGTATGGATGGGTGAGGTGTGTAGTTTTTTTTTGGCTGATGCTATATTTGCCCCTATTACTACTACTATTTTTAGTCTATGCATTATGATAAATTAGATAACGTGCACTGCAATTATCTACACTATTCCATCAAAAGTCATGGTATATCACTCTGGTTGAAAGAAATCGTCGTTATGACATATGAAAATATTTTAGTCTATAAAGGTGATCAGCACTTAGTACAGAATTAATTTTGAATGTGAAAGCCAAACGATGAGCACATGAAAAGAACAAACAGAGATTTAAAAGGGAATGACAGCTGGATGTCACACAGAGAAAAGATCTGTGCATGCTACTATGCTGGAACTAAACAGTCAAAAGTCAACAACTGGCAATGTGCAGAAAAATTATAAGTACTGAAATGACAATGAATCCAAGAAACATCAGGAAAGCAAAAATATTTAATGACAGGAGACAATATGCCTTGAGATGGCTGGTTACCTCATCTTGCCATCAGACCCTGGAGAATCTGAGTCTGGTGCAACAAGTGGCCAAGGGCAAACCTGTAACCATTATACAGCATGTAGAGGGCTTATGCCATGAATTTTCATGGAAGCGCTGCAGCCCATAGGTCTTTAATAACAAAAATAATGATCATTGTTAACTGTCAGGTTACTAGGCATGCCTAATCTAGACTGTTGATCAATCAAAATCAAAAAAATTGTGCAACCTGACTTGTCATTCCAGTGAAATGACAAATCATGTTATGTAATCTTTCAATCCAATGGACATATCTGGGTATGGAGGATGTCTGGAGAATGATTATTACTTAAGTGTGTTATCTCGATTTTGAAGTTCAGAAGAGGTCTCATAGTTTGGGATGTATTTTGTAGGGGGAAGGAATAGGTTCACTGGTCAAAGGTGCATGCAACTGTGAATGATACATCCTACAGGGTGTCTGAAAAGTCTGGAACCGAACCAATGGTAAAATATGTTTAAAAAGAAGAAAAGTTTCATCCGTACAAGCCTCAAATCCTGCATAATCTGACTGATGATGATCCTGATCACCGACTCAAAATGTGCGCCAAATTGAAGCAGACAAGAGTTTCTTGGAAGGTGTGATGTTATCTAACAAGGCAAACTTTAATGTAAATGGAGAAGTGAATAAGCAGAATTTCAGATACTGGTCAACCAAAAACCCTCACTGGTTCTCTGGTAGCAAAGAACAGACAGATTTGGGGCAGACAGATGTAATGTAAATCCCAATGGCTCCAGACTTTTTGGACACCCTTTAGTTTGGTACGTTTTAGATATTCTGTGTGCACTACATTGTGGAAATTTTATGGAGGCAATCCTCACTTTTCAACAAGACAACAATCCATGTTACAAAGCATTGATTGTAACTGCATGGTTTGAAAAAAATAACAGCAATGCAATATTACAAAGGCTAGCACAGAGTCATGGACTCAATTCAGTTGAACATTTTTGGGATGAATTGGAATGTAAAATTGGAATACAGTTCTTTATTAGCAAAGCTCAACAATGCTTTAAAAGAGGAGGAGAGCATAATACCACCAGCTTTTTGCCAGAAATCAGTACGGTGTCTGCTAAGCACTGTAGGAATCATCAAGGACAAAGGTGGCACATGCCTTTTGGTAGGATAGTATAATATACCATTTATTAGTTACCAATAACATTATTATGAAACTATATAATGCACTGCAAGTTAAATTTAAGCTGCCCACAGCCAAGTGGTCAGGCATGAGGATGCATAAGTAGAAGTGCTTTGAGAGACAGGGGTTCAAGCCTGTGACTGTTAAATACAGTGCTGTTTCTCGTATTCTCTCTGTCTTGTGAACTCTTCTGACTGTGTGGTCATCCCAGAGTATAAACAGAAAATTTATTTACTTTATTTAAATACTGTTTTGCATGGTATATAAAAACTTTATTTATTGAAATAAAGGTTAACTGGTCTAGGAATTACATGAATTTGAAAAGCAAATGCAACAAAAATTAAAGTAACAGAATTTAGAGTGAAACTGACCATTGTTGCAGTCTTTAAGACCTTTCTGTGTGGTATATGTGTAGTAAAAATCCCCCTTTAACTCATCACATCAGTATTAAACAGTGCATTTTATTATTGGTTGTTATTAACAATATGTGAAAATAACACAGCAATTTCTGTGGCATATAAAGGCTATATTTCTTTTGACTTAACAAAATAACTTGTTTTCATGAAATTACAAAGAGTATCTTTGTAGAATATTCATATTTGATTTTATGCATAGTGAATGTTCATTCATCTGTCTACATGTAACAACTCAACTCCCAGTGGACAAATTTAATAAAATTTTATATTTGCATCTTTTGGAAAAATTTTTCAGGTCATCCTAATTTTGTTAAATTTGAACCAAATTTTGATATTTTTATATATAAAATGTTTTATCTTTTGTTCTTTTAGTCCCTGATAAAGGTTTTATTACGAACTCTAATTCTACAGACCCCCCCCCCCCCACACACACAGAAACATATATTATTTTCGGATATTTCTCCAGATGAAAAAGTTCAAAGACACCAAATTTTCAGAGTAGGTTTGTTGGTTTCTAGGTTTGCAGCTTACAACTGAATCAGGTTCCACTCCTGTCAGCAAAAAACAAAAAGGTACAGTTACAATAGGCTTAGCAACACCAATGCTAGACAGTGAAGGATTGGAAAAATGTTGCCTATTCTGATGAATCCCAGTTTTTGTCATTTCATTCTGTTGGGAGCACCAGAATATGGCAAAAACAGAACGAGCCAGTGGGCACATCCTTCCAGATGTGTGTGCAATGCTGGCTGGTGGTAATGGCAGTGGTGGTGGTGCGAGGAGCATTTTCATCATGCACATTAGATTGTGTGATACCAGTGAGAACATTTAATTTGGATGCCACAGATTTATCTGGAAATTATTTACAGCTAAGCCACCCTTTCATGGCTACAGTGACTGTACCCATTTGCAAATGTATTCTTCCAACAGAATAATACACCATGTCACAAGGCCAGAGCTGTACCAAACTGGTTCCCAGAACACGAAAGCGAATTCAGCCTCCCAAGTTACCAGACCTCAATCCAACTGAGCACCTGTGGGATACGATGGTATGAAATCTTCAGAATAATTTGCTATAATTGTAGAAAGTAATTGAGTCAACATGGCCCACCATCCCTGTGGCACCCTTTAGAAACTTTGTTCAATCCATGCTAGTCTGTGGTCTATAGAGGAAGGGGAGAAATTCTTGCTTAGGTTGGAGTACCTATACCATAAAAAAACAAAGACAAAATGTATATTTACACACACACACACACACACACACACACTTATATACATTGGTTGTCAAAGAAAGTGCATCATCCCTTAAAATTGTAACTGTCGTCCGAGTATAAGGTCACATAAGTATATGGCAATATTTCTTACAGATTGCATCAGATAAGATTAACGTGAGTAGGTGAAGTAATATTGCATCAGCTGTTACTTTCAGCTATATGAGCACGCTCCGCAAGAGTTGCAGTCATTCCTTGCTTGTGTCAGGATGGCAAGTTACGTGCAGTTGACGCCACGAAGAAAGAGTGCTATTGTTGCTTTACATGAGGAAGGATATTCTTCCCGTCATATTGCTTATAGATTGTTTGATTTCTTTCCAAAGTCAAGAATACTGGATGTCAAGGAACCGGATGCAAACGAGTTTCTACGACAAAACAGGACTGCGTTTTGAAGCAATTATGCCTTAAAAACCATAAAGCTTCTTCGTCTGAGCTGAAAAGATAATGGGAAGAATAAAGAGGAGTGGTAGCAAGTGCAGTAACAGTCAGAAGACGTCTCTTCAAAAATGGACTTATAGCCTGTCGTCCTAAGAAGAAGAAGCCCCTCCTCACACAAAAAATGAAAAAGGTCTGATTAATTTGTAAGGAGCATATCAAATGGACCCCCCGAGCAGTGGAAGTCAGTTATTTTCTCAGATGAGAAGAAACTGAACCTGCATGGCTCTGATGGGAGACAAACGATTCGCCGTAGAAGTGGTGAAGAATACCATCCAGACTGTATGGTGTCTAGAGTGAAATTCCCTACCAGCCAAATGATATGGGGGTGCATTTTGTATCATGGAGTAGTTCACCTGCAGTTTATAAAAGGTTCCGTAAATGCCAATGGATACCTAGCTATATATTGGAAGGCAAATTGCTGCCAACCATTAGAGACCATTTCAACCTGCCAACTAACTGCATCTTTCAAGATGACTCTGCTCCTTGTCATCGGGCAAAAAGTGTAAGTAGGCACTTCTGTAGTTACTTTAGCTTCATTTCTGCATTAGAGGTTTGACAGTAATGTGTTTACATTTGTTACAGGTGAAAAATGGTTGGAAGAACATTCCATTACAACTCTTAGCTGGCCAGGAAAGAGCCCAGACCCGAAACCTATAGAGAACTGTTGGTATCGTATGGAATCTGCAGTTGCCATAAAGAAACCAAGGACCCTTCATGAACTTCAGTAAGCCATAATTCATGTTTGGAACCATGAACTATCAGTTAATCATCTTCAGAAATTGATCTTGTCAATGCCTTGACGGTGTGCTGCTGTCATCAGGGCCAGAGGCAGTTCAACTAAATATTAGTTTGCACCTGGTGAACTTTTCATTTTGTTTTTCATTTAAAATGATAAACTGAAGCAAATTGAGGGCTTCTGATAACATTTCAGCCATAATTGTCGTGTTTACCAAAACTGTTGTATAAATTTTGGAATATTTTGAGAGCACCTATCAAATATTACTTAGCTTTGCCTTAACTATTAATAAATATCTTTTGTTTATATTTCTATTTGTAATGCATTAGCATTAGCAAGGGCACGTGATGCAAGAAAGCAGGCTTATACAGCATCAGCCAAAAATAAAAAATAAACAACCCCCCCCCCCCTTCTCATTTCACCCATTCACTCGCTCCAAATGTTTGTCCAGTTCTGCCTTGAATCTGTTTAAGCTATCAACTTCTACAATGACAGATGGAAGTTTGTTTCAGCAATCAACCACCCGCTGGCTAAAGGCAAACTTCCGAACATCTGTCCTACAACAGTCTTTCCTCAATTTGAATTTACGCCTTCTCAGGATTATTCTGAGCAAGAGGAAGAATCCCATCAGTATTGAGCATGCTCAAACCATTCAAGGCTTTATACACCTCAATCAGATCACCCAACAGGTGCCTAGTCTCCAGACACTGTAATTTGCAAAACTTAAGCCTTTCTTCGTAAGAGAAACCCTTTGTTCTCCTCACCAATCTCATTTCTTTTCTCTGTACTCGTTCCAACAGCTCTACATCCTTCTTAAAATGAGGCCTCCAGACCTGTATACAGTACTCGAGGTGTGGCCTGACCATTGTCTTATACAAGGGGATAATCACCTCCTTATCTCTGCTAGAAAAATTCCTGTTTTCTGTATATCATTGACAAGACACCATGAGCTACTCTTGCAGACCATCTGCACTGCTCAGAAAACTTCATATCTGCCTGCACAATTATCCCCCAGGTCCTTTTCACTCTCTACCACTCTCAGTGTAGCACCACACAGTTGATACGTTACTCTGGGATTACTGCTTCCCATATGCAGTACTTTACATTTGTCAATGTTAAACTTCAGTTGCCACCTCTCAGCCCATCTGCTCAACTTTTCTAGATCCTGTTGCAGCAGCGTACTGTCATTAGTGTCATTAACAACCCTGCCAGCCTTTGTATCGTCTGCAAACTTGGACATTAAGCCTGATATTCCATCGTCAATATCATTGATGAATACAGAAGACAACAATCATTAATATAACATACCATTGTGAAAAAGGGTTAGAAATGTGAAATTCCTAGGCGATGCACTTTCTTTGAACAGCAATGTATATATATAAATACAGAGAGAAGTTAACAAGTGAAATTTTTTACATTAAAAAATTTAATGTTCTTGTTTATATTGTTGGCAATATTAAATTTGTATTACAGAAAATTAATGTGTAGGGACTGATCCATCTAGCTGAAGCTGATGTCATTGCCCCTCTCTCTCTCTCTCTCTCTCTGGAGGTGAAGGAGAGCTTCAGTGTCTGCTGTACTATAATTACTTGCTTATGGTCATCTGTTACTGCTATCTATTTAGAAGGCATTTGTGAAATGAAGAAGTGCCCTGCAATGATTATATTGCAATACACTACTGGATGGGGGTCCTTTAATTCTGTTGTACTGTAATTATTTGCTTATGGTGATCTGTTATTGGTATATTTAGGAGGCAACTGTGAAATTAAGAAGTGCCCAGGGATGATTATATTGCAATATGCTGCTGGATGGAGCTTCTTTGATTCCTAGTTGAAATCCTGACTGATCCCCTCTAGGCTTAATAAGCCCTTGAAGAGGGATGGTCCAGAGGATACAATCTAACCTGTAGTAACTATAAATGTTAAATTTTAAAGTTATTAACTGTTAATCCAGTCTATGTATAAATATAGTGCAAGCGCATCAGAAATACATAGCTATACCTGAATAAATCAGAATATTAGTAAAACGGCATCATTTTAAGTTATATCTCATATTGTGAATACCTTCACACGAGTTGCCATGATATTGAACTACTTCAAATAATTAATGCTTCACCTAAGGAGAAAACTAATGTTACTTATTCTCAGATGGATATCACCACCCAGACGGCACCGTTTCAGGGCTATTTTGTATATGTGTGGGATAATAACTCGACTATCCACTCGTCCCTATTAGACTTAGAAAAGCAAAAAAGTAGAGGGAAAGTAATAGTAGGAATGGAAGAGGAAAAGAAATGGTGCAGAAGAATGAAAGGGACAGTAACTCCTTCAACTCACACCACTCAAAAACTCAAACTCCTCGAATAGGCAACACTTCCCCATTGGAGAAGGCTGTTGTTACTTATTCTTGGAAACTCCGGACATCATCAGTCTCCCCCTGGTGCCGTTTCAGGGCTATTTGGCCCTTCTTCGGTGGGTGGGTAGGTACCCGAGTAATGCAATGATGGCAAAACAGTTATGAAGTATGACTCCACAATATGAGAGATGCCCGATGGTGTATCATGTATTTAGACTCAAGCGTTTAGGGCATAAGCCTCAAGCCATGGAGGAGTCTAGACTATGTATAAATATAGTGCAAGCGCATCAGAAATACATAGCTATATCTGAATAAATCAGAATATTAGTAAAAAAACTTAAAACAATGCCATTTTACTAATATTCTGATTTATTCAGATATAGCTATGTATTTCTGATGCGTTTGCACTATATTTATACATAGTCTAGACTCCTCCATAGCTTGAGGCTTATGCCCTAAATGCTTGAGTCTAAATACATGATACACCATCAGGCATCTCTCATATTGTGGAGTTATACTTAATAAACTTCATAACTGTTTTGCCATCATTGCATCACTCGGGTACCTACCCACCCTCCCACCGAAGAAGGGCCAAATAGCTCTGAAACGGCACCAGGGGGAGCCTGATGATGTCCGGAGTTTCCAAGAATAGGTAACAACAGCCTTCTCCACTGGGGAAGCGCTGCCTATTCGAGGAGTTTCAGTTTCTGAGTGGTGTGAGTTACCGTCCCTTTCATTCTTCTACACCGTTTCTTTTCCTCTTCCACTCCTACTATTACTTTCCCTCTACCTTTTTGCTTTTCTAAGTCTAATAGGGACAACTGGATAGTCGAGTTATTATCCCACACAAATACAAAATAGCCCTGAAATGGTGCCGTCTGGGTGGTGGTATCCATCTGAGAATAAGTAACATTAGTCTTCTCCTTAGGTGAAGCGTTACTTATTCAAAGTAGTGCAATATCATGGCAACTCGTTGTGAAGGTATTCACAATATGAGATATAACTTAAAACGATGCCGTTTTACTAATATTCTGATTTATTCAGATATAACTATGTATTTCTGATGCGCTTACACTATATTTATACATAGTCTAGACTCCTCCATAGTTTGAGGCTTATGCCCTAAACACTTGAGACTGTTAATCCAGTTTAATAAACTGTTTTTAAAATTAATGCAATGAAGTATTTCCTTCTACAAGCAAGGGATCAATCCAGTATCTCCATCCTGTAACAGATAACTGAGTACTTAATTTACAACACTGGATAATGTAATGTGTAAACATTAAACTATCCAGAATAGCAGTGTAATGTGCCCATTCCTCATTTTTATCCCCTTTTATTCAGAGGCAACATGGCAATTTTGAATAATTCAGACTTTAAAATGTATACACTGGACTGCAGTTTTTATACAAATTTTACTATATTAAACTATCTATCTAATTATGAATTCGATAGCTGATAGTGAACCTGTTACTCATAATGCACTTTTATATATAGTAAAAGCAATCTAATCACTTAAGTATAAATTTGCTGTTATATTCACTTCACAATTTTTCAGTACAGAAATAGTCTTACCTTCCAGTCACAAAGAGTAGAGCTTAAGAAAGAAATTCCTTGATCAGCCCGTCCTTCCATCTCAAACACATGGGCTAAGGCATGAGTAGCCCAAGCATCTTGTGGATTCATCTCTAATCCCTATGGTAAAATTTGAACAGATAAAAAAAGTACTTTGACTTGAAAGTTCTAACAGTGTTTCAATTTATGTTTTTTTAAGATGCAATTTAATTTGGGAATTATTCTTCAATCTTTGTTCTCAACTTTAAGCTAAAACAAAATGTTATTATCCAAAATAACTGAAGCTTTTTGACCAGATTATTCTCAATTTAGAAAGATCACTACCACTAACATTAATCTCCATAGTAATCGTCAAGAAAATAATGCTCTTAAAGAATAGAATTTTCTTAATTTAACAATTCATAAAACCACAGCTTTTCAAGGTAATAAAATACAAGGCCATCATGTTGCTAGCAGATACTGAAATCAGTATCTGCTGTTAAACTAATTAGCAATATGGTGGCCTTTTATTTCTACTTTACTATTATTCAATCTATTTTTGTTTCAAAACAACATGACAGATCTCTTACAATACTTTCCAGAAATTCTTCAACTATGCCTTTGTTTTTAAAAATCAGAACATCACTTGCAACACGATGTTCATTTACTTTCAACTTTTATTTTATTCATTTTTTTCTTTTTTCTTGATATTAGTTTAATTTCCACATTTTATTTTAATTTCTTAATTTTTTTTATTAAATTTATCATACGACATTCATTTTTAGGTACATTAGCATAAGCACCTATTGTCTTCATCATGTCCATTCCTCTGTCTGTCTGACTGTTTATTGGACAGATTGGACTCCTATTGGACAGATTTGTCAATCCATCCCAAATTTTATTAAAATCAAACAAACAGAAATCCAGCAATTATTATTTATTTTTTTCCATACAAATTGTATGGAAAAAAGAAATTCATAAATTAAATGTAGTTTTAATACAGTATTGTTAGTTTTAGACAGTCCATGCATGCTTTGTGTGTATTGTTATGTAGGACTCATGAACATGGTGTTGCTTGTGAAGACACCCACACACACTGGTATATATACCAGTCCTTGCTCAGAGGATAGCATTACCTATTTATTATTAGTATTTAGTGTTTTATTAAAATATGACCCTATAGGCATTTACCACTAATCCTAAAGAACCATTACAAATTTAATTCTTAATACCAGCAAATAGTGAACCCTTAGATCTAAATAAATAAAACAGATCAATTAATTATAAAAAAAAGAACTTTATGATCACCACTAAATAGACCAGAGGGCACTCCCCAACTACCTATAAAATCAGCAGATGAGTGCCTTAAGGCCTTTTCGTACTGACCACAGTCCACAACGATCACAGGTAAATGCCTATTGTATTTAGTACTGATGCATACCCGCAGGGCTTTGGGGCCCAATCCCAGTTTATTGTTAATACCAGGCTTTAACTTAAATTTCTTAATACTTAAAATACTTAAAAATAAAAACTAAACATGATAATGTATTAGTAAAACTGTTATTCGGACAACAGAAATGGGTATGCCTGAGACATTCATTTAATATTGGCTATCTATCCGCTCAAAGCCCCTGAGGAAGTAGTGGAAAGATAGCCATGTGAATGAATGTAATTAACCTTAGTATAACATTCTTTTAAAAATTCTTTTAACTTTATTTCCTTTTAAATTTAAACATATAATAATAGGCTAACTGACAATTGCTAGGCAGACAGTTGGGTCATAATGCCTGAAGCACATCCTATACAAATAAAAAGCACCCACAAAAATTTAAATAAAATTATGTCCCAATACTATTAGTGTGTGTATAATGTATAATTGATTGCAATTGCATTAATGCAACATTACAAATGAAAGTTTAAATAGTTTATCCAATGCAGAGTAAAAACTTAAAAATAGTGGTCATATATATATATATATACATATATATATATATATATGGGAAACTATTATAGTTGTATTATAGTGAATGGCCAAGTTTAGAGAATGTAAAAACTACAGTTTTATTAAGTGTTCTGTTAAAGTTATAATATTAGTAATTAATTGATAAGAAGATATCTATATTTACATTTTACTTCAGTTAATTACAGAAAGAAAAAAATTAAATTAATTTCAAAAATAAATAGAATGTGTCTAAAATGCAATGCATATGTTACCTAATGTAATTTAAGTATGTTTCTGGATGTTTAGACAGTAATCAGTACGAAAAGGTTCAAATGATATCACATTTTCAGCATATATTTCTTTGGTCCCTGGAGATCTTTTAAGATCATTCATAGCTTCCCTTACTCACCAACCACAGAAGTATATTCATATAGACAGTGCAAAAAGGGCAACTGCCTGGGGCTCCCATCAACAGGGGGGGCCCCAAAGTCCCCAAATCAATATTCTGTACTCATTTTTGTAGTAAAAAAATCAGAAATTAAATTCAGTCCCATATCTGGGGGCCCTAAATTGCAGGTGTGACGCAGGCGTATGGCAACACATGAAATATAAACACCTTGGTGCAGGGCAGAGCGCATTGCCGTGTACAGACCAGCCCTATGCAACGACCCTATCCCGCAATGTATTTTCTATGGGACCTTAGAGTCTCATTCTGCCCCCTATTCTGCTGACGAGGGCCAAAGGACTTCCAGTGCCCTCCAGCGGTGAAATCAGCGTGGTAGTAAATGATATCTACTACTTATCAACAGTAACCAGAGCAAATGTATAACTGAATTTTATTGTTTTTATTTCAAAATAGAAACCATCTCCGTGAAATGGGCCATTATAGTTGTCGATCTTAAAATCCTATATCACATTACACGGTTAGAAGAATAAAATTCAGTTACATTTGCTCTGGTTATTGTTGATAAGTAGTAGATATCATTTACTACTGCACTGATTTCGTCGCTTTCATCCTTCGGCCCGAATGGGATTTTAAGATTGACAACTATAACGGTCCATGTCATCCCCGTGGTACAGACAGCACATATGGCTGATCGCTGATATCAACATAGTGTGTGCCAACAAGTGTATTGTGTATTATTGTATTAACAATAAGTGTATAAGTTACAAATGTTGTTTAATAAATAAAGAGAAAATTCGAGGTAGGTATTAATACTAGTATTTTGTTTGTTTTGTTAAAATATTTATTTTAAATTTTATACTAATTCTAACACGTGATTTGGCGCGGGCTCTTTCCCGCGATAATGTAAAATTAATTTAAACAAATTTTTTTTCATTTTATTTTCTGTAATTGGAGTAGAATACTGGATTTCTATTTTACATTGTACATTCAAATATTATTTTACTTAATTATGAAAAACGATTAGATGAAAAAAGTAAAAAATAATAAATTATACAATATACGAATATAAAAATAATATTTTAGGGTGATGAAAAGGACGTACGAATCTGGGTTTCAAAAAAGAAAGAAGCAGAAAATTAGAGAGGCAGAATTAAAAAAGAAACAAACCTCATTACAGGATTTTGTAGCAATAAAAAATCGAGAAGATGACAGCAGCAAAACAGAAGAAAATAGGATAGAAAATGAATCTTCCAATTCTACAGTATCAGCCGGCGTTATTATTGATCAAATTGAAAACAATACCAACAACGCAACTGTTTACAATATTAATGATAAAAATATTAATACAAATATCAATGATAATAATGATCAAAATATTATAATACAAACAATATCAATGATAATAATGATCAAAATATTAAATACAAACAATATCAACAATAATAATGATAAAAATACGAATGCAATACATACAAATAATATCAAACATAAAACATACACTAAAGATATTGCTTTATGGCCAAACCCCATCACAAATGATTTTATTGAGTTTTGCCTTTGAGAAAAACTGCAAAATTTTGGAAACATTAAAAATTCAAATCGAAATTTTAATTGTGATGGAAAAATCATTACAAGAAAATTAAACGAATCCCATTTCTATTTAAGTAGAGCTAATGGTACCACAGAAAAAAGAGTGGTTAATATTTTCAGAAACCACAAAATCTGTGTACTGTTTTATTTGAAAATTGTTTTCAGTTAAATCAAAAAAATTATTAATTACTGGATGTAATGATTGGAAACATTGTTGATATTTTAAAAATGCATGATGAGTCTAAAGAACATAAGGAAAATATGAGTGTGTACGTAAAGCGCCTGAAAAGTGTAGGAAGAATTGATTTAGAGTTGATAAAAGCTTATGAAAAACAAACAAATTATTGGCGTGAGGTTCTAAAAAGAGTTGTTGCAACTGTGAAGCTGTTAGCTTCATTAGTGTTGGGATTTTGAGGGCATGATAGTAGTGCAGGAAATTGAGTTGCTTAGAATACGTAGCTAATTTTGATATGTTTTTGAAAACTCACTTAGAAACTTATGGTAAATGTGGTAAAGGACAGTGAATTATCTTTCTAATGGCCACTAACATAAGAAATACAATTATTAATGAAATCAAACAGGCTAAATACTTTTCACTTATTGTTGACTCTACTCCTGACATAAGTCACACAGATCAATTATCATTTATTATACGATATTTAGATAAAGAAAATAAAATTCAGGAACGTTTCTTGTCTTTCCTACATACTGAAAAGCATGATGCTAGCTACTTGGAAAATATTATAACTTCAAAATTAACGGAATATGGTTTAGATATCCAAAACTGTCGAGGACAATCTTACGACAATGTAGCCAACATGTCCGGGATATACAACGGGTTACAAGCGAAGATTAAGAGACATAGTAAAACTGCATTTTATGTCCCTTGTGTGGCTCATAGCCTAAATTTAGTGGGAAATTCTGCTGCAGAAGCTTGTCCAAAAGCACTCCATTTCTTCGATTATATTCAAATTTATTTGTATTTTTCTCTTCTTCTACTACAAAGAGATGGGATATTTTAATGAAACAACAACAAAAGGAAATGCAACATTAAAAAAAAAATTGTTCTACAAGATGGTCCTCAAGAGCAGATGCAATTTTAGCTGTTAAGATGAATTTTTTGGCCATAAAAGAATCTTTATTTAAAATTTTTGAAGATTGTAATGAAAAACCTGTAACAAAATTAGAAGCAAAAAAGCTATACAAAACTTTGAAGATTTTGAAACAACACTTTTACTTTTCATATGGAATGCAATTCTACAAAGATTTAATGCAACTAATAAAAGTCTTCAAAATAAAAATTCTGATTTACACAATGCTGTAAATCTTTTAAAATCGTTATCTTTGTACATATCAGAAGACATTCCAAACAATAATGAATTTTTTGATACTATAGAGTCAGGATGTTTTGCATTAACAAACAATACAAATTATGAGTCAGACAAAGGGAAAAAACACAAAAGAAAATTACATTTTGATGAGAAAAGAGATGGAAATGAGGATGTGCAATTGGCAGGCAAACAAGGATTTATAGTGAATTGTTTGAATGTTATCTGCGATCAGTTGGTACCAGACATTCAAAGACATGTTGAGGCTTATCAAAATATTTTAAATTATTTTGCCATATTAATAAATATCAACTTAAAAGAAATTTTGCCAAATGAGTACGATGAATGTATTTTAAATTTAATAAATACGTATTCAAACGACATCGACGTTAGTATTTTTAAGGAAGAACTTACCCACTTTGTACATTTTACAAAAAATGAAAATTTAAATTCTCCTTTATTAATGTATAAAGCAATTCAAGAAGGGCTAGTTTCTATGTTTACTAATGTGGACATAATTTTAAAATTAACCATACCTGTTTCTAATGCATTGGCAGAGCATTCTTTCAATGTACTTAAAAGAATTAAAAATTACATTAGAAATTCTTTAGGCCAAGAAAAATTATGCAATTTTCAATATTATGCATTTAAAATGACATTACTAATGGGGTTGATTATAATGAGCTGATTGATAATTTTGCAGCTCAAAAAGCACAGAAAGTGAACATATAATAATGTTCTTAAAATTTTCATTCTAATTATGACTTTTATTAGGTAATTTGTTATGTTCCATTAAGAATTATTTTTATTTTTAATTTATAGAAGGTTTGTTTTGTTATATTAAATATATATTATTCTAATTCTCATTTAATTAATCTAGTTTATTATTTAATGCAATAAAAGTACTTAAATACTAATTGAGTTCATTTATGACCTTTTCTTGTGGATTATTCTTAATCTATATATAAAAGTTCTTTATAAATGTCATGCATGTAATTTTGTTTGATTTTTAATAAAATTATATCTACAATTATTATTATTTAGCTTTTTGCATGGGTAAGAGTATACTGGAGGCGTGGAATTTCCCCCCCGAAGAAAAATTCAACACTATACATGGGGGCCCCCAAATTCAAATCTGCCCGGGGCCCCATGAAGCCATAACACACCGCTGCATATAGATGAAGCATACATCACAATTTTGGTTAAAGCATGCATTTCGTGAAACGTTTTGCACTTGAGACCTAATGTTGGCAAATTTGTAATGCTATTTTATATGGGAACTGAAAGGAATCTTTTTTGGAGGTAAATTCAGGTTCTGGAAAATTAATGCAAGGAACATTTTAGTTGTACTGTAGATGATGTACAGACATTAGATTTAAATTTAAGTTTAATGAATAGAAAAAATATTTTTTTAAATTTTATTAAATTAATAAAAATTATTTAAATGTAAATAGCTACAACTTAAACATAAACTTAACATAAAGCATATAAAGTGGCCATGTCACCATTCAAGCTTCAACCACAATACTGAAGTATTCTTTACATCCATAATTCTTATTTGGCTTTTTCAAAATTATGATTGTTATTAAAATTTATACAGTCACAGCTCTTTATAGTGACCCTCTTTTTAATGTCCCAGCATGCTGTAACATCCTATGTGATTCATCCCAGCCAATTTCTCATTAACCTAATGAGATTTTACATTCAGCATATAATGACCTTGAAAACAAAAGGATTTCTCTATAATGACCATAAATTTCTACCTCTTAATCTGAATTTTTTTTTTTTTACTTTTTTTGTACAATATTCACGTTTAAAAATGACAAAACACTTCAAATATATTGAAGTAACTAATGAGCTTGCAGCCTGACTATGAGAAATCATTTAAGATTTTCCACACTTTTTTCTCGCAGTACGGTAATGAAATGTACATTAACAAGAAGTTAATTTCATCAGTTAGAGTATGTTTATTGGTATGGCTCCAAGAAAGTGGATAGCTTTGCCAATAGCAGATAAAATTAGGATTTTGCAATCTGTAGATAATGGTGTGCATGCTAAGACTGACAACGCCAAACAGTTTGGCATTCCTAAAAGTACTCTCTTCACTATTCAAAAATATTGGAAAATATTGATAGTTTGGAGAAATCTGCTGCATTGGTTAGGATCTGAGCACAAAAGGTGAAGTACACTGTGCTGCCACTTTATTAGGTACACCTACCTAGTAGCATGTTGAGCCTCCTTTAGCCTTCAAAACAGTCTAAATTCATCTAGGCATGGATTGAACAAGATGCTAAAAATGTTGTGCAGGAATGGAGTACCATGCAGACGTGTGTCATGCAGTTGCTTGAGATTTTACGGAGCTGTAGGCCTGCAGCAAACAGCCTTTTCCAGCTCATCCCAAAGATGTTCAATAGGATTGAGATCGAGGGACTGAGCAGGCTACTGCAGCAAAGAAAAGTCATTGTCATGTTCCTGGAACCATTCCATAGTGATTCGGGCTTTGTGCACTGGCACATTATCCTGCTGGAAGTAACCATCTGACTGAGGATAAACTGTCAACATGAACGGATGCACCTGGTCAGCAACAATGTGGCATTCAGACGTGACTCTATGGGTATCAATGGACCCAACGTGTGCCATGAAAACATTCCCCACACCATAACACTGCCCCCATCACCTTGCACAGTAGTCGTCAGATATGATGAGTCAATGGATTTGTGTTGTTTTCGCCAAATTCTGAGCCTTCTATCAACATGATGCACCAGGAACTTCTACTCGTCAGACCAAGCAACTGTTTTCCAATCCTCGATAGTCCAGTGCTGGTGTTGCTGTGCCCACAGGAGGCGTGCTGTCTTGTTCTTCATTGATAACAAAGGTACGTGATGTGGCCGTTGGCTGTAGTAGCCCATTCGCGACAAAATATTGCAACATCTTGCACGTTGCAATATTTTGTTCTGCACACCAAGGTTGTATTCTGATGTAATGTGCGACACTGTGGCCCCCGTCTGTTTGCTTGCACAATTCTAGCCATCCTCCTCTAAGCGATTTTCTTCCACAGGAGTGCTATTGAGAGGATGTTTTCTGTTCGTTGTACCATTCTCGATACACCCTCAAAACTGTGGTGCATGAAAAGTTCAGGAGAACTGCAGTTTCAGAGAAGTTTGTCCAGCACGTCTTGCACCTACTACCATGCCACGTTTGAAGTCTGTCAGATCACTCTCCTTTTCCCCATTCTTGCTACGGTTTGTACACTTAACTGATACCAGAAAGGTTGTTCTGCTGTATTTATATCCATAACTGTGGTCATGTGACTTGCAACGTTGTGGGACAAACCATTTGTGTGCACAAGCAGGGGTGTACCTAATAAAGTGGCAGCACAGTGTATCCTGACCTTGAAAAGGTACTTTCGTTATATCTAATGATGATGCATGCAAAAAACATTCCCATAGTTAATCTTTTAAAAGCTAAGGCTGAATCATTTCTGCATCAAATAGATATTGAAGAATTTAAAAGTTCAGATGGATGGTTCCAGAAATTGGAGACTTGTCATGGCCTGCCTATCAAAAAAGTGTGGCAAAAGTGCAACTGTGGACATTGACACTACAAAGGAATGGAAGGGAAATCGTTTAAAAAATGTTTTGCTGACACACGACCACAATGAAATCTTCAATGCTGATGAAACTGAACTCGTTTTTTTAAATTGCTATCAGAAAAACCACATTTAAAGGTAAGAAATGCAGTGGCAGAAAAAGGTTCTCCTAGTAGTAAACATGTCTGCCACAGAGAAGCTTCTCCTTTTAATCACTGGGAAAGCCCAGAAGCTTCAATACTTTAAAGGTTTGAAGGCATTGCCAACTATGTATCAAGCAAAAGGCATGGATGACATCACAAATCTACAAAGAATGGATCAGACTCAGATTGCAGGATGAGTGAGAAGAATAGAAAAACTTTGCTGTTTGTGGATAACTGCACCCCTCACTGTCAAGTAAATGACCTATGTGCAATCACTGTCAAGTACCTAATACCAAATATGTCAGTTCTTTGGCCACTTGACCAAGGAATTCAGTATTTATTTTAAGAAAAACTACCAAAGAATGCTATTAAACAAAATTGTGCTGTCTTGAAAGCAAAATTCAATGCAAATCAACATCCTGCAAGCAATGCATTTGTGTTTCAGCATGGGATAAAGTTTATGAAAAAAAAAAGAGATTGCCAACTGCTTCAACGTGCTGTTTTTACCACCTTGAATGATGCAATGTGTGCAGTTTCACATACTTTTTCCTCTATTAATTGAGAAGGGGAAGACATAGGGAAGTCTTCCCCTTCTCAATAGGGAAGACATATTTGAGCTTGTGCATCATCACCTAAACTTACAAGAAAATTTAAGCTTTAAAGATTACACAGAAGTGGATGTGGACATTGAATGTTTTGGGATATGCACAAATGAAGAGGAGGAACCTACTGAAGTTGAACAAGAAGTTTCAGTGAAAGATGCTCGTCAAGGATTAGAACTTCTACATCAATTTTTTCAAGAGCAGCCTAACTGCTATCATGCACCTTCATAATTCACTTTTAAAATATGCTCTATCATTGAAACAGTGTTTTGACAGATTATTTTAAAGTATGAAACAATTCTCTTGTTGGGTCTTGATAGGTATGTAGCCTATGTAGTGAAATTTACAATTTAATTGTAATCTTACTGTACTCTACAATCAATGCAAAATTTACAATCATAATTTTCTTGTTTAATACTGTAGTAAATATTATAAATAAGATAATACTATATTGTATTAGTAGAATTACATTAAATGTTCAAGCTTTTACTTGTTTTGTAGCTGATTTTATGAATGAGCGATATAAAGTCCTTCTGATGTAACGACCATTTTTCTCATTCCCCTGGGGGGTCGTTATATAGAGCTTCAGCTGTATAGCACACCAACATCAGAGACCATATTGCACTCTGTGCATTATGTCTGTAGAAGTGTGTATTTGTGGTCTAATTTTCATATTGTGCAGGCTGTTATTTTATAATTTCAAAGTTCTTACTCACATATTGTGTGGCAGCTCACATTGAACAATTTCATTATCACTGTTGTGACATGAAATTGTCACCAGAGACCACTTGTTATCCAGTGGGGGATAAGTAAACCTCAAAACAGACTGTTATAGCAGGTTCATATTTTAAATAGTAGATTATAGTCATGCCATTTATTTAAAAGTAAGTAGCACAATAACAAAGAAACTTGTGGTAACATGAAGCCTGTTCTGCTGTGAGCATTAAGACCATTGCATTTACTGAGTTGGGAAGTTCAAATTTTCATAATTATCATCACTGGACTGTCAATAGGTACACTCAGTACAGGACTGATAGTACTTAGTTACTTACTAATGAAGGGATGATGATGACTGCTGAAATAGCCCTCTACGTAATAGCATTCATAATTAAAAATGAATAGCAGTATATGTATCCCCCAATCAGGAAGTGCTGTTCATTTGTAGTATAAGACTTAGACAATCATCATTTGCTTCCAAAATCATGTTTAATGCATTTGTTGCAAACTTATTTGCTTCATTCACTATGCAGAGATGTGAAATTTCTGTACTAGTTTTACACACCTGCTACTTCTTTCTTCTTCTTAGGATTTATTCTGTTATTACAACAGTTCTCCTCAACTTGACATCGAAAAGTCATTCCTTTATTCTTTTTTTCCATTTTCTTCTATCTTCCCAATCTCCGTCCACCAGTCCTCTTCTGTTCATGGCCGCTCTCACACCTTCTATCCACGTCCGTCTTGGTCTTCCTCTCTTTTTCCTTCTCCGTGGCTTCTCTGGGCAATCTATCATCCTCCATTCTCTTCATATGGCCAAACCACTCCAATCTTTTTATTCCATAGCACAAATAATGTTTTGTGCTGCATTGTGGGTTGCATAAATGTTTGAAATGCATTTGTTAGATGGGATATATATATCCCTGTGAATGAAATCCATTCTCCTCTATTTTATTAATGATGGTTTTTTGAACATTCGTTATAGTCCTTATCACGTCATTTCTAACTTTTTCAGTCCTAGACTTTCTTGCCAATCTTTGCCAAAAATCCATCTCAACAGCCAGTAGTCTATTTTTTTGTCTTTCAGTTAAGGTTCAAATCTCACATCTATATAATAAAATGCTTTGTAATATTGTATTATATATTTGATGTTTAGTTTTGTTAATAATATTTTTATTCCATAGTTCAGAATGAAGCAATCCTATGATCTTTCACATTCACACAGTCTTCTCTCAATTTCCTGTGCAGATGATCCATCAGCCTGGATAATTGCACCCAGGTACAGCAGATAGAGCACCCAGGTAGAGCATCAGTTATTTGGAATAATTGATGTTAGACATCTTCCGGATAGCCAAATTTTCCAGATAATCGAACATAAGGTAAGATTAAGTAAATTTAATCTTACCTTACCAATAAATAATTAAGATTAATTAAATAAAAAAATTATAAACCAATCTCGGAAAACAGAAACATTCATCCAGGCATTTTTATGATTTTTATACAAAACAGGAAAATTAGAAAGATTTTTAAATGCTTTCGGCTTTTTTCGACTTAGTGATAATGAGCACAAACAATTTGTGCGTCCTAGAGGCATTTGCACACATAGCATTTGTAACTCGCTAATTTCTCATCTTAAAACTTGGGGCAGGCATTTTTCTTTTAGTAGCTAGGGTTTTTCCTCGGTAATGCATTCCATAATCATAATAAGCCCATCTCATCAATGTTATAATAATTTTCTTTCTCATAATTTGCTATAACTGAAGAAAACTTACTTTTAATGGACACTGCTGCTGATTCGTGTGCATAAAGTTTCTCACCTTGAATATCTATAGTGGTGGACAAAAAACTGCATCACTTGTGAATTTTGCAAATAATTTGTTTTGTGCTGCATTGTAGGTTTCAGAAATGTTCCAAATGCATTTGTTAGATGGGATATATATCTCTGTGAATGAAATCCAATAAAAATACTCCACCTGATATACCTAATTGCCATAAATATCTTCCCAAAGCGTAAAATGCATAATTAATGGAAATATGAGAAATCATGCATATGGCAATCATGACAACCAAACATACATTTTATTGCATTACATGTACAAACTGAAATGACAAGTTAAAGCAATAGTATTATGTACTGTAAATCAGCAAAATAAGTCCTCAATATATTGTTGTTCCTCCTCGAGCTGCAATTACAGCCTTGCAACAATCTGGCATAGAGTTAATCAACTTCTGGATATACGGCTGCCCAATTTCGTGGTAAGACACCCTTACAATGCTCTCCTGCAGCTGAATCTTACTTGTTGGCTTCTGAGCAAATTTAGATGACATTATATACCAGCAATTTTCAATACGGTTCAAATCTCACCTATTGCCGGGCCAGTCCAACACTGTAATGCCAGCATTTCTGAGGTATGACTGCACCTTAAGAGAAAACACGAGGGAAAACATTAGTGTAAGTATGTGAGACAAGAAGACAAACTCATCATTAAAACTAAATAGCATAAAACTTACCAATTTTGCTGTATGACAAGGTACTGAGTCCTGTTGAAAAATGCAGATTTGGACGTTTGTGTGGTGATCCCTAATAATGGATTTCAGGCACTCCTCCAAGATAGCAGTGTAGGTTTCTGCATTCACTGTTCTGTTAATAAACTTAATACGCCCACCCCTTTGCTTGTTATGCATCCCAGACCATCTGACTGGTGGAGAACTTTACAGTTGGTATTGTGCAGTCAGGATGGCATGCCTCCGATTTTCGTCTTCTGACATATTGCTTCCCATCTGAGCCATGCGGGTTGAATTTGATTCATCAGAAAAGATGAGGGTGTCCCATTGCTCTTTTGTTCACGAAATGTGTTTTAGCCCAAGCAAGTCACTTCTTCCTCATTTGTTGGGTGAACAAAGGATTCTTGGGCTGATATGCATGCAGAAAGCCGTCTTTGGATAGGCCATCTCAAAAGTCCAGGCCATCACAGGCCATCTCAAAAGTCCAGTTTTAGATCAGGAGCACTAGCATGGTGATTATGAAGGAAAAGCCGTTTCAAATATTGATCTTGGGAAGGCATAGTTACTCTCTTATGGCCTGATCCAGGTCTTCTCTTCACATCATTGGTTTCATGCTTTAATTTCAGAACCTGGGATACTGTTGACTGGTGGCAGCGTATTTTATCAGCGATAGGACTCGCAGAAAGCCCTTCCTGGGACAGAGCAACAGCTACACTTTTTTTTTTTGGTGTCAATGGTACATATGGAGCCACGCTTACACCTCTGCAAAACAGGATACTAATGAGCATATACACCCTTTCAACGCCGTACTTATAGAAATGGCTGATACAATTACTGTCTAATGCAATAGAAGCGTTATCTGACGCAATACCTTTACATTGACAAATGTAAGGTACTGCATATGGGAAGCAGTAACCCCAGAGTAACGTATCAACTGTGTAGTACTACACTGACAGTGGTAGAGAATCAACTGGGTGGGTGAAGTGTTTGCCTGGCAATCCAAAGTTTGCGGATTCAAATCCTGCCTCGGGCTTGGATATTACAATGGTGCTGTACTCTCCGGTTGGACCTCATGGCCATGATACACGAAGGAAGCAGGAAAAAACTGGTCCCTTCATGTATTGCTCACATCATACGATAAAAAAAAAGTGGTAGAGAATGAAAAGGACCTGGGGGTAATTGTGCAGGCAGTTATGAAGTTTTCTGAGCAGTGTAGACCATCTGCAAGAGTAGCTCATGGTGTCTTATCAATGATATATAGGAATTTTTCTAGCAGGGAAAAGGAGGCGATTATCCCCTTGTATAAGGCATCGGTCAGCCCACATCTTGAGTACTGTATACAGGTCTGGAGGCCTCATTTTAGGAAAGATGTAGAGCTGCTGGAGTGAGTGCAGAGAAGGGCAACAAGATTAGTGAAGGGAACAAAGGGTTGCTCTTACGAAGAAAGGCTTAAGCTTTGCAAATTACAGTGTCTGGAGACTAGGCACCTGCGAGGTGATTTGATTGAGATGTATAAAGCTTTGAATAGCTTGCACATGCTCAATGCTGATGGGATTCTTCCTCTTGTTCAGAATAATCATCTGAGAGGGCTTAAATTCAAACTGAGGAAAGGGTTGTAGGATAGATGTGCAGAAGTTTGCCTTTAGCCAGCGGATGGTTGATTGCTGGAACAAACTGCCATCTGTCATTGTAGAAGTTGATAGCTTAAACAGATTCAAGGCAGAACTAGACAAACATTTGGAGCGAGTGGATGGGTTTTCTGTGTTTTTTTTTTTTTTGCTGATGCTATAGAAGCTTCCTTTCTTGCATCATGTGCCTTTACTAATGCTAATGCTTTGCGTCATGAGAAACAAAACAAATATTTTATTCGTTTCGTTAAATAATCAAAGAATATTTTATACGTTTCTCTACAAATGTTAGTTTTTTTAAGGTGATGCAGTTTATTTGTCTGCCACTGTAGTCAACATGTACTGTGTCTTAGTTTAAAGTTTTTCAGCCAACCGGTGCTTGCCTTAAAATCTTCATTACCTCTTAATTTTCAATTAAAATCCAATGCTGTTTCATACAACATTGTGCCAGACACTGGTTCACTTAAACTTCACTTCTGAAGAAACCACAAATAAAGTGTGCTCTCTAAAGCAGCATTTTCAAGTTTCAACATAGTCTTCACGGCATTTAACCCCTGGCTTAATGCCGTGAAGGGTTTGTAAAGGTAGGATACCTGCGTGTATCTATGAACCTTATAATAAAGATCATATTTATTTTTGCTGCTAGATCCTCCTTCACTATCCATAATCAATACAAATTCTGTTATAGCATTAGAATTTTTCTTGATGTCGTAAATTGTTGAAGTCCCACATTAAACCTTTTGGAGAGATTTCCTAAAATTTCACCATTTCTAATTCTATTAATAATTTCCATTTTATGTTGCAATGTTAAAACTTATCATTTCCTTTTTGTTCAGATTTTATCGTAAAAAACTGAGAAAAATAATAAATCGCAGTTTTGGGCAGATATTATTCTTACTGAATCTGGAGCTAAATTAATCTGAAATTCACTCGTAGTTTCCGAGAAAACCCAGGTCTCTGTGACATTTTTCTAATGCACACTTTTGAAGGTCACATAGAATTCTAGTGGTCACAATCATAAAACAATAAAAACAATTTGCAGTTTTTGGTTATTGGGCTTTTTGTTTGTACAATCTGTTATGAACGGGTAGTAAACTCGATCTTTCGCTTATTAAAATCAAAATTAAATTTGCAAAGTGATCACTATAACCAGCGCTTACTGCACTACTGTTATTAATAAATAAAAAAAAAAAGATCAGCCTTTCAAATTTATTCCAGATAACCGAAGTTCTACTGTATTTAAATTGCCGTACAGTTTTCACCTGTATTCCATCTAAACACAAAATCTCCTCACTTCGATTCATGTATTGTGTCGTATTAAAATTAACTGCCAGTCCCCATGTTTTATATTCTTCTAGTAACTTTCTGCCCATGTAGTTTACATCATCATTGTCCTGCTACCACAACTTGGTCATCTGCAAACAGTAGATTGTAAAGGTGACACACATATTAACAAGTCAATAAAACAATATCATTGGATTAAAAAAAAAACCTCTCTCTCTCTCTCTCTCTCTCTCAGGTCAACCTCTCCATCATAAACATTTAAAAATAATGAGAAAATGCATCTTAATGCAGAAATCGGAACTTAACAAACAATAATACCACGTAACAAATTTTTAAAAGACATTCTGTTTATTTACACTCCTTAGTGTTTATGAATCTGGGTATGCTGATTCAAAATCAGCATACCCAGAGTAAAGGGAAGAGTTTTTGTAAAGGTGCAGTGGTCTCAGACAGTTTTTAAATTCTATACAGTGGACCCAACTGATGATGATGCTACCAACAGCAAATTCTAAATGGGAAGCATTGGAGGAATTAACCTTAGAAGCTACTAGGCTTTTCATACAAACTAAGAAATACTGTTGTAGGTTTAGGCCTAAATGGATGTCAGATAAATTAAGATATATTACTTGCCACTACTAATTCTAATATGAACAGGCTTCCTAGCAGGAACTGATATATACCTGCCAAGTGCAAAAGTTAATGATATACTTATTTTTTAAGGGCACGAAACATTATGTGCACATATTAGTACCAATAATATTAAGAAGAGATCTGAGGATTTACTTAATGGGTACAGGGGGATGATAAACAAGTTAGGATTAAAATAAATTTGAAACCGTCCGGAATTTTGTCCAAACATGATAGGAGGGAGACATATAAGAGCTTTGTCAATCAATTTGGCCCTGGAGAGATTAGGCAAGGCTCATGGATTAGAATTTTTCTTAGCATATTAACGGGAGAGAGGGTTTTTTTTTTTTTTTTTTTTGGAATGGGATAGAATTAAAAATATCTGCTGATACTATCAAGGTAGTGCAAAATGGGTTGGTAATAGTTTAATGGCAGCCACAAGCAGAGGTAAAATTGATTCTTGCAGTGTTTCTATTTGAACATGCAGTTGCCTGGAAAGCAAGGTTGGAAGATTTTAAAGTGTGCTGGGGTTTCACATGGGTTGTGTAAGAGTTACTAAAAACATGAACAGGCTCACATTTATTTTCTTATACACTAATGCTAGAAGCATAGTAAATAAATCAGATGAGTTTAAAGTATTAGTTTAACTGCCATTAAGCTTTAAGTTTTAACTACCATTAAGCTTTAAGCTTTAACTGCCATTAATTATTAAGCTTTGCTATTCAAACTTGAGTCCAATCATATCAGTACTTTAAAAATATCTATAACTTATCTAATAAGCATTAGTTTAATCAAATGCTAACATTGTAGGTATAACAGGAAAACATGGTGTTATTCTGATATTGGGGATGCAGAATTCGAGTTATGCACTTGTTTAAGAAGCACACAAATGATAAACAGTGCAACCAGTAGACAGAGGCCATTGTAATGTTGAATTAGTCTGGTGAATAAACACTAGAAAAACAAAGATGAGAGTAGGAGTCTATTATAGGTCAAATGACCGTGAAAAATATAACGAACAGCTATATAACAAATAGGCTGGGCCAACAAATTAGAATGTCTTGTCACAGGCAGTTTCAACTTCCAGATATTGAATTTAGCATTGGCATTAGCAGAGGCATATGATGCAAGAAAGCAAGCTTATTCAGCATCAGCCAAAAAAAAAAAAAAAAAAAAAAAAAAACCCCTCTCCCATTTCACCCCTCCGTTCGTTCGAAATACCTGTCCAGTTGAGCTTTAAATTTGTTTAGGCTATCAACTTCAACAACAAGTGATGGAAGTCGGTTCCACCAACCAACCACCCGCTGGCCAAAGGCAAATTTCCGCACATCTATCCGACATCCGTCCTTTCTCAATTTGAATTTATGCCCTCTGAGGTGATTATTCTGAGAAAGATGAAGAATCCCATTGGCATTGAGCATGCTCAAACCATTCAAAGCCTTATACACCTCTATCAGATCACCTCGCCGGTGCCTAGTCTCCAGACTCTGTAATTTGCAAAACTTAAGCCTTTCTTCATAAGAGCAACCCTTTGTTCCATTTACTAATCTTGTTGCCCTTCTCTGTACCCGTTCCAGCAGCTCTACATCCTTCTTGAAATGAGGCCTCCAGACCTGTATACAGTACTCAAGATGTGGCCTAACCATTGCCTTATACAAGGGAATAATCACCTCCTTATCCCTGCTAGAAAAATTCCTGTATATCATTGACAAGACACCATGAGCTACTCTTGCAGCTCGTCTGCACTGCTCAGAGAACTTCATATCTGCCTGCACAATTACCCCCAGGTCCTTTTCATTCTCCACCACTGTCAGTGTAGTACCGCAGAGTTGATACATTGCTCTGGGGTTACTGTTACCCATATGTAGTACTTTACATTTGTCAATGTTAAACTTCATTTGCCACCTCTCAGCCCATCTGTTCAACCTTTCCAGATCCTGTTGCAGCAGCATAGCGTCAGTAGTGTCCTTAACGACCCTGCCAACCTTTGTATCATCTGCAAACTTAGACATTAAACTTGATATCCCATCATCAATATCATTCATAAACACCGAAAACAACAATGGACCCAACACTGAACCTTGAGGAACTCCACTAATAACATTAGTCCACGTTGAGCAGTGTCCATTGATTACCACTCTCTGTCTTCTGCCACTCAACCATCCCCTTATCCATAGCAGCAATTTGCCTCCAATGCCACACTGCTCCAATTTGTGCAGCAGTCTTCCATGTGCAACAGTATCAAAAGCCTTTCTAAGATCCAAATATATAATATCAAAGTTATTCCCTGCATCCAGTTCTTTTGTGACTACATCATAGTATCCAATCAAATTGGTCAGGCAAGACCTGCCCTTAACAAAACCATGCTGCGTCTGAGCTATAACTGAATTCTTGTCTAGATGATCCTGCAGTGCTTCTTTAACCAGTGCCTCCATTAATTTACCTGGAACAGAAGTTAAACTAACAGGTCTATAATTACTTGTGTCAGCCTTTGATCCTCCTTTGTGAATTGGGGTTACATTTGCACATCTCCAGTCTATGGGTACCTCCCCTGAGTCCAAAGAAGCTCTCATAATTATGGCTAGGGGTTTGCATACTTCCTTTGCTGCCTCCTTTAATATAACTGGATAGATCCCATCCACCCCAGGTGCCTTTTTTATGTTTATCCTCAACAATCTCTCCTCCACTTTCCTCTCAGTTATTACAAAATCATCCAGCTCACTGCCAATGTTTACTTTACCTACATCATTCTCCTTCCTGAATAACTCCTCATGCGTGAATGTAGATGCAAAATACTCGTTTAGATTGTTAGCCACCTGAGCAGGATCCTCAACTGTTGAACCATCAATATCCAGTGGACCAATCTGATTTATCCCTTTCCTTCTCGAGTTCAAGTATGTAAAGAACTCCTTTCTGTTTTTCTTTGCATCCTTTGCCAAGGATTTTTCGTAGTCTGCCTTTGCCTGCCTAATCTCCTTTGTGACTTGGTTACAGACCAACTTATATCTATCATAGGCTTCCATGTCATCCATTAATTTGTATGTATCCCATGCATTTTTCTTCTCTGCCACATGTCTCATTAGTCCATCTGACAACCATTTAGGCCTAAACCTTGAACAATATTTCTTAGTTGGTATGTAAAGCCTGGTAGCCACCAAGATTAGTTCCTTGAATGCTTCCCATTTTGAGTTTGCTGTTGGTAACATCATCAGTTGGTCCCACTGTATAGAATTTAAATACTGTCTCAGACCATCATAGTCGCCTTTACGAAAACAAAAACCCTTCCCTTTACCTCTGATGGTAGTTACCTCCTTGAGTAAATCCCACTTCAACACACTGTGATCACTGCCACCTAGTGGTTCATTTATCTGCAGGTTCTTAATGCATGAAGAATCACTACTGATAATCAGATCAAGAGTATTGCTCCCTCTTGTTGCCTCACGAACATGCTGATGTAGAAAACAATCATCCAATAAATCCACAAAAGCCTTGCTAGTGTGCGAGTGACCAACCCACAAATTCCAGTCAATATCTGGGAAATTAAAATCCCCCATTATAAGACTCTCTGATTTACTGGCCCACTCTATTTCCCTGTACAATATATTATTATACTCATCAGAGTCATTAGGCCTATAGCACACTCCTACTCTCAATTTTGATTTCCCTATGCTTATGTCACACCAAACTGACTCGACACTGCCCTGTCCATCGATGTCAACTGGCTTCACTTCCTTTGACTTTATGTGTTTCTTAATTAATAGCATAACCCCTCCTCCCCTCCTGTCCTGTCTATCCTTTCTATATACATTGTATTCCCCAAATTCCAGTTCCGCATTACTTATATCTGTGTGACACCACGTCTCTGATATCCCAACAATATCTGCCTTTGATGTTTTGAGCAATACCTCAAATTCATCAAATTTATTTACCAAACTCCTAGCATTGGTGTACACGCAGGTATACATGCACCTGTTTCTATTCTTAGCTACCCTAACACAACCCATGTGTTTACTTGTAATGCAATGACTACCAGCAGTCTCTGAAATATCCTGCATCTTGTTTTTCAGACTTCTGCTCATTTGAATAGAAGCAGTGCAAGAATCACTTCCACCTCTGCCAGTGGCTACTGTTAATCTATTAGTCCTTGTATCCCCCCCAACTAGCAGTTTTCCGACCCACCTAACACTGCCTCGACAGCATCAGCAAAAATTCTTGCACCCTTTCTATTTAAGTGTATCCCATCCCTGTAGAAGCAATCTCTCCTGTTAACAAGTACAGTCCAGGCTGAAAAAAATTCTACCCCTTGAGCCTTGCACAATCCCTCCAGGGCCGAATTGATCGACAAGGCTCTCATCATATACTCCCTCCTATCGTGTCTGGGCAGAATTGCAGACACTTTCAAGTTCAACCCTAATTCACGGCTTTTTTTCAACAGTGACCTGTACTTGCTAAGTAATTCCGCCGGTCTCCTACTCTTAATATCATTAGTGCCAACGTGTACAACTATATCACCTTTTGTGCCCTTAAAAGATGATATCCGCTCTACAATGTTATCAACCTTTGCCCCTGGCAGACATACCCTGGTCCTATTCCACCTATCCTTTTTACAAAGCATGTTCCCCGTTTCCCTGACAATAGAGTCACCAACAACTACTAGTTCCTGTGGGACCAGCGCATTCTGCCTAGGGGGCTGCCCCTGTGTTGCCTGATGACCAAGTGCAAGCTCTGGCGTTGATGTGGGCAGCTGAGAGCTTGATGGGCCCCTCAATTTATTTCCTTCGAGGGCATCCACCCTGTCCTTCAAGGTCTCATAAAGGCCCATAACAACGCTGAGTTGTCGCCTGATTTCCTTGCACTCCTTACATCGTGCACACACAAAGACATCCCCCTTGGCAGTATCATGTCCCATACCCGACTGCTCCGCAAACATCAAGCAAACAGTGCATTTTAATAGACTGTGATTCAGAGGGCAACTGCCCCCCTCAGTTCTCCCCTTGAACCACAGCACTCCCATTAGCTTGAGCCTTTTGCTTTGCTGCTCTGGTCAGAGTCATGATTCCAATTTAATTCAATAAAATTTAAAACAAAAATTAAATCCTTAAGTTATATCCCAAAACAGTTATGTTATATATATATATATATATATATATATATATATTTTTTTTTTTTTTCGGTATCTAGTGTTCCCTTTATACAACTTCCGTATCACGTGTACCACTATAGTTATGTATTAATTATTTGTTACGATTAAGTCGTTATATATATATAGAGTTAAAAATACAATTTAATTGACAATAAAGTTTATCAAGATTAATAGATTTACTGATTAATTGACAATATTATATTATGCAGTATACTACACTAAGCTTATGCTATCGTGTAAAAATGGCGGGAATTCACGAACGGTATTTCTACGGACTCTTAAGTATTGATTAGCTTCGAAATCTCGCTATCTCAATTTAGAATAAACTAAGGATCCTGACTAGGTCTATAATCTACTTATAGAAGATAATTTGATATAACAATTGGTTAATAAATCGACTAAATTTGGTTAAAAGACCTCTCGTTCAATTTGTGACACGTGGATTTGATACCGTTACCGATACTAAGTAATATCTACGAAATCTCTGTCTAAGTTAAACTTTAAACTAAGTATCGTAACTAGGAATATAAAGCTACTCTAGAAAATAAGTTAATATGACAATTTAAACTAATAAAGCAGAAAATAAATCAGGAAAAACTTCTCTGTTTGAAGAGCTTTAAGGAGCAATGGCTGCACAGGCTAACCTCGCACCCAAATTTGGAACTCATAGGCTGGCAGCTTGCTTGGTAGCAGAACATTTCTTGATTTAAGGGATAACTACTAATTAATACACTGTGATTATTACCTTCGTTAACAGCATCACATCCCAGATAATTTATGCAGTCCCTTGGTCACATGTACAACTTGTCTTATTGATTTCTCCAGCAAATCCCATTCATCCAGCAAAATGATTTCTCAATTTGCTTGGTGTCTGTTTTTTTACATCAACATGTTAGAGAGGTAACAAGATAAAGCAAAATATTCTTGATCTGGCTATCAGCAGTGATTCACTGTATATTAAGAATCATAAAGTAAAAGAACCTTTAGGTGACGATGATCAGTGTATGGATATGGATTTTATTAAAAGAAATAACTACTACCAGGGATAAAGGAAAGGGATTTTTGTCTTTTCAAAACTGATTAAGGGCTCAGATTTTTTTTAACTCTTTTCTAAGAGTTAAAAAAAAAAAACACTTTTTAACTAATTTAGTTAAAAAGAGTAAATTACAAATAGGAAGAGTTCAGAGAGATAATCATAGAGACCATTTAGTGTTTTATACCGACTAAGAAATACTGTTCCAAGTTTAGGCCAAAACAGATGTCAGATGAAATGATGAGCATAGTGGTAAAGAAGAAATATACATGAGATGATTATAAATTACTAAGGGATAATCAGTCTTACAGCAAGGAATTCTTTGTATATGTTAACACTAGAAGGAAAGAGATGAATCACACTGGCCACTATATATAAATGGCATAACTATTGATGATCCTGTACAGAGTGCTGATAAACAAAAAAATAATCTGCATCTATGTTCACACATGAATATGATTTTAGAGACAGGATTAGCAAATATCTAGGCAAATGCAGATTGAGAGTTAAATGATTTTATAATAATGAAAAGGAAGATGGAAGAAAAGCTGCTCGGCTAAAAGTGAACAAAGCTCCAGGAGTTAATGGAATCTATCTAAAGGCGATCACAGCACAGATTTGTTAAAGAGAGGCAATGCCTGGCCAACCTGGTAAGCTATTATGAGGTCATCACAAAGGAAAAAAGCAAAGAATAATTTTGATATCATACACTTAGATTTCAGTAAAAGTCTTTGATGCTGTACTGCACATATGACTGGTACAAATTAAAGCAACGTTGCATTAGCACAAGTTACTATTAAAAATTACTATAAAGGGATGATTAAGTTAGTTAGTTAGTTAGTTATTTGGTTTTTAGGAGCATTAGCAACTAAGGCCATATTGCTCCGGGATATGCGGTGGTCAATCCCTGACCTTTCCGCATCCTCCGTATTTGGTGGTGACGGGCTCGAACCCCGGTCTAATCAAGAAGCGTGTGCTATGCACTGCTGCTCCTTCCCACCTGGCTACGGAGGCGCCTGGATGATTAAGTGGTAGACGACAAAGAGTGGTTATAAACAGCCACTTCTCTTCATGGACTAATGTGATGAGTGGAATTCTATATAGGTCAGTGTTAGTTTCCTTATTGTTTTTATATATTTATTAATTGTTTTGAGTATTTGGAGTTTGTCTAAGTTTTCTAATAATACAAAGGTTGGAAGGGTGGCTAATGATATTAATAAGTGTGTGCTACTTCAACTAGGCAGATGGGCTGAAAAATGGCAACTGAAGATAAAACTGCATCTGGGTGGTACTAATTCCAGAATATGCATACCATAGCCAAACTCAAGGAAGCAGACAAGGAAAAAGACAAAATAGTGCTTCCACATTATGATATGAAATTCTCTGAGTAGTTCAAACTGTCTGAGTAGTTCTGTTGATGATATACAAGAAGTTTGCCAGAAGGGAGAAAAAAGGTGATTATTCCATTATATAAAGCAATGGTTAGGCCACATCTGGAATACTGCATACAGGTTTGGAAACCTCATTTTAAGAAAGAGGTAGACCTGTTGGAAAGGGTGCAGAGAAGAGCAACAAATTTAATTAGGAGGGTACAAAAGGATATTCTTACCAAGAATATCCTTTTAGAGTGGGGTTCTCTAAACTGCAAACTCTGGAAACTATGCACCTGCATTGTGACCTAATTGAAGTATATGAGGCTTTAAAAGAGTTATCTAAACTAATGCTAATTGCATCTTTACTCTTCTTTGGATGATGCACACAAGTGGACATAAATTTAAACTAAAAGAGGGTGATTGCAGAAAAGATGTAAGGAAAATTGCATTCAACCTAAGAATAATTAACTGAAATAAACTTCAACCAGTGTTGTGGAATTGGGTAGTTTACAGAAGGTTGTACAAATTATTTGGCAGGAGTGGGAAAACGAAGGAGGTAATTTTTTTTTTCTGACTGGTGCTGTATAAGCTATGCTTCCTTGCATCATGTTGCCAATACAAATACTAAATCAAAATAATACAGAATTTCTGCAACAGCATAAAAATGTGCATAAGTGACATGCCTTTTTCTGTACACAGAAGTCTTGCAGCTGGGATCCAACTTTTAAATGGGATGTCAGGAGCTCTGCACTGGATTTGGTTAGAGCAAAGTCCCTCACTTACTCATCCAACTCCTGCTGATTTAGGATATGTGGCACTTTACTTGAACAGAATTCTGAACTGTAATCCTAATTATCCTGTTCATCAGATTCATCCCCTAAGTCTGAAGACTTCTCCGGAAGGTGGTTTGGGAACTGATAATTCTTCGCAGAAATCTCTATGTTACTGTGTAGAACTACAACAATAGAGAATGATAAAACTGCAGCTTTTTAAACTCTGATATGTCCACCACAAAAAAGTTTGTCATCCTGATGGTTTTGTTATTTGGTTTTTAGGAGCATTAGCAACTAAGGCCATATTGCTCCGGGGATATGCGGTGATCATTCCCTGACCTTTCCGCATCCTCCGTACTTGGTGGGTCACGGGCTCGAACCCCAGTCTAATCAAGAAGCGTGTGCTACTCACTGCTGCTCCTGCCCACCTAGCTACGGAGGCACCACCATCCTGATGGTTTGCAGGCTCTTTCCATATTCAAGTTATAGTCAAAATGCATATTTATGAATAGCATGAAACCATTCCTCTAATGTTGACCTGCAAGTACTATAGCAGAAATAAAGTGTCCAGAAATGTAAAGCTCAACTATAGCTTACCAAAAGAGGCTTCATATGTACTGCAAAATTTAGTGCCACAAATGATGTTATGCTTCATAAGTTCCAGAATAATACACAAACAGAGCAAAACAAGTCTGGAGTTAACTTACACCTTTGTTTAGCCCACATAGCAAACTGCAAAAAAAAAAAAAAACAACCACTTATCATATGAATAACTACAGGCTCTTATATTTCACAGTACTGGTATGCAGTTATGTAATACATACACATGTCAAAAGCATAAAACCTTCAACAATTGCTACCAAAACACTGACATTATAGAAAAACCAATAACATTGGATTCAGCACACAATATACATATAATACTTTTCTTCCAAACAGCTGCTCACTCTGTATAAATCGCAAATCTGCCCAGCCATGGAATACTGTTCCCACATCTGGGACGGTGCCCCCAAAACCTCTCTCAGGCTTCTAGATTCCATTCAGAAGAGGGCAGTTAGGTTAATTAATGATTCATCTCTAACAGAGACTCTCCACTCGCTGTCTCATAGACGTACTGTTTCTGCTGCATGCCTCTTCTACAGATACTTCCATGGGCACTGTTCTTCTGAATTGGCTTCTATAATTCCCACTCTCTCTTTCAAAACAGTCTGAACACGTGCCGCCACCAGCCAACATCCATTTAGTGTCCAACTCCAAACTCACAGAACCAACTTCTCATCTTCCTCGTTTATTCATTCAACTGCCGTTTTCTAGAACAACCTTCCTTCATACGTATTTCCTGAAAATTACAGTCTACAGAAATTCAAGTCCAGTGTCAACAAATATCTTCTTTCGTCTTCTCAACCTCCAACCCAAGCATGGTACTAAGTACTATAGGTTCTAATACCTCTCGTGTTTGTGGTTTACATATAAAAAAAATAATAATAAAAAACACTTAAATATACTGAAACTTTTTTGTTGCATAGCATAATCAATAAACTTATTTTAAACCTCCTAATTCTGAAATGAATCTCACTGAATAGTAGCATTCAAAGATGATTGTTATGTATGGCATTCTGACAATGTATGAACTGGACTGAACATCTGCAAATATGCTTTTTTTAATAGAGAGACAATGGGTGGGTCCACAGACGTACAGAGACTCACAAAAGTAATATATTAATATCATTACCTTTTTTGCTGCAGTCTCTGCTTTGGTGTAAAAGTTAGTCTCCACTAAACCAAAAGCATGCATCCCAAAGAGATAACTGTAATCATTAAGAGCATAAAATCATCTGTCTAACATACACACAGAATGAAACAATTTAACAAGATTTAAAAGTTCTCAATGATTTTTTTTTTATATGCTCTGCTATTTTATTTAAGCATTCCCAACTGATCCACTCATTCTAAGAACAACACTGTGTAAAAGTTATTAATAAATAAACTCCATTTACTTTCAATGTTATTTTTTTATATATGGGAGGTAATTGTATGAACATGTTATAACAGCATTCCATTATTAAATATTGTATACAGCTAGCTGCTTTTATCACTTACTAAAATCACTTAATTGAAAAATATCAGAGGAGAAAAAAGAAACCCTAAAATAAAATCAATTAAAAACTCATAATACCATTTATCAAACACACTGTATAATGAAATCACTGTATAATGAATATACCTCTCCAAATGTATGTTTAATTTTGATATTGTCGTAAAAAAAAAGCTGAACCTTGCTGGTTATAGAGCTGTTATTAGTTATCTATGATACATCTTAATAAGATTTATACCATGGCATAATACTGCTGATAGTTTAGCATTTGCAAACTATCAGTAGCATTCTGCTATTGCTGATTATTCAACACTTCACTACAGTTGTTCATCATTAGACAATGAGTATCAGAACTATGTGGTACAGATTTCAAAACAATTCATTTGTTTGTTTGTTTGTTATTTGGTTTTTAGGAGCATTAGCATATAAGGCCATATTGCTCCAGGAATATGCGGTGGTCATTCCCTTGACCTTTCCGCATCCTCCGTATTTGGTGGTACAATTCATTTGTGAAGACAGAAAAACTTCAGAACAACATCACAGAAAATACAAGGTACCACTATGAAAATTTGTTTTACCTTACCTTAAAGCATTATTGTTTCAGGTCTACACCGGATGACCACTGAACTGATCAATTTAGTATGAGATGAATATAAATTATCAAGAGACAACTTCACAATATGTATAAAGCAATCTATAATAAAAATCAGGGAGTAAGCCATGCTAATGCTAGCTCTGAAAACACTTTGGCAAGGAGGGTAAAATAATTTTTTTTTTTTTAATACCATAAAAGGAAGGGAATAAGTCATTTTTGTAAAACAAGATAACTTTGGCAACATCACTGATGACTGTAACCAGCCAATGAGCTAAATTATTATTTTTTGCATCAATATTCATATTTGAGTTTTTAGGGTTAAAAGTACTATTTCAAATGGACTGTAAGAGAAATAACCATGCTGGAAAGTGAAAAAGGCACAAAAAACTGGCAGTTTTTCTAGTGATATTAAAGGAAATAGATTGCAGAACAGATTACAAAACCCTATATATTATAGTGAGCGTGACTCAAGACTCAGGCTGCAGATGGACTTGAGAAAGACCAGAGATGTGCAAACCAATAATGTGCAGATCTCATCAATTTACAAAGGTGGTTCCAAGATGAAATAGGTAATTACATACCGGCAATTAAACAAATGCAGCAGAGGAAATGAGAACAAGAAGAGAATTATATGAGAAACACAGCATGGATTGTTGAAGGGTTGTTGTTTTGGTTTTTAGGAGCATTAGCAACTAAGGCCATATTGCTCCGGGATATGCGGTGTTCATTCCCTGACCTTTCCGCATCTTCTGTATTTGGTGGTGACGGGCTCGAACCCAGGTCTAATCAAGAAGCATGTGATACGCACTACTGCTCCTTCCCATCTGGCTATGGAGGCATCCATTGTTAAAGGGAAATCTAATGAATCTGATAATTATTTTGAGTATGTTACAAAGGAATTGAGTGCAAAGAATAATTCAAACATCTTATAGGAGGCAGCAAAGGAAGCAAGCAAACCCTTAGCCATAATTATTAGAGCTTCCTTGGACTCAGGGGAGGTACCCATGGACTGAAGATGTGCAAATGTGACTCCAATTCACAAAGGAGGATCAAAGAGTGACAAGTAATTACAGACCTGATAGTTTAACTTCTGTTCCAGGGAAATTAATGAAGGCACTGGTTAAAAAAGCACTGCAGGATCATCTAGACAACACTTTGGAGGAGCATCCATAGCCAGGTAGGAAGGAGCAGCAGTGCGTAGCACACGCTTCTTGATTAGACCGGGGTTCGAGCCCGTCACCACCAAATACGGAGGATGTGGAAAGGTCAGGGAATGACCACTGCATATTCACAGAGCAATATGGCCTTAGTTGCTAATGCTCCTAAAAACCAAATAACAAACAAACAAACAAACAAACAAACAACGCTTTGGTTATAGTTCAGACACAACATGGGTTTGTTAAGGGGAAGTCTTGTCTGACCTATCTGATTGGATACTATGATGTGGTCACAAAGGAACTGGATGCAAAAAATAATTTTGATATATTAGGAAAGCTTTTGATACTGTTGAAGACTACTATACAAATTAGGGCAGTATGGCATTAAGGGCAAAATGCTGCTATGGATAAAGGGTTGGCTGAGTGGGAGAAGACAGAGTGGTAATCAATGGACACTGCTCTCCGTGGACTAATGTTATTAGTGGAGTCCCCCACCAGGGTTCAGTGTTGGGCCCATTGTTGTTTTCTGTATTTATTAATGATATTGATGAAGGTATATCAGGCTTAATAACTAAGTTTTCAGATGATACGAAGGTTGGCAGGGTTGTTAATGACAGTACACTGCTGGAAGAGGATCTAGAAACGTTGAGCAGATGAGCCGAGAGGTGGCAACTGAAGTTTAACATTGACAAATGTAAAGTACTGCATATGGATAGCAGTAACCCCAGAGTAACATATCAACTGTGAGGTACACTCAAAGTGGTAGAGAATGAAAAGGACCTGGGGTAATTGTGCAGTCAGATATTAAGTTTTTCTGAGCAGTGCAGATGGTCTACAAGAGTAGCTCATGGTGTGTTGTCAATGATATACAGAAATTTTTCTAGCAAGGATAAGGAGGTGGTTATCCCCTTGTATAAGGCCACACCTTGAGTACTGTATACAGGTCTGGAAGACCCATTTTAGGAAGGATGTAGAGCTGCTGGAACAAGGACAGAGAAGGGCAACAAGATTAGTGAATGAAACAAAGGGTTGCGCTAACGAAGAAACGCTTAAGATTTGCAAATTACAGTGTCTGGTGACTGCGAGGTAATCTGAATATGAGGTGTATAAAGTCTTCAATGGTTTGAGCAATCGCCTGAAGAGACAAATTCAAATTGAGGAAAGACAATTGTAGAACAGATGTGTGGAAATTTGCCTTTAAGCCAGTGTGTGGTTGATTGGAGGAACAAATTTCCATCTGTTGTTGTAGAAGCTGACAGCTTGAATAAATTCAAGGCAGAACTAGACAAACATTTGGAGCAAATGGATGGGTAAAATAAGTTTTTTTTTTTTTTTTTTGGCTGATGCTGCATATGCTTGCTTTCTTGCATTATATGCCTCTACTAAAGCTAATGCTAAATTATATTTAGACTTTAGAAAGGAATTTGATATTGTCCGATATGCATGCCTTCTGCATAAACTGGAACAATGCATTATTAGTGGAAAACTACTATAGTCTATAAAAGGTTGTTTAAATGACAAAAGATAGTCTTCTATTGTTAAATGGCTAATGCTCTGAGTGGAGCAGGGTCTCAAATGGAATTTCACAAGATTCTGTACTGATTTTGAAGTTAAAGTATGCACTGATGAGAGAAATTCAGATCTGAGTTTCTGTCAACAGTGCAAATGGGTTGCCAGGACAGCAGGCAGTCTGTCTGTTTTATCTATGATATACAGATCTTTACTAGTAGGGAAAAGGTTTAATAATTCTTTGTATAAAGCTTTGGTTAGGCCACAAACACTGGGTATACTGTATGTAGGCACTGGAGCTTCTGCTTTAGGAAGGATATAGACAAAAAAGAAATAAAATTAGTTATTGATATAAAAGAAGCATTTCTATAGAGAAAAACTTCATCTTTGTGAATTTCTGAGTTTTGAGACCAGACATCTACATGGGGGAAGGGGGCAAAGTCCTGTGCAGGTCCACTGCATTAAACCCACATTGGCAGTAACTGGAATTGCATCGGAACCTGACACTGTTTGCACCTGTAACCTGACCCATAACATACCAAAATTAAATAAAGAAATAAATAAATAGAAATAAAAAGTAATGATGTATAAGAAAATTTGTATTAAATTTTCTACATGTCAGTAATAACACAACAGTAGATTTAAATTAAAATATATCAATCAATACTTTAATATTTCATTGTATTGCATATAATACATAAAAATAACAATATATGGCTGAACTCTAGATTAGGGTACCCCATCCAACATGGTGAGGAAAGAAGTGATTGACAGGTGAAGGCACCTCTCACTCAGTGCTGTGATTGACGGTCGAGTTCTGTGATTGGATTACTGTGGAGGTGTTTTCTTTCTTATTGTTTCGTGTCATCGAGGAGGGGTGTTTATCCCATCATCCAGCAGTTTTTGAATCAGAAAATGAATTCATGATCTAAAAACAGTGGCAAGTGTGGGGAAAAATGCCCTAGGCATATCAACCTAGGAGGGCAGTGGGCGGAGTCAACTTGTCGATCACTGCTTTCCAATACAGGTAGTTCTTGACTTTATGAGTTAATTCGTTCCTAGTGCATGCTCATAAAGCAAAAACTCTTAAAGTGGGAATTTATTTCACATAGACATAAGGTTAAAAATAGAGGTTATGTTCTCAACAATGAAATTAGTTAGCTAATTAGTTTGTTTAAACAATGATTGATTTATCATTGGGATCAATCATAAATCAATGATTGATTTATCATTTATCGTTTTCATTTCTTTCGATATTAATATCGAAAGAAATGAAAACGTAGCCTGTAAAATCAAGCAAATTATAATAATAGAGAAATTATTTACAACTTACAAATGTTAAAGAATGTTTATTCTTCATCATCGACTAAATGTACACTGGTTGATCACTCATTATTGGCTTGGCACTCATTGGTTTGTTGCACAAGGAGTCGTCATCTTCAGAAATGCTTCAAAGAGACGTTTGTTTCCAAGATAATCTTCTCTTTTAATTATAAATTTCATGATTGCATGCATAAGCATTTTTTAACGGCACGCACAAATTGCAACTAACACAATTCGCGTAGAGTAACAAGTTTACAAAGCTTAAAAAAAAAAAAAAATGAAGAGAAGATTCTTAAAATTTATTTATGTTTTTTATACAATTGAAGATTTCAGTAAAGGGGAAACACATTTCACCATAATAACGTAAAAAAACCACACAATTCCAGCTATCGGTATTATCGCAAATGCAAGAAGATCGAGTTTAACTACCCGTTTATAATTGCTAGCAGTAACAGAAAAGCCTCAATAAATCGGAAAGTGCAAATTGTTTTTATTGTTTTATGGTCATGACCTTCAGAAATGTGCTTTAGAAAAATATCACGAAGGTGTTTAAAATTGATACTTATAACGGAACTATGATAACAATGAACGGGTAGTGCATTTTATTGATTTGAATTGGTAACTAATACAATTTACAAACCACGCTCACGACCTTTTATATGGCCTTAAGGTCACGCTCGTGATCTTAAAAATGACATTTTAGAGAGATAAATAGCTTAGTTATACAGCGAAAATTTTAACTTCTGAGATCTTGAAACAAATTATCAAAAAACAAGGTGTTATTGGGTTCACAGTACGATATTTTAACGATACAATGGTTAGTTAGTTATTTAGTTTTTAGGAGCATTGGCAACTAAGGCCATATTGCTCAGGGATATGCGGTGGTCATTCCCTGACCTTTCCGCATCCTCCGTATTTGGTGGTGATGGGCTTGAACCCCGGTCTAATCAGGAAGCGTGTGCTACGCACTACTGCTCCTTCCCACTTGGCTATGGAGGTGCCGATACAATGGTGTCTCTGGAACTGATTAATATCATAAAGCGGGGTACACTGTATTGTATAGCTATGCAAGTGGTTTGGAATGCAGTATTTATGAATGTTTAACATTCATTTTTTGCAATTAATGTTCATATTTTCGATACTTGATACTTGGGGAAAAAAAAAAAAACTCTTAAACCTGGGAACTCGTAAAGCAAGAACTGCCTGTATACAAATAAAACTTCTGTATCAGGTACAAAATGTGTCCTTCCGCTAGCATATTTAATGTGTTTTACATTTAAGAGTCATCGGCAGATGTTAAAAACGTTTTAATTTTCAGATATTAATAAAATTCATGGATAATGATATAACAATGTTTTTTATTTTATTAATAATAATTACATATCAGTTACTGAAAGTATTGGTCTATGATGACTAAAGTAGGATATATAATTTTTGCATTGAAGAGATTTTAGTTCCAACTAAATACACCATCTATAGTTCCATTACGTGTAGTATTTATCAAAAGATCTGATGACATATCCAAGTTGAAGAATGTTTTCATAAATGTGCAGAACTCTTTTCCAGCATCAGAGTTAAATTGTAAAGAAAAAAATTACATTCAATCTGAAAACACCAGGTGACTTGAAACCAGATGCATTTTCGAATTAACGCATTTCCCAGTTACTGAAAGTTTTTTGTATCTTAAAACTTTAATATTTCTGTTTTTAAATTCCTTAGCTTTCCAACGATATGCTATACATCCACATTATCCTCTTTATTAAGGTGAAAAAATTTCCTTGACCACATATCCACATTTTCCTCTATCCTGAAAAAATTATTGCAATTTTCAGAGGTTTGAAAGTTTTTCCTATAGTACAGAGCATAGGTTCCCAAAGTGGGTGGTACCGCCCCCCCCCGTGGGCGCTGAAGCCTTCTGGGGGGGGTGATAGTGGGTTCAGAAGCAATTGGGGGGCGTTCAGGTGGTCTAGGGGTCAGTGGCTCCTTTTATTTTCATATTTTTATCTCCTCGGGGTCCAGTGGACCCAGTTCAAAGGTCAACTAATAAAGTCTATAATTTTTACTCTATGGACACAGCTGAAATTCACTATACGTGAAGCCAGAACTGTTTTCTTCGATTTTCCCACTTCAATTTTCAAAACCTTCTATTGAATTTCATGCAAATGACAAAAATGTGACATCAAGTGTGTATTTTTTAGGCCTTTTTCTGTTATTTTTCTAAACTCACACTAATTAGCCTAGGGCCTTTGAAACGCGACAACACGAGCTACTGTGAGTTGACATAAGCAATAAAGCGAAACAGTAGCAACAACTGTTTTTGAAAGGCGTACATTTTTGCTGTTTAGGAATAAGTTTCATTACAATCATCAGTCGAAAGTGTGATAGATAAGTGGAGTCATACAAAGTATAAATTGAATCTTTTATTTTGTGAATATTGTTGCAAATTTTATTACTTCATTATGTCTGAATCTAAGAAGAAATGTCAACAGTACAGTATTGAGTATTTGAAATATGGCTTTATTCAGTCTCCTACGAACCAATTATTACCTATGTGCTTGATTTGCCAAAAAGTATTTTCAAATGAAGCAATGAAGAGCATTTGACTAAAATGCATGCTGACGAAAAGGATAAAGATTTGTCCTATTTTCAAGTACTAGAAGAAAAATATTTTAAACGTCCAACTATATCAAAACCTTTTGCGTCGTCCACTAAACAAGATAATGACGAATTACAAGCTTCTTATAATATTTCATTATTAATCGCAAAAGCAGGAAAACCACACAATTGGTGAGGAATTAATCTTGCCGGCAGTAAAAGAAGTAATAAACACTGTGCTTCATAAGCCAGCGTCAGATATCATCAGGAAAATTCCTTTGAGCAATAATTCAGTGCAAAGAAGAATCGATGAAATGGCTGAAGACATTGAAAAATCATTGTGCGATTATTTGAAGACTTGCCAATTTTTCATTCAACTCGATGAATCAACTCTCCCAAATAATGAAACACTACTCTTATCATACGTACGATTCATAAAAGAAGAAAAAGTTTGTCAAGAATTATTATTTGCTAAAAATTTGGAAGCGGATACAAAAGGAGAATTTATATTTAATACCATGAATAAGTTTTTTCAAGAGAAAGACATTCCTATTCATAATATTTTGTCTGCTGCTACTGATGGTGCTCCAGCAATGACAGGGTGCCACAAGGGTTTCATAGTGCATTTGAAACAAGCAGTACCAAATGTACTCACTATACATTGTGTTCTTCATCGTCAACATTTGGTTGAGAAGAATTTAGGTGAATGCCTGCATATGTCACTCCATTATGTTATTAGAGCAGTCAACAAAATTAGAAGCAATTCATTGAGTGACAGATTGTTTAGCCAACTTTGTAGTGAAAACGATGAAGATTTCAATCGTTTGCTGCTTCACACAGAAGTTCATTGGCTATCAAAAGGTATTTGTCTGAATCGATTTTACAATCTGTTTGATTCAGTACTAGAGTTCCTAGAAAACGGACACGACAGATTGCGGGCCAACCTGATTACATCCAAAAATGACATCGCTTATTTGAGAGACCTCTATAAAATATTTAATGAAGTCAATCTACAATTACAAGGTGATGAATGGAATTTAATTAAAACAAAAAATGTTACTGCCACTTTTGTGGGGAAACTTCTTCTGTTCAAGCGGAATCTAGGCCGAGGGGAATATAGCCACTTTTCAAATTTATCAGCAGTGTCTCTCAAAAAGGAAGATTTACTTACATACTGCCAACATTTGGAGGTTCTCCATGCTGATTTTAATGAGCGATTCAAGGATATTCTAAACATGAATATACCAAATTGGGTTCTAGATCCTTTCTCACATGCAAACACAGCAGGATCATCAAATTTAGAAGAGGAACTCATAGAACTCACAACAAATTAGCATTAGCATTAGTAGAGGCATTTGATGCAAGAAAGCAAGCTTATGCAGCATCAGCCAAAAAAAAAAAAAAAACCCACTTCCACTTCACACCTCTGTTCGTTCAAAATACCTGTACAGCTGAGCCTTAAACTTATTTAGGCTATCAACCTCCACTACAAGGGATGGAAATGAAGTAAAAATAAAATTTAAAAGTGGATACCAAGAGTTCTGGCTTCAGAAATCAATGCCGACACTGTACCCTGGATTATGGGAAATTTTATTTTATTTCCATCTTCTTATTTGGCTGAGCATGGGTTTAGTGCTGTAGCGAATTTACTATCTAAGAAAAGGAACCGATTGCATATAACTGAGCGTGACGATTTACGACTGTTTTTAACGAAAGTTGAACCCGATATTAACAAACTTTTAAAAATGGATCAGGCTTATCCTTCACATTATTTTGTTATTTTTTATTTGTATTTTTACTTTGTAAGTTTGAAATAAACAATTTTCTAATACATTTGATTGTGTTTTAATTATTACAATAAGATTCTTACTAATGTAATACAATCTCCTAATATGTATTCCGAATTTTCATATTTAAACCATTGTATGAAACTGTGCATAATGTTATTCGAGCATACACTTTACAATCTTTACATATGGGCTATGTTTCATCAAAATCAGAGTAGCAATAACTGTGTTCAAGATGAAGCACATATTGGCCACTACTTTTTCAATAATTTAACGGCATAATGTATCATTAGTTGCTATTTACGTCGAAAATATCAAACGGCTTGAACGCGGAAAACTGTTATAATGGGGGGCGTTACAAAATTTATGTCTTGCAAAGTGGGCGGTGGCCCAAAAAAGTTTGGGAACCTATGGTATAGAGCTAAGATGAAGCTCTGTGCCAAATTTCATTAAATTTGGTCCAGTAGAAGATAAAAATTATTGTTTCCATCATACAAGTATGATTGCAACAATACAAGTGAAAATAATTCACTTCTGGCGGAAGCTGAAGATGACGTCACTTCGGTAATGCTTTTTGCATGACAGTTTCTTGTTAAAAATTTTTTGGAATAACCCCAGTAAAAACGTTTTTAATGTCAAAAAGAATGATACATATTCATGCCTCACATGAATATGAGTCTTGAACAGGTCCACTGCACTGAACCAACTCCCGACACACAGCTGCAATAACTGAAACTGCACTTGAACCTGACTTGCATTGTATCCACAACCCAACTTTTGATTGATATAATCCTGTTTGTCCTGGCTTAAACAGCGCTTGATGACTTTGTTCAGTTCCTACAGCTCTTACTCCTCAATTTATATTATTGCAAAACACTCTAAACCATCTACAATCTTCTGTAATATTGAAACAACACTCCCACTTTCTAGAATATTCTAGAACCATCTATAATATGCTGTCACATTTAGGAATCTTCAACAATGTTTTACCACATTCAGGAGTATCTACACCTTTCTGGAATATTCTTGAATATGCTAGAAATTACTTAAATATTATTTAAGTTTTTTAATTTTCACACATAACAGACAATATTTAAATAAAAACTTTGAAAATTAAGGAAAAGGAAACATGATTCTAAAGTTTTAGGCAGAAGTGTACATAATGCATTATGTCCTGGATGTCTAGATAGAGTTCTGAATTCATGGTTTTGTTCAAAACAACCAATGGTCCAGGCCAAACTATGAAAAACAGCCCTAAACCATCATGCTGCTTCTGCCAAATTTCATTGTCAAGATCATACAGTCTGACAGGTAGATTTCTCCAAGTATTCACTACACACAGGCACAACTATCAGACTGACAGATCATGTACCATAACTTGTCACTCAAAAGCACAGCTTTCCACTGGTCTAAGGTCCAAGAATGGTGGGCCTCACACCAGGCTACACAGTGTCTAACATTAGCCAGGGTGATTAATGGCTGCACAACCATAACATGGTAACCTATATCATGCAGTGTCCTGCACATTGTATTGGTATATCCCAATTGTCTTACTGAGGGCCTGCCTACTGCAACCACATGGACCTGTGTTTTGAGAGGACAATCATTTGCAGAGCTCTCCTGTTCATGTTTCGTCAGCTTTGGAGGTTTTACAGGTCATTTCGTGACAGTTTCAGCACTGGTCTGCTTCCATTTGCTGATCACATCACCAATTATCAACATAGGGATCGATGTGCCATTGAAATGTCACACACTAACTGACTGCTTATGTGGCACCCTATTATTGCTCTGTGCTGGATGTCTGTTAACTCTGTTGATCACGACATCTTGTATTCACAATCACACTAGTCTCTTTGAAGGCCTATGAGCATATTTAAAGTTGTGTCAAACACATGTGCTTGGATAAGATAACTATCAAGGGAGTCGTGTCCAGATATTAATGGTAGGGCAGCATATATTTTACATATGTTGCATATATCCCAGTTTGTAATGCTTTTTTTTTTTGAGTTAACATTTTATTTTTTTGAACACATCCTCTCATACCATTATATCTATGGAAATATCACTCAAAAATTTATGAACTTTTGCTTTATGAACTATTTTTTCAAGTACACATAGTATTTGTAAATTGGGAGGTTACTGTACTGTAATAAGCACTGTTTATTTCTTGCAGTGCCTTGTTAATGCATTCTGCTTGTCTACAGCCTTCTTTTGTCAATCCACACCTTAAGTCTAGGTCTCATAACTGTGAAAAATCTTCTTTGGTGCCTACTGGTATACTGTTGTTTCATTGCATTATGGACTGACTTCCAAATAAGGAATCTTTCAGTTTTTTAAATGGTCAGAAGTCTGACATAGCCAGATCTGAAGAATGCAGGCTGCAGTAACATTTCAATCCTCTTGAGATATAAAAAAACCCGCGTGTATACCCTGTATGTACAAAAGATGTTTTATGTGAAAACATCTTGTGTACCCTGTATGTACAAAAAATGTTTTATGTGAAAACATCTCGTGTACCCTATATGTACAAAAGATGTTTTATGTGAAAACAATTTTGACGAAAATCAAAACCATTTTTAAATCGAACAGCTAGAACCAAAGTTATGAACGATGTAACATTTTATGCTCATGCCTGCTACTTACTCTATTGAATCAACGTTAGTAACTGAAGTGAGTATTAGTATGAATGATGTAATGTTTTATGCACATGCCCACTACTTATTCTATTGAACCAGTGTTTGAAAGAGGTTAGTGAAATCCAAGCCAAAAGCCTAATTACCCATTTGATAGTAGCCATTTGTTGAATAGTATGATTGCAACAATACAGGTATTTGTATTGTTGCAATCTGTATTTTCATTAAATTCCATTGTTAGATGCCACTATAGATATTTTCACATTAATAATTTTCTGAGCAATGAAAGGGACTGAATGCCACACTGTCTTTTTGTTCAATGATGCTGAAGTCAAATGCAGGCATCGTTGAGATTATCAAGCAAGCCAACCTAACAAAATAAAGATGTAGGTAGCAATAAGTGAGCAATAATGACAGACTATCAAGATTGTGTAAAATACAAACAGAAAATCAAATACTGGATTTAGCAGTGCCTTCAACCGGCAATGCTGCTGCTCCATCTAACAATAATGTACCTGAAGTGAGTATTAATTATGTACAAAGGAACATTTCTTCAATTGCAGGACAGATGAGTTTAAATGATCAAGCGCCTTTTCCTTACACCGACTACTATTTACATAAGAACGCGCATTAAAAGTTTGAAAGGATATTTATGAAAAATGATTTCTGTTCTGTATGCTACATTTGCAATCGTTTATGGTTTGAAAACGATACAAAGCAACCAGCTGCTAAAGATGCATTTTCCAATGCTGAAATCGACAAGATCCTTGTGTGTAATAGCTACAAATGTAGCAAAACAGAAATTATTTTTCGTAAATACGCGATGGAATTGCATTTACTGAAGTTGGATTTAGTGATGGAGAGGCTTATTTCTCCTCACTTATCGTTGATCCAAATAAGGTGCCTGAGACATGCATACAAACAATATGGCATTCTGGGCCAAGTGATCAATGTGCCTGTTTCAGTCAACACGATGGTCCATGTCCATTGCTTGCCAAGGGAGATTGACTGAAACAGGCACATTGATAACTTAACTCAGAATGCTGTATTGTCCGTATGTGTCTCGGGTGCCTTATTTGTGCATATAAAACACAAGAAAATACACAAGTCCAGCTATTTGATTGGGTTAGTAAGAAAGCGAGTGGTTAACGTGTGGCTTCAATATTTGGTCGACTCTCTATCGATTGTATCAAATCACGATAGATCAGTCATTCTTTGATGACAGTCACTTGAAAATTAATTTGGCTAAAGACGACATAAGCGAAGCGATTCTGATCGAGGAAAGTTTCATTGCCCAACAGCAAACGTTGTAGAGCGGCAATAAATATCTTAGAATCGCCCCAGGAGAAACTAATGAACCACAGATCTCATTATTTGATGAGCACGCAGAGGAACTGTCCTTTCCCAGCATTTATCTTGGACAATTCAGAACATTCAGAGAGAATTTATGTGACTCCATTCATGATGGCAACAAGTGAGCTCAGATGATCTGACCGACTTGTATTACTCCATATCATCTCCTTTATGTAGCAATGAAGGTAATGAGATTGAGAATGAGAGACTCTTTGATGGTGGCTTTCAAATACATAGGTAAAGATACAAAACTGACCCACGAGTAAGTTCGATCCAAAGAATACATTAACAGATGTATTGAAAACAATTTGGCCTTCCTAAGGACAATTCCAAACTTGACCTACTACTGAGCTCAACGTAAGCATGATCTATTCACCATGATTAGACAGCTTGGTAAACCTACAATGTTCTTGACTCTGAGTGTCAATGATATCGGTTGGCTGAACTTGCTTCAGCTTTGTACAAGCTACAGAATAAGGGGTGCGATATTAGTGAGGATGATGCAAGTGACACTGACTTCATGCAGAAGGCAACTCTATTGAATGAGGACACTGTATTCATAAGAAGATTATGAATGTAATCATGAACATACTGCAGTCAAAACATTATAGCTTGTTTGGTCAATCTTACGTGGTCAACTTTTTCAAGTGCATAGAATTTCAACATTGCGGTAGTCCACAGGTGCACATTTTGCTGTGGCTAATAAACACACCCAAAGATCCTTCGGGCAAGAACAAAGAAGACGCCATCGCAATGATCAACAAGTTAGTGTCTGTCTCTACTAGCGAGGCTTCGAGGAGCATCAAGCTTCAAACTCACAAACATACATTCGCGTGTTACAAGAAAATGCTGGTTAAATGACAGTCATGTTGATTTGAAGTATCATTCATGCCTTGTCACATGAATGGTGCTTCAAATCAACAAAATCCTATCAACACATGATTTTGGGACATGGAAATGACATGCAGCAAAATCGTAATTTCCAGTTTGTTGATCGATCGAATCGACAAACCAAAAATGATGTAAAGGGATGTCATTTCCATGCAAAATTGTGATTTTCGGTTTGTCAGTCAAATTGAAAAACCAGAAATTATGTCATTTCTGTGTTGCAAAATCATGACAAATTGGTTTTACTTCAGTCCGAAATTTAGTAGGTGCTGCCAAAGATGTTTTCACATCAAAAATTCCATGACATTCTTGAGCTTGTGAAGTAGTATGTTGTCTAGGCAAAAAATGAAATTGTAAGTGTCAGATGGAGATAAATCTGATTAACTGACCAGTTATTGTAATACCCTTTATAAGAGGATGTTGCAGGATTAACCGTTCTTTATCCCAAAAAATTGCATACTGAACCGTGTTAGCTGATGCAGCTAACTGAAATTTTTTTGGTGAAGACTCAATGTTTACATTGTTTGGATTATCTTTTTTGTCATTCGATTTTACAAAAGGAAGAATGATTCATCCATGGTAATTAGGGATGTGTCAGGATAGTACACTATACAAAAACATAGCTTTAACTGTGTATACAGTAGTCAGGAGGGTCATCAATAAAATGAATGAATTCGAACCAACTAATGCTGATGCACTAGGGCTAACAGAAATGTGATGCACCCAGAAATAGTCAATGATGAGTTTCACTATGGTATGTACAATGTATTTAGGAAGGATAGAGATAATAAAGGGGAGGACAGCAGGGTCATACTTATTATCAAAAAGCAGCCTAAGTGCAAGAAAGTTTACTCAGGTTAAGAAGTTATGCATGCTAATATAGAACCTGGGTGGCATGAATTGTTGGAAGCAAAGTTTAATTAGAGCAGAGGAGTAATCTACAAACCAGAAGATTGTGAAGATTATGACGAGAGCTCTAAATACAAATGAAATGGAGCAAGCTAGAGTGAATGTCTTATTATGGATGATTTCAATTTTCCCGTAATTGAATGCAGCAGGTGAGAGGAAAACTTACTCTGGGGAACAAAATTTTTAAATTAACTAGATGATTGCTATTTATATTAGCATGTTAGGGAAAATATTAGGGTCAAGAATATTCTACATAGGCCATGTTATATCAAGGATCTGGGTATATTCTTACCATGTGTATGCCATATCCAAAAATTTCATTACTTCATACAGCATATTCCCCAAACCTTTTCTTACTATTGAATAAACCATGAATTGTCAAACTAATAGAGTAAGTTTATCTGCAAAAAGATCTAAACCTCCCAAACATTTCCTAGTTCATTTAACAAATATACGTGGTCTCAATTCAAATCTCAACGATGTCCATTGCTACTTGCAGTCTGCCAAACCCCATGTACTTTTTCTGACAGAATATCAGTTATCGGTTGATTCAACTACTGCTCATCTCAGATGCCCAAATTATTCACTGTATGATTCCTTTCACCTCAAAGGTGGTACCTGTGCATATGTCCGTTCTGATATTCCCTGTCAGAGACTTGGTAATTTGGAATCTCCTCTTTTCGATCTTCTCTGGTTTAAAATCTCTCTACCTCACTGTGTCAAATTCATCTGTTGTCCCTACCGTTCTCCCAATTCCACTAATCACTTGGAGCTCTTTGATTTCCTCTCTTTGCAACTTGACTTTCTCCAGTCCAACTTTCTGAACAGTGAGGTAATTTTCCTTGGTGATTTTAATGTTCACAACTCCAGCCGGCTTCTGTTTTCTAGTCACACCAACCCAGCTGGTCGAGATGCTGAGGCTTTTGCAATTACTAATGACCTTGCACAGATTGTTCATTTACCTACAAGAATACCAGACAATTCTAACTATACAGCCAACACGCTTGATCTTTTTATAACACAATGCTTCTAAGTACACGGTCAAAGTGAGTGGTCCTTTAGGCACCTCAGATCACAACTTGGTGATTGTCTCTTCTCCAATGGAGCCCTTATCTCATGGCTATTCCCAACCTCGTGATGTTTGGCATTACAAGAATGCAAAATGGGATGATGTACAAGATTTCTTTTCTTCTTTTCCTTGGTCGGACTACTGTATCAAAACTTCTGATGTCAACATTTGCTTAGATTGTGTCAGTGAAATTATTCTTGTAGGAATGGAATCCTTTATCCCACACTCCACTTTAAAATCTCATCCTTTATCTAAACCAACCTTTGTTTTCCAATATATGTGCTAAGGCCATTCAAGAAGAAGAATGTTGGATATCATAATTGGCTTGTTTCCAATTCTTCAGTTTCATTTTCTGCCTACATGAAAGCTCGCAACAATTGTAAAGCAGTTATTAATCAGTCCAAACTAGATTTTAAAGAGGCTAAGAGTAGAAAACTTGTTTCTTTCCCTAATGGTAGCCAAGCATTCTGATCTCTTGCCAAAGCTATTGGCTGCAACTTTTGCACATCTCTGCTCCCATCTCTGTCAAAACCAGATGGTTTTGTTGTCACTTCGGCCAAGGATAAAGCTGACCTGCTAGCATCCCATTTTTCTTCCAACTCATGTATTTATGATCTTGGTAAAACACTTCCCACCATTCCCAACAAGCTCCATTCAGTGCCTCCTGTGGTCTTCCTTAAACAGGATGTCAGAAGGATTTTGACAAATCTTGATGCTAAGAAAGCTCCAGGTCCTGATAGTATTTCTCCACTTGTTCTCAAAATCTGTGCTCCAGAACTTACTCCTGTTCTTTGCCGCCTTTTTTCACTTCCTTATTCCAAAGGTGTTTTCCCTTCTGCTTGGAAATTTGCTCATATCCAGCCAGTTCCTAAAAAGGGTGACAAATCCCTCCCATCCAATTATCGTCCCATTGCAATTACTTCTACTCTTTTTAAAGTAATGGAGAAATCTATTAACTGCCAACTCAAACTGTTAAACTACCTAGAAACCTTCTGTTGTATCAAAGATCGCCAGTATGGATTCCATGAGTGTCAATCCACTGGTGATATTCTGGCCTGTTACCCATTTATGGACAATTTCAATGGAAAAGTTCAGTGAAACACAAGCAGTTGCTCTTGACATCTCAAAGGCTTTCGATCGTGTTTGGCATAAAGGTCTTCTAAATAAGCTTCCCTCTTATGGTTTGCCAACTGTTTTTTGTAATTGATTATCCAGTTTTCTCTCTGATCGCTCACCTAGGGTGATGGTAGATGGCTCTCTGTGTTCTAACTTCTCCACTAATGCTCGTGTCCCCCAAGGTTCAATTCTTCCCCCCACTCTTTTCCTCTTGTATATTAATGACCTTCTTCCATTGACTGGAAATCCTATCCATAGTTTTGACGATGAAAGCACATTGCAATCCACTTTCCATTTTGAGAAACCTTGCCCTGCTCAATCAGCTTCAACCTCTCGAATATCCACTACCAATTCCTTAAATGCCGATCTCCAGGTAATTCTCCAGTGGGGCAAAGACAACTTAGTTGATTTCAATTGTTTTGAAACTCAGTCTTGTCTTATGTCTCACAAAAAAGGATTCTGCTGCTGCTTTGGTGACATTCGGATTTGTAGGCAAGTTGATATATCTTTTTTGGAGATTACCCTGACTTCTAACCTCTCTTGGCACAAGCACATTACAAATATTGCTTCCACTGCATCTAAAAAACTTGGTTTTATCTTTCACTTCGGCGTTACTTTTCTTCAAAACAGCTGTTCACTCCGTACAAATCGCAAATCCGCCCTACTATGGAATATTGTTCCTACATCTGGAGCGGTGCCTCCAAAACCTCTCTCAGGCTTCTAGATTCTATTCAGAAGAGGGCAGTTAGGTTAATTTATGACTCATCTCTAACAGTCTCTTCACTCGCTGTCTCATAGATGTACTGTTTCTGCTGTATGCCTTTTCTACAGATACTTCCATGGGCACTGTTCTTCTGACTTGGCTTCTATAATTCCCTCTCTCTCTTTCAGAACAATCTGAACACATGCCCCCACCAGCCAACATCCCTTTACTGTCCAACTTCAAACTCACAGAACCAACTTTTCATCTTCCTCATTTATTCATTCAACTGCCATTTTCTGGAACAACCTTCCTTCATATGTTTTTCCTGAAAATTACAGTCTACAGAAGTTCAAGTCTAATGTCAACAAATATCTTCTCTCATCTTCTCAACCTCCAACCCAAGCACAGTACTAAGTACTATAGGTTCTAATACCTCTCGTGTTTGGGGTTTTCATAAAAAAAAAAAAAAACATTGATCACCAGCCACGAACCAGTTGACATCATATGGCTGTATTCAAACCATTAGTAGGGACTGTTCACAGAGTTCTGTGTTAGATGATGAGGAGAGCGGTAGCAGTTATTAAAGGAAAAGGAATGGATTTTAACTTCGAGAAAGGAGACTATAACACTTAAGGTGCTATGTGGCTTCTATCCATGAGGAGATAGCTCATGGAGTGCAAATATTAGAATTATGGTATACCTTTAAAGCGATATTCACAGAAGCCTTAAATACATATACCATTAAGGAAATACACCACAAGGAGGATTCTGAGATGGATGTTTAATGAACCAGCTAGTTTAATAGAGCAGACAAAAAAACCATACAAAAATTACAGAACAATAAAACAGAACAGCTACAACTACAAATTGATCTTTAATAATACCACAGAAAATGTTAGGATGGCAAAGGTAGGTTATGGGAAATCATTGGTTAAGAGACAGAGAAAAAAGTGGGGACAAGAGATTTTTACATATGTGAATACAAAAGAGAAAAATGGATAAGACTGAACACTTGTGTAATGGTACTGGTACACAGTATCAATATTTACAGAAGAAAGATCCTTTGTGGTGAAAAAACCGTGCAGATGAAGATGGAAAGCATGAAATTAGCAATATTGAAATTTTAGAAGATTATCTATTAGGAAAATGTTTGAGCTAGGGCTTACAATACCGAGATCCCAGGATCCCAAATACTGGGATCGCGATCGTTTATTCCAGGTATTTAAATACCGGTTTTTCAGTACTAATTTCAAAAATAATTGTTTATGATTTATTCACATAAAGGTTATAAAATCAGCAACAATCAATCATTAATCTGGTTTCCTCGGCAGGCTTAAATGTCAATCCCTTTCATGGTGTTTATAGTGGCATAAACACCGTGACTCCTCAGCAGGCTTAAACATCAATCCCTTTCTTTCATTAATACGGACACAGTGCCATAAAAAGTCAACAAGGTAATATTTTATATTTTTGATTAATTTTGAACTGTTAATTTAAATTAATTTTATATTTACAGGCCCAATAGACACAAAAATGTCTTCACAGAACACAGAAATGGAAGTGATAAGTCTTCAGTGTGGTTTTATTATTTGATAGAAAAAATGGTCAGCTAGCACAATGAAAAAAATGTTCAAAAGAAATTTGATGTGGTAAGGGATCTACAAGTGGGCTCCATATGCATTTGAAGACAATATATGCTATACATTTAAGAAAAAGAGATGTGCAGGCATCTAATTTAGAGAATGATGAACATGAACTTATAACAAAAGAGGCTAAGCTGAAATTTTTATTGACTGATTTTAAATTCACAAACCCACTTGTGAAACATGCTATCAAAAGAATGCAGAATCAGCAGAAAGTGCAACAAGTTCATGACAAACATCACTGATCTTCTAACATTTTTCAAATAGAAATCAAGAGCGATAAAAGAGAAAAACTGTCAGAAGTACTGGCTCATATTGGCAGCTTATGATGGCTTGCCATTCCATCTTGGCAGAGGGTTTTAGTGTTTTACACAAATCAGCAGTAACCATTATAAAAATAGTACTGGATTACAACAGTCATATTTGAAAAATGGTAGTAAATGAAATAGCTCAACTTAAGATTTAGTCCGACTTTTGACGAGTGGACATCAGTATGCAATAGACAATATTTAAATATAAATATTCACTCTGTTGGGGGAATTTTGTGTAATATTGGACTAGTGCATGTGTACAGTAGTATGCCAGCAGAGAATTGCTTAGATGCAAAAAAAAAAAAAAAAAATAGGTGAATATAGTCTGTCTTTCTAAAGATGTAATTTGTGTAACAACTGATGGTGCATCAGTTACAACCAAATTTAGTAAAGTAATTGTTACTGAACAGCAACTTTGTTTGATTAAGTCAACAGTAAATTAAGAAAAATTTTGGAATACTGGTATTCTGGTTTCATAAATTAAAAATACTGAAATACCAGTATTAAGATTTTGACAGAGCGAGAGCAAGAGAGAGAGAGAAAATCTTTATTGCAACTGATTTATTTATTTCAATAAATCTTTATTGAAAATATTTGTTGCAATAAAGAGAGAAAATCTTTATTGCAACAAATAAAGAAAGTTTATTGCAATAAAGAAAATCTTTATTGCAATCTTTATTGAAAATCTTTAATACAAAGAACATAGATATAAATGAAGTTGCAAGTGTCCTGTCATGGCCAAAAGTTTGAGCCTAAAAGTGAGTAAGGCTCCTGGAGTTGATGGCATATACCCAGTAATTTTGAGGAAGGCAGCAAAAGAGTGCACTTAACCATTAAGGTTAATTATGAGGGTTTACTGGACAGGAGAAATTCCCTAGGAGTGGAGAAGTGCCAGTGTACTGCCAACACATAATGGTTAAAAGGTCTAAGAGTGATGTGGGTAACTAGTGACCAGTTAGTCTGAATTCAGTGGTTTGGTTTGGTTTGGGTTTTACTGGTAGATTAGGGAAAATGATGGAAGCAATGATCAAGAATGTAATATGGGATCATTTAGCAGAAATGAACACTGAAGGAAACACAGCATGGTGTTGTAAGGGGAAAACCATGTCTAATTTAAATCAACCTGGTTAGCTGTTTTGACAGAGTTGTTCATTAGCTGAATGTAGGAAATAATTTCAACACTGCAACACTGTTTACTTATATTTCAGCAAAGCATTTGACTCAGTCCTGCATGAAATTTTACTGTACAAGCTGGAAAATGTTAAAATTCTAGGAAAATATCCTTAGATGAATCGTGGGATAGCTCAGAGAAGGAGCCATACAGTTGTAATTAATGGTTATCTTTCAGACTGGGTTAAAGTAAGAAGTGGGGTTTCCCAAGGATCAGTATTGGGACCACTGTTTTTGATTTTCTTAAATGACATTGATGAAGGGACAGAGGGTATGACATCAAAATTTGCAGATGTTATCAAGCATTTTCTTTTTAATTTTATAATGTTATCAAGCATTTTCTTTTATGTACTCAGAGCTAGAAGTAATAAATTAAGATTATAGGGAAGACTTTTAAACTGATTGCAGGAAGATTTCTTTTTTCCAGCAAGTTGTTAATTACCGCAATAGGTTGCCCCCATGGGTGATTGAAGAAAAATCAAATGTCAGCTGGATAGATACCTACATGAGGAAGCCAAATAGGTAGTTTATTTTATTTTATTAATTGTCTGTCATGCCCTGCAAACTTGCAGGGCTTAACATGTATCCAATTGAATTTGCTTTCCTTATCCAACTTCTGCAAAACCCAGTGCACATACAAATTTAACATCCCAAACTCTTCATAGATAATACAGAAAGCTGTTCTGTGGAAAAGACCATCATTACACAGATTACCACAACTATTAATTACCTGTCATCACGATCAGTTTCCAGCAATGTTTCCACGTGTTTGTGATGATTAGGGTCTACAAGTCAGTAATTCATCTTGAATTGACTTTCAGGCCTTACAAATTCACAAATCCACTATCAAAAGAATGCAGTCAGCAGAAAGCACAACAGTTCACGATGAATGTCACTGACCTTTCCACATTTTTCAAACAGAAATCTCATAACTGCTTGCTATTCTTCCTCCAAAAAATTTATGGTTTCAGAATAGTCCCTGAAAAACACACCTTCGGAAATGCTCTCTATATACAAGTGGTGCATACATAGAGCATTCCCACTTGCATTGAATGCAGCCAATATTTTAAGGTGATAACCGATGGTTAGAGTATCTTCTGGTAAACCAGGCACCCACCTGGGAAAAATAAAAAAATGTTACTTTTGAATTACACCTTGCATACAAATATACACTGATGAGCCAAAACATTATGACCAGCGAGTCGTTATGCAAATCGAAGCAACTGCAGGTGAACTACGGCACATGCATGGGTCAGGACACTATATAAAAAACACCTGATACTGAGCTCCGTTAATCAGTGTTAGTCATTCTTCAGATGGGAAAGGCAGTGCATTTAAGCAAGTTTGACAAAGGCAAATTATAATGGCCAGACGACTGGGTCAGAGCGTATCTGAAACGGCACGGCTGGTGGGGTGCTCACAGTCAGCCGTGGTTAGTATCTACTGAAAGTAGTCCGAGGAGGGGAAACCTGTGAACTGCTGGTGAGGTGTTGGACAACCACGGCTCATTGATGCTCAAGGTGAGTGATGGCTCTCCCAGATGGTACGTGGCAACAGAATGGCGACTGTCTCTCAACTAGCTGGTAATTGGAATGCTGGTGACAGGAGTAATGTGTCACAACACACAGTACATCGAACCCTGCTGAAAATGAACCTATGTAGCCGCAGCCTGCTTTGAGTGCCCATGCTAACCATGGTTCACCGGCAACAGTGCCCACAATGGGTACGCAAGCATCGAAACTGGACCTTGAGGGATTGGAAGGTCATCTGGTCCGATGAATCACATTTCCTGTTGCACCATGTGGATGGCTGGGTACATGTGCGTCGTTTACCTGGGGAAGTGATGGCACCTGGATGCACCGTGGGATGAAAACAAGTCAGTGTCATGCTTTGGGCGATGTTCTGCTGGGATACCCTGGGTTCAGTCCTCGATGTGCCGAGCACTCTGACGTCTACCACCTACCTAAACATTATTGCTGACCAGGTACACCCTTTCATGGCAACAGTCTTCCCCTCTGGCAGTGCCATCTTTCAGCAGGATAATGCATCATGCCACACCGCACAGATTGTTTGAGACTGGTTTGTGGATCATGAGGAAGGCTTCCAGGTATTGCCCTGGCCTCAATTCCCCAGACATCAATCCAATTGAGCATCTGTGGTTTGTGTTGGAACAGCAACTATGATCTGCGGTCTCTCAACTACGGACCTTACAGGAGTTAAAGGATCTGATGGTTACGTGTTAGTACCAGATACCACAAGACACATTTAGAAATCTTGTAGCGTCCATGCCTTGCCAGGTATGAGCTGTTTTGGCTGCATGTGGAGGACCAACATCACATTAGGTAGGTGGTCAATGTTTTGGCTCATCAGTGTAAATAAAAAAGATATAAAAAAAACTATACCTATATAAGCAGTTTAATTCTGTATTACATAATCAAAGTACATTTTAAATAATTTAAGTAATTACCTGTATAAAGGAATTCTATTTGTCCACCAGGGAAGTACTCTAGCAATTGAGTCTCTCATCTGTGGTTGCCAGCCCAGATAAAAATAGGTGTCATGAGCAAATTTCAAAGCTAGAATATCAGTAGGGTGATCAAGCAAAATATCTTCCCATACAGTGGTTGCTTTACATAAATCACTACAAAAAGGACAATACCAGATTTCATAAAAAAATACCAGTACTTGAAATTTAAATATTTACTGAATGGTAAATATGCTCTTCATTACTAAACTGTGTTTTTAAATTTTTATACTGCAGGTGTGTGTGTGTGTGTGTGTGTGTGTGTGTGTGTGTGTGTGTGTGTGTGTGTGTGTGTGTGTGTGTGTGTGTGTGTGTGTAGGAAACAAATGTAGGAACATATAAATACAGAAAATAACAATGGACCCAAACACTGAATCCTGAGGAACTCCATTAATAACATTAGTCCACGATGAGCAATGTCCATTGATTACCACTCTCTGTCTTCTCCCCCTCAACCATCCCTTTATCCATAGCAGCAATTTGCCTCCAATGCCACACTGCTCCAATTTGTGCAGCAGTCTTCCATGTGCAACAGTATCAAAAGCCTTTCTAAGATCCAAATATATAATATCAAAGTTATTCCCTGCATCCAGTTCTTTTGTGACTGCATCATAGTATCCAATCAAATTGGTCAGGAAGACTTTCCCTTAACAAAACCATGCTGTGTCCGAGCTATAACTGAAGTCTTGTCTAGATGATCCTGCAGTGCTTCTTTAACCAGTGCCTCCATTAAAGGAAAAGGTAGTTGATAATCAGTAATGAAAATTGTATGTGAATTTTCTTTGGCCCAGAGGATACAATGAGTGTTTCAAGAGTTGAGAATTCCATTTCTTTTAAACATCATTCATTTGTAATTATAATATGGTTGAGAAATTAAGGATCACAAAATGGGCCACTAACATAAGTTTCTGCATTTATTCATATTGTGTGCCAACACTTCTTGAACAAGCATGCCATGAAATGGATAAAACTGCTTTCCATGCAATGTTCTCCATACACTTGCAGATGAAACACTTACATAACCTGAAAACCTACTGTACTTGTGGTAGGAGGATACTGGCACAGGACAGAGTATTTGCTCTTCATTGTTTGCAGTCCAAAAAGCTCCTCTACTACCAGCATTCATATGTAATGGTTTTAGCATACTTGTTTCTCTAAGTTCTCTTCACAGCAAATGTTTTATGATTTGATGGTTGTCAAGCTAGAAATTTTTTGGGCATATCTGAAAACAGCAACTATGGAATTCTTATGAACCTCATCATAAATTAAAATCGTAACAGTTAACTTGACAAAAGTAAAGACTTATATACAGTCATTGTGGAACCTGAAACTGAAATAACAGAAAAGGTGACCCTAGCAGTTATTTGTTGTTATTGTTATTTGGTTTTTAGGAGCATTAGCAACTAAGGCCATATTGCTCCGTGGAATATGCGGTGGTCATTCCGACCTTTCCGCATCCTCTGTATTTGGTGGTGATGGGCTTGAACCCCGGTCTAATCAAGACGCGTGTGCTATGCACTGCTGCTCCTTCCCACCTGGCTACAGAGGCGCCGACCCTAGTAGTATATACACTGTTACACTGGTTACTCACAATTGAATTAGTATGATTTATGTAGCTGAACACTATTCATGTCAGTGTTGGTAAGTATATTGTGTACTGTTTAAAGCCTGTTTATATTTTTCTGACATAAATTCAACCATAGTTGTTTTGCCATTTTATGTACATTAATCATATTGTACATTTTATGTACATTAGTCATTACAGACCTGTTAAACTAACAAGTCTGTAATTACCATGTCACCCTTTGTGAATTGGGAATACGTTCGCACATTTCCAGTCTGCGGGGAACTCCCCTGAATCCAAGGATGCTCTCATAATTATAATTAGGGGTTTGCTTACTTCCTTTGATGGCAGCTGGGATTGGAATAGACAAATTTCAATAGGCATGAAGTCTTTGTGAAGAATTTATCTATTCTGTACTGTTTTGTCATTTGTTACTGTTTTTAAAATAAAGTTGTTTATTATATTTAGTTTAATTTTCACTTGTTTGTGGTTGTTTAAGTTGTAAACAGAAAAGTCCCATCAGTTAACAAGAAAATTTCTTTAATCAGCTGTTGTTTGCTCCTGCACCAAAACAACTTAATCTAAAACCATCTATTATGTCTGTAAACTATGTATTTTATTACTTGTTTGCCTGTTTTTTCTGGATGATAAATCTGAGTTATAAATCTCACAAGTTAACAAGAATATTAGTTCTTTAATTAGTTGTTTGTGTCTGCATCAAAACAACTTAAGCTATTAAGGGTCAATCTACTGTGTCCATAAACTGCATGTATTTTATGACTGGTTTCCCTGTTTTAATGGAAATTAAATCTTGGTTTCTAGAGAGGAAAACTGCAAACCTTGCCCAAAGTCATTTAACTTCGCATTGATGTGACTACAGGTCAAGTCCTCATGCTGTGTTACCTACAATGAATTGAACTGTAGCTTTGAGATCACAAATCAGTAGTACTGATCTGCTGTTTTTTTTCTCTTCCTTTTATGTTTTCTTTTCTTATGTACCACTCTGGCTATTCACCACTGTTCCCAGATAAAGTTTTTAATAACTAATTAAAAATATATAACTATTTTTCTTCATTTTTCTGAGGATATTATGTGGTTTTTATAATTTTGGCATATCACGGAAATATTGGGGCAATATTTTTTTTGTCATTCCCTAGTTACGCAAAACTTGACTTATGTAAGAAGTCCGGGAACGTATCTCTTACGTATGTCGGGAACTTACTGTATTTTTGGAGTAACCGGGAAGTGATTATCCAGGAATTTTTTTTTTACCATCTATTGTGGAAAATTGAGTCTACTGTATATTGTGCAAAAAGGATAGGCAGAATAGGACCAGGGTATGTTTGCCAGGGGCAAAATTTTATGATGTTGTAGAGCAGATATCTTTTAAGGGCACAAACGGTGATATTGTTGTACATGTTGGCACTAATGACATTAAGAGTAGGAGATCTGCGGACTAACTTAACAAGTACAGGTCAAAGTCAAAAAAAAAAGTTGAGTCAGGGTTAAATTTGAAAGTGTCTGCAATTCTGCCCAGACACAATAGGAGGGAGTATATGATGAGAGCCTTGTCAATAAATTCAGTCCTGGAAAGATTGTGCAAGGCTTATGGGGTAGAATTTTTCTTGGCATGGTCTGTGCTTGTTAACAAGAGAGACTGCTTCTACAGGGATGGGATACACTTAAATATAAAGAGTGCAAGGATATTTGCTGATGCTATCGAGGTAGTATTAGGTGGGTCAGAAAACTGCTAGCTTGGGGAGGATTCACAGACTAATAGATTAACAGTAGCTGCAGGAAGAGGTGAAAGTGATTCTCGCTCTGCTTCTATGGAATGAGCAGTAGTGTGGAAAGCAAGGTGGCTGGGGATTTCAAGGAATGCTGGGATCATCATGGAACAAGTAAATACATGAGCTGTGTTAGAGCAACTAAGAGTAAGAACAGGTGCATGTATACTAATTCTAGGAGTTCAGTAAATAAATTTGATGAATTTGAGTTGCTGGTCAGGACATCAAAGGCAGATATTGTTGGAATATCAGAGGTCTGGAATATAGGGATTAAAATGTGTACAGAAAGGACAGGATAGGAAGGGTACAATGAACAACTGATAAGTACAATGAACAACTGATAAGTACAATTAACAACTGTACAGAGAAAGAGTGGGCTAGTAAATCAGATTGTTTTATCAGAAAAAAATCACATGAGGTTAGAATTGCACACAGCAAACTTAACCACATCAGGAAACATTCTGGTACACAGCGGCAATTCCCCTGATAGTAGTTTTTTGGAACTAATGATTTTTCCCCCCTTACACATCCCTTTCTGTACGAGTTGAATAGTGTCCATTCCAAATTTAATTTTCCTGCAATTACATTTTTTCACCTATAGCCAGCTGAAATGGCACACTAATTTATAATCATCATATATAAAAAAAAAAAAAAAAAGCATAAAGCTGTAAAAAAAAAAAAAAAAAACAATAGCCAAAATATTGTGGCTGTTGATTTTTACAGGTTATCTATTACTATCATAACTTAAGCATTAAAGATTGCTAATTACAATTTCTGTTTAAGATATTCTAGTAACTTACCCATAAGCCCAAAGTTGAATAGCTTTAACATGATTTTGCTCTCTCTTTGAAAGTGAAGAAGCTTGTGCTTTCATCAGTAATTCCATATATGATATCTCTGATTGAAATTCTTTGCACAACCTTGTAGTGCAGCCTGTTCCCATGACTTCAAGTCCAATTTTAAGGGCATGGCCCATTACTGCAATGAAACACTAGATTGTAAAGGATGTATTTTTCAGAAAATATAGCTAATCTCAAAGGATTCATTTCATACACCATGGAATACTGAACCTTTTGTAGAAATACTGCATCTGCAAAAAATTTGTTACATATATTTCAAAACAGTTGCCACAAATTTTGACATCTGATGGGGTAGGTCACTAAGACTCTTAGTGGCCTGCTCCAAGCAAATATCACATCGAACTATGGAACCATTAGGAAATGTAGCATTGCCATTCCAAACAGCAATATGATGAGTGGGTAGTGTAAAGTGGGATGAACATCTTCATTGGCAAACAATGCAAATTTCATGTCCTAGATATATATTCTCTTTTATATGTTACATTACACTTGTGTTCAATTAATATTATGCATTATAAAGATAAAAAATTTCATTAACTCACACTAGATATGACTGTATATTGTCAATAAATTAATGCATGAGGGCTGCTCAATAAAGAATGATCATAATTTTTTTTTCATGGCATATTTTGATGGTCCTTTTCAAAGTAGTCCCCATATGATGAAATTCACTTAATCCAACATTTCTCCATTCTTCAAAAACATTGTTGAAGCCATTTTTTGACATGCATTTGAGAATCACCTCTGATGTCTTCTACAACTTCTTCTGACAACTGGAAACGTTTCCTTGTAGCTCCTTTAACTTTGAAAATAATAAAAAAAAAATTGCAGGGTGCAAGGTCAGGGTGTCGGGTAGATGAGGAATACATTTGACATTAATACCGGCTAATTACTCAATGACATTATGAGCAATGTGAAGTTTAGAATTGTCATGATGCAGCATCTACCCACCTTCATGCAGTTGTTATTATTATTGTTATTATTTGGTTTTTAGGAGCATTAGCAACTAAGGCTATATTGCTCAGGGGATATGCGGCAGTCATTCCCTGACCTTTCCACATCCTCTGTATTTGGTGGTCACGGGCTTGAACCCCGGTCTAATCAAGAAGCATATGCTATGCACTGCTGCTTCTGCCCACCTGGCTATGGAGGCGCCTCGTGCAGTTGTGTCGTCTGCGACAAATGTGATCCCACAAAGTGTGCAGTACAGTTCTGTACTAAGGTCCCATAACAGTCATATGACATGGCACAACATGCTGGTAAACCATTCCTTGAATGCCAAAAAAAAGAGATGACCATAACCTTTCCTGCAGAAGCTACAACCTTTGCTTTTTTTGCATTGGCAATGATGTAAACTTCCAAACAGAGCTTTGCTGCTTACTCTCTGGGTCAAAATACGGAAGCCATGTCTCATTCGCTGTTATCATCTTGTGCAGACCCTCACTACCTTATGCAACCATCCATTGCAGCCCCTGACAAACCTCCATGAGGACTTGCTATTGCTCAGGTGTGAGTAGTCTTGGAATCCAGCATGCACAAAGACGTGTCATATGCAAATAGTCATGGAGAATACTGTGCATGCATCCTACTGATATTCTCAACATCTCTGCCAGTTGCTTTACTGTTATATGATGATCTTCTCTCACAATTACAGAACCAGCATTTATGGTTTCTGTCATCACATCAATGGTTGGAGCTCCAGGACTGCCAATTTTTGTGACTAAATTATGTCCATCTTTAAATATTCTAAACCACCTGCCATTATATGGAAGGGCAGAGTCACCATAAACCTCATTTACACTTATTTGAGAGCAGCACTATTCCTTGAGTGTCACATCCATTGTCACACAGGTGAAACTGAATGGGCATAAATTTGACAGACTAAGTTCACACTATGCACACGAGTCAACTGCACAGTTGCTACATGATGCAGCTAGGGTTGGTCAAATTCCATAGCTCAGTTAAAAATAGCAAGCAAATGGTTGTTCAAGAAAAATCATGATCATTCTTTATTGAATAGCCTTTGTAGTTTATTGACAATATAAAATAATGGTAGCACTGACATTTGATAACAAGACTAAATTCGTGACACATACTGTATAAATCTTAGCACAAAATTACCATATACAATATGTTTCACTGTTTGATGATCAATGGCTGCATAATTATTTAAAGTTGCTTAATTAAAGTGTTTTAGAAAACCCAGCTGAACCCTTAATGCATTATGAAAGAACCATGGACTGAGAAGCTCTTTTCTTCATCATTAATTATATGCAAAACAGCAACATAAAATCCACTGCACTTAGTTAACCTATAATTTAATTATTATTGCTTCAAAGTGTTTAGAGCAAGTTATTTCCTTCACTTATCCCTGTGACCTTATACACTAGTCAGAAAATGAACACATGTATGCATTTCTTATTCAATTTTGTTGTTTTTCTTTTTAATTACTAGTTATTATAGCACTAATGTTTTCTCATATCTTTCATTGCAAATGTACAGCATAGTAGTTTTGTTACACTTATGAGGATTAGTATTCTACCTGAAGGGCAGAACTTAAATCCCAGAAAGTTTTATATCTAAAATTGCAGTGCGTTTTTTTTTTGCCTTTCATGCCTTTGTATTTGAATGTGTAGCTGTGCATATGAATTTTCAAGACTAGTTTGCTTGTTTTTTGGTGGTGGTGGGCGGGGGAGGGGGGGGGAACCTGGAATAACTCACAGCAAAAACTCATCTCTATTTGAGACTTGATAAATCAAATTCCTAGGGTCTTGGCTTCAATGATTCATTATTATTACTTATTTATTTATTTTTTTGAATAAACATGAAAAGCAATAACCTTTCAGGATAGAAAATTATCAAATATGCGTGATATTCAAATTTTGCATGCTTCACAGCACACCAAATTTGAAATAAATTAGGAAAAAATTTGAAAATGAAAGTGAATAATACTATCTGAAACTCATATGTATACAGAATTTTAATTTTTTAAAAATAATCTTCACACATATTAAGCAAAAATATATGCACACATACATGTTTTAAATTTCACGTATTTGTTTAACATTTCTTTAAATTGGAAAATAGAAGAAACTAATAGCTTTATCTTTATATTTTATATCTATAACTTTTTTTAATTTAATAGAACTAATTTTTTTTTTGAAAATGAAAGAGGTAAAAACAGCATAAGTTGTTTATTATAAATTTTTAAATGTTCTCAACTTTTCTATTATTCATTTTGGTAAAATTCTAATTCTTGAAGAGGGATCCCTTGAAGCATGGATGCAGTTTGTGCCTCTTTGTACTACTGTAGCTACACCTGTGAAATTGCATTCAAAGAGATTGTACTAAGATCATAAAATTTGGATGGATTGTGATATCCTACCCTCCCTACACTTAAGCCTGCCCTTTTCATACTACCATCTCTTTGGTTCTTTGATGAATTGCATGACATCATTAAAAATTTGGCAACACCGAAAAGAATGCTGCACAAAAGTGGTTAAACAACAAGGAAAGAGATTTTTACAGAAAAGGAATATGCTTTTGTTTAATGCAGGAAAAAATTTACTCGAAGATAGAAACTACGCCGAAGAATAATTGACTTTATCTATGTTGTAGCTGCATACAGTGAAAACATTTCAGAAGAATATGTATCAATCTAAAGTAATAATTACACGACCATAAATTATACCAGAAAGTATCTTTCTGTTATGATCTTCCCCTCATAAGTTTTAAGAAGCACAACACAAAACAGCAATGAATCTATTTTAAAATGCAAATTCTGTCTAAATTAATAATATGTCAAAGTAACTATACTAATATTGCAAAAGTCTGCTTCTACAAATTTTATTAATTTTTGATGCCTGATAACAAATATTTATAAATCAATAAGGTTTATGATTAGGCCATCAATATTATGAAAAGTAGAATGGCTTCATTCTTTTTGTGTTACTGTGGCTGATAGCATTTAACCTATCTAGTATATGCAATTCTCTTAATGCTTACATTGGAATGAACTTCATTCCTTTTTATCACAAGTTAATTTGATATTGCTTTAGTTTTAAACAAATAGCACTGTCAAAGAGTTCATCTGCTATTTATGTATAAGATGATACACTGATATAATGCTGTTTCAGGAGTTACTGGTCTTTTATCAGATAGCAAGTAGTCTTTAGTGATAGTTCACTGACGAAATAATAATCGAGTCATTTCACCATGTGGCAGATGAAACTAGAACCTTATTTCACCATGTTTTGGTCTTTTCAAACTCAAGAACAGTGGCGGATCATCTCATTCTCTCTTGTGCTAGCCCAAGATAATGCAAGAGGAGACAAGAATGTCCTTTTCTTTTTATAATTTTGAAAGGGTCAAAACAACATTAGCTATTTTTATAATTTTAAAATTATAAACCAATTTGATTGTGAAGCAAACCAAAACTAGAACATAATATAAAGAAGATATTTTGTGATTTCTTTGTTGTTTATTATTTTACTTTAGAAATCAAGGAAGAAAAAAGAAAAATGAAGAAAATTTTCCTTACTTAGTTGGAGTTAATAAAAAAAAGTTTAATTATAATTATTGTTCTTTTTAAATAAATAGGCATTTGGGTGAACATTTTGGGAAACTTAAATATTTCCGCTTGATGCATTAAGGAATTTTGGCAACATTTAGATTTAGGAAGTTTTACCACAAATAAGAAAGAGCTGTCATAATTATGTTGCTCTGTTAATTACTGCCAGTGCATAAGCTGATATATGCAGTACAGTCAAGTAGTTTCCAGACTGGAATTTATTAGGTGCATTGGCCATAGTTGCTGATGCACCTAATAATTCCCTAAGCCAACAACAACAACCCAGACTGGCTGCACAGCACTGCAGTAAATAAATGCAGCATGCTATTGTATCAACTTATATCTACTCTATACAAGTATCAACTTGCGTCTACATACAGTTATTGTTATTTGGTTTTTAGGAGCATTAGCAACTAAGGCCATATTGCTCCGGGATATGCGGTAGTCATTCCCTGACCTTTCTGCATCCTCCGTATTTGGTGGTGACGGGATCGAACCAAGGTTTAATCAAGAAGCGTGTGCTATGCACTGCTGCTCCTTCCCACCTGGCTACAGAGGCGCCTCCACATACATAGAAGCTTGTTAATCATTCAACATATGTTTTGTTGCTGTGTGTGTGTTTGAGATGTATTTATTTTATCACAATTTCTAAGTGTACAAAAATTTTATTTGGAATAGCATGCAAGCATCAAATTTTGTGAATGCTTAAGGAAATCTGCTTCTGAAGCACTGGAAATGAGGCATCAGGCTCATGTAGAGAATTCTCTATTTCATATAAACATATCTCGATGGCATTGTAGGTCCAAAGAGGGAAAAGAAAGTTTAGTAGACAATGAACATGCTGGAAGACCTGTAACTGCTTGTATTCCTAAAAAAATAAAAAAAATTAAAACAACCAGACAACAAGAACACATCAGAACTACTGTGTGACTACCAATAAACTTTCAGAAACTATGTATAAATATAGTGCAAGTGCATCAGAAATACATAGCTATATCTGAATAAATCAGAATATTAGTAAAACGGCATTGTTTTAAGTTATATCTCATATTGTGAATACCTTCACAATGAGTTGCGATGATATTGCACTACTTCGAATAAGTAACGCTTCACCTAAGGAGAAGACAAATGTTACTTATTCTCAAATGGGTACCACCACCCAGACGGCACTGTTTCAGGGCTATTTGGCCCTTCTTTGGTGGGTGGGTGGGTAGGTACCCGAGTGATGCAATAATGGCAAAACAGTTATGAAGTATAACTCCACAATATGAGAGATGCCTGATGGCGTATCGTGCATTTAGACTCAAGCATTTAGGGCATAAGCCTCAAGCTACGGAGGAGTCTAGACTATGTATTTTCCTTAGGTGAAGCGTTACTTATCTGAAGTAGTGCAATATCATGGCAACTCGTTGTGAAGGTATTCACAATATGAGATATAACTTAAAACGATGCGTTTTACTAATATTCTGATTTATTCAGATATAGCTATGTATTCCTGATGCGCTTGCACTATATTTATACATAGTCTAGACTCCTCCATAGCCTGAGGCTTATGTCCTAAACGCTTGAGTCTAAATGGCAACACCATCTTGAGTCTAAATGATACAGCATCAGACATCTCTCATATTGTGGAGTTATACTTCATAACTGTTTTGCCATCATTGCATCACTTGGGTACCTACCCACTCACTGAAGAAGGGCCAAATAGCCCTAAAACGGTGCCGCCAGGGGGAGCCTGATGATGTCCGGAGTTTCCAAGAATAGGTAACAACAGCCTTCTCCACTGGAGAAGCGTTGCCTATTCGAGGAGTTTATGAGTTTTTGAGTGGTGTGAGTTGAAGGAGTTATTGTGCCTTTCATTCTTCTACACCGTTTCTTTTCCTCTTCCACTCCTACTATAACTTTCCCTCTACTTTTTGCTTTTCTAAGTCTAATAGGGACAAGTGGATATTCGAGTAGATATTCACATACATACATAAATAGCCCTGAAACGGCACCAGGGGTAGCCTGATGATGTCCGGAGTTTCCAAGAATAGGTAACAACAGCCTTCTCCACTGGGGAAGCGTTGCCTATTCGAGGAGTTTCAGTTTTTGAGTGGTGTGAGTTGGAGTTACTGTCCCTTTCATTCTTCTACACCATTTCTTTTCCTCTTCCACTCCTACTATTACTTTCCCTCTATCTTTTTGCTTTTCTAAGTCTAATAGGGACAACTGGATAGTCGAGTTATTATCCCACACAAATATAAAATAGCCCTCAAATGGCGCCAGGGGAGCCTGATGATGTCCGGAGTTTCCAAGAATAGGCAACAACACCTTCTCCACTTTGGAAGCGTTGCCTATTCATGGAGTTTTTGAGTGGTGTTGTGAATTGAAGGAGTTACTATCCATTTTCATTCTTCTACACCATTTCTTTTCCTCTTCCACTCCTACTATTACTTTCCCTCAACCTTTTTGCTTTTCTAAGTCTAATAGGGACAAGTGGATAGTCGAGTTATTATCCCACACATATACAAATAGCCCTGAAACGATGCCATCTGGGGGCCTGATGGCCACTGAGTTTCCTCGAATAGGTAACAACAATCTTCTCTACTGGGGAAGCGTTGCTTATTTGAGGAATATATGAGCTTTGTGTGTTGTTATTTGTTATTTGGTTTTTAGGAGCATTAGCAACTAAGGCTATATTGCTCCAGGATATGCGGTGGTCATTCCCTGACCTTTCCGCATCCTCCGTATTTGGTGGTGACGGGTTCAAACCCCGGTCTAATCAAGAAGCGTGTGCGATGCACTGCTGCTCCTTCCCACCTAGGCTTTGTGTATGAGTCGAAGGAGTTGTTTTTCCTCGAATAGGTAACAACAGTCTTCTCTACTGGGGAAGCGTTGCCTATTCAAGGAATGTGTGAGTTGAAGGAGCAACTGTCCCTTTCTTCCTTCTATGGCATTTTCTTCCTCCACCTCTCCTACTATCACCTTCCTACATCTTTATCTCTTTTCTAAGTCTAATAGGGATAGTATGAGGATAACCGAGAACTTTATCCTATACCATATTTTAAAACGGTGCAGTCTGGGTGGTGGTATCCATCTGAGAATAAGTAACATTAGTCTTCTCCTTAGGTGAAGCGTTACTTATTCGAAGTAGTGCAATATCATGGCAACTCGCGAAAGTATTCACAATATGAGATATAACTTAAAACGATGCTGTTTTACTAATATTCTGATTTATTCAGATATAGCTATGTATTTCTGATGCGCTTGCACTATATTTATACATAGTCTAGACTCCTCCATAGCTTGAGGCTTATGCCCTGAATGCTTGAGACTTTCAGAAGCTTTAAATACTTCACATGGAAGCTATAATAGAATTTTAAAATATGATTTAAATATGTGCATCAGGTTGCTCAGCATGTGATGATTCCTTGGAAGCTTACTGATGCTCAATGCAATGAGCAGATGACAATATGCAGTGATCTCATAATGACATTTGATAACAATCCGTTGTTCCTAGAGTTCATCACTGGAGATAAGACCTGGTGTTTTTTCTATGGCCCCCAAATGAAGCATGAATTACTGATTTGGAATCACTTAATTTTTCACAATCCACAAAATTTTAGCAAGACAGATGGAAAGGGAACGTGATGTTAGAAGTTTGCTTCGACCACCATGGTATTGTGCACTATTAATTTGTTCCTGAAGAAATAAATCACTGTGAATCAGGAAAGGTATATGCAGATATGGTGCCAGCTGGCTGCAAGAGGCAACTTAGCAAAAACATCCAAAATAGTGTGCAATGAAACACCAGAAGTTGTTGCACAACAATAACAATGCACCTGAACACCATTTATTTCTTGTGTAACAAGAGTTCATTAAACACAATACTGTTGCATCACCACACCCCTCTTACTTGACTGATCATGTGATTTTTCCTTTACCTGAAAAGAAACCAATGTTTATGAGGCTGTAATTTCAGCAACAAACAAGAGATTATTGACAGAAGTTACTCTCTGTGCTATCCAACCAAAACAGTTCCAGAACTGCTTCCAGCAATTGTACTAACAGTGGAAAAAGTACATTCCTGCTCAAGGAGAGTACTTTGAGAGAGGTTATGTTTAACATGTAATACCTCAAACTTTTTGACCATACCATGTAGTAAATTTTAATATTTGTATAATATCAATTTTAATATTTATATGAAAATTAATATTAATGACAAATATTAAAATTTAAACATTTGCCATTAATTAATAAATGCTATGAATTCAATTTAAACTGAAGTGTAAAACAATAATGTGATCAGCAAACTTTGCAATGTGGAACATCAAATCTAAAACTTGACCACCTTCAAAAATATCAAAAAAAATTTCTGTTGCTTGTTTTTATTAATATAACACTTTTTATCCATTCTTTTAGATTATATCACATTAATATAATTAGCAGAGATAAAAAGTTACTTAGTAATATAATAAAGAGTTGCTAATAAAAAGTAATATAATAAAGAGTTGTAATATAATAAAAAACACCATGGTGACATGGTGTTTATTTTCTTAAGTTACATACAGTATTTGTAATACTGTATCTGATATTATCACATACAGTATTATATATGAAGTCCTATAATTTCTGCACATTGTATATGCAGGAATGACAAAATCATAACAAAATCAATGCTACACTTAACAGCAGAACACATAAACTAGATGGCACCACAAGCATGGAAAACAGCAGTGAAAAATAATATATATATATATATATATATATATATATATTTGCGCAAGTTCGGAAGAATTTTCAAGATAAATCAGTGATAGACAAGATTTTAAAATATGAATGCACTGGTGATCGGCAAGACCAAAGTGGTTATCAGAAAGCAATTATACATATTTTGGGAAGCAATCAATACATATAGAAATGCCTATTCAAAGCCCTAAGAAATCTGTAACATGCCTCCCCTAATTATTTTTTTAAAGTGAACATCATGAACTTAATGATATGACAATTTCTCTTGTATGGATGAAATAATTTATTCCACATTCCATCTTAATATCTTGCCCTTTATTTAAACCCTGGTTTTCCAATAATCAAGAATACACTGTGGGAAATTGTGAGCATTAGTTTTGGCAAAGCCAAAACTATTGCCCACAATTTTGCACACCTATACTCCCACCTCTGCTAAAAACTGATGGTTCAATTGCCTCCTCAGCTAAAGATAAAACGAACTTACTAGCATCATGCTTTTCTTCTCTTGTATTGACAATCTTGGTAAACCACCTCCTACCATTCCCTTCAATGCCTACTGTGGCATTGAGTGGAATGCTTCTTCCATCAAAAGGATGTCAGAAGAATTTTGTACAATCTTGATGACAAGAAAGGTCCAGATCCTGATGGTATTTATCCACTTATTCTCAAAACCTATGTTCTTGAGCTTACTGCTGTTCTGTGTTGTCTTTTTACACTTTCTTGTTGCACTAGTGTTTTTCCTTCTGCTTGAAAATTTGCTCTTATCCAGCCAACTCCTAAAAAAAGGCAGCAAATCTGTCCCATCCAATTATCATCCCATTGCACTTACTTTTACTCTTTCTAAAGTAATGGAGAAATCGATTAACCACTAACTTCTAAACTATCTCAAAACCTTCCATCTGATCAATGATTGTCAATATGGATTTTATCAGTATCAATCCACTGGTGATATTTTGATTACGTTACCCATCTATAGGTAAATTCAATGAAAATGTTTGAGGAAACTAAAGCAGTTGTTCTTCACAGCTCTAAGGCTTTTAATTGTGCTTGGCATAAAGGTCTTCTTAACAATCTTCTTATAGCATGCCAACTGTTTTTGCAATTGGGTATCCAATTTACTCTCTGACTGCTCGCTCTCTGTGAGTGATAGCAGATGGCTCTGTCTTCTAACTTCTGCACTTGTACTAATGCTGGTGTTCCCCAAGATTCAGTTCTTTCTCCCACTCTTCTCTTCTTTTATATTATTGACCGTCTTCTGTTAACCAGAAATCCTATCCATAGTTTTGCTGATGATAGCACATCAACAAAATTATGGATAGGATATGTATTTCACATTCCAATTTGAGAAACCTTGTCCTGCACAAACAGCTTCAACTCAAATATCTACCATCAATTCATTAAATGCTGACTGTCAAGTAATTCTCCAGGACAAAAATAACTTAGTTAATTTCAATCTTTTTAAAACTCAGTTGTGCCTTGTATCTTGCAAAAAGGAGCCTACAGCTCTTATGTTTATCTTTGATGACATTCATTCATACAAATTCCTCAATCACATGTCTCTATTAGGGATTAGCTTGACTTCTAATCTTTCATGGCATAAGCACATTACAAATATTGCTTCTTCTACACCTAAAAAACTGGGTTTTATGTTTTGCACTCTGATTACTTTTCTTCTAAACAACTATTCATCCTGTACAAATCTCAAATCCACCTTACCATGGAATACTGTTTACACATCTGGGGTGGAACTCCCAAAACCTCTCTCAGGATTCTAGACTCCATTCAAAAACCTCCCTCTTACAAAGTCATCCAAGCTATAATCTAGGATGTTTGGTTTCTGCTGCTTGCTTCTTCTATAGGGACTTTCATGGACACCATTCTTCTGAATTAGCTTCTGTAATTCCCCTCCCCCGTCTGTCTGTCTGTCTGTCTGTCTGTCTGTCTGTCTGTCTCTCTCTCTCTCTCTCTCTCTCTCTCTCTCTCTCTCTCTCTCTCTCTCTCTCTCTCTCTCTCTCTCTCTCTCTCTCTCTCTCTCTCTCTCTCTCTCTCTCTCTCTCTCTCTCTCTCTCTCTCCCCAACCAATCTGAATGTGCCACCAGTACACATCAATTTACTGTCCAACTTCAAACTCACAGAACCAATTTTTTCTTTTTCCTCATTTATCCCTTCAAATTCTGCTTTCTGGAACAAACTTCCTTCATATATATATTTCCTGAAAATTACAATGTACAGAAATTCAAGTATAATGTCAACAAGTATCTTCTTCTGTCTTCTAAACCTTTAACCCATACAGGGCACTAAGTACTATAGGCTTTAATACCTTTTGTGTTTAGGATTTTCATTAAAAAATATATGAAAAGGTGTGTAACTGTATCGATACATAATTTAAGTGAAGCACATGATTTGCAACATTAAAGCAAAATGCAAAACTTTATTTTTGCATTTTATGAATTAGGATCCTATGATTATTAATCAAATTTAGTTCACAGATAACACACATTTCTACCTCAATGACTATTTCAATAAACACAGTACACAATTTAAGAAACAGAAAACCTCACTAGAATCACAGAAACACATTTTATCCAAAAATACAAGCTATGGTATGCACTTATAAGGACTACTGCATCAATCTGTCTTGATGGCAGGGTTGACTAGTGATCAGTATCTGTGGCCTCTTTCACAACTTTGTTCTTGTTCACCAAAGATTAGGATAAATTTGGAATAGATATCTTTTTGCCATGTTGGAACACAGTCCAGCACTAAGGATGCAATGCTGAATTTCCTTCATGAATATGTTCAGCAGTTGTGCAATATCAAACCTATGCAGTTATTTTGCTATCCTGATAATTCTTGCAATACTTTAACAGCAATTCATATAAGACAAGATCACATCTATCAAAATAACCTGCATATGTGAGTTGAGAAAAAAGTACCAATGAATATCCATTAGCTGCAGTTTTGAAAATCTTGTTGCTTATATAGTAGATGCAGTAGAGTAGAGTAGTAGATGCAGATAGTTTAAAAATGTTTTTTTAATATGAATAAAAATCTCCACAACTCTTGTTTTTTTTTTTTGTTTTTTTTCACATCATGCATTCAACATTACATATTTATTATTTTAGGAAATAAATACCATTTTCATGTTGCTTGGTAGACCCAGATAATTAACTGATACAAGGAAATAATCAATTTAAGAAAGAAGGAAAGTGGAAAAATAACATACCAAAATTAGGATCAGCAATATGCATTTTATCAAGTGTTTTTGGAAGACCACCAAGGTTTTCATCTTCGTACCAGCCAATGTACTAGAATAAAAGAAAAATTTACATATTACTTGCGCTAAATGTAAATATAAAAACTAACATTATCATTAACACAGGTAAGTACAACAGTATACAGTCTACATTTATAACATGTTTGAATAGCACATTTAATGAATGTTCTTGTAAGTTAATAAATAATAAATAAATTTTATGAACTTTTACTGAGTTTTTTTATTTTAGCATTAACATAATTTTTATAAATTTAATATGCTGTGTGAAGGACATACACAAGAGTAATACTAAATTCTAAATATTATGAAAATAACAAAAAAACTTGTAAATATTAGGCTTAATATAGAACATTATATTTAGTTTAAAGAAGTTGTACAGAATCACCTATACAAATTCCTCAAATTAAACAATGTAAGTAAAATTGTTTGTCAACATATCAGAGTTTCTTTGATGTTCCTTTTCAAGACTAAAGCATGGCTGTCAGAAAGTGGTAATTTTTATCAGAAAACGAAGCAGGAGATTACCTTGGGAGCAAAGCAGGAAGTTTTTTTAGACTAGTTTTATTGATTAACATAACTATAGTCACTCCCCGACTTACGTAAGGGTTGCATTCCGTGGAACTCTACGTAAGTCGGAATTTCCCTAAATACTTATGCAGCACTCACAACTATGGACGCTGAATTTGATTGAAGCAAAAAAAGAAATGTTCGATGAACATGTAAATAGAATTATTTATTCAATTTTTTTATCTGATGCACAGGAAAAATTACAAAAGTGTACAAAATTACAGTGTGCAATTACAAAAATTTTACTTTTAACGTTATGGAAACCAGCGCAATGCTTGAACCTATTAAACCACCCATTGCTTGCCACGAACTTGGCTTGGGGTTCAGCGTATTTATCACTAATATCTTCACGAATACTTGCTTTTGCTTGAATGGCCATTAGACTCAGGGGCACTTGCTTCTGATTCTGATTTTCCATCCATATTATTAATAGCTTTTCCATCATCGATATAGCATCTGAATGCTGTTTTGTGATCCCTGTTGATCTTAAATGCATTGATCCTTTAACATGTTCTTTTATACGTGCACTGTTCTTTAAAATAGTATTCACTGTTGAAGCAGCTAGACCTAATTCCCTTGCAATAGGTGACAAACTTTGTCCTGCCTTGTATCTCTTAATCATTTTCATCTTCATTTCTAAATCAATTGTTTCATTTCCTAGCACTGCCACCATTGCACTTTCCATTGGTCGCCTTCACTTCATCATAGTAATAAGTAAATAAGATTGAAGAGAAGATTCTGAAAATTTATTTATGTTTTTTATATGATTGAAGATTTCATGGAAGGAGAAACACATTTCACCATAATAACGTAAAATCCCACACAATTCCAGTTATCAGTATTATCGCAACCCATTTATAACAGATTGCACTAACAGAAAAGTCCAATAAACCACAAAGTGCAAATTGTTTTCATTGTTTTATGGGCATGACCTCCAGAAATGTGCTTTAGAAAAATATCATAAAGGCATTTAAAATTTAATTCTTTTAATGGAACATATGATAACGATGAAAGTGTAGTGAATTCTCCAGCCGGACCGCATAGCCCTTCCTCAACAGTAGCATTTGTAAATGTGTTGGTCGCATGTTTTGTTTTTGCATCCTTTAGTTAAAAGTGATTTTGGTGTTGTGCTTATTTGACATAAATTTATATAAAACTAATACAAATTCCATTATAAAAATGATCTTTTAGAGAGGTTTTTTTTTTTTTTTTTTTTTTTAGGAGCATTAGCAACTAAGGCCATATTGCTCCGGGATATGCGGTGGTCATTCCCTGAATGACCTTTCCGCATCCTCCATATTTGGTGGTGACGGGCTCGAACCCCGGTCTAATCAAGAAGCGTGTGCTACGCACTGCTGCTCCTTCCCACTTGGCTACGGAGGCGCCTCTCTTCTTTTAGAGAGATATATAGCTTAGTTATATAGCAAAAATTTCAACTTCTAAGGTCTTGGAACAAATTATTACCACAAAAAAAACAATGTGGTATAGGGTTCACAATTTTCACAATACTGTACCTTCATTTATTCCTACAGGATGCAAAATACATTTCCATATTTTTGTCAATTTGCACCGGCTGGCAAAAACTTGCGTATAGTTAAATTTACGTAAGTCGAGTATTACGTAAGTTGGGGAAGGCCTGTATGTATTTTTTAAAATAAAACACTAGGACAATAACTAAAAATAAGTAAAAAACTAAAAACAAAAAAAGTAAAAAACTGGGGCAATTTATTTTAATAATTTCATAACATAAATGGTCACAATAGGCAATATTTGTAGATTTATAAGTACATAATGTGACGTGCACTTACTGAATCTTACTGAATTTTTTTTTGTTTTCTGGTTAATAATTCTATGTTCACCTTAACACTAAATTATTGTATTCATATTCTTAATAGTTAAAATTATAAAAAATAATTTAAAAATATGTTCATAATATAAATAATCACCACATTTCCAATATATCCAATTTTACATCTGCAATATTTAGTATTTTATAACACAGCTGAATACGAATGCTTCACACTAATTTTTTTTTCTTGACCAACAATACTATACCTATTATAAAATTAAAATTTTTCAATTTGAAATAATCAAAGTAATTTTTTTGAAATGTTATTTTTTAACCTAAGCAGTTTGTGCTGATTTTCACAAACTAAGATTTAACACCTATAAAACATGGCTACATATTATTATCTTATGAAAATTCATTCCAAAAATTCTTATGAATTTTTGGAATGAATGATCCATTCATTCCAAATGTTTGTCTAGTTCTGCCTTGATTTTATTTAAGCTATCAACTTCCACAAAAACAGACAGAAGTTGGTTCCAGCAATCAACTACCCGCTGGCTAAAGGCAAACTTCTGCACATCTATTCTACAGCTGTCTTTCCTCAGGTTGAATCTATGCCACCTCAGGTTTGTAATCTGAGCAAGAGGAAGAATCCCATCAGTATTGAGCTTGCTCAATCCATTCAAGGCCTTATACACCCAAGCATTTAGGGCATAAGCCTCAAGCTATGAAGGAGTCTAGACTATGTTTATACATGGCCTTATACACCTCAATCAGATCGCCTTGCAGGTGCCTAGTCTCCAGAAACTGCAATTTCCAGAACTGAAGTCTTTCTTCATAAGAGCACCCCTTTATTCCCTTTACCAGTCTTGTTGCCCTTCTCTTTACTCATTCTAACAACTCAACATCCTTCCTAAAATGAGGCTTCCAGACTTGAAAGCAGTACTCAAAGTGTGGCCTGACCATTGCCTTATACAAGGGGATAATCACCTCCTTATCTCTGCTCGCAAAATTCCTGTATATAATTGATAAGACCCCATGAACTACTCTAGCAGCCTGTCTGCACTACTCAGAAAACTTCACATCTGATTACACAATTACCCCCAGGTCCCTTTCATTCTCACTACCCTGAGTGTAACACCACCCAGTTGGTACATTTCTCTGGGGTTACTGCTACCCATATGAAGTACTTTGCATTTGTCAATGTTAAATTTCAGTTGCCACTTCACAGCCCATCTACCAAATTTTTCCAGATCCTATTGCAGCAGCATACTGTCATTACTGTTATTAACAACCCTGCCAACCTTTGTGTCATCTGCAAACTCTACATTAAGCTTGATAAACTTTCATCAATATCACTGATAAATAAACAAAACAACAATGGGCCCAACACCAAACCTTCGGGGACACAACTAATAACATTAGTCCACATAGAGCAGTATCCATTGATTACCACTCTGTTTTCTCCCACTCAACCATCCTTTTATCTATTGTAGCAACTTGCCCTTAATGTCATAATGCTACAATTTGTACAGTAGTCTTCCATGTGCAATAGTATCAAACGCTTTCCTGAAATCCAAGTATATGATATCAAGATTATTTCTGCATCCAGTTCCTTTGTGATCACATCATAGTATCCAATCAAATTGGTCAGACAAAACTCCCCCTTGACAAACCCATGCTGTGTCTGAATCATTACTGCTGTCTTGTCTAGATGATCCTGCAATGCTTCTTTAACCAGTGACTCCATTATTTTTCCGAACAGAAGTCAAACTAACATGTATGTAATTACTCATGTCACCCTTTGTGAATTGGAGAAGAATTTGCACATCTCCAGTCTATGGGGACATCCACCAAGTCCAAGGATGCTCCCATAATTACAGTAAGAGTTTGCTCCCTTCCTTTGCACCTCCTTTAATATAACTGGAAAAATCCCATCTACTCCAGGTGCCTTTCTTATGTTTAACTTCAACAATTTATCCTCCACTTTGCTCTCAGTTATTACAAGAACATTTAACATCCTGTTAGAGTTTGATAAACATCTGGTCCTCTCCTACTTGAATAACTCCTCACGTGTGATTGTAGATGAAAATACTCATTTAATTTGGCAGCTATCTGAAAATGATCACCTACAGTCAAACCATTGATATCAAGTGGATTAATCTGATTCATCCCCTTCCTTTTAGAGTTTATATAAGTAAAGAAGTCTTTGCTGTTTTTCTTTGCATCCTTTGCCAAAGATTTTTCATAATCTGCCTTCACTTGCCTAACCTCCTTTGTGACTTGATTACAGACTAGCTTGTATCTACCATAGACTTCTGTGTCGCCTGACAATTTATGTGCATCCCATGCATTCTTCTTCTCTGCCACGAGTCTCATTATTAGTTCATCTGACATTAATTCAGGCCTAAACTAAGAGCAGTATTTCTTAGTTGGAATAAAAAGTCTACTAGCTTCCAAAATTACTTCCTTGAATGCTTCCCGTTTAGAATTTGCTGTTCATAACATTATCAGTTAGTCTCACAGTATAGAACCTAAAAAAATCTGAGATCACTGTACCCACCTTTACAAAAGCAAAAACCCTTCACTTGACCCCTGATGGTAGTTACATCTTTAAGTAAATCCCACATCAGTAAATTGAAGTAAATCCCAAGATCGAAATATATGATATCAAAATTATTCATTGCATTCAGTTCCTTTGTGACTACATAGTATCCAATCAAATCGGTCAGACAAGACTTCCCCTTAACAAAACCCATACTGTGTCCGAGCTATAACTGAAGTCTTGTCTAGATGATCCTGCAATGCTTCTTTAATCAGTGCCTCCATTAATTTCTCTGGAACAGAAGTTAAACTAAAAGTTCTGTAATTACCTGTCTCCCTTTGATCCTCCTTTGTGGATTGGGGTCACATTTGCACATTTCCAGTCTGTGGGTACCTCCCCTGGGTCTGAGGAACTCTCATAATTATGGCTAAGGGTTTGCTTACTTCCTTTGCTGCCTCCTTTAATATAATTGGATAGATTGCATCCACCCCAGTGCCTTTCTTATGTTTATCTTCAACAATTTCTCCTCCACTTTACTCTCAGTTATTACAAGATTATCTAGCTTACTGCCAGAGTTTAATATACCTTTGGCATTCCCCTCCCTGAATAACTCCTCATGTGTGAATGTAGTTGCAAAATATTCATTTAGTTTGTTAGCTACCTGAGCAGGATCAACAGTTGAACCATCGATATCAAGTGGACCAATCTGCTTCATCCCCTTCCCTGTAGAGTTTATATAAGTAAATAACTCTTTGTTGTTTTTCTTTTCATCCTTTGCCAAAGATTTCTCGTAATCTGCCTTTGCCTGCCTAACCTCCTTTGTGACTTGGTTACAGACCAGCTAATATCTATCATAGGCTTCTGTGTCACCTGCTAATTTATATGTATCCCATGCATTTTTCTTCTCTGCCACATGTCTAATTAGTTCATCTGACATCCATTTAGGCCTAAATCTTGAACAATATTTCTTAGTTGGCATGAAAAGCCTAGTAGCTTCCAAGATTATTTCTTTGAATGATTCCTATTTTGAATTTGCTGTTGGTAACATCATCAGTTGGTCCCACCGTATAGAATTAAAATACTGTCTCACACCGCTGTAGTCCCCTTTACGAAAGCAAAAACTCTTCCCTTTACTCCTGATGGTAGTTACCTCTTTGAGTAAATCCCACTTGAGCACACTGTGATCACTGCCACCTAGTGGTTCCTTTATCTGCAGATTCTTAATGCATGAAGAATCACTACTGATAATCAGATTAAGAGTATTACTCCCTCTAGTTGCTTCCCGAACATATTGTAGATAACAATCATACAAAAAATCCACAAAAGCCTTGCTAGTGTGAGTGACCAACCCACAAATTCCAGTCAATCTCTGGGAAATTAAAATCCCCCATTATAAGACACTGATTTACTGGCCCACTGTTTCTCTGTATAATTGTTTGTTGCACTCATCAGAGTCATTAGGCCTATAACAAACTCCTACCCTCATTTTTGCTTTCCCAGTGTCACACCAAACTGACTCAACACTGCATTGTCCATCTATGCCAACTGGTTGCACTTCCTTAGATTTTATGTGTTTCTTAACTAACAGCATAACCCCTTCTCCCTTCCTATCCTATCCTGTCTATCCTTTCTGTACACATTGTACTCCCCAAATTTCAATTCTGCATCCCTTATATCTGAGTGGCACTACGTCTCTGATATCGCAACAATATCGGCTTTGGATATCTTAACCAGCAGTTCAAATTCATCAAATTTATTTACTATACTCCTAGCATTGGTGTATTAGCAGAGGCATATGATGCAAGAAAATACAGCATCAACCATTAAAAAAAATAATTAAAAAATTTCCCATTTCATCCATCCATTTGCTCCAAAAGTCTGTCCAGTTCTTCCTTGAATTTATTTAAACTATCAACTTCCACAACAGATAGAAATTTGTTCCCACAATCAACCACCCACTGGCTAAAGGCAAATTTCCACACATCTGTTTTACAACTCTCTTTCCTCAATTTGAATCTATGCCCTCTCACTGTGAAATCTGAGCAACAGCAAGAATCCCATCACCATTGAGCTTGCTCAAACCATTCAAGGGCTATACACCTGAACCAGATCACCTTGCAAGTGCTTAGACTCCAGATGCTGCATATTGCAGAACTTAAGCCTTTCTTGGTAAGAGCAATCCTTGGTTTCCCTCACCAATATCGTTGCCCTTCTCTGTACTCATTCCAGCAGCTTTACATCCTTCCCAAAATGAGGCCTCCAGACCTGAATGCAGTAATAAAGGTGTGGCCTGACCATTGCCTTATACAAAGGGATAATCAGCCCACATATCCCTGCTAGCAAAATTCCTGTATATCATTGACAAGACCCCATGAGCTTCTCTGATAGCATATCTGCACTGCTCAGAAAACTTCATATCTGACTACGCAATTATCCCCAGGCCTTTTTCATTTTCCACTACCATGAGTGTAGTACTGTACAGATGATAAGTTACTCTGGGGTTACTGCTACCCATATGCAGTACTTTTCATTTGTCAATGTTAAACTTCAGTTGCCATTTCTCAGCTCATCTGCCAAATCTTTCTAGATCCTGTTGCAGTAGCGTACCACCATTAACAACCCTGCCAATCTCAGTATCATTTACAAACTTGGACATTAAGCCTGATATAGCTTTATTAATATCATTGATAAATATAGAAAACAACAATGGGCCCACTGAACCCTGGGGGGAGGGACCCCACCTATAACATTAGTCCACGAAGAGCAATGTCCACTGATAATCACTGTCTTGTCCCACTCAACCATCCCTTTATCCATATCAGCAACTTGCCCTTAATTCCACACTGCTCCAATTTGTACAGCAGTCTTTTAAGTTAAGCCTGAAAGTCTCATTTTAGAAATGATGTGGATATGTTTGGATGGCTGCATAGAAGGGCAACAAGAAAAATCAAGGGCATAAAAGAGTACCACGAAAGACTTCAGTTCTTGAACCTAGGCATTTGCAAGGAAGTGCTTAACTGAAATTGACAAGTGTTTAAGGCTTTAAATGGTTTGAGTAAACTGAATGCTGATGCATCCTTTTTCTTTCACAGATGACATACAAAATGTCATTATAAAGTTAAATTTGAAAAGGATTGTTGGACATATGTGCAAAAATTGTTTTTTAATCCAGAGTAACTGATTGTTGGAACACCACCTATTGGTGAGGGGTCTCGAGTGCATTGCCATCACAGGATCCACGCAGAAGGTCCCGCCATTGGCACTTTATCTTCGATATTGTATCCATTATAAGGTGCTGGTCTTTGATTAAGTTATTAAGCAACCTTTCGAATAGTTAGGGATGAAGATGTTTCCAATCCCAGTAGCCAGTTTCATTTGAACATAGGTGTTGTCCATATTAGTGATGGGATGCCAAGTCCACCACATCAGCATGAATGAAAGTTGTAGGCACATCTTCGGGCAGGAGCATCCATATCCAGTTGGCCATCCTGACTTGAATTTCAACTTTGTTTTGTTGCCCAGCCATAATACGCATTAGTTGTGGTAGAGTCTTGGTAAGACAAAGACTCTTAGTATAAATAGCAACTGTTGTAGTTTCAGGGGAGCTTTCATGAGCTTAGGGAAGTACTCAGGTTGCATTCCATTTTAGTTCTACCTCCGGGTGAAAATTCCACCTCCTCCAGAACTTGCCTTCATCTTTAGCTGTCATTTTCAGAGCATTGTTGATGTGCTTTCACAGTTACCTTATCAACTCATGGGCCAACAACTCTCCGCTTTATGTCACTCCACTAGACAATCTCCTACTTCAAGCCAAATCCATCATATTAACCCTGGGGGCTCACATCTGGTGAGTATGGGCTTGGCATACCCAGGGCCCTGAGCTAGATACCATCATTCTTCTCTTTCTTGGTGATTCCTTTCTACTACTCTCTCTCTCTCTCTCTCTCTCTCTCTCTCTCTCTCTCTCTCTCTCTCTCTCTCTCAGAGTAATTCAGAATTTTTTTTTGGCTGGTGCAGCATAAGCCTCATGCTTCCTTGCACTACATGGCAAATAATAATAATACAGTGAACAAAGGACTTGCATATGTACATCAACAATAATAAATGTCAATTTTCATTTTTATAATTTTTTGAAACTAACACCTTTCTGAATCATCCTGTATTTGACTAATGTTATCAACTAGGTTTTGGTCTACTTATTTCTAATTAATTACCAAATATGGCAATATTCTTGTACTCTTTATCCTGCAAACTCCTCTGACCTTATGTGGCCACCCTGAAGTATGGACAGAAAATTTGGACCACTGTAACAGTATGGATTTCACCACTTGTCACTCTAGAGAAGTATGGGCTTGATTCCCACCTATAAATGGAAGAATTTCTAAAGACATCTTCAACTGAAGCTGCAGTTAATCAATCTCAAGCAGAGGGAGTAGGATTTTCTCTATGAGCTATTCCAAGTTAAGACCACACAAAATTCAAATCAACTATGAACATGGATTTTTAAAGACATAATATACAATGCTGCAATTTGGCTTAAGTTACTGATTTCCTAAAACCCAACAAAAAATTTATTTATTTATATAGTACATGATTTAAAAATAACATGAAAACTGTCCAGATTATAAATTGGAAAAATTATGATTTACCTGTGTGAGTGCAGCATCATAAAGCTTACATGCTTCATCACTAGGGGTAGACAGTGTTAAATTTTCTTTCTTCCATTCCTATAGAATAAATTATATTATGATTTATATTAGTAAATATAAATGATATATATATGATGCAGTTTCACTGCATTTCAAACTTTACTTTGTAAAAGTAATCCATATGAATTATTTCAATGTATATTTTCATATTTTGATGTAATTATTTTAAATAAGCAAAAACAACAACAAATGAAAGATTAATACCTTTAATATAGCATATATTTAATATAGCATATACACAGTACTGCCATAAATATTGTCACAAAAGTAAGACTCCCATAAAAATAGAAAATGATGTCACAGAGCAGTGGGTTTTGCATCATGTATAGTACTAATGTATGGTTTTCTTTAACAGGTATCATCAACTAGTAAAGGAAGCTGGTGAAAATGGAATGGGGAGATAAAGAAATGATAAAGAAAAAGTTTTCTTTATCATAAGGTATTTTAACTCATTGGTCTTCATAAGGTAGGACATGATGCACCTACAATTTTCAAACTTCTGAAACCACTTGGAATAAGCTGAAAATTTATCTATAGGGCAATTAATAGGTACAATGAATTGATGACAGGCCCTGGACCAGCTGCCCAAGAACTGCGAGGACCCCTACAGCTATCAAGGTGGTGGAGAATAGAATTCGTAGGAATTCTCTACGAAAACAAAAAATCATGTCCAGAGAAATGGGAATATCACCAAGATTAATGTCACACATAATCAAAAGCGATCTAGGGATGAGTGCCTACCGCAGGAGAACACGACATTTCCTAACTTCAGCTTTGATGGGAGGTAAAAAATATCAGAGGCACTGCAGTGTCTTATGCAAATGGTAAGCATCAACAGATACTCTTCACAGATGAAAATATTTTTACTATTAAGGAGAGTTACAACTGCCAAAATGACAAGGTGTATGAAAATAGCCCTGCAGAGACATGTCAGGCCATTAAAAGGGATTAGCATTAGTAGAGGCATATGATGCAAGAAAGCAAGCTTATGCAGCATCAGCCAAAAAAAAAAACACCACTCCCATTTCACCCCTCCATTTATTGAAATACCAGCCGAGCCGAGCTGAGCCTTAAATTTATTTATTTAGGCTATCAACTTCCACAACAAGGGATGGAAGTCTGTTCCACCAACCAACCACCCGCTGGCTAAAGGCAAATTTCCGCACATCTATACTACATCTGTCTTTCTTCAATTTGAATTTATGCCCTCTCAGGTGATTATTCTGAGCAAGAAGAAGAATCCCATCGACATTGAGCATACTAAAACCATTCAAGGCTTTATACACCTCTATCAGATCACCTCGCCGGTGCCTAGTCTCCAGACACTGTAATTTGCAAAACTAAAGCCTTTCTTCATAAGAGCAACCCTTTGTTCCATTCACTAATCTTGTTGCCCTTCTCTGTACTCATTCCAGCAGCTCTACATCCTTTTTGAAATGAGGCCTCCGAACCTGTATACAGTACTCAAGGTGTGGCCTGACCATTGCCTTATACAAGGGAATAATCACCTCCATTGACAAGACACCATGAGCTACCCTTGCAGCCCATCTGCACTGCTCAGAAAACTTCATATCTGCCTGCACAATTACCCCCAGGTCCTTTTCATTCTCTACCACTGTCAGTGTAGTACCACAGAGTTGATACGTTGCTCTGGGGTTACTGTTTCCCATATGTAGTACTTTACATTTGTCAATGTTAAACTTCATTTGCCACCTCTCAGTCCATCTGCTCAACCTTTCCAGTTCCTGTTGCAGCAGCATAGCGTCAGTAGTGTCCTTAACAACCCTGCCAACCTTTGTATCGTCTGCAAACTTGGACATTAAGCTTGATATACCATCATCAATATCATTTTTAAATACAGAAAACAATAATGGACCCAACACTGAACCCTGAGGGACTCCACTAATAACATTAGTCCACAATGAGCAGTGTCCATTGATTACCACTCTGTCTTCACCCCTCAACCATCCCTTTATCCATAGCAGCAATTTGCCTCCAATGCTACACTGTTCCAATTTGTGCAGCAGTCTTCCATGTTTAACAGTATCTAAAGCCTTTCTAAGATTCAAATATATAATATCAAAGTTATTCTCTGGTCTCTAATTACTTGTGTCAGCCTTTGATCCTCCTTTGTGAACTGGGGTCACATTTGCACATCTCCAGTCTATGGGTACCTCCCCTGAGTCCAAAGAAGCTCTCATAATTATGGCTAAGGGTTTGCTTACTTTGTTGCCTCCTTTAATATAACAGGATAGATCTCATCCACCCCGGGTGCCTTTTTTATGTTTATCCTCAAAATTTTCTCCTCCACTTTCCTCTCAGTTATTACAAAATCATCTAGCTCACTGCCAGAGATAACTTCACATCTGGCATTCCCCTTCCTGAATAACTCTTCATGTGTCAATGTAGATGCAAAATACTTATTTAGTTTGCTAGCCACCTGAGCATGATCCTCAACTATTGAACCATCAATATCCAGTGGACCAATCTGATTCATCCCTTTCCTTCTAGAGTTTACATAGGTAAAGAACTCTTTTCTGTTTTTCTTTACATCCTTTGCCGAGGATTTCTCATAATCTGCCTTTGCCTGCCTAATCTCCTTTGTGACTTGGTTACAGACCAGCTTATATCTACCATAGGCTTCCATGTCACCCATTAATTTATATGTATCCCATGCATTTTTTTTCTCTGCCATATGTCTCATTAGTTCACCTGACTTCCATTTAGGCCTAAACCTTGAACAATATTTCTTAGTTGGTATGTAAAGCCTAGTAGCTTCCAAGATAAGTTCTTTGAATGCTTCCCATTTTGAATTTGCTGTTGATAACATCAGTTGGTCCCACTGTATAGAATTTAAATACTGTCTCAGACCATCGTAGTCACCTTTACGAAAGCAAAAACCTTTCCCTTTACCCCTGATGATAGTTACCTCTTTGAGTAAATCCCACTTCAGCACACTGTGATCACTGCCACCTAGTGGTTCCTTTATCTGCAGATTCTTAATGCATGAAGAATCACTACTGATAATCAGATCAAGAGTATTACTCCCTCTCGTTGCCTCCCGAACATGCCGATGTAGAAAACAATCATCCAATAAATCCACAAAAGCCTTGCTAGTGTGTGAGTGACCAACCCACAAATTCCAGTCAATATCTGGGAAATTAAAATCCCCCATTATAAGACTCTCTGATTTACTGGCGCACTCTATTTCCTTGTACACTTTCTTATTATATTCATCAGAGTCATTAGGCCTATAGCACACTCCTACTCTCAATTTTGATCTCCCAATGCTTATGTCACACCAAACTGACTCGACACTGCACTGTCCAGCGATGTCGACTGGCTTCACTTTCATCATTTCAGTTGAAATGGTGTCCTTTTTACTACTATAGTAGTTTTTCCTTTAAGAGTTTTCTATGGTGTTTTTACACTGATATCATATAGATAATTATAACTCTTAAAAATTATGCCCAGTTTCATTTAGTCTTACTTAAACAGTAACAATTAAGCAATGCTGATCAAGGCTTAGACCTAAATGAATGTTAGACGAACTGATGAGACTTGTGGCAGAGAAGAAAAATACACAGGATGTATATAAAGTATCAGGAAGGAGTACACAAATTATTAGAGGGGATGGACAGGTAACATGGAAAGTGTTTTTATTTTTTTTTGACTGATGCTGTATAAGTTTTCTTTCTTGGATCGTTTGTCACTATTAAATACTAACATCACTTAGTAGTTGTTATTATCATTGTATAAGGCAAACAAGTTTTTATACAGAACAATAAATTTTTGATTTCATAGCGTGTTTGTGTATGTTTTTCTAGTTATAGATTAATTTAAATTTTTCTTATTAAATTTTTATGACTTTGAGATTTTGCAACAGCCAGGTAAATAAAAGAAAGCCACATACTTTAAAGAAAGAACTATTCCTTCATACTGATAATTTTTTATAAATAAAAATATAAAGAGATTAAAATATAAAGATTTAAATATAACATAAGATAGAATGTTTAAAGAAATAACTATCCATAAATATGAATTTGTAAAGCTATTGCAGAGCATAGTATTATGCTCTGCAATTCACCACAGTAATCAAGAAGATTACTGTGATGAAACTACTTTATCTTATAGGATGCTACTAAACGAATCCCTCAACCTGAAGTCTGATCCTATCAAATAAAAAATTAAAACTCAGCAAGTATAAATTTACATTGCTAATTTGTGTAAATAAAACCAGAGCATATAAGCTATTATCTTTGTGCATCATGAAAAGTAGGAGAGCTCAATGCTTTTAAAATGTACGTGCAAAACAGCTACCAAGAGTGTACAAAAAAAAAAAAAAAAAATTCAAATGCTTAGATGACTGTAAACCTCATTTTGGAATGGTTTCACAATATTTTGATGTATTAATATACTAAAAATTAATAAAGAAATGCCTGTAACCTAAAATATTACTGCTTTTGAATAACAGCATACTTATTCACTTGTATCTAGTGAATGGTAAAATACAAGCTGTGCATTTAATAAAAAATACTACTTATAGTCCATCTCAGCTGACCTTTGATGCTCCATCCACAGAAAGGAGTTCTGCATTTAAATTATAATATATCTAAATTACCACTCTTAAACCATGTGGAGTTTTAATGTATTTTATTTAGGTGTTACCTAAACTAATATACATTGAGTAACGTTTTGGGTATCTTGCAGATAACAATCATCAGACCTTGCTGCTGACCGAATGATGGGTATCGGCAAGATACCTGAAATGTTACTCAATGTATATTAGTTTAGGTAACACCTAAATAAAATATATTAAAATTCCACATGGTATAAGAGTGGCAATTTAGATATATTATAATTTAAATGGATAGAAACCACATAACGTCCTTCCCTAACCATATTAGTTCTGTATTACAATGGGAGTTATGCAACTGACATGAAGACAGCATTAAAGTCTGAATTAGATATATTGTATATGAAATATACAATGTTGTTTGGAAGAAAACTCAGTCAATTAAATTGCCTATATTTCATTTTAAAATGAAATTGTTAGAAAAAAAAAACCTGACTCGATGGTTGAGGTAAGTCCTGCCCTTTTTTCTCAAACAGTACAAGTTAAGATAACAAAAGCAAGTGGTAGTGTTTTGTTGAAGGAAAAAGCTTGTTCACACATAGTAGTAGTAGCAAATGATACAAGAAGGCAAGCTTATATAGCATCGGCCAAAAAAAAAAAAAAAAAAAACTACACACTTCTCCCATCCATACTCCCCAAGACTTTGTCTAGTTCTTCCTTGAATTTATTCAAAACATCCACTTCCAAAACAACAGATGGATGCCTGTTCAAACAATCAACCACCGATGGCTGAAGGAAAACATCTGCACATCCATCCTGCAACCATCATCCCTCAAATTAAATTTAATGCCTCTTTATGCATGTAGTCTCAGCAAGAGGAAGAATGCTATTCACATTCAGCTTACAAAATCCATTCAAGGCTTTAAACAGCTCAATCAGATCACTCTGCAGGTACCTAGTCTCCAGAAGCTGCAATTTGCAGTACCAAATCCCTTCTAGGTACGCATGCCCTTTGTTCCCTTCACCAATCTGGTTGCTCTTCTCTGCACCTGTTCCACCTAAAGTGATGTCTCCAAATCTGTATACAATACTCAAGATTACACCTAACCATGGCCTTGTACAAAGGGATAATCACCTCCTTATCCATGCTAGCAAAGTTTCTGTATATCACTGACAAAACACCATGAGCTGTTCTGGCAGCATGTCTGCACTGCTCAGAGAATTTCATGTCTGCCTGCACAATTACCCCAGGACTTTTTCATTTTCCACTACCCGGCATGAGTACTACACAGTTGATAAGTTACTCAGGGATTACTGCTACTTAACCCCAGGGGCTCACATCTGGTGAGTATGGGCTTGGCACACCCATAATATGCAGATATGTCAATGTTAAACTTCAACTACCATTTTTCAGCCCATTGATGAATTTTCCTGGATGTTACAGTAGCTAACCCTGATCACTGTTGTTAACCACCCTGCCAAACTTTGACATTGACATTTTCAGTATACCTTCAACAATATCATTAATAAATATTGTAAACAACAATGTGCCCAGCACTGAATCTGGTGACTCCACTGATAACATTAGTCCACGAAGAGCAGTGCCCACTGATAATCACACACAGTCTTTTTCCACTTAACCATTCCTTTATCATAGCAGTAACTTGCCCTAAATGCCCACATTGCTCCAGTTTATACAAAAGTTTTTTATGTGCAACAGTATCACAAGCCTTTCTGAAATCCAACTATATGATATCAAAATTATTTTTTGCATCCAGTTCCTTGGTCACTGTATCATAGTAACCTATCAGATTATTTAGACAAGACTGCCCTTCAACAAATCCATGCTGTGACTGCACTATAACAACATTCCTCTCCAGATGGTCCTGCATTACTCCCGGTCCAAACATGGCCCTCAACGTGTACTCCCTCCTATCGTGTCTGGTCAGAATTATACACTTTCAAATTCAATTCTAACTTGCAACTTTTTCTCAACGCTGCCTCGCAATTGTTAAGTCCTGTCATCTCCTACTCTTAATATCATTAGTGCCAATGTGTACAACAATATTGCCTTTAAAAAATGATATAGCAGATATTTTTTCAAAAAATAATATCTGCTCTTCAAAGTCAGCTACTTTTGTCCCTGGCAGACATACCGTGGTCCTATTCCACCTATCCTTCTTGTCTCAATACATAGTTCCCATTTCCCTGACAAAGTCACCCACAATAACCACCTCCTGTGGGACCAGTGCATTCTGCCTTGGAGATTGCCACTGTGTTGTCTGATGCACAAGTGTGAGCTCTGGCAGTGAGTTGGGCAGCTGAGAGCTTGATTGGATCCCATTTTAATTCCTTTGAGGGCATCTACCTTACTCTAAAAACTCTCAAACACCCATCAGAATGCGGAGTTGGTGCCTAATTTCTTCACACACACACACACACACACACACACACACACACACACACACACACACACACACACACACACACACACACACACACACACACACACACACACACTCTGCAACGAACACACATAAAGATCCCCCTTGGCTGTATCATGTCCCATTCCAGGAAGATCGGGGAACATTGCACAAGTTGCACACTTTGTTAGGTCATGAATCATAGGAGAATTGCTCCTTTTGGTTCTCTCCCAAGCCACAGCACTCCTGCTATTTTGTTCCCATGCTTTGCTGCTCATCTGGGGCATGATTTCCTTTTAAATACAATTTAATTGATCAACAATGAAAATTAATAAAATTAATCAATTTAATTGATTAATAGAAAATACTACACCAAGCTAATAGATTCCCAAGTGCAATGATATGTATTATGCTGTACAGTTTTATATTGTATCTATGCCACTACGATTCCTGTTTTAAATTAGTTATATCCTACTAAAAATTAAAATTTCTTAGCTAAAAGCAAAAATATATGCCTAACAAGTGATTAGAACCATCAAGCTATTTATTTATCACAAATGAACTCTACTATTCCACTGCAGTACTAGTTAAGTGTTACAATATTTGCACCAAAAAACCAATACAATAGTGGTACGAATAACAAGTTGTAATTTACAAAATCACCAGTTAAATATAAAAATAAGCTAAAAATGTCACTAAGACTATTAAACTATTTGTCAAACGATTTAATATGTTAATTAATCAAAAATATGGTAAAAATTTCCAAAAATGCATCTGTTACCACAAGCTCAAAATTCTTCGACACCGCTCACATGTACTCTCTGAACATGTATCATATAAAAATTTCTGAACATGTATCAGACATGTTCAGAAATTTTTACCCACATGAAATTACGTCATTTTTAATTAAGCTATTTACATTTACATTTTAAATATAGAGAACTGTACCACAAAAATTTTAAATGTCATTAAATTAAGCTATATGCATATTTAAATAGACAGGAATGTACCAAAAAAACCCCCTTTTTTTGTGATAACTGTACAGTTTCCAAATGGGGAACATTTAGTGGATGTAAACAATACCATGCTGACAGTTGCTAAACAGTAACTTCTGGAGAGTTTGAAGTTATGTAAGATGGACCTTACTTTAATTCAGCCTCTTGTTCGAAGAATCATTCACATCATCAAATTCAATTACAGCCACAAACTGTTATTAACCTTACTTTCTTCTGACAGCATAGTTCCTGACCTTAACGGAACTAACTTTGAAAGAAATTGAATACAAAGTGGACATCATGTGGAGTTCTGTATTAAAAGAAGCAGCATATGACTGCTGGAAAAAATGATGTATGTGTGTGTGTGAGTGTGTCTCGTGGAGCAACAGAAACAGATGATGATAACATAAAAGTTGGAAAAAAGGGCTGATTTTGTCAGGGATTAATGCAATATTCTCAAAGTAAGAGATGTTCTTGGAGAACTATATACTGCCAAATTATTGATTGAACAGTGGATAGATATTGGCAATGAAGAAATTGTGTCAGGTACTAACTGAGAAGTCATTGCAAATGTCAACAAAGAAAAGGAGATGGATGAATGTGGCCAAGAACAAGAAGATAATGAAGACAAAACTAAACCGTTTAATGTTTCTATCATGCATTATGTACTACAATGTTTGAGAGTCACAATGGCATGGCTAGAGACACAATAAAATGTGGAAATGGTAAAACTTTTGCAGTTAGCATCCTTGAAAACTCACTTTGCAAGAAAAGTTCTTTGTTAAGTATCAAAAAAAAAAAAAAAAACACATTTTTTTAAAAGTAATTTCACAAACTTTATAAACAAAACAAATACGATAATTTACATTTGTCTCTGAAAATCAGTACAAAATATCTTTAAACATTACACTTTTTAAAACAACGTACTATATTTTATTTAATATTAATTTCATGCTGTTGCTTGTTATAATGTTCTGTACTCTAATATTCTTAGTTCACACATAAACAAAATTTACAGTATTTGCACATAAATTTATTTTTTAATTCATTGTGTTCTGTTTTATTTATCTATTATATAGACCAGACATGTCAAGCTAGCAGGCCCATGTGCAGTTCTCAGATGTTTGTTGTGAGGCCCCAACATGCTTACAGCTTTCACAAGTTAACACAGTGGTTTTCAACCTTTTTTGAAAACCACAAGTTTGCCCACCCTAAGATGGAAGCTTTATTGAAATACCTTATCAAGCTCTCAGCTGCCCACATCAATGCCAGAGCTTGCACTTGGTCATCACGCAACACAGCGGCAACCCCCAAGGCAGAATGCACTGGTCCCACAGGAACTAGTAGCTGTTGGCGACTATTGTCAGGGAAACGGGGAACATGCTTTGTAAAAAGGATAGGTGGAACAGGACCAGGGTATGTCTGCCAGGGGTAAAGGTTGATGACGTTGTGCGGATATCATCTTTTAAGGGCACAAAAGGTGATATAGTTGTACAATTTGGCACTAATGATATTAAGAATAGGAGACAGGCAGAATTACTTAACAAGTACAGGTCACTGTTGAAAAAAAAGCCGTGAATTAGGGCTGAATTTGAAAGTGTCTGCAATTCTGCCCAGACATGATAGTAGGGAGTATATGATGAGAGCCTTGTCGATCAATTCGGCCCTGGAAAGATTGTGCAAGGCTCAAGGGGTAGAATTTTTTTTAGCTTGGTCTGTACTTGTTAACAGGAGAGACTGCTTCTACAGGGAGGGGATACACTTAAATAGAAAGGGTGCAAGAATATTTGCTGATGCTATCGAGGCAGTGTTAGGTGGGTCGGAAAACTGTTAGCTTGGGGGGGGATACAAGGACTAATAGATTAATAGTAGCCACAGGCAGAGGTGAAAGTGATTCTTGCTCTGCTTCTATTGGAATGAGCAGAAGCCTGGAAAACAAGATGCAGGATATTTCAGAGACTGCTGGGAGTCATTGCCATACAAGTAAACATGTGGGTTGTGTTAGGGTAGCTAAGAATAGGAACAGGCGCATGTATACTTGCGGTACACCAATGCTAGGAGTTTGGTAAATAAATTTGATGAATTTGAGGTGTTGCTCAAAGCATCAAAGGTGGATATTGTTGGGATATCAGAGATGTTGTGTCACACAGATATAAGGAATGCAGAACTGGAATTTGGGGAGTACAACGTCTACAGAAAGGATAGACAAGATAGGAAGGGAGGAGGGGTTATGCTATTAGTTAAGAAACACATAAAATCCAAGGAAGTGAAGCCAGTTGACATCGCTGGACAGTGTAGTGTCGAGTCAGTTTGGAGTGACATTAGCACTGGGAGATCAAAATTGAGAGTAGGAATGTGCTATAGGCCTAATGACTCTGATGAGTATAATAAGAAAGTGTACAGGGAAATAGAGTGGGCCAGTAAATCAGAGTCTTATAATGGGGGATTTTAATTTCGAAGATATTGACTGGAATTCGTGGTTTGGTCACTCACACACTAGCAAGGCTTTTGTGGATTTATTGGATGATTGTTTTCTACATCAGCATGTTCGGGAGGCAACCAGAGGGATTAATACTCTTGATTTGATTATTAGTAGTGATTCTTCATGCATTAAGAATCTGCAGATAAAGGAACCACTAGGTGGCAGTGATCACAGTGTGCTCAAGTGGGATTTACTCAAAGAGGTAACTACCATCAGGGACAAAGGGAAGGGTTATTGCGTTCGTAAAGGCGAAATACGATGGTCTGAGACAGTATTTAAATTCTATACAGTGGGACTAACTGATGATGTTACCAACAGCAAATTCGAAATGGGAAGCATTCAAAGAACTTATCTTGGAAGTTACTAAGCTTTACATACCAACTAAGAAATATTGTTCAAGGTTTAGGCCTAAATGGATGTCAGATGAACTAATGAGACATATGGCAGAGAAGAAAAATGCATGGGATACATATAAATTAACATGACCAGCGTATATCTATCATAGGCTTCTGTGGGTGACACAGAAGCCTATGATAGATATAAGCTGGTCTGTAACCAAGTCACAAAGGAGGTTAGGTAGGCAAAGGCAGATTATGAGAAATCTTTGGCAAAGGATGCAAAGAAAAACAGCAAAGAGTTCTTTACTTATGTAAACTCTAGAAGGAAGGGGATGAATCAGATTGGTCCACTTGACATCGATGGTTCAACTGTTGATGATCCTGCTCAGGAAGCTAACATACTAAATGTATATTTTGCATTGACATTCACACATGAGAAGTTATTCAGTGAGGGGAATGCCAGAGGTGTATTCAACTCTGGCAGTAAGCTAGATAATCTTGTAATAACTGAGAGTAAAGTGGAGGAGAAATTGTTGAAGATAAACACAAGAAAGGCACCTGGGGTGGATGGGATCTATCCAGTTATATTAAAGGAGGCAGCAAAAGAAGTAAGCAAACCCTTAGCCATACTTATGAGAGCTTCCTTGGACCCATAGACTGGAGATGTGCAAATGTGACCCCAATTCACAAAGGAGGATCAAAGGCTGACACAAGTAATTATAGACCTGTGAGTTTAACTTCTGTTGCAGGAAAATTAATGGAGGTACTGGTTAAAGAAGTACTGCAGGATCATCTAGACAAGACTTCAGTTATGACTCGGACACAGCATGGTTTTGCTAAGGGGAAGTCTTGCCTGACCGATTTGATTGGATACTATGATGCAGTCACAAAAGAGCTGGATGCAGGGAATATCTTTGATATTATATACTTGGATCTTAGAAAGGCTTTTTTTACTGTTGCACATGGAAGACTTCTGCACAAATTGGAGCAGTGTGGCATTGAAGGCAAATTGCTGCTATGGATAAAGGGGTGGTTGAGGGGGAGAAGACAGAGTGGTAATCAATGGACACTGCTCATCGTGGACTAATGTTATTAGTGGAGTCCCTCAGGGTTCAATGTTGGGTTCATTATTGTTTTCTGTATTTATAAATAATATTGATGATGGTGTATCAAGCTTGATGTCCAAGTTTGCAGACGATACAAAGGTTGGCAGGGTTGTTAAGGACAATACTGACGCTATGCTGCAACAGGATCTGGAAAGGTTGAGCAGATGGGCTGAGAGGTGGCAAATGAAGTTTAACATTGACAAATGTAAAGTACTACATATGGGAAACAGCAACCCCAGAGCAACGTATCAACTCTGTGGTATTACAATGACAGTGATAGAGTGAAAAGGACCTGGGGGTAATTGTGCAGGCAGCTATGAAGTTTTCTAAGCAGTGCAGATGGTCTACAAGAGTAGCTCGTGGTGTCTTGTCAATGATATACAGGATTTTTTCTAGCAGGGATAAGGAGGTGATTATTCCCTTGTATAAGGCAATGGTCAGGCCACACTTTGAGTACTGTATACAGGTCTGGAGGTCTCATTTCAAGAAGGATGTAGAGCTGCTGGAACGAGTACAGAGAAGGGCAACAAGATTAGTGAATGGAACAAAGGATTGCTCTTACGAAGAAAGGCTTGAGTTTTGCAAATTACAGTGTCTGAAGACTAGGCACCGGCGTGGTGATCTGATAGAGGTGTATAAAGCCTTGAATGGTTTGAGCATGCTCAATGCTCATGGGAGTCTTCCTCTTGCTCAGAATAATCTCCTGAGAGGGCATAAATTCAAATTGAGGAAAGACAGATGTAGGATAGATGTGCGGAAATTTGCTTTTAGCCAGCGGGTAGTTGGTTGGTGGTTCAGACTTCCATTCCTTGTTGTAGAAGTTGATAGCCTAAATAAATTTAAGGCTCAGCTGGACAGGTATTTCGAACGAACGGAGGGGTAAAGTGGCAGTTTTTTTTTGGCTGATACTGCATAAGCTTGCTTTCTTGCATCATATGCCTCTACTAATGCTAATAACAGTTGAGACACTTGATTACAAGTAAAAGACAATATATGTCTCTGTTAAGGAGTTATGTACTATTTGTAATGCAGTCAGGGAAATTCATGGCATTGCCCATTTATAAAACAAGAACAGAGGTCATATTATTTTATCAGTATTAAATATCATTTAATTTTCTGTTAAAATTCTTAGCTCTTTTATTTTAAATTAGATATATAATGAACAAAATAATGGAAAATATGTAGCAAGTTTATATTAAATAATACTTAATACTTACTACTGTTCCTCTTAAATTGGTTCTCATAGCTATACATGAACTAAAAGCACCTCCAGATGTATTATTTTATGTATTCTGTAAAAGATTATTGTACCAGTATGAACAAATGAAAAATTAAGCATAACAATATAAATAAATGATTTTGATAATTATATTTAAAGAGAATAAGTTAAATGGAATAGCCATTAACCTGTTTTTTTTCTAGAGATATTTTGATATAAATTAGTATTTTTGGAGAGGATTTCCTTTTTAATAAAACTTAATAAGGCTTACAAATAAAATCTGCTTCTTATTTTTCAGATATTTGGAACTTATTTCAATAAACTTGACTGGCATAGTAAAAATATGTATTATATTACAAAACATATTTGAACGCCAATGAATAATTTTGTTGGTCATGCAAATATTGTAGGGGTCAATGTGGTAGCATACATACTGGGTCCAGTCACATTATTATGACCACCTGCCTAGTATCCAGAATATGCACCTTTCACAGCATGCACCACAGCCAGCCGCCGTGGGAAGGACTCAAGTCCGCGGAAGGTTGCTAGTGGTATCTGTGACCATACAGACTGCAGTGCACCCCAGAGTTCCTGCATATTTCTTGGTGGAGGATCCATCTGTCTGATGTGTCGATTGAGATGGTCCCATAGATATTCAATTGGGTTAAGATATGGGGAATTTGGTGGCCAAGGGAGTAGCTTGAAGTCTTTGTCGTGCTCCTCAAACCATTCACAGACAATTCTGGTGACATGGCATGGCTTACTGTCTTGCGGTAACCATTTGCATTCAGGGTGCTCTCCAAAGGTATCAGCGGACCCAAGCCATACCATGACAACCTTCCCCACCAGCCTGCCTTCTGCCAACAATCATGTCCAGGTGTCTGTTCTCAGAGGTTTCATGCCTAATACGCCACCATCCATCCACTCAGTGGAGTAGAAACCGTGACTCATCGGAGAAGGCCACCCATTGTCACTTGGCTGGGGTCCAGTATCGGTATTACTGTGCAAACTGACGGTGTTGTTTACAATAAACTGCTGTCAGCATGGGTGCTGTCACCAAGCGTCTGCTCCGGAGCCCAATGCGCAACAGGGTTCGCTGCACTGTCATGTTGGAGACCTTTCTGGTTGTCCCATGGTTCATTTGGATGGCCAGTTGAGCAACAGTTGATCGATCCTGACCAAACGTTTCAGCTGACATTCACCTCTGGGATCAATGGCACATGGGGCTCCACAATTGCCACATCAGATCGTCAAAACTGTCCCATTTGTCCAGTCTTGATACATTTTCACCACTGCAGCATGTGAGCATCTCACAAAGTCTGCTGTTTCAGAAATGCTGGCACCCCTGGTCCAATAGCCGATGATCATGCCTTTTTCCAGGTCTGATAGCTCGCGTGCTTTTCCCATGACAGAGGCTGTTACTGTGTTCACGGATACTGAACATCAAGCCTTATATGCTTACGGTGTGTGAACTTGACCCGTGCGCTCTATGATTCACTAGGTGTGTATGATGTCTGCATTGAGGGGTGGTCATAATATTGTGACTGGACTCTGTATTTATACAGTAGATTCAGTGATATAATAGAGGCAGTAATATGAGAGTTGGGAAACTGTTAGATTTTTGGTATTTGGTATGTTGGGGGGGGGTGTCTAACGGTTCCTGGAATTTCTCCCATCTCCGTGTATGTTCTCTGTATCGGTCAAGCCAGAGATTTAAAAGAGTGTGGGATATGTACTATGTAGTATGTTGTGCCCATTGTTCATCCAGCCTGTTAGCCGCCGGGCCCCACTAGGAGCCTGACGTTACCAATACCAGCCAAGGGGAGGCCGGCCGGGTGTTACCAGTGATTGAATCAGTACTCTGGCAGGTCCTGCCACCTACTTTCCTGGAATTTCAGTGGCTAGGACCAAAATAAATAAAATAAAAATTAGAAAAATAAATAGTTGCGAGGATGTTTTATTGCAAATTTGGGTTTTTGCTTTTAGGAGCACTGTTTGGGGTTTTACGCTGAAGGTTTTGATAAAGCCTAATTGGGTCGGGCAAGAATTTTGGTGTGGCTTAGAATTTTGATGTAGGGCTAATCGCTGTGTGAGATGACAGATTTAGGTGGGGGAGGCAAAAGGCTGGGGGTGAAATAGGAAGCAGAGGGGTCGATAGGGAGGTTACCCCCCCTCCCCCGTTTTTCAGTGGGGCATGTCCATACCTCACCAGAGGGAAATAGGGTTGGCAAGGAGGAAGGGAGTTCTCTTTAAAACCCTAATCCCCTCAACAGGGATTAGGCTTTTAAAGAAATCTCGCAGATTGTGGGGATACACAGAATAATAGTTTAACTAGAGTCACAGGCAGAGGTGAAAGTGATTCTTGCATTGCTGCTATTGGTACATGCAGCGGCCTGGAAAGCAAGGTGTCTTGGAGTTCAGGCCAAGAGTATGGGCTGTGTTAGGATAACTAAGAGTAAGAACATGTATACCTGCATGTACACTAATGCTAGGAGCACTATAAATAAATTTGATGAATTTGAAGTACTGATTAAGTCGTCAAATGCAGACATTGTATGAATAGCAGAGACGTGGTGTCACTTAGACATAAGTGATGTTGAATATGGGGAATACAATATATACAGGAAGGACAGACAGGACAGGAGAAGTGGAGAGGTTATGCTCTTAGTTAAGAAGAATATTAAATCTAAGGCGGTGCATCCAGTCGACATGGGAGACCAGTGCAATGTTGAATCAGGCTGGTGTGATATAAGCACTGGGAAAACAAAATTGAGAATAGATGTGTGTTATAGGCCTAATGACTGTGATGAGTATACCAAACAGCTATACAGGGAAATAGTGAGCCGGCAAATCAGAATATCCCATAATACTCTTGATTTGGTTATTAGAAGTGATTCTTCATGTATTAAGAATCAGCACGTAAAAGACCCGTTGGGTGGCAGCAATCACAGTGTACTAATGTGGAATTTAATTAAAGACATAACTACTGTCAAGGGTAAAGGCTTTTCCTTTCATAAAGGTGACTACAGAGGTCTCACACAGTTTTTAAATTGAGCAATGTTACCAACAGCAAATTCTAAATGGGAAGTATTCAGTGAAGTAATAAAAGAAGCTACTAGGCTTTTCATACCAACAAAGAAATACTTTTCATGACTTAGATCTAAATGGAAGTCAGATGAACTATTGAGACAAGTGCATGTTATGCATATAAATTATACAGAAGCCTATGGTTGATATAAATTAGTCTGTAAACAAGTCACAAAGGAGGACAGGCAAGCTAAGGCAGATTACACTGATCAGTAAAAATCATTTTTTTCGCTCCCTGTTAAAATTCAGGGTGATTCTTGTAAATTTCATGTTGCTGAATTCAAATATGGCAACCATATTGCCGTAACACCCACCTTTTAAGTGAGAAGGGATTAGTGTCAAAAACTAAGTTTCTAGTAAAATAAATTTCATAAATTTTAAGAAAATGTTACATACAGTACTAAATACAAGTGCAAAGTGCAAAGTGTGTTAAGTGTCTAACGGCACCAGGGGTTCCCCCATCTCCGCGTTGCTTTCATTGTGAGTGTACCAGTTCACTGGGAAGGCCAGAGATTTAAAAGTGTATGGATCATGTGAGTGTGTTTTGTTATGTACCGTTGTTCTTCTGGCCATTTAGCCGCTGGACCCCAGCTGAGGCCCAACGTTGCCCGCACTTCGCCCCGTGGAGGCAGACCAGGTAACCACTAGTTTAAATTTTCACTCTGGCAGGTCCTGCCACCTAGTTTCCTGGGATTTCAATGGCTAGGACCTTAAAAAAAAAAAAAAAAAAACACTTGCATGGGAATATTGCGCTAGAATTAGAAAAGCCAAAATGGTGGGCGAACAGCGTAATTTAGACACGGTTATTTTTGGCATGTGGGGCATTCGCTTGCATACAGATAGAGTTGGGTAGGGAGAATGAAGACTGGAGGGATAAAGACAGAAGAATGGGGTCAATAGGGGAGACGACCCCAGGTAGAATCGGTGGGGCATGCCCATACCCCACCAGAGGGAAGAGTGGGGTTGGCAAGGAGGGGAGGAGACAGGAAAGCCGTCACCTCCCCCTGCCGGGGTAAGGGAGAAGAAAGGGCTGAACAAGGGAGCCGGCTCAGATCACTAACATGGCGTGTATGTAGCAAAGCTGTGACTTCGTCAGGTCCATGACAGTGTACAGTCCATTAGTTGGTCAGTGTTGGGATAGGATCTCATCCACTGCTGTTCCAATAATCAGGGTGTCAGTGTGGGATGGTGTCACTAAGGGGATATAGGTCTCATCCAGTAAAGTCCTAGTCATTGTTGTCCGTTTCAGTTGTCAGAGTTCCAGTGTCGAGTTTAGGGAAGTTGTGGTAATGCTCGTAGTCTGCTGAACAGTTCGCGCGCAAATTTCGAGAGGGCTCTATAGTACTCCTCCTCCGACAGTACAAGGTGTTCCCGATCCTTCGGGTTAAAACATATTTTTGTTATAAAGTGACATCTTATATCATCAAAGAGGGGGCATTCATGCATCAGATGTGTCCATGTCCGATTTTCACCGCAGTGGCATAGTGGTGATTCTTTTATTCCGAAGGTCGAGAGTTTGGCATTAAAGGAACCATGTCCCGTTAGAAGGAAGGTGGTGTAGAGCCCCGGTGTAAACCCCCACTATTCGCGGTATCTGTATTCGCGGTCGCTGATTTAATATAAAATGAAATCTAAAGAAATGTGAATTTTAAAGTGCCGTGAACTTTTCCGCCATAAAAAAACATGGGCGTGGCTAAAATTATCTTTCCCGGTCAAAACAGGCATCACCCCTCTTCCTCCACCCGCTCAGTGGGTGGGGGAAGAGAGGGGTGACAAAATCGCGAGCGTGGATGTTTCTCGCTAATCCTTGTTCAGTATATGTTATGCGCTTGTCATGGAATATTTCGTCGTTTGCTTTTAATTTATATGCTTATAAATTGAATAAATTTATCAATTTATAAATTTATATGTTCACAAAAGTGATAAATCTACCGTTTTGCAGTGTAAAACAGACTTTTTCAAGTGTGTTAATGGAAGAAAGTGACTTTATTGTGGACAAGTTCTTTCTAACCCATACAAAAATATGGCTACGAATAACAAGGGAAATGTGAAAAGATCAAAGAAGGTGATGACATTGGCGAATAAAATTGAGTTATTAGATAAAATTTCTAATGGTGAAAGTGTCTCCTCAGTGGCAAAACATTATAAAATCAATGAGTCAACTGTACGATCAATCAAGAAATCTGAAGAAAAAATCTGCCGTAGTGTCCATGAAAACGCGCTAATTGCTTCAAAAATTTGCTCTGTAACTCGTGATGTTAAATTAGAAAAAATGGAAAAAGCTTTAAATCTGTGGATAGAAGACCGAACTCAAAATAAAATTCTGTTAAGTTCACTCATCATTCGTGAAAAGGCAAAACTCCTTTATCAACACTTTAGCGAAACTGGTGATAGCACCGGCGGGATAAGTTTTTTAGCTAGCAAAGGCGCTGGTTTGAAAGATTTGTTTGAAATTTATAATAAATATTACATTTAATATTAAATTGTTTCTTATTTTCATTTCGATGCCGTATGCTTGCATTTCACTATGTACTGTCTATGTACATAGTCATATTATGAAGGTACATATAATACATACATAGATAAAATAATAGACTAGTTTTTCTTATATATTTCATACTTTGGAACGGAACCCCTTTATTACTACAGGAGCCATAACTCAGTATTCGCGGCATTTCTCAGGAACGAAACCCCCACGAATAGCGGGGGTTTACTGTATTGAACAATGGGTCTATTAACCTCATTTTATTTACAAAAATGTTTATCTGATAACAAAATTCTTATTTTGTCATTTTGCCCTTTATAATCATCCACTGGTGTCTCCTGTATCAGATTCCAATGCTAACATATTTGGATTCCATTTTCCCTGGTATCTTTTTTCCATTTGAGAAATATCTTGATGAAACTTTTCACCATGTTCATGGGAGACTGCTCGCAAGTTTTCAGGAAAAAAAGTCTAAATTGGAATGTAGGAAACGAGCTTCAACGACATGTTGAATCCCAACTCTCTGTATGCTAAAATTAGCTCATCGACAATTTCAGTGTAATTTTGTGATTTCTCATTAGCAGTAGCATTAGCAAGGGCATGTGATGCAAGAAAGCAAGCTTATATAGCATCAGGCAAAAAAAAAAAAAAAACACACTCCTTCTCATTTCACCCATCCACTCGCTCCAAATGTTTGTCTAGTCTCGCCTTGACTCTGTTTAAGCTATCAACTTTAGCATTAGCATTAGCAGAGGCATATGATGCAAGAAAGCAAGCTTATTCAGCATCAGCCAAAAAAAAAAAAACCCACTCCCATTTCACCCCTCCGTTCGTTCGAAATACCTGTCCAGTTGAGCTTTAAATTTGTTTAGGCTATCAACTTCAACAACAAGTGATGGAAGTCGGTTCCACCAAACAACCACCTGCTGGCCAAAGGCAAATTTCCGCACATCTATCCGACATCCGTCCTTCCTCAATTTGAATTTATGCCCTCTGAGGTGATTATTCTGAGAAAGATGAAGAATCCCATTCGCATTGAGCATGCTCAAACCATTCAAAGCCTTATGCACCTCTATCAGATCACCTCGCCGGTGCCTAGTCTCCAAACTCTGTAATTTGCAAAACTTAAGCCTTTCTTCGTAAGAGCAACCCTTTGTTCCATTTACTAATCTTGTTGCCCTTCTCTGTACCCGTTCCAGCAGCTCTACATCCTTCTTGAAATGAGGCCTCCAGACCTGTATACAGTACTCAAGATGTGGCCTTACCATTGCCTTGTACAAGGGAATAATCACCACCTTATCCCTGCTAGAAAAATTGCTGTATATCATTGACAAGACACCATGAGCTACTCTTGCAGCTCGTCTGCACTGCTCAGAGAACTTCATATCTGCCTGCACAATTACCCCCAGGTCCTTTTCATTCTCCACCACTGTCAGTGTAGTACCGCAGAGTTGATACGTTGCTCTGGGGTTACTGTTTCCCATATGCAGCACTTTACATTTGTCGATGTTAAACCTCATTTGCCACCTCTCAGCCCATCTGTTCAACCTTTCCAGATCCTGTTGCAGCAGCATAGCATCAGTATTGTCCTTAACGACCCTGCCAACCTTTGTATCATCTGCAAACTTGGACATTAAACTTGATATTCCATCATCAATATCATTCATAAACACCGAAAACAACAACGGACCCAACACTGAACCTTGAGGAACTCCACTAATAACATTAGTCCACGTTGAGCAGTGTCCATTGATTACCACTCTCTGTCTTCTGCCACTCAACCATCCCCTTATCCATAGCAGCAATTTGCCTCCAATGCCACACTGCTCCAATTTGTGCAGCAGTCTTCCATGTGCAACAGTATCAAAAGCCTTTCTAAGATCCAAATATATAATATCAAAGTTATTCCCTGCATCCAGTTCTTTTGTGACTACATCATAGTATCCAATCAAATTGGTCAGGCAAGACCTGCCCTTAACAAAACCATGCTGCGTCTGAGCTATAACTGAATTCTTGTCTAGATGATCCTGCAGTGCTTCTTTAACCAGTGCCTCCATTAATTTACCTGGAACAGAAGTTAAACTAACAGGTCTATAATTACTTGTGTCAACACCTTTGATCCTCCTTTGTGAATTGGGGTTACATTTGCACATCTCCAGTCTATGGGTACCTCCCCTGAGTCCAAAGAAGCTCTCATAATTATGGCTAGGGGTTTGCATACTTCCTTTGCTGCCTCCTTTAATATAACTGGATAGATCCCATCCACCCCAGGTACCTTTTTTATGTTTATCCTCAACAATCTCTCCTCCACTTTCCTCTCAGTTATTACAAAATCATCCAGCTCACTGCCAATGTTTACTTTACCTACATCATTCTCCTTCCTGAATAACTCCTCATGCGTGAATGTAGATGCAAAATACTCGTTTAGATTGTTAGCCACCTGAGCAGGATCCTCAACTGTTGAACCATCAATATCCAGTGGACCAATCTGATTCATCCCTTTCCTTTTCGAGTTCAAGTATGTAAAGAACTCTTTTCTGTTTTTCTTTGCATCCTTTGCCAAGGATTTTTCATAGTCTGCCTTTGCCTGCCTAATCTCCTTTGTGACTTGGTTACAGACCAACTTATATCTATCATAGGCTTCCATGTCACCCATTAATTTGTATGTATCCCATGCGTTTTTCTTCTCTGCCACATGTCTCATTAGTTCATCTGACAACCATTTAGGCCTAAACCTTGAACAATATTTCTTAGTTGGTATGTAAAGCCTGTTAGCCTCCAAGTTTAGTTCCTTGAATGCTTCCCATTTTGAGTTTGCTGTTGGTAACATCATCAGTTGGTCCCACTGTATAGAATTTAAATACTGTCTCAGACTATCATAGTCGCCTTTACGAAAACAAAAACCCTTCCCTTTACCTCTGATGGTAGTTACCTCCTTGAGTAAATCCCACTTCAACACACTGTGATCACTGCCACCTAGTATTTCATTTATCTGCAGGTTCTTAATGCGTGAAGAATCACTACTGATAATCAGATCAAGAGTATTGCTCCCTCTTGTTGCCTCACGAACATGCTGATGTAGAAAACAATCATCCAATAAATCCACAAAAGCCTTGCTAGTGTGCGAGTGACCAACCCACAAATTCCAGTCAATATCTGGGAAATTAAAGTCCCCCATTATAAGACTCTCTGATTTACTGGCCCACTCTATTTTCCTGTACAATATCTTATTTTACTCATCAGAGTCATTAGGCCTATAGCACACTCCTACTCTCAATTTTGATTTCCCTATGCTTATGTCACACCAAACTGACTCGACACTCCCCTGTCCATCGATGTCGACTGGCTTCACTTCCTTGGACTTTATGTGTTTCTTAATTAATAGCATAACCCCTCCTCCCCTGTCTATCCTTTCTATACACATTGTATTCCCCAAATTCCAGTTCCGCATTACTTATATCTGTGTGACACCACGTCTCTGATATCCCAACAATATCTGCCTTTGATGTTTTGAGCAATACCTCAAATTCATCAAATTTATTTACCAAACTCCTAGCATTGGTGTACACGCAGGTATACATGCACCTGTTTCTATTCTTAGCTACTCTAACACAACCCATGTGTTTACTTGTACCGCAATGACTACCAGCAGTCTCTGAAATATCCTGCATCTTGTTTTTCAGACTTCTGCTCATTTCAATAGAAGTTCTGCTCATTTCAATCACTTCCACCTCTGCCACTGGCTACTGTTAATCTATTAGTCCTTGTATCTCCCCCAACTAGCAGTTTTCCGACCCACCTAACACTGCCTCGACAGCATCAGCAAAAATTCTTGCACCCTTTCTATTTAAGTGTATCCCATCCCTGTAGAAGCAATCTCTCCTGTTAACAAGTACAGTCCAGGCTGAAAAAAATTCTACCCCTTGAGCCTTGCACGATCTTTCCAGGGCCGAATTGATCGACAAGGCTCTCATCATGTACTCCCTCCTATCGTGTCTGGGCAGAATTGCAGACACTTTCAAGTTCAACCCTAATTCACGGCTTTTTTTCAACAGTGACCTGTACTTGCTAAGTAATTCCGCCGGTCTCCTACTCTTAATATCATTAGTGCCAACGTGTACAACTATATCACCTTTTGTGCCCTTAAAAGATGATATCCGCTCTACAACGTCATCAACCTTTGCCCCTGGCAGACATACCCTGGTCCTATTCCACCTATCCTTTTTACAAAGTATGTTCCCCGTTTCCCTGACAATAGAGTCACCAACAACTACTAGTTCCTGTGGGACCAGCGCATTTTGCCTAGGGGGCTGCTTCTGTGTTGCCTGATGACCAAGTGCAAGCTCTGGCGTTGATGTGGGCAGCTGAGAGCTTGATGGGCCCCTCAATTTATTACCTTCGAGGGCATCCACCCTGTCCTTCAAGCTCTCATAAAGGCCCATAACAACGCTGAGTTGTCGCCTGATTTCCTTGCACTCCTTACATCGTGCACACACAAAGACATCCCCCTTGGCAGTATCATGTCCCGTACCCGACTGCTCCGCAAACATCAAGCAAACATTGCATTTTAATAGACTGTGATTCAGAGGGCAACTGCCCCCCTCAGTTCTCCCCTGAACCACAGCACTCCCATTAGCTTGAGCCTTTTGCTTTGCTGCTCTGGTCAGAGTCATGATTCCAATTTAATTCAATAAAATTTAAAACAAAAATTAAATCCTTAAGTTATATCCCAAAACAGTTATGTTATATATATATATATATATATATTTTTTTTTTTTTCGGTATCTAGTGTTCCCTTTATACAACTTCCGTATCACGTGTACCACTATAGTTATGTATTAATTATTTGTTACGATTAAGTCGTTATATATATATAGAGTTAAAAATACAATTTAATTGACAATAAAGTTTATCAAGATTAATAGATTTACTGATTAATTGACAATATTATATTATGCAGTATACTACACTAAGCTTATGCTATCGTGTAAAAATGGCGGGAATTCACGAACGGTATTTCTACGGACTCTTAAGTATTGATTAGCTTCGAAATCTCGCTATCTCAATTTAGAATAAACTAAGGATCCTGACTAGGTCTATAATCTACTTATAGAAGATAATTTGATATAACAATTGGTTAATAAATCGACTAAATTTGGTTAAAAGACCTCTCGTTCAATTTGTGACACGTGGATTTGATACCGTTACCGATACTAAGTAATATCTACGAAATCTCTGTCTAAGTTAAACTTTAAACTAAGTATCGTAACTAGGAATATAAAGCTACTCTAGAAAATAAGTTAATATGACAATTTAAACTAATAAAGCAGAAAATAAATCAGGAAAAACTTCTCTGTTTGAAGAGCTTTAAGGAGCAATGGCTGCACAGGCTAATCTCGCACCCAGACTCCATACAATGACAGATGTAGAAGTTGATAGCTTAAATGTCAGATGGAAGTTTGTTCCAGCAATCAACCACCCACTGGCTAAAGGCAAACTTCCGCACATCTATCCTACAACTGTCTTTCTTCAATTTGAATTTATGCCCTCTCAGGCGATTATTCTGAGCAAGAGGAAGAATTCCATCAGAATTGAGCATACTCAAACCATTCAAGGCTTTGTACACCTCAATCAGATTACCCGCCAGGTGCCTAGTCTCCAGACATTGTAATTTACAAAACTTAAGCCTTTCTTCGTAAGAGCAATGCTTTGTTCCATTCACTAATCTTATTTTATTCCGAAGGTCGAGAGTCTCAACCTGCTTTGAGAGTGGAACTGCTCAGTGGATACAAAATATTGCCATTAACTGCCATTTTATTTAGTTAATTAAATTTGCCTTAGCATTTGCCCTTCTCTATACTCATTCCAACAGCTCTACATCCTTCTTAAAATGAGGCCTCCAGACCTGTATACAGTACTCAAGGTGTGGCCTAACCATTACTTTACACAAGGGGATAATCACCTCCTTATCCCTCCTAGAAAAAATCCTGTATATCATTGACAAGACACCACGGGCTACTCTTGTAGACCATCTGCACTGCTCAGAAAACTTCATACCTGCCTGCACAATTACCCCCAGGTCCTTTTCACTCTATCACTGTCAGTGTAGTACCACACAGTTGATACGGTGTGGTACTACACTGGGGTTACTGCTTCCCATATGCAGAACTTTGTCAATGTTAAACTTCAATTGCTACCTCTCAGCCCATCTGCTCAACTTTTCTAGATCCTGTTGCAGCAGCATACTATCATTAGTGTAATTAACAAACCTGCCGACGTTCGTATCGTCTGCAAACTTGAACATTAAGCCTGATATACCATCATTAATATCATTAATGAATACAGAAAACAACAATGGACCCAACATTGAACCCTGGGGGACTCCACTAATAACATTAGTCCACAAAGAGCAGTGCCCATTGATTACAACTCTGTCTTCTCCCATTCAACCATCCCTTTATGAATAGCAGCAATTTGCCTCCAATGCCACACTGCTCCAATTTGTGCAGCAGTCTTCCATGTGCAACAGTTTCAAAAGCCTTTCTAAGATCCAAATATATGATATCAAAATTATTCTTTGCATCCAGTTCCTTTGTGACTACATCATAGTATCCAATCAAATTGACCAACAAGACTTCCCCTTAACAAAACCAATACTGTGTCTGAGCTATAACTGAAGTCTGTCTAGATGATCCTGCAATGCTTCTTTAATCAGTGCCTCCATTAATTTCCCTGAAACAGAAGTTTAAACTAACAGGTCTGTAATTACCTGTATCTCCCTTTGATCCTACTTTGTGGATTGGGGGTCACATTTGCACTTTTCCATTCCATGGATATCTCCCCTGAGTCCAAGGAAGCGCTCATAATTATGGCTAAGGATTTGTTTTCTTCCTTTGCTGCCTCCTTTAATATAACTGGATAGATTCCATCCACCCCAGGTGCCTTTCTTATGCTTATCTTCAACAATTTCTTCTTCATTTAACTTAGTTATTACAAGATTATCTAGCTTACTGCCAGAGTTTAATACACCTTTGGCATTCCCCTCCCTGAATAATTCCTCGTATGTGAATTTAGATGCAAAATATTCATTTAGTTTGTTAGCTACCTAAGCAGGATTATTAACAGTTGAACCATCGATATCAAGTGGACCAATCTGATTCATCCCCTTCCTTCTAGAGTTCACATAAGTAAAGAACTCTTTGCATCCTTTGCCAAAGATTTCTCGTAATCTGCCTTTGCCTGCCTAACCGCTTTTGTGACTTGGTTACAGACCAGCTAATATCTATCATAGGCTTCTGTGTCACCTGCTAATTTATATGTATCCCATGCATTTTTCTTCTCTGCCACATGTCTAATTAGTTCATCTGACATCCATTTAGGCCTAAATCTTGAACAATATTTCTTAGTTGGTATGAAAAGCCTAGTAGCTTCCAAGATTATTTACCATTAGCATTAGCATTAGTAGAGGCATATGATGCAAGAAAGCAAGCTTATTCAGCATCAGCCAAAAAAAAAAAAAAAAAAAAAAAAACAACCACTACTCATTTCACTACTCCCATTTCACCCCTCCGTTCGTTCGAAATACCTGTCCAGCTGAGCCTTAAATTTGTTTAGGCTATCAACTTCAACAACAAGCGATGGGAGTCTATTCCACAAACCAATTGCCCGCTGGCTAAAGGCAAATTTCCGCACATCTATCCGACATCCGTCCTTCCTCAATTTGAATTTATGCCCTCAAAGGTGATTATTCTGAGCAAGAGGAAGAATCCCATCAGCATTGAGCATGCTCAAGCCATTTAAAGCCTTATACACCTCTATCAGATCATCTCGCCGATGCCTAGTCTCCAGGCTCTGTAATTTGCAAAACTTAAGCCTTTCTTCATAAGAGCAACCCTTTGTTCCATTCACTAATCTTGTTGCCCTTCTCTGTACTCGTTCCAGCAGCTCTACATCCTTCTTGAAATGAGGCCTCCAGACCTGAATACAGTACTCAAGGTGTGGCCTGACCAATGCCTTATACAAGGGAATAATCACATCCCTGTCCCTGCTAGAAAAATTCCTGTATATCATTGACAAGACACCATGAGCTACTCTTGCAGCTCGTCTGCACTGCTCAGAGAACTTCATATCTGCCTGCACAATTACCCCCAGGTCCTTTTCATTCTCTACCACTGTCAGCGTAGTACCACAGAGTTGATACGTTGATCTGGGGTTACTGTTTCCCATATGTAGTACTTTACATTTGTCAATGTTAAACTTCATTTGCCATCTCTCAGCCCATCTGCTCAACCTTTCCAGATCCTGTTGCAGCAGCATAGTATCAGTAGTGTCCTTAACAACCCTGCCAACCTTGGCATCGTCTGCAAACTTGGACATTAAGCCTGATACACCATCATCAATATCATTTATAAATACAGAAAACGACAATGGACCCAACACTGAACCCCGAGTAACTCCACTGTTAGTCCACGTTGAGCAGTGTCCATTGATTACCACTCTCTGTCTTCTGCCACTCAACCATCCCTTTATCCATAGCAGCAATTTGCCTCCAATGCCACACTTCTCCAATTTGTGCAGCAGTCTTCCATGCGCAACAGTATCAAAAGCCTTTCTAAGATCCAAATATATAATATCAAAGTTATTCCCTGCATCCAGTTCTTTTGTGACTACATCATAGTATCCAATCAAATTGGTCAGACAAGACCTGCCCTTAACAAAACCATGCTGTGTCTGAGCTATAACTGAATTCTTGTCCAGATGATCCTGCAGTGCTTCTTTAACCAGTGCCTCCATTAATTTTCCTGGAACCGAAGTTAAACTAACAGGTCTATAATTACTTGTGTCAGCCTTTGATCCTCCTTTGTGAATTGGGGTTACATTTGCACATCTCCAGTCCATGGGTACCTCCACTGAGTCCAAAGAAGCTCTCATAATTATGGCTAGGGGTTTGCTTACTTCCTTTGCTGCCTCCTTTAATATAACTGGATAGATCCCATCCACCCCAGGTGCCTTTTTTATGTTTATCCTCAACAATTTCTCCTCCACTTTCCTCTCAGTTATTAGAAAATAATCTAGCTCACTGCCAATGTTTACTTCACCTACGACATTCCCCTTCCTGAATAACTCCTCATGTGTGAATGTAGATGCAAAATACTCGTTTAGATTGTTAGCCACCTGAGCTGGATCCTCAACTGTTGAACCATCAACATCCAGTGGACCAATCTGATTCATCCCTTTCCTTCTTGAGTTTAAATAGGTAAAGAACTCTTTTCTGTTTTTCTTTGCATCCTTTGCCAAGGATTTCTCATAATCTGCCTTTGCCTGCCTAATCTCCTTTGTGACTTGGTTACAGACCAACTTATATCTATCATAGGCTTCCATGTCACCCATTAATTTGTATGTATCCCATGCATTTTTCTTCTCTGCCATATGTCTCATTAGTTCATCTGACAACCATTTAGGCCTGAACCTTGAACAATATTTCTTGGTTGGTATGTAAAGCCTGGTACTTCCAAGATTAGTTCCTTGAATGCTTCCCATTTTGAATTTGCTGTTGGTAACATCATCAGTTGGTCCCACTGTATAGAATTTAAATACTGTCACAGACCATCATAGTTGCCTTTACGAAAGCAAAAACCCTTCCCTTTACCTCTGATGGTAGTTACCTCCTTGAGTAAATCCCACTTCGGCACACTGTGATCACTGCCACCCAGTGGTTCCTTTATCTGCAGATTCCTAATGCATGAAGAATCACTACTGATAATCAGATCAAGAGTATTACTCCCTCTAGTTGCCTCCCGAACATGCTGGTGTAGAAAACAATCATCCAATAAATCCACAAAAGCCTTGCTAGTGTGTGAGTGACCAACCCACAAATTCCAGTCAATATCTGGGAAATTAAAATCCCCCATTATAAGACTCTCTGATTTACTGGCCCATTCTATTTCCCTGTACAGTATCTTATTATACTCATCAGAGTCATTGTGCTATAGGCCTAATGTCCAATTTTGATTTACCTATGCTTTCGTCACACCAAACTGACTCGACACTGCCCTGTACATCAATGTCGACTGGCTTCACTTCCTTGGATTTTATGTGTTTTTTAACTAATAGCATAACCCCTCCTCCCCTCCTGTCCTGTCTATCCTTTCTATACACATTGTACTCCCCAAATTCCAGTTCTGCATTCCTTATATCTGTGTGACACCACGTCTCTGATATCCCAACAATATCTGCCTTTGATGTTTTGAGCAATACCTCAAATTCATCAAATTTATTTACTAAACTCCTAGCATTGGTGTACACGCAAGTATACATGCACCTGTTTCTATTCTTAGCTACCCTAACACAACCCATATGTTTACTTGTACCGCAATGACTTCCAGCAGTCTCTGAAATATCCTGCATCTTGTTTTTCAGGCTTCTGCTCATTCCAATAGAAGCAGTGCAAGAATCTCTTTCACCTCTGCCAGTGGCTACTGTTAATCCATTAGTCTTTGTCTCCCCACAAGCTAGCAGTTTTCCGACCCACCTAACACTGCCTCGATAGCATCAGCAAATATTCTTGCACCCTTTCTATTTAAGTGTATCCCATCCCTGTAGAAGCAATCTCTCCTGTTAACATTTCTTTGAATGCTTCCCATTTTGAATTTGCTGTTGGTAACATCATCAGTTGGTCCCACCGTATAGAATTTAAATACTGTCTCAGGCCACCGTAATCACCTTGACGAAAGCAAAAACCCTTCCCTTTACCCCTGATGGTGGTTACTTCTTTTGAGTAAATCCCACTTCAGCACACTGTGATCACTGCCACCTAGTGGTTTCTTTACTGCAGATTCTTAATGCATGAAGAATCACTGATAATCAGATCAGGAGTATTACTCCCTCTAGTTGCCTCCCGAACATGCTGCTGTAGAAAACAATCATCCAATAAATCCACAAAAACCTTGCTAGTGTGTGCCTAACCAACCCACAAATTCCAGTAAATTTCTGGGAAATTAAAATTCCCCATTATAAGATACTCTGATTTACTGGCGCACTATTTCTCTGTATAATTGCTCGTTGTACTCATCAGATTCATTAGGCCTATAACACACACCTACTCTCATTTTTTCTTTCCCAGTGCTTAGGTCACACCAAATCATTGCCTAAAGTGTTCCTGCAGACATTTTCAAATGTCATTCAGGTTCTTATTTCTGTAGCATTTAATATTTTAGTGAATTCCTCATCTTGGAATAGCAGTTTAATTTGAGGACCTACAAAAATTCTCTCTTTTATCTTGGCCTCACTGATTCGAGGAAACTTTTGTGTCAAACAGGAAAATCCTTCTCTTTTTTTGTCTACGCAACTATTTTTATCAAACCTAGCTTGATGTGCAATGGAGGTAAATAGATTTTTGACTTATCCTCCAAAGGAGGATGTCCTACATTTTCCTGGCCTGGTGTAGTTTCTGAATGGTGTTGCTATTTTAATGCATGAAGAATCTTGTAGTGGCAATCCTTTGTACAGCTGTCCCACTCACATAAAAAGCAGCAGTATTTAGCGTATCTACCTTGCAACCCAGTCAGCAAAGCTACCACTTTTAGGTTGGCACAGATATTCCATTTGTATTCTTGATCGAATATTATTTGTAAAAGCACCTGTAGGTTCTTGTATGTCTTTTTCATGTGAACTGCATGTGCTAATGTTATAGACGGATACTTATTTCCATTATGGAGTAAAACTGCTTTCAAACTTACCTTGGATGAATCAATGAAAAGTCTCCACTGCTTGAGGATGTGCTCCAGATGTAACTCTCATTAATTCCTGGATATTGTTACAATAAACCAAAGCACCATCCATGGAATAATAGGTCATTATGTTGGATTGCCTCTTTCTATAAAAAGACACCTTGACACCCTTTACAAGAAGGTTCCACTGCTGAAGCCATGATCCTAGTAATTAAGCCTTGGTTTTGGAGAGGTGCAAATCTCTGATCAAATTGCTCAATTCTGAGTGATCAGATGCAGCTTTGCAGTATCAAGAGTTGAAGAGTCTGGATCCATACTCTTTGTGGGTCCTGCTACTTCTGGAGCCTCCTTTTATGATCCTGAATCAAAGTCAAATCCATAGTTTCTGGTGGCTTTGGCACTGTATCATTTTGAAAAACTGGCCTTAGAGCAGAAGGCATGTTAAGATACTCTATTTTATGCTTGGATTTCCCAGAAAAACAAGAAATATTGGTTGTGCAAAAGTAACAATTGTTTATGTGGTCTCGAGGTACCCGCCACATCACCAGAACAGCAAAAGGAATCAATTTATGACTACCTCTAAGCCAGCCTGTTAATGTCCTTGAACACGAGCTATAGGAAATCTTTGGAGCCCATACTTTATCTTGATCTCTGCCTTTACATCCAAAATAGAGTTCATAGGCTTTTCTCACAAGTTGTGACAGTGGCTTCCAGTATGATTTTAATACCACTTCTCCACAAATGTAGCAAAAGCTATCAGGCTTATTTTGGCAGGAACGTGACATATTTCATGTATGGTTGAGGTATGTGAACATAAGAACATAATTAAGAAACTGTCGATTTTTATTTCTAATTTAAAACAGCTCATGATTTACACTAGTGCATGCAACACTTGTTTACAAATGCTAATTGGCCAAAACACTTGTTCACTTTATTCACCACTCGCTCTCTGAACAGTTGTTGTTGTTATTTGGTTTTTAGGAGTATAAGCAACTAAGGCCATATTGCTCCGGGGATATGTGGTGATCATTCCTTGACCTTTCCATATCTTCCGTATTTGGTGGTCATGGGCTCGAACCCCGGTCTAATCAAGAAGCGTGTGCTACAGACTGCTGCTCCTGCCCACCTGGCTACGGAGGTGCCCTGAAACATGCACTTTTTGAAATACAAAAATGCTTGCTTGGTGACGAAACCCATTCATATATATACTGGTAGAGAAGTTTCTAGAAGGTCTGCAATGTTTCTAGAGAACTCTGTGGAAAGTTACAGAAACATTTGGACCTTTCTTTTGCATGTAACTAATATTCTAAAATGTTCCAAAACATTCTAAAACATTGTAGAAAGCTCCCAAATGCTTGAGAAAAAAAATAATAAATAATAATAATAATAAAAAAAGTAGATAAAAATTTACAGAAAAGATGATTAAACCAACTATAGATCTTGGTTTTCAGTCATTAACCTAAGATATTTGAAAACTGAGGGTGATGAAAACTTTTTAAGCACATATCTGAGTTTTTGAACATATTTCACAGGAGAATCAGTGAAATTATAGTTATATTAATGGTGGAAGCAAAGGAGATAAGCAAACCCTTACCCATGATTATGAGAGCATCCTTGGATTTAGGGGAAGGTCCCTATTGATCGGAGAAGTGTGAATATATCCCTAATGCACACCAGCATAACTATGCCAATGCAGTGCATTGGGGCCCACAATAGAAATGGGGCTCTGTTACCCTCCTGCCAGAAACAGAAAAAAAATTGAGTTAAAATGTAAGTTTTCTAGTTATGTTTATGATAAAATTTACTATGTCTATGAACAATAATATTTTTCACATGAAGTATGTTTGTTGTTAGCTAGCTGACAGCACAAGCAAAACTGCACTAGAGCTGAAATGGTATTAGCATTGCTGCTGCTTCCAGGGAAATTAAGGATTTGTGACTGCAGAGCCAAAGTCAAATAGGGCCCATTTATTGGGGGTCATTATTATGGAGTATAGTATTACTATCGAATCTATTTTTCAGGGGACCCACACTAAACTTTGCATTGGGGCCTACTTTTTCAAGTTACATTACTGCCAATGCATAAAGGAGGATCAAAAGACGACATGAGTAATTACAGACCTATTATCTCAATGTCTGTTCCACAGAAATTAATAGAATCACTGGTTAAAGAAGTAATGCAGGACCATTTGGACAGATGTGTAATTATATTGCAATCACAGTGTGGATTTCTCAAGGGGCAGGCTTTTCTAACCAATCTGATAGGTTACTATGATGCAGTGACCAAGGAACTGAATGCAAAAAAATAATTTTGACATCATATACTTGGATTTTAGGAAGGCTTTTGATACTGTTGCACATAAAAGACTACTGTACAAATTAGAGCAATGTCGCATTAAGGGAAAGTTACTACTATGGATAAAGGGATGGTTAAGTGGAAGACAGACAGATTATCAATGGGCACTGCTCTTCATGGACTGTTATTAGTGGACTTCCCCAGGGTTCAGAGCAGGTACTGTTATTATTGATGAAGGTATATCAGGCTTAATGTCTAAGTTTACAGATGATACAAAGTTTGGTAGGTCAATTAACAACAGTCATCAGGGTGAACTACTGCAACAAGATCTAGGAAAATTGGGTCAATGGGCTGAAAAATAGCTATTGAAGTAAAACATTGACAATTGAAGGTACTGCACATGGGTACCAGATCACCAGAGTAACTTATCAACTGTGTGGTGCTACACTAAGGGTAGTAGAGAATGAAAATGACCTCAGAGTAATTATGCAGTCAGACATTAAGCTCTCTGAGCAGTACAGATATGCTGCCAGAACAGCTCATGATGTTATGCCAATGATATACAGAAAATTTGTTAGCAGGGATAAGGAGGTGATTATCCCTTTGTATAAGGCCATGGTCAGGCCGCATTTTGAGTACTGTATACAGGTTTGGAGGCCTTACTTGAGAATGGATGTCGATCTGCTGGAATGGGGTGCAGAGAAGGGCAACCAGATTGACAAAAGGGAAAAAAAAGGAAGGTTCTCTTACCTACAAAGGCTCAATTCTATCCTTAGCCATAATTATGAGATCACCCTTGGACTTAGGGGAGGTTTCACTGACTGGAGATGTGCAAATGTATCACCAATTCACAAAGGAGGATCAAAGGGTGACATGAGTAATTACAGACCTGTTAGTTTAATTTCTGTTCCAAGAAAATAATGCAGTCGCTGGTTAAAGCAGCATCATCTAGACAAGACTGCAGTAATAATTCAGACACAGCATAGGTTTGTTAAGGAGAAGTCTTGTCTGACCAATTTGATTGGATACTATGATGTGGTCACAAAGGAATTGGATGCATATGATATCAAAAACAATTTTGATATCATATACTTGGAATTCAGGAAAGTTTTTGATACTGTTGCACATGGAAGACTACTCTACTAATTGAAGCAGTATGGCATTAAGGGCAAGTTGCTACAATGGATAAAAGGATGGTTGAGTGGCAGAAGACAGAGGTGGTAATGAATGGGCACTGCTCTTCGTGGACTATTAGTAGAGTCTCCCAGGGTTTGGTTTTGGGCCCATTGTTGTTTTGTATATTTATAAATGATACTGATGAAGATATATCAGGCTTAACGTCCAAGTTTGTAGATTATACAAAGGATGGCAGGGTTGTTAATGATAATCTACTGCTGCAAGAGGATCTAGAAAAGTTGGGCAGATGGGCTGAGAAGTGGCAAATGAAGTTTAACATTGACAAATGCAAAGTACTGCATATGGGTAGTAGTAGTAACCCCCAGAGAAATGTACCAACAGTGTGGTACTACATCCAGGGTAATGGAGAATGAAAAGACCTGGGGGTAATTGTGCAATCAGAAATGAAGTTTTCTAAACAGTGCAGATAGGCTACCAGAGCAGGTCATGGGGTCTTTGTCAGTGATATATAGGAACTTTGCTAGAAGGGATAAGGAGGTGATTATCCCTTTGTATATGGCAAAGGTTAGGCCACACATTGAGTACTGCATACAGGTCTGGAGGCCTCATTTTAGGAAGAATGTAGAGTGTGATGCCTTGAGAAAATTGCTCAAATTTAAAAAGGCAAATAGCAGATTCTGCATATATTTTTTAACTAAATGGTTTCTTGATTTTACTAGCTCTGGGCAAGAGAAGAATTCCTACAAAATGGAATGATTAATAACTGAAATAAAATTGCAATTAATGTCAACGTTCTGGATCCATTTTGGGATTCCATTCTCAAGACAAGCCACTATAATAGAATCATTGGACTATTCTGAAACAGGTTGTAAAACTGAAGACATGTCTCAGAAGAGTCCAGTTATCTCTAGAGTACAGCAACCTGCTTTGAGAGTGGAACTGCTCAGTGGATACAAAATATTGCCATTAACTGCCATTTTATTTAGTTAATTAAATTTGCCTTAGCATTAGCATTAGTAGAGGCATATGATGCAAGAAAGAAAGCTTATGCAGCATCAGCCAAAAAAAAAAAACAAAAAAAAAAAAACCCTTCCACTTCACCCCTCCGTTCATTCGAAATACCTGTCCAGCCTAGCCTTAAATTTATTTAGGCTATCAACTTCCACAACAAGGGATGGAAGGCTGTTCCACCAACCAACTACCCGCTGGCTAAAGGCAAATTTCCGCACATCTATCCTACATCTGTCATTCCTCAATTTGAATTTATGCCCTCTCAGGTGATTATTCTGAGCAAGAGGCAGTATCCCATCAGCACTGAGCATGCTCAAACCATTTAAGGCTTTGTACACCTCTATCAGATCACCTCGCCGGTGCCTAGTCTCCAGACACTATAATTTGCAAAACTTAAGCCTTTCTTCGTAAGAGCAACCCTTTGTTCCATTCACTAATCTTGTTGCCCTTCTCTGTACTCGTTCCAGCAGCTCTACATCCTTCTTGAAGTGAGGCCTCCAGACCCGTATACAGTACTCAAGGTGTGGCCTGACCATTGCCTTATACAAGGGAATAATCACCTCCTTATCCCTGCTAGAAAAATTCCTGTATATCATTGATAAGACACCATGAGCTACTCTTGCAGCCCGTCTGCACTGCTCAGAGAACTTCAAAACATCATGTACAAAATGTCAATAAACCATTTAATATGCAAATATATATATGAGGTTATGTTTATTTACCTTTTAAAATTTAATCATTAATTTCCATGTAATAGCTTTCAAAAAATTAATGTTTTTACCCTTTTAATCAGGTTTTTGAGTTTTTTTTATGGAAGGAATTGAAGCCCAACAGCTTCCTCTCACTCAGGGGAGGCTGTTGAAATTTTTTAAATTATTAAAATTTTTTTGTTTATCTCAAAAAAACAGTTGTGATGTTTTATTCCTAACCTTGTTAAATATTACAGAGGTGTTAAATATTACGGTTGTCTATGTGAGGCCTAGGTATAACTGATTTTGTTTATCTGCATCATTTGATGGTTCTTACAATAGTGATTAATTGCATTTCACTTTACAAATAATAACAGTACTGTTCTTGCCACCCACAAATGCAAAGTAATGAAGTAGCATTGTTCTCACAAAAAACATCCTTTCATGACACAGTTCTCCCCCCCTTTCCCCCAACCAGAAGACTAAATCTGAAACAGATAAATTTGAAAGTGTCTGCAATTCTGCCCAGACACGATAGGAGGGAGTACATGATGAGAGCCTTGTCAATCAATTCAGCAATGCAGGGAATGTGCAAGGCTCAAGGGGTAGAATTTTTTGCGGCGTGGTCTGTGCTTGTTAACAGGAGAGACTGCTACTACAGAGATGGGATACACTTAAATAGAAAGGGTGCAAGAATATTTGCTGATGCTATCGAGGCAGTGTTAGGTGGGTCGGAAAACTGCTAGCTTGGGGGGATTCACAGACTAAAAGGTTAAAAGTAGCCGCAGGCACAGGTGAAGTTGATTCTTGCACTACTTCTATAAGTAGCGACCTGGAGCGAGGGGTGCTGGGGGTTTCAGGGACTGATGGCAGTCATCGTGAAACAGGTGGGTATATAGGATGTGTCAGGATAACTAGGAATAGGTGCATGTATGCTTGCATGTATACCAATGCTAGAAATATAGTAAATAAATTTGATGAATTTGAAGTGTTGGTCAAGACATCAAAGGTGGATACTGTTGGGATATCAGAGACGTGGTGTCACACTGATATTAGGAATGCTGAATTGGAATTTGGGGAGTACAATGTGTACAGAAAGGATAGACAGGATAGGAAGGGAGGAGGTGTCATGCTGTTAATTAAGAAAAACATAAAATCAAAAGAAGTGCATCCAGTTGATATAGATGAACTGTGCACTGTTGAGTCAGTTTGGTGTGACGTAGGCACTGCAAAAGCAAAAATAAGAGTAGGAATGTGTTATAGGCCTAATGACTCGAATGAGTACAATGAACAATTGTACAGAGAAATAGAGGGGGCTAGTAAATCAGAATTTCTTATAATGGGGGATTTTAACTTCCCAGATATTGACTGGAACTTGTGGGTTGGTCACTCACACACTAGTAAGATTTTGTGGATTTATTGCATGATTGTTTTCTGCAGCAGCACATTCGAGAGGCAACCAGAGAGGGTAATACTCTTGATCTGGTTATCAGCAGTGATCATTCATATATTAAGAATTTGCAGATAAAGGAACCACTAGGTGGCAGTGATCACAGTGTACTGATGTGGGAATTACTTAAAGATCTAACTACCATCAAGGGTAAAGGAAAGGGTTTTTGCTTCCGTAAAGGTGAGTACAGTGGTCTCAGACAGTTTTTAAATTCTGTACAGTGGAATCAACTGACGATGTTACCAACAGTAAATTCTAAGTGGGAAGCATTCAAGGAATTAATCGTGGAAGCTACTAAAAGTTTCATACCTATTAAGAAATATTGTTCATGGTTTAGGTCTAAATGGTTATCAAATGAACTAATGAGACTCATGACAGAGAAGAAAAATGCATGGTATGCATATAAATTATCAAGCGAATCAGAAGCCTATGGCAGATATAAGCTAGTCTGTAATCAGGTCACAAAGGAGGTTAGGCAGGCGAAGGCAGATTATGAGAAATCTTTGGCAAAGGATGCTAAGAAAAACAGCAAGGATTTCTTTACTTATATAAACTCTAAAAGGAAGGGGATGAATCTGATTGGTCTACTTGATATCGATGGTTCGACTGTTGATGATCCTGCTCAGATAACAAACAAACTGAATGAGTATTTTGCATCTACATTCACACATGAGGAGTTAAGGTTTGAAAATGGCAGAAGGTTATCAAATTGTAGAAGGGTGCTTAATGATTTTGAATTACTGAGAGCACAGTGGAGGAGAAATTGTTGAAGTTAAACATAAGAAAAGCACCTAGGGTGGATGGGATCTATCCAGTTATATTAAAGGAGGCTGCACAGCAACTAAGTAAACCCTTAGCCATAATTATGAGAGCATCCTTGGACTCAGGGGAGGTCCCCACGGACAGGAGATGTGCAAATGTATCCCCAATTTACAAAGGGGGATCAAAGGGTGACACGAGTAATTACACACCAGTTAGTTTAACTTCTGTTCCGGGCAAAATAATGGAGTCACTGGTTAAAGATGCATTGCAGGATCATCTAGACAAGACTGCAACAATAATTCAGACACAGCGTGGGTTTGTTAAGGGAAAGTCTTGTCTGACAAATTTGTGGACTGATGTTATTAGACTCTTCAAGGACTAATGTTATTAGTGGAGTCCCACAGGGTTCGGTGTTAGGTCCACTGTTGTTTTGTATATTTATCAATGATATTGATGAAGGTATATCAGGCTTAGTGTCGAAGTTTGCAGATGATACAAAGGTTGGCAGGGTTGTTAATGACAGTAATGGCAGTGTGCTACTGCAACAGGATAATTTGGGCAGATGGGCTATGAAGTGGCAACAGAAGTTTAACCTTGACAAATGCAAAGTACTGCATATGGGTAGAAGTAACCCCAGAGAAATGTTCCAACTGTGTGGTACTACACTTAAGGTGGTAGAAAATGAAAAAGACCTGGGTGTAATTGTGCAGTCAGATATGAAGTTTTCTGAGCAATGCAGACAGGCTGCCAGGGCAGGTCATGGGGTTTTGTCAATGATATATAGGAATTTTGCTAGCAGGGAAAAGGAGGTGATTGCCCCTCTGTATACTGTATAAGGCAATGGTCAGGCCACGCCTTGAGTACTGCGTACAGGTCTGGAGGTCTCATTTTAGGAAGGATGTAGATTTTCTTGAGCGTATACAGAGAAGGGCAACAAGATTGGTGAGGTGAATGAAGGAATCCTCTTACCAAGAGAGGCTTAAGTTCTGCAAATTGCAGTGGCTGGAGACTAGGCACCTGCGTGGTGATCTGATTGAGGTGTATAAGGCCTTGAATGGGTTGAGCACGCTGAATTCTGATGGGATCCTTCCACTTGTTCAGATTACAAACCTAAGGGGGCATAAATTCGAATTAAGAAAAGACAGATGTAGAATAGATGTGCGTAAATCTGCCTTTAGCCAGCAGGTGGTTAATTGCTGTAACAAACTTCCATTTGTTGTTGTGGAAGTTGATAGGTTAAATAAATTTAAGGAGGAACTGGGCAGGCATTTGAAGGGAATGGTGTGTGTTTTTTTTTTTTTTTTTGGCTGATGCTGCATAAGCTCATACACTTGCTTTCTTGCATCACATGCCACTACTACTTAATACATAGTATTGTATTTACGTCAGATGCTTTATGTACCGTATTCCTGATAACAAGAGGTTTATAAACAAGTAAATTTAGAGTAAAAAAACTCAGCCATAGGAGAATTATGACTTGAGAACATAACTTGTGAACCATAACTTCTGTACTGCGCGAACAGCAGTATTTAAATATACTGTATTTCTTAGCTTACAGAAATGATGCAATTGCGCTAACTTCTGAGTTATATTTCTTAGCCTGGTTCTCTTTGCCTGCAACTCAAATTTTTTTATTCAGCCATTTGTCTTACCAAAAAAAATAAATAATAAATAAAAATGAAAAACAAAATAAAATTAAAAAATACATATGAAATAGAAAAACAGCTAGCTAATACAAATACCGTAATTGCACAGGGAACATTTGCCGCAGAGAGTAGAAAAATAGTAGTACGTTGCCTTTCAGCTGATAAGTGCGTTTTTTTTTCCGCCTAGGGATGATTAGGAAAAAAAGTTTAAATTTCAAACAATATAATACAAAAGTCCATGATTTACTACGGTCTAATGGAACCCCGTTCCTACGGAATTTACAAATTACGCTTGCCCGTCAAAAAAATCAAAAAACACATTTATTCAGTAACTAGTAGGTCCACCTTTTTTTTTTTTTCCGGAATACACCTTGTACACGTCATAGCATGGATTCCACTAGGGGTTTGAGTAAATCTGCCCCATCTGCTCTTTGGTAGAATAAAGCTATTATTTTTAGGCCACCCGAATAATTAAATTCATCTGCAGTGCTGCGTGTTTTATGTCTGTTAATTGCGTGCGTTCTGAGGTCGATTTGTCTGTTTTGCTGGACGATAAACCCCAGTTTCTGGGGGAAAAAACCTTACTATTTATGCCTGAGACCGACTAACTCAGCCACGGTGTCCCATTGGTACAATCTCTGTCCTCCCCACACTGGGTGAAAAAGACCCGAGTTCAGTCCCATCTATGACTTGAGGAATTTTTATGGGTTCTTTTCACAACGCAATATGACTTTAGCTGCTGATGCTCCTAAATTCTACGACAACAACAACAACACCCAAAATGTATTTTCCAACATTTCTCAGTTGGCTTCAGATTTGGAGAATTTGGTAGCCAAGAGAGCTGTTGGAAATGCTGGAGAATATTCCTCGAACCATCCTGATACAATTTGTTCATGTTGGATAGTTTTATTGTCGTAAAGAATCCATCGTAATCAGGGGAAAAAATGAAGTATTATAGGGTGAAGTTGTTCCGATAAAACAGAAAGGTATTCAGTGGAGTTAACCAAACCTTCTGACGGTATGAGCAGACTCAATGCTTACCGACAGAACATACTGCATATCATGATTCCACCTCTAGACGGTTAAGTGGTGGACAAAAGGCAGTCTATATGATGGCTGTATGAAGTACATTCCACATTTTCACAGTACCATTGGGGGAAAAAAAAAGAGTGTAAATCGAGACTCGTCAGACCATATGATCTATCTCCATTGTTCCACATGCAACCTTGGGATTGGTGACACCACTCCAGTAAAATGTCTCGAATTTTAACAGAAAGAAGTGGCTTGATATACACTGTGCTGCCATTTTATTAGGTGAATCCTTGCTGTGCAAACAAATGGTTTGTCCCACAACGTTGCAAGTCAGATGACCACAGTTGTGGATATAAATGCAGTAGAACAACCTTTCTCGTAGTATCAGTTAAGCGTACAAACCATAGCAAGAATGGGGAAAAGGAGGTATCTAACGAACTTCGAAGGTGGCATGGTAGTAGGTAAGACATGCTGGACAAAGCATCTCTGAAACGGCAGTTCTTCTGAACTTTTCACGCACCACAGTTTCAAGGGTGTATCGAGAATGGTGCAATGAACAGAAAACATCATCTCACCGGCACTCCTTGGAAGAAAATCGCTTGTTGATGAGAGAGAGGTCAGAGGAGGATGGTTAAAAAAAGCAAACGGATGGGCCACAATGTCGCACATCACGTCAAAATACAACCTTGGTGCCCAGAACAAAATATCGCAACAGACACTAGTCGCACTTTGTCACGAATGGGCTACAACAGCCGATGGCCACATCGCGTACCTTTGTTATCAATGAAGAACAAGAGAGCACGCCTCCTGTGGGCATAGCAACACCAGCACTGGACTATCGAGGATTGGAAAACAGTTGCTTGGTCTGACGAGTCGAAGTTCCTGTTGAATCATGTTGATGGAAGGCTCAGAATTTGCCGAAAACAACATGAATCCATGGACCTGTCTTGTCTGACGACCACTGTGCAAGGTGGTGGGGGCAGTGTTGTGGTATGGGGATTGTTTTCTTGGCATACGTTGGCTCCATTGATACCCATAAATTCACGTCTGAATGCTACATCGTACCTAAACATCGTTGCTGACCAAGTGCATCCGTTCATGTTGACAGTTTATCCTCAGTCAGATGGTTATTTCCAGCAGGATAATACGCCAGTGCACAAAGCCCGAATCATTATGGAATGGTTCCAGGGACACGATAATGACTTTTTTGTGCTGCAGTGACCTGCTCAGTCCGTGGATCTCAATTCTATTCCTATTGAACATCTTTGGGATGAGCTGGAAAGGGCTATTCGCAGCAGACCTACACCTCCGTCAAATCTCAAGGAACTGCGTGACACACTCATGTCTGCATGGTACTCCGAAAACGTCACAACGTTTTCAGCATCTTGTTCAATCCATGCCTACACGAATTCAGGCTGTTTTGAAGGCTAAATGATGCTCAACGCGCTACAGGTAGGCGTACCTAATAAAGTGGCAGAACAGTGTAGGCACACAACTAAAAATCCCAGAATTAGTTTGGTTGGAAATGGATATTTCTTTGCCTAAATTAAATTTTTCAGTCAATTGGCTACACATTGGACTGTCTATTCTGACGCATAATTAGAACTCCAAGAACAGTCTCGTTCCAGGAATTCTACTGGTGCAATTTTAGTTGGATAACCATATATACACTCAGTGATCACTGAATTATGATCACCAACTCAAAACCATATTGGGCCCTCGTTGAGAAGGATGCCGCTATTTACGTAGTCATTGACTCCATTAGGTGACAGAAGATGTCCACATGGATCTGTAGCTATGCTGCTTAAAAGGCTTTCCACAGTGTGGGAATAAACGACGGTTGCGTGCCCATATGCTTCACTTTCAGTTCTAAAACATCCAGCAGGTGTTCAATTGGTTGAGGTCAGGCAAATTTGGAGGCCAATCAAGATGAGCGATATCGTCACTGTGTTCTTCGTACCGATCGTGCCGAGTGCGAACACGATTCCATTTGACATTCTCATCTTGTATATTTCCCGTTTCAATCCAGGCTGAAAATCAACATACAGGGTGAACATGGTCTCCCAAGAGCTGGTGGTTATAAAAAAAAAAAAAAAATCCTATTTATTAGGGTTACCGGGAAAATTATTTCATCTACCTATGTGTATTGTGTCTCTGAATTGTGTGTTCTCTGTTTGAATTGCCTGCTTTTCTGGACGAAAAGCACCGCATTCCAGGGGAAAAACGCCTGAGACCGAAAAAGCCATCTTCGTGTCATCGACGGGATTCGAACCTGGGCCTTTTCCACCCGGTGTGGGAAGGACGATGACGATATCTCTGTGCTTCCAGTGCAGACACAGATGCTCCTAAAATCCAATAAAAAAAACAACCAGCACAAGGGTTCCTAGTTCTTTCCAGCAAAACATGTCCCATATTAAGCAACCACGATGAATTGCCAGGACAGTAGACACCATGAACGATGGGTTCATGGACTCATGTTACTTAACCACACATTAAGGCGCCGATTGGCATGTTGCGCCAAGTATTTGGGCTTTTCGACCAACACACTTGTTTCCAGTCCTCCAGTGTCCGACCAGCATGTTACACCACAGCATTCGCCGTCGACGACGATGATCAGCAGTGAGGAGAGGAAGTCTCTTGGGTTACCTGTTGTGGAATCCCATACGTTTGGGTGCGGGGGCATCGCATCGTCTTCTTTTTTTTTTTTTTTAAGCGCATCTAACGCCATGTTGCTGCGTGTATATTTTCTGTTAAATTGCATGTGTTCTGAGGTCGATTTTCTGTTTTGCTGGACGAAAACCCCGAGTTTCCGGGAAAAAAACAATGCTACCCTCACCTGAGACCGACTCACTCAGCCACGCCATGAAAAAGACCTATAAAAATTCCTCCCGTCATCGTTGAAATTCTAACTCGCGTCTTTTCCACCCGGTGTGGGGGGGGGGGGTTGGCGATCGTACCAACTGTGCAAGGACACATCGTCATTTGGGATATTGTTCTTGTGAAATATTGCATTGCGATGTCAACTGTCGCACCGTGTCCTGACATTGATATGGTAGACATGTAGACATATATAGTATCTTCTATACAGCGGCTCCAGGAACTTTAGTTCATCTGCGCCATGTTACTCTGTGATGATAAAAAACTCTGTAGAATGGCCAGAACCATGTAGTGTTATGTTTGCGTTTACAGTATTATGTGTTGTTTAGTTGTTTCTGGCCTCTTTGCCACCGAGCAGACGATCTCCTGGAAAGCGTGCCCGGTGCCCATCTACACCACAAGGAGGTGGGCCATAACTAGATATGTCCCTAGCTAAGTGGACATAGACCATTACAACCTTTGTCTGCCCTGAAAAGGGCGAAGTCGAGACCCACCGGAGGTATTGCTAGACCAGTGGGTGCCAGCAAATCCCATTCCCACAGCTATCTAATCTTAGGGTACCAGCATAGAGAAAAAAAACATAATAATAAATTAATTAAAAAATAAAATAAGTTAATTAAAAAAATGAAAGTAAAATAAAATATAATAAGATAATAAAAAATTTATAGATACAAGTAGAAAATATAAAAATGAAATAAATAAAACAATATTAAAAAAAAGTAAAATGAAGTAAGATAATAAAAGAAAATATATAGATACAAAGTTAAAAAAATAATAAATAAATAAAATGAAGGTGAAATAAAACGAAATAAGATAAAAAGAACTTATAAATAAAAGTAAGAAAAAAAAAATAAAGTAATGATTGTAAATATAAAATTTAAAAAAATATATATAAATAAAATAAAATCATACCCACATTTGCCCAGACTGGGGTACCGGTCAAAGAAATTTTAAAAAATAATAAAAATAAAATAAATAAAAATAAACAAATAAATAAATAAAATGAAAAATAAAAGTGAATTGTCTAAGATTGACAAATCCCGCACCTACTGGAGGCATTGCAATACCAGTTGTGCCAGCAAAATCCCCGGGTTGCACAGGCCTGAGGGGATAAAGTAAAAAAAAAAAACCTGGATCAATGTGGGGTGGATCTCCAAAAAGATTATCTTCTAAGAACTATTCAAGGTGACAATATTTTAACTTTGCAAGACACCACTCAGTGTTGAGGCTAACGACATTATTGAAGGTGCTGGAGGCACCATAGAAGGTGGGAGCTGAAGCAGGATTGGCCAACAGAAGTTTTGTTCTAGCAAATAAATCAGGGTGACAATATTTTAACTTTGCAAGACACCACTCAGTGTTGAGGCTAACGACATTATTGAAGGTGCTGGAGGCACCATAGAAGGTGGGAGCTGAAGCAGGATTGGCCAACAGAAGTTTTGTTCTAGCAAATAAATCAGAAGCAAACTGTTGTAGGATTCCAAGGTGTGAAGCAGATTATACTAGATGTTTTTCGTTGCCAGGTGAGTTATGATATTATGATAAATGATGTGTAAAGATATGGAGAGAACTATAGGGAAATTTTCTTGTTGGCAGTAAAGGTGACATCCCAACGATCTTGCCAAATTTTTATTAAATCAGACCAAATCTCGGTTTTTTCAGCTTTGGTGTCTGTAAGGACATCATTCTGTATACCATAGAATTCCAGGGAGGTTTGATGTTTTTGAAAGTAACAGAAGGCGTGATGTAAAATGTGCAAGTCCAGAGGTAATACTCCAGCTATGACCTGTAGGGCATCAGCAGTCTTGCAGACACGGAACATTGTAAGAATTACAGACCTTTGCAAGAAGAATAGTTTGGATTTGAGTTTGACGTTTTTAATTCTGTCATACCAAAACGGAGCAGCATAGGTTGCAATAGGTAAGAATACTGCCTTGTAATATGAGAGAAGAACTCTGCGTCCAAGCCCCAGTCATTTCTTGTAATCCGAACAATAGCCATAGTAAATTTCTTCATTTTATCTATTTACGTGGAGAGTAAAATTGAGTCTATCATCAATGATTACACCAAGTTGTTTTAAGTGCTTGACATATGGTATTTCCTTGTTATCTATTTTCAAGATAGGAGGATAATGAATATTTAGTTCAACTTTAAAGATCATGAGCTTGGTTTTGGATGGAGAAGTTTGTTGGCAGTTGCCCATTCGATGAGATCCTTTAAGACCGGAGAGGCTCTTTCTTGAATTTGTTGCCTGGAGTTGCCTTAGAAGACAGTGTTCAGTGTGTTGAGGGTCAAACGGTACCAGGGATTTCTCCCATCACCGCGAGTTTACATTGTCGTGTGATACAGTACACTGTAAATGCCAGAGATTTAAAAGTGTATGGATATTGTACAGTGTAGTGTTGTGTACCGTTGTTCATCTGGTCATTTAGCCACTGAGCCCCTAATGGGACCCAACGTTGCCCACACTTCGCCCCGTGGAGGCAGACCAGGTACACCAGCACATAATTTGAACTCTGGCACACCCTGTCGCCTAATATCCTGGGATTTCAATGGCAAGGGCCTAAAAAAAAAAATAATTAAAAAAAATAATAATAATAAATAAATAAATAAATAAAAATAATAAAAATAACGACTCTGTAGGGGTTATGCGCAGAAAGGTGTATAAGACCGAAAAATTGGGCGAACAGAATTTTGTACTTTTAAGTTTCGACTGTGTGGGGCATACGCTGTGAGAAGTAGATAGGGTGCGTTGGGAGACTGAAGACTGAGGGATAGAAGTTAGAAGTAAGGGGTCGATAGAGAGATTGACCCCCGCAATTAACAGTGAGACAGGCCCATGTCCTACCAGAAGGAAGAGTGGGGAGGCGAGGAGGGGAGGGACAGGAACTGACCCCTCCCTTCCCCCCAGGAAGTGGTAAAGAAAGCACTGTGCAAGAGAGCACTGGTGTAGGTTGCCAAAAGGCCTTTGGTGTTGTCATTCCAGTTGGTAAGGTCCAAATTAGTGGTTGTCGATTTCAGCAGGTTTGTCTGGAAGAAGTTTGCTTTGAGAAGACAATGACAAGGTCATCAGCATATGCAAATGGAGTAGCAAAATCAAAATATCTGGTTCGCCACGTATTCAGTGTAATGTTCCAGAGGAGCGGCCCCATAACAGAGCCCTGACGATGTTCTCTATTGACAGCTCGTGTTATGCTGCAGGTTTTTGATGTAACCTGTATAGATCTGTGTGATCAAAGTAGGCTCGGATAGCTTGGCGCAACTGAAAGGGTCATGAGATGTTCCGAAGACTTGCGAGAGCGCTCTCCCACCAGAAGGAGTCAAAAGCACCTTCGATGTCTATGACGATGGCCATTTCATATTTTGATGTGGAATCCTGGATGTAATTTTTTAAAGCAAGAAGTGCCATTGATATTGATCTTGCATAATCCTTTCCAGTTCCGTTAGCGGGGGGTGGTTTGACCCGTTCGAAACCATTCTTTGTTCACCTTAACTACAGTGCGCCATGAGCAACCGACAAGACGTTCGGTTTCCGATATGGAAGCACCCGACGCACGAATTTCTATAATCATGTCCTTTTGAAACTCCATGGCGTCCCATAACTGTTACTCGATCACTTTGACTTCAAGGATCAGGTGCAAATTACTATTGCTCTAAGTACGAAGCAGTTCTGCTTTTAATACTAAGAGCTAGTCTGCGCGTGTAGCATAGTGTTAGTAGCTAGTCTGCGCGGGTAGGACTTCACCGTCCTCCCCACACCGGGTGGAAAAGGCCCGGGGTTCGAATCCCATTGATGGTGTGAAACTCTAGTGTCGAGGAACTTTAGTGGGCCTTTTTCACACCATGGCTGAGTTAGTCAGTCTCAGGTAGATAGCAATGTTTTTTCCCCAGAAACTGGAGTTTTTTCGTCAGGCAAACAGGCAAATCGACCAGAGAATACACGCAATTTACAGACAAAATAAATATATGGGTAGATCTAATCATTTACAGAGGACCCTAACATCATCATCATCATCATAATACTAAGAGCTAGGCGGCATAGTCCATTACGGTGGTCATAATTTAGTGATCACTGAGTGAATATGTGAATTACTATTTTAGCTGTTGTAGCAATAGAAAACTTAGCTTTATAATTTCTAAATTAGAATATAAAGCTTAGCCAGAAAATTATTATATTAATATTTTTTAAAAAAATTAGATTTTATAGGTCCAGCAGGGTGAATAATTACGGTTTCGATACATTGAGACCGCAGTACACCTATCTTAATGTAAAGAACCGTGGAATAAAGATAGGCAAATGCCCTCCAACCAACGCTAAGCACTGTAGCTGGAGGAGGAATAATGAAATAAATATACCTTTTATATAAAATATAAAATATAGTGAAATACAGTAAAATATACTTTAAAAAAAATATACAGGGTGGCCATAATTAAAGTATCCTTATTCAGCGCTCTCTACATAGCTCTAAGTAATAAGCGAAATGCCACCAAAACTAGTAAGTAAACTGTTCAAAGCATGGGCAGAAGGATCCCGTGAAAAAACAAATTAGTTCCAAATTCTGACGATAGGGGATAATATGGCGCTGTACTAGAGGAAAGACATGACAAAGTATCGATAGACAAATAACTAAGGCAAACCTTAATGAAATTACAAATTTTTATTTGTGCTGTTTGCAAAAAAACAGAAAGAAACAACTAAACTGGCAGAGGAAATGGTTTCACAGCTCCAAATTCACCACACTTTACTCCCGATGGTCGATGATGTCGCTGATAGTGGAGTTGGTTTTCGATGTAATTACCATTGTTCTGGACCAGAAATTGCATTCGATGCACAGTGTTCTCGACTGCAGAACGCAACATCTGTGGAGTGATGTTCCGCACATGCTGCGTTATGTTGTCTTTTAAGACAGCCAGGTAGGAGCACTTCCTCGATAGACATTGGCGTTGAGCTGACCCCACAATCAAAAATCACACGGTGTAAGGTCAAGCGAACGTGGTGGCCATGCAATGGGAAACAAACGACTAATGACTCTTTCAGAAAAGTGATGTAGGAGAAGTTGTTGTACTGGTCGTGGGATATGAGTAGGAGCCACATCTTGCATGAAATTGTTTCATACAGGCATCCTCTTTGCTGCAGTTGAGGAATAATCAAACTGCTCAGCACGTGATGATATCTTTGTGCTGTAACGGAACAGGCGGCTGCTCCTGCTGTGTGCAATTCCTCGAAAACGTATGGACCTAGGATGGAATTTGAAGTCGCACCACAGCAGACGGTGATTTTCGGCGAGTGCAATGTGATTTGCTAAATAGCATGCGGTGCTTCTGAAACCCATATTCGATAGTTTTGACTGCTGACAGTCTCATCGAGATGAAAATGAGTCTCATCTCCCCGAAGAATGTTCCATGGCCAGGCATCGCCTACTTCCATTCTGGACAAAAACAGAGCAAATGCCATTCGTTTTTCAGGATCATCTCTTTGCAGCTGCTGTTGGCGACTGATCTTGCAAGGATAATAGTGGATTAGTTTCTGAAGAATTTTCCACACAGTGGAAAATGGGACATCCAATTGCCTCACTACTCCCCGTGTGCTGCTACTAATTTCAGCAGCTGTATCAATGGATCAGTCGACAATAGCTTGCAACTTCCTCTGTTCCTGAGGTGAAACAGGCTTCTTTCCTCTTCCAGGCTTAACAACAAAGGACCCACTTTCAATTTGTTACTCATCCGTCTAATTGCCGCAGCTGATAAAGGACTTGACCTAAGTTCTTACAGCGTCTAAATTCACACAGAGCAGCTGCTGCATTGCATTCATTAACACAGAAGAACTTCGCAATTAAAGCGCGATCAGGCAGAGTGAGACGCATTGTTAACAGTAAACTTACAGAATACGCTTGCGATGTTCGCGTTGTGCCTCTGCTGCTGGGAAAATTAAATTAACTAATATTTATGTAAAATTTTCCATGACCATTATGCACAGATTCCATGACCATTATTGGCCTCGTGGTTCTCTGTCGATATGGAGCATAATGGTCAGTGTATTATTTTTGTTACTTTTTTTCATTTTGGTAGTTTGTTTAGTTGGTGATATTTCACGTATCTTGGAACTGGCACCTTACTGGGAAGCGCCGCTATATTCTAAATAATTGGCTTTAATTTTAAATTTTAAAATGGAATTATTTTAATTGGGTTTTTAATTGAATTTCTAAATCAATTGGCGATTTTCGGCTACAATTTTAGTCTTGTTTACTTTTCCATCCCCGTTGATTTAACCTTTATGTTAATTTAACAATTATGTTTAAATTTTGGCTTAATAGTTTTGCCATACTACTGGCATATGTTTTGATTTTAATTTTAAACGGTTATATATATATATATATATTTTTTTTTTTAGTTTTTGCTACTTTTGGATTTTTTTAGTATTATATTAGCAATACCTACCTCGAATTTCGTGGGCCCATTATTTTGCCCATAATACAATCGGAACGCGCCTTGGGATGAGCTCCACCATAGATTAGTGGGACTCCGAAAGCAGTTGGAGGGTGTCCTATGATAGTTCAACCCATGTGTTGCGCAAAGTGTCCAGTAATGCCTGTACATTATCCGGTGGATGCTTGTAGCACGAATGTCCTTTACCAAACATGCTCAATTGGGTTAAGATCGGCTGAGGTCAGCGGCAAAGGGAACAGGGATAATTCATTGTCACGTTCAGCTTAGCAACTAGGCTGTTCTTGTGGAATAGCAAGTTGCCTTGCTGAAAGAAGCTAGAGTGGTCTGGATATACTGTTATCAGGAAGAGGTGTACTTGGTCGGCAGAGATAGAAAAGTAGGCGTTCTCATCGAGCCGATGATTAAGAGTGAACAGAGTATTCCGGGTATGCTACGAAAACAGTCCCCAAAACCATTACACAATCGCCTCCAGGATTACACAATCGCCTCCTGGGCCTTTTCCACCCGGTGTGGTGAGGGTGGTGACGACACCACTGTGCTAATCGCGCAATACGGTAACTAAGCAACGCTAATTAACAGCAGCACTAATGGTAACTAAACTATTATATTTAGGCTACGCGAATAATTAAATTCATCTGCCGTGCTGTGTCTTATGTCTGTTAATTGCGTGTGTTCTATGGTCGATTTGTCTGTTTTGCTGGACGAAAAATCCCAGTTTCTTGGGGAAAACCTTGCTATCTACGGCCTGACACCGACTAACTCAGCCACGGAGCGAAAAAAGCCCATTAAAGTTCCTCGCGTCATCGACTGGATTCGAACCCGGGCCTTTTCCACCTTGTGTGGGAAGGACGGCGACGATACCAGTAATAATACCGGGTGCTACACGCGCAGACACTAATGGTGACTGGTGTTTAGTAGCCTTTAGCCCACCGGGCTAGCCGGGTGGGGTAAGTGCCTGCCTGGCAACCTGGCCGCGGGTTCGAATCCCGCCTCGGGCTTGGATATTACGTGGTGCCGAACTTTCCGGTTGGATCTCACGGCCGCGATAGACGAAGGAAGCAGGAAAAATCTGGTTCCTTCGTGTATTGCTCACATCATACGATAAAAAAAAAGTAGCCTTTAGTGCTGATGCTTGTCTGCTTTCTTTCGCCAAGCTGAACTTTGACCTTGCTTGAAGCAATGACCTAATTTCTGCTTTCTGTGAAATAGTGTCGTTTTTCAAAGAATGACTAAGGGCAGTCATCATACAGTTGGCATGTGACGTTCAGCATACAATTAATACTGTATACTGTTTTGCCCGTTTTTCAATACCCTCTCATGGACTAATTGAGTTTCACTCCTTGCTAAATATTTAAGGTGATTCTAACCTTTTAACATGCTTTATATCTACAAACTTTGGCCTGCATTCAGATTTTATTTTGATTTAACTTGAATATAGACCAAATTTCTTTATTTACTCCACCATATATTGGTGAGTTACCGCATTTGGGATCAGAAAACAGGATGTACTGTCACCTGCTGAGTTTCTATGGGGTCTTAAGATAAATTAGGACAGTGACCCACCTTAATTGTTCGAAAGAGAAGTGAATCTGATTATGTTTCAAGTGTGACATCTATTGAATGAAATTGAGAGGAAACATGTAGATCTACATCTAAAGAACCCCCTCAACTTGATGAATTGTCACTGGATGACTCGTGTAACTCTGTCTCGGATAAAACCAGTTCGTCGTCTTGTTGGTTCTCTGGAGAAACAAATTTTAAACGCTAATAAAAGTCTCTTACCTGTTAATGACATATAGTCACAAGATGTGGCAATTCTTATATTCAGATAAATAGAGGGGTTCTTATTTCATTACACGATGAGATTACTAAAAAAAAAATGTACTCAAGATATTTTAAAATCCTGGGGTAATATCGAACAAGTTGTAAACTCCTGAATCTTGGATAACGAAAAACTGAAAGTGACGGTTGAAAATCAGAGTAATAGTATTGAAAAACTCTCAAGCTATCCTCAGAGTTGTAAACATATGTTGAATTTTTACTGGAATTTCCCTCTATGGTGCCTTCTTCTTGTCCTGCTTTGTCCGCTAAACAGCCTTCGCTTCTAACGTCAAAAATAGCAAGCACTCCAAGATTCCCAAACTTCCAAAACCGATTCAGAAACAACAAAATCTTATAATTCTGAAAGCTAAGAACAATCGAAACGATCCTCGAGTAAAGAGTTAAAGGATCGGTAGTTAAGAACTTGAAAAGTGAAGTCAAATGACTTTTAAAAAATAAAGGAATAATTCTATAGACAAATTGCAAGGAAGATCTATATTCCATTTCTACATCTATAACGTTCACTGAAATTGGATTTTCATCAGAATATCGAAAAGAATTTACACTTTTGATTTGATATAGGGAACAAAAATTTAATAGATTATAAATTCACGAGGGAAGAATGGTTGGTTGGTTGGTTTTAGGTGCATCAGTAGCTTAGGCCATATTGGGCCGTGTATAATAAGTATAATAAATCTGTAAATTGTCTCTGTTTGCTGGGGAGCACAAGGGAAGAAATATTGAAGGAAATTTCTTTCCTCTTCAAAACTAAATCCTATTCCAGGAACTCATCTCACTAATGATAAGGACAACCTTAACTGGACAAACATCAGTTTCTTGAAGATAACTCGTCCCTAGTTTCCTGAAGATAGTTCTTCCCGAATTTATTCTATATTCATGTCAATGAAGAGGATTTATATCGGCTGAAAGTTTTACAAATTCCGCCTTTCCATTGCTGCGACCGAATGTTTTTGTTGCCTGTCATAAGTTAAGAACCTACATCACACATGCTCTCATGGGTAGTACAGTTGGTATAAGCACCAACATCCCCACATCAGGTGGAAAAGAGCTGAATTAGCATTAACATTAGTAGACGCATATAATGCAAGAAAGCAAGCTTATACAGAACCAGCCAAAAAAAAAAAAAAAAAAAAAAATCACTACTATTACACCCATCAATTCGCTCTGAAAGTGTGTTCGGTACTTCTGTGAATTTATTTAAGCTATCAACTTCCACAACGACAGATGAAAGTTTGCTCCAGCAATCAAAGGAAAATTTCGGCACATATATTCTACAACTGTCTTTCCTCAACTTGAATTTATGCCCCTGATATGCGCATTTGAGCAAGAGGAAGAATCCCATGAGCATTGAGCTTCTTAAACCTTTCAAGACCTTATACACCTCAATCAGATCACCTCGCAGGTGCCTAGTCTCTAGACGCTGCAATTTGCAGAACTTAAGCCTTCCTTGATAGCAGCAATTCTTTGTTCCCTTCACCAATCTCTTTGCCCATCTCTGTGCTTGTTTCAGCAGCTCTCCTTCCTAAAATGAGGCCTCCAGACCTGTACTGTATGCAGTACTTAAGGTGCTGCCTGACCATTGCCTTATACAAAGGGATAATCGCCTCTTTATCCCTGCTAGCAAAATTCCTTTATATCATTGACAAGACCCCATGAACTTCTCTGGCAGACTGTCCGCATTGCTCAGAAAAATATCGGGTCTTTTTCATTCTCCACTGCCCTAAGTGTAGTACCGCACAATTGGTACGTTACCCTGGGGTTATTGCTACCCATATGCAGTAGTTTGTATTTGGCAATGTTAAGCTTCAGTTGCCTACTCTCAGCTCATCTGCCCAACTTTTTTAGATCCTGTTGCAGAATCATACTGTCGTTACTGTCATTAACAATCCTGCCAACTCTTGTATCGTCTGAAAACTTGGACATTAAGCCTGATATATACTTTCATCATTATGATTGATAAATACAGAAAAGAACAAAGGGCTGAGAACTGAACCCTGGGGAACTCCACTGATAACATTAGTCCACGAAGAGCAGTGCTCATTGATTAAATCCTCCCTTTATTCATAGCAGCAACTTGCCCTTAATACCATACTGCTACAATTTGTACAGCAATCTTCCATGTGCAACAGTATCCAAAGCTTTCCTGAAATCCAAGTTTATAATACCAAAATAATTTTTTTGCATCCAGTTCCTTTGTGACCGCATCGTAGTATCCAATGAAATTGATGAGACTTGACTTGCCCCTTAACAAACCCATGTTGTGTCTGAACTATAACTACAGTCTAACTTATCTAGATGATTCTGCAATGCTTCTTTAACCAGTGATTGTATTATTTTCCACAGAACAGAAGTTAAACTTACAGGTCTGTAATTACTCGTGTCACTCTTTGATCTCCCTTTGTGAATTAGGGATACATATGCACATCTCCAGTCCAAGGGGACCCTCCACTAAATTCAAGGATGCCCTCATGATTATGGCTAAGGGCTTGCTTACTTCCTTTGCTGCCTCCTTTAATAGAACTGGATAGTTCCATGCACTCTAGGTTCCTCTCTTATATTTAACTTCAAAAATTTCTCCTCCACTTTCCTCTCAGTTATTACAAAATCATTTAGCTCCCTGTTAGAGTTTGATAAACTTCTGGACTCTATTTCCCCACAGAATTCGTTGTGTGTGAATGTAGATGGAAAATACTCATTCAGTTTGTTAGCTACCTAAGCAGGATCACCAGCAAGTCAAACCATCGATATCAAGTGGACCAATCTGATCCATCCCGTTCCTCCTAGAATTTACCTAAGTAAAGAAGTGTTTGCTGTTTTTATTTGCATCACTTGTCAAGGATTTCACGTCATCTGTCTTCGCTTGTCTAACCTCATTTGTGACTTTAATACCGACTAGCTTATAGCTACCATAGACTTCTGTGTCGCCTGATAATTTATTTGCATCCCATGCATTTTTCTTCTCTGCCACTGGTGTGATTAGTTCATCTGGCATCCATTTAGGCCTAAACCTTGAACAATATTCTAGTGCCGTTAATGATGAGGAATTGTTATCGGTATTTTTCACAATGTGACTCAGTTAGTACACCTCTTCCTGATTATAACTGTCTAGACAACTTTGGCTTCTACAGCATCAGCAACCAAGGCGCTGTACCACAAGTCCAGCAGGTTGCTAACTGGTTTTAGGAATATGACAATCTATTCTCTCTCCTACCATGGTCGCTCAACTCAAATTATCTCATCCTCATTCAGCATGGTTGGGACCTATTGAAAAGATCATCCAATGCTACGACCATCCACCTAACAATGTGCGGCATTACTGCACACATTGTGTTACGCATAGGTAGCAGCACTACAACAGGGCGCCTGCAGCACTTTGAGGAGTCAGCTACTAGAGGTGTGTGGGCTGTATTAGAGGCAAAGAGTGGCCCAATAAGTATGAGATAAGTGTTGTTAAAGAAAGGCAACTCATTGTATAATCATATAGGGGAGGTCGCTGTGGTCGCGGAAGTGTACGGACGCATCTGCACGAAGCTCCACTTGATGTAAACGGCGGACGACGATATTGCGCGATCTTCGATTTAGGCAAGTATTACAACATGGATTTTTCAGGTTTGAAGAGTATCACAAATGAAGATAAGTAAATTAAGTCGGGCAGGAATAGTTTTTGTGATTATATTTGCTTATTTTTGCTCTTTTGAGAGTGTTTTTGTTCAGCGCGATCGCTACAGCTTCAGCGGTAGCGAGCCCACTGGCATAGCCACTGATTTGAGTACATCTCAAAAGTCCAAAAATTTGAATATATTATACCTCAAAACTGCTTGTGATAAGGTTATTTTGTATGGAAAATAACTTATACTTAGTTTATAAGATAGTTTTCTTTGTCTACAGGCGTTTCCCGCCAAAACTGGAAAGTCGCGATTTCTGATTTCTGGTGGGCCTACACTGGAAATAAGTACCTCAAACCAGTACTTAAAACGTCAGAAATTGACTTATTTATGCGAAAGGGAATTTAATGCAGAAATTATGGCTGAAAAATCAAATAATGACAAAGTTCTGGTCAATGACTTAAAAGACACCTCTGAAAATGGCGCTAGAGTGCTCAGGGAGAAAGCCTCTGTTAATGAGGAAAATGGTAATGAACTGGATAGCTGGCCTCCTCAGTATTAAGAAGGGCAGGAAAGGAAAAAATCAAGAAACTATAGAAATTCCAGAGATGCAACAAAAGACAGAAGAAGAACTAAAACTAGACTACCTAACAAATTTGACTGACCCTATCAAACAGGCAAAGGAAACCAGAGTGTATCTAGAAGAATATATGCACAAGCAAACCAGCAGGATTACTTCTGCAATTAGGCTGCAGATAGTGAACTGTTGGTCACTGCTTGAGCAGCGACTGATTGAATTAAACACAGAGAACCAAGTGTTAAAATCAAAATTAGAGGTTACAACTGAGGAGAAGAACAACTATAAAACAATGAACACACTAACCTATGCCCAATGTGCAAAGGTTAATGGCAAACAGGACATAACTAAAGCAAAACAAATAGCTACTAAGCAACCTAATATAAACAAGGAAAGCAACATTATTATTCTAAAAGCAAAAAGTGACTCTACTCATAAAATCAGTGAGGCAGTTAAGGACACAGTGGTAACAAAGTTGACGCCTCATCTGAGAGAAATAAAGATAAACAACATGCGGAAAATCAGGAATAATGGAGTCCTGATCGAGGTAGCAAGCAAAGAAGATCTAAGAAAAATAGAAAACCACCCCGAGATGGAAAAACTGGGCTTGCTCCCTGAAAAACCAAAAGGGAAAAACCCTAATATTATAATCTTTGATGTACCTGTGTCAGTAATAGAAAAAGAAATCATGATGGATATCTACTTCAAAAACTTTAACAATGAAATGACAATAGATGAATTTGCTGCTGAATTCCTGCTGAAAACAGCAACAAAAAACAAAAGGAATGGACAACTCAACATAATTGCAGAAATTACACCAAAAATTTGGAAGGTATTGCAGGGACAACAGAGAATCTATGCTGGCTGGACCAGTCATAGATTTAGAGAACACTTCCCTATCCAACTTTAACTCAGTTGCTTTAACTGCCATAAATATGGTCACATCGCCAGAGACTGCAGTCAGAAAGAACCTGTTTGTGGTCACTGTGCAGTAACTGGCCATGATTACAAAAATTGCAAAAATAAGTCTCAGCAGCCAAAATGTGCTACTTGCAAGGCAGCACGGCTGACTGACTATACACATAGTATCAGGGATGATAAATGCCCCAGTTATAAAAAAATGGCAAAACTTATTCAATCTAGGACCAACTATGGGCCAGATTGAAAACGTGAATGTGACTAGGGCTCTAAATCTTGTCCAATTGAATGCTCAAAGAGCAAGAGCCGTTGTAGATCAGATCAAACTCAAATTGGAAGAAAATAATATAGATATCTTGGTACTCCAGGAACCCTACACCCATATGGGTAGGGTTCAGGGATACCCAAGAGGCTATAAAATAATAGAATACACCTCAGGTGTCCCTTCTACAGCAATAGTAGTTAAAAATACTGACCTTACAGTCACAAAGGTGGGTCACCTCTGCTCCCCAGTGGGAGTGTGTGCCCATATTACCAGTGCTGTAGAACAATTTTATATTATTTCACTATATTCCAGACCAGGTGAAGGTATAAATCCAACTATTGAATACCTACAAGTAGTCACAAACTTGCTACCTACTGCAAATATCATAGTGTGTGCTGATGTCAACTGCCGGTCACCCTTATGGCATAGCCGTACGGAAGACAGAGCAGGCACACACAACGGCCAGATACTTTCAGACTACATAGCCACCTCACCCTTTCAAATACTAAACCAACCAAATAACCTCCCAACTTTTAGCAGTACCATGTGGGAGAGTGACATTGATGTTACTCTTGCCACCAATTCAATAGCTTATAAAATCACAGACTGGTGTGTCCAGCCAGCCTGGACCACATCAGATCACAGAACCATTTCCTTCAAACTAAACAGGCAATTACAAACAACCCAACACTCTCTGTTGGATATCAAAAGATATAACCTTAAAAGGCAAACTGCAAAAATTGCAAACTGCATTGTATGTTCTGCAAAAATCTGCAAACTGGCAGATTTTTGCAGAACATACAGCAGATGAGCTGCAAAAACAGGAAAATGAGTGGTCTAGATCAGGCAACTGTAGCCCGGACGAGCAAGCACTGACTATGACAAACATTTTAACAAAAACAGCAACCCTGTCTATCCCACGGAAAAAACCGAGGAAGCAGACAGTTCCCTGGTGGTGCCCCGAACTGACTGTACTCAGAAGTAGGGTACACCAAGCGAGAAGACATTTTCAAAGAGCTAGAACATCTTGGCCACAAAATGAGGTGGATGCACTGAGAGATTCTTATAGAACTCTCAGGAATCAGTATACAGCCCTCATAAGAGACAAGAAAAAGGAATGCTGGAGGCACTTGGTGGGAACTACTGGAAACAATAACCCCTGAGGAGTTGTCTACAGAATAGTGACCAACAAGCTGCCAAGAGGAGATGTCTTAGAAACTACTGTCAAACCAGATGGAACCCCAACCCTGTGTTGGGTGGATTCTGTAAATAACATCCTAGACAGTATCATTCAGACTGAAACTGGAAATCATTCACCCACCCAGCTAGACATTATAAAAGAAAACACTGAATATGAAAATGCTAATATTGAACCTCTGTTCACTATACGAGACTTAGAAATAGCACTATCTAAAACCAAAAACAATAAATGCCCAGGTTTTGATCTCTTAGAGGTTGAGATTATCAAAAAATTAGCGGAAATAGCACCACATAAATTAATAGCACTATATAATAACTGTATGACAGACGGTATATTCCCAAAAATATGGAAACAAGCTGTGTTAAGATTAATCCTCAAAAACCCTGAAAAACTCCCTACTGATCCCAAATCATATAGACCAATAGCCCTACTCCCTGTACTAGGGAAAATATATGAAAGACTAATATATAGCAGATTAGCTCAATATTACACAGAAGCAGGTTTGCATTCCAACAATCAGTACGGTTTTAAGCAGGGCAATTCTACGGAGGATGCCATGCACCACCTACTGACAACAGTTAAAAACACAGAGGAGAAATATATGCTGGCAATCTCCATTGACTTTGCTGGGGCATTTGACTCACTCTGGTGGCCTAGTGTCCTTAGGAGACTTCGCCAGGCAAATGACCCACAAAACCTCTATAAGGTAATAAACAGCTACCTTACAGACAGAAGTGTCTCAGTACGCACAAGGTTCCAGGAACTGATACGCCCTGTGAATAAAGGCTGCCCGCAGGGTTCAATCCTTGGCCCTTTCTTTTGGAACATTGTTCTGGATGAATTTCTGGCTTTGGATCTGGGCCCCGTGGAAAGCCTGGCCTTTGCAGATGACATGATTTTCCTTGTAAAAGGTAACTCGCGAGTGGTTGTGGAGCAAAGATCAAATGCCACCCTCTTGCAGCTGCAGGAGTGGGCACAAATGCACATGCTCAAAATATCGCCTGAAAAAACCAAACAAATACTTCTAAAAGGCAATTTGGACATAAGAAGACGTCCACAAATCAAAATTAACACAACCACTATAAAAATGGTAACAGAACTAAAATATCTTGGAGTGGTCTTTGATTCAAAATTAACTTTTTATCCCCATTTGATCTACTTGGCGAAAAAAGTGAGAAATTATGCAGGTATGATTGCCAGGTTCAGTCGAGCAGACTGGGGACTCAAAAGAAAGGCCCTGGCATTCATATACCGTGCAATGTTCCTACCTGTTATCACCTATGGAGCCGGTGTGTGGTTCATTCACTCGGCCATAGTAAGAAATAGGAATAAATTAGAATCGATACAAAAGACTATACTACTCGCTATTACCAGAGCATGTCGCACAGTAAGCACACCTGCACTACAGTTGCTGGCCGGAACTCTCCCACTTTACCTGGAAGTAGCCAAAAGAGGCTTATATTATAGATTTAAAAAGGGCATACCCACAGAATTTCTGGGGATAGCCCTTGACACAGCCAACACCTTCAATGATGAAAGAAAAAGAATAGCCACAAAGCTCCACGAGCTATGGCAAACAAAGTGGGAGCAGGAAACCAGAGGTCTGGTTACCAAACGGTTTCTGCCACGGGTGTCAATGGTTAGCCCAAAGCTACCTAAGTGGTATGCCCCTGGACTTTTTACAACATTTATATTGACAGGTCACGGCTCCCTAAAGGCGAAACTAACCTCCTTAGGCCTGACCGATGACCCAAACTGCACCTGTGGCGAAAGTAAGACTGGGCACACATTCTATATGAATGTATAATATATGACATCCCCAGAACAGAGCTAATAGCACAGATTGGTCCCCTTCCCAGGGGAGAAGAACATCTGTTCATCATAGAAGAGCAAAATTATAAAGCTTTTACATCTTTCACACAGAAAGTATTCGAAATGCGCAGAGCAATGCAAAGAATGGCAATTCAGCCACCCAGCAATTAAACAATAATCAATAGTAAAATTGCCCAAGTTTCTCACCACGCCCAGACGATGACTTAAAAACTGTCAGGATAGCAGTATTCTGCACCCTGACATGACAAACCTCCCCAGGATTACCCTGCCATGTGTAGGAACCTGGGGCCCCATGCCAAATAAGTAACCATGTAGGGGAGGGAGATGTACAGGGAGCAGATTAGCTGAAAAATATCAGTAGGCTAGTAGCAAAGGGATGCAATATAGTATGAATGAATGAGAATGAAAGACAATGAATAGGCTGGGAACTGAGTGAACTAGGAATTATGGTAAAAGGGAATAAATGGCAGTTTTGGTGAAAGAAAGAGTGACCTAGCATGAGGGAAAGAGAGAGTGAATGGGAATGAGTGGAAGAGCAAATGTAACTGGCCAAAAGAATACAAAGTTAAAAATAACTTACATCACTTTATATATACTGTACTAACAAACATTTACTAACCACATAAACACTATCACTGCATTCTCCCCTGGCCTACAAAAAAAAAAAAAAAAAACTTGTGGCTAGGCCTGCACCACAACTGAAGAATAACAGTAAGTTGAGGTGCCCAGAGAGTGCAGTGCAGAAAGTAAGAGTCGAATAAATGAGATGAGAGCTAGAAGAATGAATAAAAGTGTAAGCATATGAGAAAAAGAACACAAACCATAAATGCTACAGTTAAGTACACATTAACCTTAGTTTTAATTAGCATTTAAATTTACACTACACATCATTGCATCCCCTCCTGGTGTGTGAGAAAAAGATGAATGAGTGAAAAAAAAAAAAAAACTTGGAAAAAAATTATAAAATAAGAAAAAAATATTTAAAAAAAAATAAATAAATAAAATTAAAAAATAATAATAATAAATAAATAAAAAAAAATAATAATAATAAATAAATAAAAAAAAATAATGCAAGTAGAGTGAGAATGCAGATTATGAATGAAGTAAATGTGTCTCTCCCACCCCCTTGCCTGGTGGGTTCCCCACTGCCAGCTAACATATCCCACCCCCGGAGCGGGATGGGCAGCTAATCCGGATTCGACACTCCTTGGACATGACACCGACGAAGACATTCTGCGGCTTTGCTGCCAACACGCCATTGGTGATCTGAACTGGGTACTCTAACCTGGTTCCCTTTAAAACCCCATCCCCAGGCAGGGGAGGGAGGAGACGGATCTCTGTCTCCTCTCCTCCCTACCTACCCCCCCATACTTCGCCTGGTAGGGCTTGTCTCCACTGACCTCTTTGGGGATGCCTACTCTATCGTCCCTATTCTTCTATCTGTTTTTCCCCCCAGTCTTCAGTCTCCCTCCCTCTCTAACTAAATCAACCGAAGTACATCCTTAACAATGCCGCCAAATTCTAATCAACGTCTAAATTCTACCGGTATTGTGTAAATCTCTAAGACAACTAACACTATTAGCTAGCGTATAGCTTCACATGTCTAAATTTAATAACATCAAAATTTTGCCCGACCTATTTGGCCTTTAACACATCTCTTTAGCGTTCAACCCCAACCAGTGATTTCCTAACAGCAATCCCATTAAGCATTAATGTCAAACGCAATTTTTTTTTTTTAATAGGTCCTAGCCACTGAAATCCCAGGAAACTAGGTGGCAGGACCTTCCAGAGCAATTTGTTGTGATACTGGATACACCCGGCTAGCCTCCACGTGGCAGGGTATGGGCAACGTTGGGCTCCACTAGGGGCCTGGCGGCCAATAAGCCGGATAAACAATGGGCACAACACATCACACTGCACGGACACGGCCCACACACTTTCAAGTCTCTGGCTTGACAGTGTACTGTCCTCGATACAGCGAAACACACGCGGAGATGGGAGAAATCCCAGGTGCCGTCCGACACGAACATACCTTATACCTTGTATAATCATACAGATAATAATATCCCAAATTTTTTCGATGGGCTATAAATCTGGTTAGTACTCTCGCATCCACATTACCGCCTGCTTGTCTGTGTATAACTAAAAACCGGGGAACTACCGCAAGTTAATTGTAAAATTGAAATAAACTCATTAGTAACGCTTTTCCGCGTTATGTTTATTACTGGTCGGCTGGGGATACTGTTGACCTTCCAGTGATGGTGATAACATTTGGGTTTCAGCTCTTTAAAAAGGACTTGTCCTCTTAGTAAAAAGGACTTGGGCTTCAGCTCTTTAAAAAGGACTTGTCCTCTAACGTAATTAATGACGACTCCCATTAGGCGAATCCATTGTCCATTAAAAATTCAAGGCACTGCTGTGACTATTTCGGGTTATTTGTTTCCATTGACAAACAACAAGTAGCCATATTAGCACCCTTGTGTTCGAGCGGTGAGCTTAGCTCCTCGTTTAAATTCGTTCACCGCTCGATAAAAGGTTGCTAATGAGCTGTCTTATGATGGAACCAAATAGTTCCGAAACCGGTCACAGCAGTTCCTTGAATTTTTAATGGATACCGGATTAGCTTAATGGGTGATATTTTCCGATTACAACGATATTAGTTACTTTAGGTTGACTACATCAACAAATGTAATTGTCTCTAAAGAGTTTAAGCCTGAGTGCTGTCGCGTAAACTGGAGGAACAACGGCGTCCCCAGATAGTCGAGTGAAAAACAAAACGCAGAGAAGCGTTATGAATTGGAAGATTGAAAAACATAATGAGAAGCCTAATGAAAATGGAAGACTGAAAAACATAATGGAGAGAAGCGTTGTGGTTTTCGATTTTTTTTTATCCACATATATTATTACAGGACTACAGCGAGCCAATTTTTATTCTGAATTTTATCTCCGTGATATTTACAATACACTAATATAATACATTGGAAGTATAGAATGAAAAGAGGAGAGGTTTGCGGGTGGGAGTTGGGGGAGAGAGAGAAAGTACTGTTTAAAAGTTCAATGAATAGAAACGCAGAACAGTGTTACTTTTATTTCTATGTTACAACCGAAGACTCCATTTTTTTCTTTTTTCTTTTCTCTTTTTTTTTAACAGAACTTTATGGCAGTAACAAATAGCACAGTTCAAGGGAATTCGTTGTTGAAATCATCCATGATGTATTCACAACACAGGAAGTAGTTTTTCTCCCTCTTTTGATGTCCATGTTTGGTTTGGGCTTATTGTCACTATAGTGTCACAGCTAGGAGTCAGTCCTGCCGACCATACCTATCGAAGGCTGAATGCTCACACATATTAAAATTATAATAATAATTATTATTAATGTCTTCACTGGTTGGAAGCATGTTGTCAAAACAGACGTCTGGTCCTCTTTAGTAGTCAGCCATTGTTCACAACGATCTTCCTTGACTATTCGGGCCAGAAACTTGGCTCTTTTAGCTGTAGGTATCTTACAGTAGTTATTCTACCTTTAGTACAACCACTGGATATTTTTACAACAGGAATAAAAGTAATTCTTAGTTTTATTTTTTCCGATAGCTGTTGTCTTGCCACTTTGTCAGGTCAACACGTGGGAAATGGTCACTATCACATTCCACTTTAGGGTTTCTGAAACAAACAAAAACTACATGAACCATATACTTTAAGTGGTAAATTAACTTTGCTGTTCCGTGTTTTGCGAAGTACGAAACAGCAAAATTTTATATTATTCAATTAATTTTATCATTTATTCATATCGGATTTATCGAAATACCAGCGTGTGTATATCAGGGGGATTACGATATTAAATAACTATATTTTTATTAACAAGAAGTCCTTGATAAGGAGATCTGAATTCATCCGCATACCTTCATACTCTCTCTCAAACCTGGCCATCAGCCAAGTAAAATGTCTAACTTTTAGTCTTTGAGTGGATTTTGGACATTGTTTTATACAAAGGACACAAATCGCATTTTGTGTGCCCTTGTATCTGATCAGAGCGACATCTTTCAACGTCTGAATTAAGTATTCTTAACTGTTTCAACTTCCTATTCGCGAATTGCTACATTCTTTAGGAATATTTGGCTCCAGTTTAAATAATATGTTAATCGATATACAGAACTGTAAACCGTCGTATTTTTGCACTACTCTCCCAAAATATTAGAGAACACAGTTAACAGCGAGTTGTGTCTTCTTTGGCATGATGTCAGCAGAACAATCCTCCATAGTACTAATTATATAAGACGTGCACAGATATTTCTGGCGATATCTTTATGTTAGATATGTATTAAGCGCCAAAGCAACTAAGGCTATGAGGCATATACTGTGTTTAAAATTGCGTGTATTCTTCGGTTTGCTGGACGAAAAACCCGAGTTTCCGTGAAACAAACAAACTATGCAACCATCGCCTAAAGCAGACTAACCTCAGCCACGTTGTGGAAAAAGCCATAAAAATTCCTCGCGTCATTGACAGAATTTGAAACCGTGCCTTTTCCACCAGGTGCGGGAGGACGGTAATTATAACTGATGTTTAATAACATGTGGGTAGTACTTTCAGAATTGGTTTAAGATCTGAAAAAAAGAAAAACGTTTATATAAATAAGTGTCCGATTCTTAATGGTTACGGAACTGTGGTTGTTTGAATTTTAAAAAAATGGCTATAGCGTTTTCAAAGGTAAAAAATAACAAATAAGACTAAGTAGACAAATACCTAGTACGATATTTATTCATGCTAGATACATCTTTGCTCATTCTTATTAATTTGAAATTCAAACAGCCTGTACTATTCAGCATTGGACACATTTTATATGAACTGTTTTCATTGATTTCAAGTCCTGAATGGGTCCTGAAAGCTCATACTGTTCATACTTGTACTAAATTGCATATTTTATTTTTTAATTAAAATACAATGCTGCATTGTTACCTTGCATAAAATTTCACATTTAATCAATGTTAATCTGAAACGAAAATTTTTACACTTTAATTTAAATGTATTTCGGGAAGGACGTTACTTGGTTATCCATTGGAAACAAATGCGAAAAAAAAAAAGCGCTATTATACCAGGAGGTTTTTTTGGAACAAGTTTAGCGAGATAACTATTAGCGGTAAACCAAATACAACAGTACGATTTTAGACTGACCATTTTTCAGGATTTTTGCCGAATTCTATATTCAGACTATAAAGGGAGACAGACAGACAACTTGTGTGATCGAGACCCATAATGTTTCCCAGGATTCCCATAATCTTTTTTATACAATGTCAATGACCATAAAAAGAGATTAGAGCAAGAAAGCTTACTTTGGATTCTTGGAGATCCGCTGATCAGTGAATCGGACGTTGTAAAATTAATTCGATTGATAGAAATTGAAACCCTTTTCTTTTAGATATCATAAAAAAAAAAAAATCAAATGAAAAGATAGAAGTCTTTCCGTGATTGTATAACTGTTGAAAAATTACAGCAGAATTTTGCGGGCAATTCATAAATCAAAATGGATTCACTCCTTTACAATTTAATGTATAAATCGCAAGCAGTAGGCAGATCTCAGTGAATTTGAATTCGGGTGACTGAGTATATACGCATTTAATTCGATTGTAATTTGCAGATATTCTTCAGAACAAAGAATATACTTACTCGATTGGGTCTAGAAGAAGGAATGGTTTTGCTTGTATTGTTGCAATATCGTCGGAATTGTCACAGATTATTCTACCAACTCTTACTTTCCTTATTTCTTGTAGTTGTTCTGGAAGAAAGCAACAATAATATCAAAGAAAATTAATTGTAACCAATAGATAAATGAATCAACAAACTAAAAGGGAAACTACGTTTCTTTTACTTTATTTTGAGAGAGAATTTTTCAGTACTAATATTGTCAGCCCTTGCGGTAGCAATTTAATTTTAATCGCAGTCGTACATCGTGCGGAAAAGGCCTGGTTTCGACCAAAAAGGAAATGGTCATTTACAGACAAAACTTACTGATTCCTCATGGCCTTAGCAATTTCGGAAAAAAATTCGTTTGTTTAGCATAATACAACTATTACAGTGACATACACAGATCCATCTGCATTCAAAAATATAGCACAAAATAAGAATTTCCCATGGATATACAACGATCAATAATATAAGACTTTGAACAAAATAAAATATAGATAATAACGTAAATATTGACAAGCTGAATAACATAATGGACTAGGAATAGGCCAATAGCAGAATTAAAGTATCCCTATGTAGAGGGCTCTGGAGTGAGTTCTAAGGTTCGTACTGAAGAGAAATTTGGACAACAGTTACAATAAACAATGCGCTCGCCATTTATTGGAAAAAAAAAAATTAGTTACAAAATTTGTCATTATATGGCGCTGTGGCAATACAAATCACTTGAACAGCGCTGCAGTTGTTCAATGGGTCCTCCATTTTGGTCAACAACAGTTTCCATTCGAAGAACTGCATTTTCTACAGCAGAACGTAACATGCCAACTGGAATAGCCAGCACATGACGTCTAATGCTGTCCTTCAGATCTGCCAGAGTTTGACATCCTTCCCGATACACCTGGTTCTTCAAGAAAACCCCACAACCAGAAGTCGCATGGGGGTGAGGTCCGGTGATCGGGGTGACCAAGATATCTGGAAACAACGGCTGATGACCCGTTCGTCTGTAAAGTGTTGCCTTAGCAATTTTTGGACACAACGGTGGATGTGGGGTGGCGTACCATCTTGCATGAATATGGTATCCCGAAGAAACCCACGTTGTTGCAGCTCTAGTATTGCGAAATTTGCCAACATTTCATAATATCGCTGTCCAGTGACGGAACAGGTGCGTGCGGGATCCAGTCGGTGTTACCTGTTCAAAATAATATGGCCCAATCATGAATGTGGCCATAAATCCACACCACACTCTCATTTCTGGAGAATGCAACGGGACCACTTGGATAACTCGAGGGTTTTCTATTTTGCCCAAATGCGACAGTTGTGCATATTCACTTGTCCATTTAAGTAGAAGTGGGCTTCATAACTCCAAAGGATGTTCCATGGCCAAGTGATATCCACTGTTATTGGCGACAGAAACTGAAATGCGTATGTGAAACGAATATCTGCATCACCATGCTTTAGCTGCTGTAGCATGTGCACCATGTAAGGACAGTACCGCAATACTTGACGCATTACTAGCCTTACAGTGGAATACGGCATGTCCACTTCACGATAAACAGCTGGCACACTTGCGCTACCACATGAAGATTGGCTCGATAAATCCGCGACAGCCATAGCCACATCTTCAACACGAGAGGAGTTCACTCGTTTTCGACCTCTACCTGGTTGAACACCAAGTTGTCCTGTCGCTTCAAATTTCGCAATCATTTTGCGGACAGCACAGTCATAGGTCCATGTGGGCGTTATGCGCTTCTGACACCGGAATTCTAAGAACACAGTGACAAATTTTGTAATTTTTTTTTTCCAATAAAGCCTTAGAACTCGCTCCAGAGCCCTCTACATAGGGACACCTTAATTTTACGAACCTTGTACTATAGGTTCTAACTCTTGTGCTTGAGGGTTTTTATAAAACAAAATAATAAATAAATAAATAACTGTGCTACCCACGAAGGCTTTCTGCATTTTCTGTCAAGTGGGGTGTGAGTGGTTTAGTTGTATTTTTATTATATTTTTTTAATTTTTTTATAAATCGAAGTATATAGCCTTACTCTCTGGGGAGTCCTCGACTTAGCAAGTTACGTTGACGTTTTCTCCCTTGTAACAGTAAATCAAATCATACAGGGTGTCCATAAAGTCCTGTTCCTATTTTAAAATTTAATTATGTCACAACCAAAAGACAAAGCAATGAGGTTTTATGTGAATTATTATGAAACTACAAAATTTTTTTTTCAAAGTATTATAAAACTCAGTTATGTTTTTTTTTTTTTTTCGTGTTACAGGGTATGATGCATAAAAATGGCGACGCCACAAGAGAAGGCTGAATGTGTCTGTGGTTTGCGGAATCAATATCTATAATTACCGTGCAACGAAATTGTTCCGTGGATATGGAAGGAACCTCCATCCAAGCCAAGTATCAAGAGGTGGGTTCAGAAATTTCAAACAACAGGAAGTGACCTGCACTGAAGTGGACGTCCACGCGTATCTCAAGAAACCATTGAAAATGTGCAAACAGAATTTCAGTGCAGTCCTCAAAAGTCGATTCGTCATGCCTCGCGTGAACTGCAGTTACCAAAATCAACAATCTATAAAGTATTGCATAAGCGACACGTCTTTATGCATACAAAGTGCAAATTGTCCAAGCTTTGCAGCGAAATGACCTTTCTTAGTGCAGTGCATTCGCTTTTTCCGTGCTAGCTTCAATTGATGAAGACAGGGTGGATGCCCTCGAAAGATCTAAATTGAGAGGCCCATCAGGCTCTCAGCTGCCCACATCAACGCCAGAGCTTGCACTTGGTCATCACGCAACACAGCGGCAACCCCTAAGGCAGAATGCGCTGGTCCCACAGGAACTAGTAGTTGTTGGTGACTCTATTGTCAGGGAAACGGGGAACATCCTTTGTAAAAAGGATAGGTGGAACAGGACCAGGGTATGTCTGCCAGGGGCAAAGGTTGATGACGTTGTAGAGCGGATATCATCTTTCAAGGGCACAAAAGGTGATATAGTTGTACACGTTGGCACTAATGATATTAAGAGTAGGAGACCGGCGGAATTACTCAACAAGTACAGGTCACTGTTGAAAAAAAGCCGTGAAATAGGGTTGAATTTGAAAGTGTCTGCAATTCTGCCCAGACACGATAGGAGGGAGTACATGATGAGAGCCTTGTCGATCAATTCGGCCCTGGAAAGATTGTGCAAGGCTCAAGGGGTAGAATTTTTTTCAGCCTGGACTGTACTTGTTAACAGGAGAGATTGCTTCTACAGGGATGGGATACAGTTAAATAGAAAGGGTGCAAGAATATTTGCTGATGCTATCGAGGCAGTGTTAGGTGGGTCGGAAAACTGCTAGTTTGGGGGGATACAAAGACTAATAGTTTAACAGTAACCGCAGGCAGAGGTGAAGGTGATTCTTGCACAACTTCTATTAGAATAAGAAGCGACCTGGAGCGAGGGGTGTTGGGGGTTTCAGGGACGGATGGCAGTCATCATGGAATAGTTGGGTATATGGGATGTGTTAGGGTAACAAGGAATAGGCATAGGAGCATGTATGCTTGCATGTATACCAATGCTAGAAGTATAATAAATAAATTTGATGAATTTGAAGTGTTGGTCAAGACATCAAAGGCGGATATTGTTGGGATAGCAGAGACGTGGTGTCACAAAGATATAAGGAATGCAGAACTGGAATTTGGGGAGTACAATGTGTACAGAAAGGATAGACAGGACAGAAAGGGAGGGGGTGTTAGGCTGTTAATTAAGAAAAACATAAAATCAAAGGAAGTGCACCCAGTTAATATAGATGAACAGTGCTCTGTTGAGTCAGTTTGGTGTGAGATAAGCACTGCGAAAGGAAAAATAAGAGTAGGAGTGTGTTATAGGCCTAATGACTTGAATGAGTACAATGAACAATTGTACAGAGAAATAGAGTGGGCCAGTAAATCAGAATGTCTTATAATGGGGGATTTTAACTTCCCAGATATTGACTGGAACTTGTGGGTTGGGCACTCGCACACTAGTCAGACATTTGTGGATTTATTGGATGATTGTTTTCTGCAGCAGCATGTTCGAGAGGCAACCAGAGAGAGTAACACTCTTGATCTGGTTATCAGCAGTGATCATTCGTGTATTAAGAATTTGCAGATAAAGGAACCACTAGGTGGCAGTGATCACAGTGTGCTGAAGTGGGATTTACTCAAAGAGGTAACTACCGTCAGGGGTAAAGGAAAGGGTTTTTGCTTCCGTAAAGGGGAGTACAGTGGTCTCAGACAGTTTTTGAATTCTGTACAGTGGGATCAACTGACGATGTTACAAACAGTAAATTCTAAGTGGGAAGCATTCAAAGAATTAATCGTGGAAGCTACTAGACTTTATATACCGATTAAGAAATATTGTTCAAGGTTTAGGCCTAAATGGTTATCAAATGAACTAATGAGACTCGTGACAGAGAAGAAAAATGCATGGGATGCATATAAACTATCAGGTGATGCAGAAGCCTGTGGCAGATATAAGCTAGTCTGTAATCAGGTCACAAAGGAGGTTCGGCAGGCGAAGGCGGATTACGAGAAATCTTTGGCAAAAGATGCTAAGAAAAACAGCAAGGATTTCTTTACTTATATAAACTCTAAAAGGAAGGGGATGAATATGATTTGGTCCACTTGACATCGATGGTTCGACTGTTGATGATCCTGCTCAGATAGCAAACAAACTGAATGAGTATTTTGCATCTACATTCACACGTGAGGAATTATTACAATTTGAAAATGGAAGAAGGTTATCAAATTGTAGCAGTGTGCTTAATGATTTTGTAATAACTGAGAGCAAAGCGGAGGAGAAATTGTTGAAGTTAAACATAAGAAAGGCACCTGGGGTGGATGGGATCTATCCAGTTATTTTAAAGGAGGCGGCAAAGCAACTAAGCAAACCCTTAGCCATAATTATGAGAGCATCCTTGGACTCAGGGGAGGTTCCCACGGACTGGAGATGTGCAAATGTGTCCCCAATTCACAAAGGTGGATCGAAGGGTGACACGAGTAATTACAGACCAGTTAGTTTAACTTCTGTTCCGAGTAAAATAATGGAGTCGCTGGTTAAAGATGCATTGCAGGATCATCTAGACAAGACTGCAGCAGTAATTCAAACACAGCATGGGTTTGTTAAGGGAAAGTCTTGTCTGACAAATTTGATTTGTTATTATGATGTGGTCACAAAGGAACTGGATGCAAAAAATAATTTTGATATCATATACTTGGATTTCAGGAAAGCTTTTGACACTGTTGCGCATGGAAGACTACTGTACAAATTGGAGCAGAATGGTATTAAGGGTAAGTTGCTACAATGGATAAAAGTATGGTTAAGTGGGAGAAGACAGAGGGTGGTAATCAATGGGTGCTGCTCTTCGTGGACTAATGTTATTAGTGGAGTCCCACAGGGTTCGGTGTTGGGTCCACTGTTGTTTTGTGTATTTATCAATGATATTGATGAAGGTATATCAGGCTTAATGGTGAAGTTTGCAGATGACACAAAGGTTGGCAGGGTTGTTAATGACAGTAATGGCAGTGTGCTACTGCAACAGGATCTAGATAATTTGGGCAAATGGGCTAAGAAGTGGCAACTGAAGTTCAACCTTGACAAATGCAAAGTACTGCATATGGGTAGAAGTAGCCCCAGAGAAACGTACCAACTGTGTGGTACTACACTTAAGGTGGTAGAAAATGAAAAAGACCTGGGAGTAATTGTGCAGTCAGATATGAAGTTTTCTGAGCAGTGCAGACAGGCTGCTAGGGCGGGTCATGGGGTTTTGTCAATGATATATAGGAATTTTGCTAGCAGGGAAAAGGAGGTGATTGTCCCTCTGTATAAGGCAATGGTCAGGCCACCCCTTGAGTACTGCGTACAGGTCTGGAGGCCTCATTTTAGGAAGGATGTAGATTTGCTTGAGCGTGTACAGAGAAGAGCAACACGATTGGTGAGGGGAATGAAGGGAATCTCTTACCAAGAGAGGCTTAAGTTCTGCAAATTGCAGTGGCTGGAGACTAGGCACCTGCGCGGTGATCTGATTGAGGTCTATAAGGCCTTGAATGGGTTGAGCACGCTGAATTCTGATGGGATCCTTCCACTTGTTCAGATTACCAACCTACGGGGACATAAGTTCAAATTAAGAAAGGACAGATGTAGAATAGATGTGCGGAAATTTGCCTTTAGCCAGCGGGTGGTTAATTGCTGGAACAAACTTCCATCTGTCGTTGTGGAAGTTGATAAGTTAAATAAATTTAAGGAGGAACTAGACAGGCATTTGGAGGGAATGGTGTGATTTTTTTTTTTTTTTTTTTTTTTGGCTGATGCTGCATAAGCTCATACACTTGCTTTCTTGCATCATGTGCCACTACTACTACTACTACTACTACAATGAATACGTAAAGAAAGTGCTTTTCTCTGATGAAGCCACTTTCCACATATCTGGACATTGAATGGCCATAATATTGGGATATGGAGTTCCGTAAACCCACATGACATTCGTGATAGCCCCAAGTTAAATGTTTGGTGCGGGCTCATGCACGATAAGGCGATAGGTTCATTTTTTTTTTTTTTTTTGAGAGAAGAGAACCTCAGGAAACATTTATCTCGACATGCTACAGCAGTTTGTGATCCCTCAGCTTGAAGAGTTGCGGCAATTCATTATTTTTCAACAGGATGGCGTACCGCCACACTGGAGTGCGAATGTTCGTAATTTTTAATGAAACATTTCCCCCCTAGATGGTTGGGCCGTGATGGACCAATCGCCTGGCCTCCTGACATTACACTCTTAGACTTCTTCCTCTGGGGTATCCCCAAGGATTTTGTGTACAGAGCACTCGTTACAAACATTGAAACCCTTCACGAAAGGACAACCAAGGCAGTCAAAACTGACTGTTGATATGCTGGTCCGTACATGGCAAGAATTGGAATTTCACCTTGATGTTCTAAGGGTGCACACGTTAAGGTGTATTGAATGGCGTATTGAAAAACATAAACTTTTGGAGTTTTATAACAATTTACATAAGACTCGATTGCTGTGTGTCTTTTCGTTGTGGAATAATTAAATTCTAAAATAGGAACAGAACTTTATGGACACTCTGTACATTCAGAAAACGATTCATACATTTGCAATCTGATGTTTTACTAATGCAGCGTGAGGCCATTTCACACTGTCGCTTTGTTTCTAGTTTGAAATACCCGAGCTCTCTTCTTCGTCAGAAATTCGATTGCTACACGTTAGAAAAACGATATGTCGTTGATTGCTATTCTTTCATGGAAGATAATGGGTAAATTGTTCATGTGCGCCTGCCATTCCTATGTTTACATGTGACATCAGACTGAATTAGTAAACTTCCAAACCGTTGCTAATTCGTTTCATGTAACATTTACAGTGATTTTGCTACTCCTTTAGGAGAGGTATGGGGTCGATTCCAGACGTATACTGAAACAATTTCTAAAAGCTTCTTTAAATGGGACTGAGTTAGTTAGACGAACTCAGGTGGAGAATTTTACCCGGTGAGTTATTCCAGATTTTTCAGCACATATAGCAGGCAGATCAGCTCGTGCACACTTCTACAACATAATACGTAACGGAACAGTATGGTCTAAGTCGCTGATGCATAACACCCAACAACAATACATTTTATGCACCAAACAAAACAAAAACAAAACAAAATATATTATATTAGGTCACCTGGAAAGTTACTTTCAACTACCCATGTGTATTGTGTCTGTAAATTGCGTGTGTTCTCTGGTCGATTTGCCTGCTTTGCTGGACGAAAAATCCCAGTTTTTCCGGGAGGGAAGCTTTGCTATCTACGCTAGAGACCGACTAACTCAGCAGCCACGGATTGAAAAAAAATTGCCCACAAAAATTCCTCGCGTCATCGACAGGATTCGAACCCAGGTCTTTCCACTCGGTGTGAGGACGACAATGGCGATACCACTGTGCTACCCGCCCAGACACATTTTATGCACTGCCCGGCCACTTTATTAGGACCATGAGATAATATGTATTGGCCCGAATTATGCTCCGATACGACAGAGAATGGAGTCAGGGTGTCGAAGTGACATAAGGAATATTGGACCATTCAGTAACAACTGTCCTGAACGGCTGGAGCGTGGTTGAGAGTCGAAGTCTCCTTTCCAGTTCATCACATAGATGCTCAATGGGATTGAGATAGAAGGCTGGGCTGCCCACGAAGTTGGTTGAAGTCTTCCTGGTGTTCCTCAAGCCACTTTTTCACATATGCAATATTGCCGAGTGTATTAATCGTAATCATCATCCATTATCAGTTATCAATTGTAATCAACGTTTGACGACAATTGTAAGTGTATTGCGTAAGCTGTTTCTGGGCATTTGGAAATTTTTTTTTTTTTTTTTTCATCTTTTATTCATCGCTTTCTATTTACCATTGGTAAGGCCAAATGATGCAAGGAAGTGGATGGACTTTTTCTGCACTAGACAAAAAAATAAAAAAAATAATAAATAAAAATAAAATAATAAAAAAAAAATTACTGATATTTCTATTGTTTTCATTCCCACAAGATAAGCGTCCAATTCTGTTTTGAATTCAGCCAGACTCACCTCTTATTTTCTCAAATTTTATATTTGTGCTCCCCTAGTTCTCTTCTGGTTCTTGTATATACACTCTAATCAGATCTTCCCTTAGATGTCTAGTTGAAAATCTTTGCATTTCACACCTTCTAAGCCGTTCTTCACATGTGCATCGATTTACCAGATTAATCAGGCAAGAATTCCCCTTAACGAGCCTACGTTGGAATCTATTCATGATATCGTCCTTGCCGAGATGGTCCTGAATAGCATCTTTGTTCACAGATTCCATGATCTTCTCTACCACATAAGAGAAACTCATTGGCCTATAGTTATTAACTCTTCTTTAGCAGTACCACCTTTGTTATTGGGATAGTAACACTCCTGCAGTCTAAGGGAATCTTCACGGAGTCTAATGATGCTCTATTAAAATTCCCAATGACGCTCTCCCAAACATTTCTGTGTTTGATATACAGTATCACGTATTTTATAAATGCCAATTATTTTATAAATACTTGATAATAACCCCAGGGGCTCACATCTAGTGAGTATGGGCTTGGCACACCCAGGGTCCTGAGCTGGATATCATCATTCTTCTCTTTCTTGGTGATTCCCTTCTACTTCTCTCTCTCTCTCTCTCTCTCTCTCTCTCTCTCTCTCTCTCTCTCTCTCTCTCTCTCTTAGGGTAATTCATTTATTTAACCAGCACATGTGATTGTGCAGAGAACTGCACATGCAGTCAAGACTTACAGACTTCGATAAGAATACTCTTAAGTATTCTTATCGAAACTTCTTAATCAGTTATTTATCTCTGTGTGTGTGTTGTAACTCTTTCGACATAAATATATTCTGTATTACTTTTGTTTCTATTATATCTTTCTCTCCTTCAATTTATCATTCTTTTCTCCATCCACCGATAAACATAAAGTGTTATTATCAGGATTTTTTTTATGCTCCCATTTGTACATCTACACGTTATTCTTGCAAATTATTTCTTGTCCTGATGAAGGTTCCCGTTTGAGAACATGATATGTCACTGTCGGTAATAAAATGAATAAGTTTAGCTCGTACCAGATGTTTTAAATCATTAAAACCAAATATAAAACAATAATAAGGTTATTTGTGAAATGAAAATATTTTTCACCACATTTGCGATTAACAATTAATTTATTTTAATTAAAATAAAATTAATTTCTTTAACGCTGAATGTTGTGGAATTAAAATTTAAAAATCGACATCCAGTACATTTAAATACTTGCAGACAATGTTTCTGATTCCTCTTTGGAAAACAGCCAGCGGGGAAGGCTTAGTGCTTTATAATGAATCGTTGATGCAGCACTACTCAAGTTGAGGAAGGCAGCAGATGCTGCCAAAAGCTTCGGTTTTATAGTAGTGCGGGTTTAACGATTTTAATCTATACTTTACAGTCGATTTTATTTATTTATTTTATTTTATTTGTAATTTTATTTCACTTATTTTTATAAAGTTATAATTGGTCAGAGTTGGCGGCATCAATTATGGATGGATAGAAGCAACTTTGACTTTATATATGTGGGTTTTAGTAAAGCTTTTGAACAGAGTTACTCATGAGAGGTTATTGTATTAATTAGAGCAGGTTGGGATAACAGGGAAGATCCATAAATGGATTTATGGTTGTTTGAGGGGCAGGAGACACAGGATAATCATAAATGAACATTGTTCTTCAGAATGGACTCGATTATAAAATGGGTCCCTCAGAGATCAGCTCGGAATTCTTTTGTTTCTTATCTTCCTAAGTGATATTGATGACGGGATACAGAAGAAGCTGTTAAAGTATGCTGACGACTTAAAGGTTGGGAGGGTGCTTTAACGATCAGACCAAGACTGTGCTGCTTCAAAAGGATTTGGACCGACTGCAAGTATGATCTGAAAAATGGCAGCTAAAGTGCTACTAAATGCAAAGCATTACTGGTGGAAAAGAAATCCAGGAATAGTTTTTAGCCTAGGAGAGAGGAATGAAAGATTATCTGGGGTGGGGGGAGGGAGATACTTAGCGATTACGATATACAGTATAAGGGAATGGAGTTCAACATGCAGTGTTGAAATGCAGGCGGCAAGAAGGGCACATAGTGTTCAATCCATGATTTCATTTTTCAAGTAGAAAGAAGGAGATCATTATCCCTCTCTGCAAGACAATGGCGTAAACACAACTTGAAAATTGTGTCCAGGTCGGGATGTTGTGTCTAAAGAAAGATATAGAAATTCTGATGACGGTGCAAAGAAGAACAGCTAGATTGGTGAAGAGCGCTAAGCATTATTCATATGAGGAACGGAATAGATGTGGTCTTCAGAGCTTAGCAACTAGGCATCTTAGAGGAGATTTGATTGAAGTGAAAAAGGCACAGAGAGGAGTTGTAAATGATCTGCTAGCGTATTGTTAATATTGGAATAAGTTGCCTGTAAGGGTGACCTAGGCGGAGAGATTGTAAAAATTCAAGAAGTGGATAGGTCACTTTTTCATGATGGGAATATCAGTTTTTTTTTTTTTTGGCAGATGCAAAAGTTCGCTTCCTTGAATCATTATGCCCTTTTAATACTAATACAGTACCACACTGGTGTTGCATTCGGTACAGGGATTCGCCCTTGTTGAGCCAGTTGTAGATTCAATAATGATATATACCAGAAGCCACAAATCTTTTCGATACAGAGCACTAAAGTTATTTTCTGGAATATCAGACAAGCAGCCTTACAATTTTGCAAAGCTAAGGGATATCCACCAAAACAAAAAAGTTACAATTATTACAAATATTGCATATTTTAATAAATTTCAGAAAAAAAATTAAACTCTTTCCATCTAATTTAAATTAAATTCAGTGTTTAAATATTATTAAAGGAAAAAAGTTTCATAAAACACGTTAGTAAAAACTTAGGAACTTTTCACACAAAAGTTAAGTTCTCTCGACTTATGTTACAAGATCTTGTATTTAGGAAATGTCATAACTTGGAGCTTCGACTAATCACTCGGGTGGCTTTTGACTCTCTGCATTGGTGATGATAATAACTTTCAATAGATGGCAGCACAGAGCAATCTCTGTTATTCGTCCTTTAAATAAATAAAATAAATAAATGTATTTTCTGCTTATACTCCGGAACAACCACAAGGTCAGTGGAGGTCCCAAGAAAGAGAGCCACATTTTGCAGTCAAGGATTTGAACCCCTGCCATTCAAGGCAAGTAAAATAAAATTGTATTTTTTTGTTTGATGTTCGAGTCGAATTAATAAAAAGTAATTACATGAAAGTTCCAGGGATCGAACGCGGGCCCTTTCACATGCAAAACGAACGCTCTACCACTTAGCTATAGCCCCTGCCTCTTCCACCCGATGTGGGGGGGGGATGGCAATTCTACAAACTGTGCTAATCACGACAGCATTTTATGCGTACAGTATAAGACATTTTATGGATTATAATACGTACTTTGGTAAGACAGGATCAACTTTACACAGTTTGTTACATTAATTTCAGAAAAATTTTATTCGTCTATAAATATTTCATTCATTTACCCTTGAAAATGGTGGGCAATACAAAATTTTCACGCGGTGATTTAAATTCTTTACATTTACTAGAATCACATCTTTCTTTTTAAAGGCCAGAAAAATCTCTTCGTTTTATTGTTCAGTGTAATTTGCCAAGACTTGCAACGTATTCAAATTACCCATCGTCCATTTTTTTAAAGAACGAAAGGGGTTACATACCTTTAGAATTGACTCATAGCGTGATTACATTTCTTCATAAAGCACAAGCAGTCTCATAACTTGTGACACCTTTTATTTTCTCCATAAAGTTGAATATGGAACGGAGAAACAGTAACTTGTCCTGAGAATGTCATGTGATGCTAGCAAAGTTCATACAAATATCAGCCAAATAGATTTAAAAGAAACATGAAATTATTTTATATCTAATGAGCACTGTATAGTAGTGGGGGAAAAAAGGGGAGGAAACCACATCAGCTTCAGATGCGCAGAGGAAAACATGTTGCCCTCAAGCTATGGATATTCATAATCTAGAGCACAGCAGTTATTAATGCATCATATAAATAATTGCAAGAGCACGCAGAAGTCATTTTGACGTTTCATTTAATTTTAATTTTTTTTTTTTTTTGCATTCAGTGAAGTTCTTGGGCCGGTTTGTATTTCTTCATTAATAAATGAATACACCTTTAATTTTAGATGAAATAATATCGAATTTCTATTTAGCAGACAAAGCGGAACAGTTCCGAAATATTAAGGTTAGCAATTTCGCTTGTGCATGTATAAACAATTACTTCTTTATAATTAATTGCTTTTTATTTGTTTTTTATTTTTCTAAAGCTCCAAATGTTCCGCACTGCACCACAAAGAACAATGAAACTAATTACAACCCCAATTTGATAAATATCTAAGCAGTACAATAGCTAAAGACATGAAATGATGAAAACTTGACCGCTTCCTGTTGGAGGAGGTAAAGAGATCTGCATGACATGATTTGGGTTGGGCTATTTAACGGTAAGAGCCGAGGAAACTACGTGCACTAAACATCGCTATATTGTACCCGTGTTGTAGGCCTGGTTTGCAAATACTTAAAACGAAAAACCTTGCGCATCTGACTTCAAATGACTACTCGAGTCGGAAATCCGGGTGGTAACTTGAAGGAGTTCAGACACCACCTAAAACAGCAGCGCTAGTGCTGCAAGAAACCTGAAGTAACAAAAAAAAAAAACAAAAAAAAAAAAAACAGTGTGGGGTCGGACCCAAACATCTCCATTGCGTATGCTAATTGAATGTGCACAAAACGAGAATGACAATACGTCACCATAGATCCGGATCATCTCGAAAAGCAGTCCCCCCCCCACACTGATTTTATCCCCTATTGTCTTGCAAATTTTCAAGTTGAATCAACAATTTTTATTGTACGATTTACGCAGCACAAATGTTCTTCTTTTTTATTAATTCAGAATGTGAATTATCACTCCAAATAATTTGTCACTACCGTTTCGACATCAATTCTTTATCTTTAACGCACCAAGTTGATCAAATGACACCTGCAGATCTCGTTTTGAGTTGAGATTCTGCAGAAGTCACTTGATTTGCACCGAATTTCAAAACGATTTCAATTTCTGTGTGTAGCAATTTACGTCTTCTATGATATATCGACGACGAACTGTTGGCGGCAGAGCAGCGCAAATTACGATCATTCTGATCATACCAGACCTTCGAAGATGGGGTGGGATTCAGCAAGCGCAGCACACCCAATAAGTGCTCCCCTTATTGAAAAGGGCCTAAATCCTAAAGGGGTTCCCCCCCCCCCTCAGTCCCAGAACGTTGAACCAGATATCATAAAAAATTGTAGGATTATTTGTGTTTGTGTGGTGATGTAGTCGTGTTGTCTTCTTTCCTCTTTTAAGTCTTCTTTTGCTATTTTGAGCTATTTGAATTATTTCTTCTACTACTTCTACTCATTTTGAGGTGGGATTCTGATGGAAACATTGAGTTCAGTGGTTTTTTTTTTTTTTGCCTTTTCTCAATTGTTGTAGAATTTTTCTTGATTCCCTATGTTGGCCTTTGGTGCTCGTTGGGAGTCAGCTTGTATATCTGACCTGGCAGCCGTGGGCAAGTACATACCTAGTTGTGGCCCGCATCCTCGAGGCATGGGTGCGGGCCCTACTGGGTGGCAGCCTTCACACACGCAGCACGAACTTGACTATACTCATTTCTGGCCATTTTACAGAGCTATGTATCACAATATACCACTGGGAACTGAACTAACATTCAGGAGACCCTACATAAGATCCAATGCTTAAAAAAATCTCCAACATAAACCCTTGAGCCCCCTGTTTCTTGAACTCTATGACTGGCCTTCATTTTAAACTAATTGATCGCAGCTGACTGTTCATTGTTACGCTATCCTACTGTACATATAGCGATTGTCATTAAGAATGATTTACAATGCTGACCCTGGCCTATTAGAGTGCTTAAAAATTCACTATTTGCGATGATTTTGACGATATTTTATAGTAAATTGCCTCGGTACCCAGCAGACGAGCTACTTCAACTTGGCTTTTATAAACTCTTAGCAAAGTAGAAACTTCAACACGTTTTATACAAATCGATTTTCCACCTGAAAGATTTCTTCAAGTTTTGAAACTGTCTGCAACAGGGGTGATCCAAGCGAGGTAACCTTGAGAGCAGCACAAGACAATCTTCGTAGGCTTGAGACCAGCGAGTTATTAAAGTGTATACATGACTTTTCTTAAATAAAAATAAACATTTACTTTTCATATCGAATCACTTCAGAATTTCCGATTTTTTTTTGCTTTCTTTAAACTACATTTAACTAACCCATTAATAAATAAAGTAACATAATATTAAAATACTATCGCATAAGCCATAGTATGTAGATAAAAAATATTTAAAATATTATAAATAATAAAAAAATACCATGAAGTTAAATTTGTATGGTTATTTTCATACGCAGTCCTCACACCTGTGATAAGAGTTACAGAAACACCTCTGGTAAGAGTTACAGGTATGCACTAATATGGTGTTTGGCCACGTTGCTTTCAAAAGAATATGCATTCTATGTGGAATAGATTCAAATAAATCTTGAACTGTCTTAAAAAGAGGAATATTGGACCATTCTTCATGGAGGAAAGTTTCCAGCTTCTTGAGTGAAGAAGTGGAGGAAATCTGTTTCCCACTCTCCTCTCCAAATCTGCTCACAGTGGCCCAATAACGTTTAAGTTTGGCGATTGTGCAGGCCACGGGAGATGCTTAACCTCAGTTTCGTGTTCCTCAAACCACGATTCGCAAAACTTGTTGCGTGTATTGGAGCAGTATCATTTAGAAACATGGCACCATGGGATGAACATGGTCACTCGGAATATCAAAGTAATCAGTGGCAGCAATTTGTCCGTTCAGGGTGATGATAGGACAAAGAATACCAACATATTACTGCCCCTGCCCAAACTATTGTTGATCCTCCTCCATGTTTGACGGTTGTCACAAGACAGTCGAGATGATGTGCTTCCTTTGGCCTTCGCCAAACTTAAACTTTGCCTAATGTGAAAAAAGCGTGAATGATGATTCGTCTGGAAATATAACATGTTTCCAATCATCAAATGGCCACTTTCTGTGCTTCTTACACCATTGCATCCTCTTTCTAACATTACCATCCGTAAGGAGTGTCTTGGCGATAGCGACTCTGCCATAAATTTCAGCTTTATGAAGTTCTCACCGAACTGTTTGTTAGAAACTGAATTGCTGAGACTCACTTTAAATTCTGCAGATGTCGTTTTATGTTTTCGGACTACAAAGCCTACAATCCTATTTAGTCTTCGGCGGTCTCTTTCAGTCAGCTTCGATTTTCTGCCCCAGTTCATCCTATCAGATTTTGTTTTTACCGTACTTGGTGAATGCAGACATCACTTTCGATACAATTGCTCTGGATACAGTAAAACAAATCAGCAGTTTTAGTCACCGAGCCCCTGCTAAATGTGAACCAAAAATTTGACCTCTTTGGAATTCAGATAGATACGTCATTAGTCGAGTTGTCAAGCGAAATGGTACATAAGTAAGCGTGCGTTGAATGACCGTGGTACAAGCGTATGACGGCGCTGCTTTTTATAAATTTTATAAATTCTTATATTACTCTATCTTGTGAACTCCATTTCCATTATTTTATCCATTTTTCCATTTCCATTATTTTATCCACCCCTCCCCCTTCCCCTGTACGAGGTCCGTTTAAAAAGTAGAGAAACAGACTTTTTGGGTACGAAACTATTGGCGAGCCAATTATTTTGAATCTTTTTTTTTTTCTTCTGGATATCTACTGATCAATGGACTAATCCATAAAGTTTGGGCACTTCCGTAGGTTTTACATGAATGAATACCATTGAGCGATGTTAAGATGATGATGATCATCATAATAAAAAACAAATGTTAGTTACCTGGTGTGAAGGACGATGGCCACCCGTGATTCTCATACCAGAATCGATCTCCTCTTCGCAAGTTGGCAAACTGTTCAGCTATTAAGCACGATAACGTAGGACCCAAAACAGCTCCGGGTAATGGAAATTCGGAGATACCAGCGCTCCAGAGGTCAATGTCTTCTACGTGCCTACAGTAAACGTAAAACGTTAGTTCCGAATCATAAAAAGAAATAAAATTAAATGATAATGTTTTGTAAATCTAAAAGTAATCCCAATTTCTGAGTCAATACTTTATAATTGTTTAATAAACAAATGACATAGAGCGTAGTACAAGAGCGCTCATATAACATTGAAGTAATGATTTGTGGGCCAAGGGTGCACAGTTCTAACTTTAATAAATCACTGCTTTCTGCTTTTTTATTTTTTTGTTCAAATCGTTTTGCTACACGTCAACTCGCAGCTATTTTTAAACTCGCTTAAGCAGTGGCATGTTTAAACTGTAAACTGGAAAGAGTTTACTTGTTTTACATGAGACCGCTTTCGCACTTTCTTTATATCCTACTGCACTTCAGAGTCGTGCGTTTTTAACTGGCTATAAAGAACAAAATGAGATCATTTACATGGCAGGCCTCCATGCAAATACAAATAGCGTGTGGGGAAACCATTCAGCCAGAAATAAATCGAAAACTTCTTAGCAAACTGTAGGAAATGGCAATGGAGTTCGGACGAGCGTCAATTTACACGTGTAAACTGACAACTGCGCATGCTTCTTTGTATTAAGTCTAGAAAATCTCTTATAACGATAACGTCTTATTACGTATGGATAAAAGTCAGCAGTGGAAATCCGTGGCGAAACTACCATAAGGCCAAAACTCAGCCAACTGGTATCCTGATGGTCTGATTTTTAAAAACAGGAGGGGATAGAATTTCCTGTTTTTTCTCTTGTGGAAGCGCATATTTGACTGAAAGTACAGCCAAATAAAGTTCTTTATTGCGTTTAAATTCACACAACGCTCGAACAAAAACTCGTGAAAGCTGCCTTAAAAACGGCAGTGTTGCCAGTATTCCTAATATTATTGAGGGAAAATGCGCGGTACTTGTGAGGAGGCTGTTCTTGTAAAATCAGTCCGTTTGATATATAGTATTAGGATCAAGTGCCATCAGTGGTTTCCCGCATCAGAGCTCCGTTTGATACATTTAAATTACGATAAAATCAACTATAAAGATACAAATGCGAAGAACTAAGCTTCTAGCGACTGCTAAGGGTGTTAGATATCGGTCGCCTATTTTATTTTGTTTAAAAAAAAAAGAAGTTGCCAGAAGTAGAAGGTTGCAAAACACTGATGTAACTCATATAAAAGGAAAAAAAAAAAAAAAAAAAAAAAAAGTGAAAAAAAAAAAAAAACCAAAAAAAAAAACCCTCCATTGGACAATCCGATATGTTTCATTGTCCAATCAGAGCTAAGCCCTTCTAGTCCCACATGGTTGCCTCCATATTTATTGATTGTAATTCTTCTTTCGCGTATCTTGGCATTGAGAACGAGTAATTTTCGAAAAGTGTAGTCGACTTACTTATGTCATGTTTCACAATGACACCCATATCACCTGTCCATCTCATCTACCAGTTTGTCTAGTTCTTCGAATTTATTCAAACTACCGACCTGAGCTACACCAGATGGGAGTTTGTTCAAACAATCAACCACCTTCTGGCTGAATACAAATTTTTGCACGCCTGACCTGCAATCAACCTTCCTCAATTTGATATGTCCCCTCGTGTGTGTAGTCTGGGCAGGAGGGCCTAAACACCTCAATTAGGTCTCCTCGCAGGTGGCGCCTAGTCTCCAGGTGCTGTAGTTAGCAGCACTGAAATCCTGCCTGGTAAGAGTACCCTTTTTTTCATTCCGCTAATCTCGTTGCTCTTCTCTGCACCGGATCTAGGAGATCTACATCCTTCCTAAAATGAGGCCTCCGGACTTGTTGCCTTGTACAATGGGATAATCACCTCCTAATTCCTGCTGAAAAAATTCCTGTATATCATTGACAAAACCCGTATGAAGTGGTCTGGCAACCTGTCTACACTACTTATAGAACATATCTGACTGCACAAGTACCCCCAGGTCTTTTTCATTCCCCACTACCCTGAGTATGGTGCGTCTGTTCTTTACGCATCTTTCCGATACCATGGACTTATTGGTTATACCCATATTCTCACTAAAAAAAAAAAAAAAAGACGCCTCTGGTGACTTGCTTAACTAAATTTTTCTTTTTTGGCTAATTCTTTTCTCTTATTATTTGTAATCCTGGTGATGATTAAGTAACAGCTGAATCTTGTACCCTCTTTCAGAGGAGAATTTACATTAAGTTTTAATATATCTCTGAATTGTGATAGGCTACGTACTGTACTTACTTGTAAATTTGAAGATACCGCTGAATTGTCTTATTTGACATGATTCCTATTAAGTCATAAAAGCTACGAGGCTTTGGTAATCCGCAGTACTCCCTAAATCTGTTATAACACGGAACTCCATGTTCTCGAGCTCGCATGATATTCATAGCTGCCAAGTCAAGTCCGAAACCATCCCCTGGCTTCTCGAAAAGGTGGTTCGTAACCTAAATGAAAACAAATTTAATTAAGAGAGTAGGCAATGCACAAGATAAAAAACGCCATAATTAATTCGATATCAATAGACTTCACTCGTACTTCTAAATCGAAGTAATAGTGAGGTTTATTTCCTTCGTAAGAGCATATGATTTTATTTTTGTAATTTGGGAAGGTCCAGTAAGACCTGTACAAATCTTAGGTAACACCTCTTTCATATCAACTACTACAGCATCTTTTTTCATCCCCCAACTGACGATTGCGTGATCACTATCTGACAATGGTTCCTGTACTTTAAGACCTGTGATATCATCTGATTCATGAGAATGATGAGGCCGCGAATATTCTTACCACTAGTATTTTCTCTAACATGCTGGTACAAACAATAATCATCTAATTTGGTTAAATGGGTCCCTGTATGCAGATGGCATCTCCATTCCATCTGCATACAGGGACTCTCGTCATACTCTTCACAATCTTCTAGTCTGTAAATTGGTGACCAGATAAAAGCGCACACGAAAATTCCGCACAGAAAAAACCCCACTGTCATAAATGCTCACATGAAAATTGCTCACACGGATAAATGCTCATATTATTTTTAGTTTACAAAAAACAAATTATTTCATATTTCAAAACGCAAAAAATGTTTAATTTATATATTTTATTTCTACATCTATATGATGTATTTTAACATAACTTTTGATATAAAACTTTTGATTTTAATAGAAAATAGAATATTTGGATGTAAATGTTTGTAAAGGAAATTACAGGAAATAAAATGCTCTGGTTTTATTGCAACTAAAGCCTTTTATTTTATTTATAAAAATAAATTATTTTTTCTCTATCTTACAAAGCGAACAGTAAATGATTTTTGGTTTTTTTTTATCAACAAACAACTAATTCAGACATATTTCAGTGATTTATTTATTTGTCAAGGATTTGAATAGAATTTTCATTACTATAAGTTAGCCAATCTCTGCAAGTATTTCAGTTTGTCTTCTACCTGCTCATATTCCTGCACGAAAGCGGCAACCAAGTCATGCAGTGCTTTATATATTTTTTTTTCACCTCTAGACAACCTGCCTGTGCATTAGCCAGTCTCAATCTGTGGCAAGCCAGGTTCCTCTTCAGTCAATCAAACAAAAAACCACGCGGTGGGATGACTGCAGTGGAATGGGGAATTAAGTGCATTGTGAAATCCTTCATAGCAGTTTGTAGTTTTAGGTGACCGTTCAAGAGCTGCATCATGATGATTCCATATTCTTATTGGAAACTGGGGATCTCTACCTGCTGCACCCTCAATGTATGTGGAAAAGAAATACGTGAGCACCTCATTATAGCTATATTCGTCTGGAAATGGAGCGGCAAGCTCATCAAAGACCTACGCAAATCATGGACTGCGACAAAGGTTAATGCAGCAAGAGACTTCAGCCTGAGTTTATATTTATATCAGTTTCAAATTCAGTCTTCAAGCCAACATTTCTGAGTTTCCTGATGAGTCTCTGACACAGTTGGAAATCGCACCTTTTGACCTCAGCGTGTGGAAATCCTGCAATCCTCACTGCAGTCATGCAAGCCTTCTCAAATTCCACTAAAACCTTTTGAGGCACCAGCTTTGGAACCAACAGCTTCATGATTTCAAACCTTCTATTATAAGTATCCAACTTCTTTTTCTGTAACAAAATGTAAATACATGGCGGATATGAGTTACCCACCTTGGCATGCCACGTATACAGTTGGTAAAACATGTTTGGAACTTTATAAAAGGTACCATCTCCATAAATTGTATCTTTGTTCAATTCAACCAAGAGTTGTTTATCACCTAAAACCAGAATTCTGTCTGGATCATCCACACTTGAATTATGAAGTATCAGTTTACGGTATTTCTCAGGAATGTCAAAATTTATTGTTGTTGGATTAGACAAATGACAGTCTTTTCCGTGATTGCGAAGATTTCTCGCAAAGCAATATGGGCCAGTATATCGTTACTCAGCTCGGAAAACACATTCCCATCACATTGCGAGGAGTAGAACTAACTACACTCATGTATTGCCTCATTTTGTTTCTGGCAACATTGGCTTCTGTTTTTTGAGGACAGGAATCAAGACTATGTTTGGTTGGTTGTTGTACTATGTTGCCATCTTTTGTCTTCATAACTGAATGACAGTTGAGGGTGCAGCAGGTAGAGATCCCCAGTTTCCAATAAGAATATGGAATCATCATGATGCAGCTCCTGAACGGTCGCCTAAAACTACAACTACTGTGAGAGATTTCACAATGCACTTAATTCCCTATTCCACTGCAGTCATCCCAGCGTGTCGTTTTTGTTTAATGGACTGAAGAGGGACCTGGCTTACCACAGATTGACAATGGCTAATGCCCAGGCAAGTCGTCTAGAGCTGAAAAAGAGAAGTTATGATGCACTGCATGACTTGGTTGCCACTTTTGTGCAGGAACATGATCAGGTAGAAGACAAGCCAAAATACTTGCAGATATTGGCTAACTCACAGTAATGAAAATTCTATTCAAATCCTTGACAAATAAATAAATCACTGAAATATGTCTGAATTAGTTATTTGTTGATAAAAAAAACCAAAAAGTATTGACTGTTCACTTTGTAAGACAGAGAAAAAATAATTTATTTTTATAAATAAAATAAAAGGCTTTAGTTGCAATAAAACCAGAGCATTTTATTTCCTGTAATTTCCCTTACAAACATTTACATCCAAATATTTCATTTTATATTAAAATCAAAAGTTTTATATCAAAAGTTATATTAAAATGCATCGTATAGAAGCAGAAATAAAATATATAAATTCAACATTTTGTTGCGTTTTGAAATATGAAATGATTTGTTTTTTGTAAACTAAAAATAGTGTGAGCATTCTTCTATGTGAGCAAGTTTCCGTGTGGAAATTATTCTTGTGAGCATTTATGACATAGTGGCATAGTGTTTTGTGAAAGGCGCCACCTGTGGTTTCCCACATCTGCACCATGGTACTTTGTGAAGAAGTACAGAATCTCTGTAAAAGCCAGAAAAAGTGTAATGTCTGGTTTCTGTCAGAATAGTGTTATGTTTTGTTGTTGTGTCTCTGGCTGCTTGGCCGCAGAGCCCCTAGTGGGACCCCACGTTGCCCGCCACCACCACTGGGAGGTGAGCCAGGCTGCCCATTATACTCTGGCTGGCCTTTGCCAGGGTTGCCTAAGCTTCCTGATAAAGGTCAAGTGAAAAAAAAAAAACAATAATAATAAAAAAATAATAAATAAATAAATAGAAATAATAAAAAAAATAATAAATAAATAAATAGAAATAATAAAAAAATAATAAATAAATAAATAGAAATAATAAAAAAATAATAAATAAATAAATAAATAAAAAAAAATAAAAATAATAAATAAATTAAATTAAAAAAAATAAATAAATAAAATAAAATAAAAAAAATAAATAAAAATATATATATTAAAAAAAGTGGGGGGGAGAAAACAGAGCAGGAGTACAAGTTAGAAGGAACAGAAAGAGGGAAAGGAGGACGGACTGAAGTTAAGGAGCAGTCCGCTCTTTGTGAGGTGAAAATAGGGGTCTGGGAGTGGGAGTTAAAGTAGCAGGGGACAGGTGCCCCTGCATGATTACCAGAGGCCAATGGACTCTGTATCCCGCACTCAGAAGTTCTCCAGAGTGCCACCAATCCCGCACCAGAACGGTGCCAGCTGATCCTACCCTATAAGGGGTTTGCAGCAGTATCCCGCACTCGATGAGTGCCAGCAGTCCCGCACCAGAATGGTACCAGCAGTGTTCCTACCCATAAAGGATTTGCAAGTTGTCAAGGCAGTGTCCTCTAGCGGAGAAGGAGCTAACCCACGCCAGTCTGATTCAGGCCTTGGGCAGTATGATCCAATGTTGTTCTCATTTCAGCAATCTTGGCTAGCCTCAGTGCGAAGATTTCCTGCGCATACACAGTTAGTGGCCTGTATGTGTTTTCATCGAGCAGCAGCGAGGATTCTTGGTTACGTGGATTCCTTTGAATTGCGGTAGCAAACTTGATTCTACTGTTGTCATAGGCAGGGCACTCATACATGAGATGCCCCCAGGACTCTTCTTCTCCACAATGGCACCGCGGGTCTCTTTCAATCCCCATAGCTGTGAGTTTCTGACGGAAGGGGCCGTGTCCAGTGATAATAAACGTCATGTGCAGACCAGGTGAGAACCAGGGAGGGGGCTCTGGGTGAGTATGGTTTATATTTGGGAGGAATCGCCTCGTGATGTCTCCTTTCTGCGTGGTTTCCCAGCTCTGTTGCCATATCGCTTGTAGGTGTTGGGTGATTCTCCTCTTCTCTATCTTGGGGTCATTTGCAAGATCCAGCTGGAGATTTACTATTTCAGCTGGTGTTCCTTTCCTAAGGTGGTAATATAGGCCTCGCCTGACTACTTCTAGGTAGAGTGGCTGACAACCTGTTAGAACTTGCAAGGCAGGGGTGCTAACAGTGCGGCACGCCCTACTAATTGATAGCAGATTGAATCTTTGAATTGTATCCAGCTTCTGTTTGTTTTTTGTTAGTGTAGCTTGTCTATACCAGGTGGAGGCACCATAGCAAACAATCGGGACATATACTGCTTTGTATATGAGGGTCAGAGCTTTGTGCTTCAGGCCCCAGTCGGCTCTGCTCACCTTCCTGATCATGGCGGCATACTTCCGGATTTTGGTGGCTAGATATTTCAGGTGGTTATGGAAAGTAAGACCCGAGTCAATGTAAATACCTAAGTATTTAACCTCTGTGTACAGTCGGCTGGGGGTGAAGTTTAATTTCATCGTAGGTGGTCTTCTAATTTGTAGTCTGCCCTTGAGGAGAATGGATTTTGTTTTTTCTGCCGAGATGGTAAGGTTGTGCAAGGCTGCCCAGTTCTGGAGCTTCACAAGCGCCGCATTTGCAATAATTTCCAAGAGCATTTATGACAGTGGGTTTTATTCTGTGCGGCATTTTTGTGTGGGCTTTTGTCAGGGAACCCTGTAAATTACATCCGCTCTCGCAATACCTTTGCTGCCAACTAACTGACACCACACAGATTCTATGCAGGCAAGACTAACTGCTGACTCAGAAAAAGCTCTTTTTGCACTAAGGCTGCTTTTATATGACACCGTCACCCCTTTATTTTCCATATCTTTCCTAAATACCTACATTGTACATACCATAATGACTCGGCAATCCCAATTTCCGGATGGCACCCCGTTTCTATTAGCCCTATTATGTCAGCGTTAGTTGTCTTAACTAGGAGTCGGAATTCGGCCATTTTATTGACAACACTCCTGAAATTACTGTAGACACTGTTAAGACTTAGTAATCTTCTATAGTTTACTACCCTGATACACCCCTTGAAATTATTTAGGCTTGTTACCATAGCTTTATCTTCCCGCTCATTTGAAACGTCGCCACCCTCAAAAGATCTTACCAACATAGGCTGTTGCAGCAACAAACAGAAATTCTTGAGTTGAGTGCGAGTATTACTTTGACTCATATCAACAGATAAATGCGGTTCTACATTACTCTTCTTCTCCCTAACTAGCAATTTCCCTCAATGCTTAAGGTATCCTCAATGATACTGGCAAAATTCCTTGCACCTCCTTTGTTCATATGAATACCATCTCTACAAAGTGATAAAAATTTCCCCCAAAAGTTTTACAGCGTCCCTCCAGTCTTCAGTTAATCCGCATGGCTTTTAACATATAATCCCTCAGACCGTCTGGGCAGAATTGCAAACATATACACTTTCTGACCTAACTCGCGGCATATTTTCAGCATGGACCAATCGTCAGGTCGTGTTATTTAATATCATTAGTTCCCACATGAATACTAATGCTCTCTTTCTCGCCTTAAAATCTGCAAATCTGTTAGCAACATAATCAGTTGCTGCTCTTGGCAAACGCACCCTCGTTCTATTCCACCTATTTTTATTGCAGAAAATCTTCTTGAACCAGAGCAGCATGCACTTGACTACTCTGTTCTGGGACCTAAATCGGGGGTGCATCACTTTGCAGGTCACGAAATACCTGAGTCCCTGACGAGTTCTCAGTTACATTTGTTTTTCCTAGGGCAAACGCCTGTTTCTTCAGTGTCCCAAATTCTTCTAGTAACGCACCAAAATATAATTGCTGCACCATTCTAATAAATTAAAATATGCCCCAGTTATAACAAAAAACAAACAGTTTGGACTGTCCGAATGAGAGATTTAATGATATTCAGTTCTAAAAAGGTAAAGTAACTGATGTTAAACCCCATTTATTAACCATGCATAGAAGAATTACAGGAAGTTGTACATGTGAACTTTTATAATGCTGTTTCTTCTCTATACATGTATGCGAAACAATCGCGATTCTTTAGTGTTACTTTTGTATGCTTCATTTTGCTGGTAAATCCTACCTTTGAGGCTCCGTAGCCCAGTTGTCAGGAGCCGGAGGGCAGTAGCATCACGCTCTTTGAGTAGACCAGGGTTCAAGCCCCTGCCTGCTAAATACGGTCGATTTGTCAACCCACACTAGGCAGATTATGATCCATTTCACTCAACATGAATCGTTGAGGAGGCTGCCATCCTGCAGTGGACTGATAATAGCTGCAGTTTACCTCTCTTTTTTTTTTTTTTTTTTTTTTTTTACTACCCTTGAGATCAGTGATCATCAAATTATGGAGAATGAATACAATGAAACAACTTACTTCGGTAGTCACCTCCGAATCCATCTGATTGGCCGCTTGGTTGAGAAGACTATGGATAAATGTATCGACAATTCCAGGTTTATACAAGTTGTATGGCTGACGAAGCAATTTAGACACTCGAAGAGTTTCTAGAAGGAATAAAAATAGTTCTGTAAATAATTACTGAATGATTACATGAATAGTTACATCTACTATCAGAATAGCACTAAGTATGCTATTCTGACAGTAGATGAGAGAGAGAGGTCAGAAGTATTATAGAAGATATATAGAGAGGTCATTAGTAGACGCATATGATGAAAGAAAGCAAGCTTATGCAGCATCAGCCAAAAAAAAAAAAAAAAAACACTGGACAGGTATTTGTTCCAAATACCTGTCCAGCTCAGCCTTAAATTTATTTAGGCTATCAACTTCCACAACAAAGGATGGAAGTCTGTTCCACCAACCAACTACCCGCTGGCTAAAGGCAAACTTCCGCACAGTTATCCTACATCTGTCTTTCCTCAATTTGAATTTATGTCCTCCCAGGTGATTATTCTGAGCAAGAGGAAGAATCCCATCGGCATTGAGCATGCTCAAACCATTCAAGGATTTATACACCTCAATCAGATCACCTCGCCGGTGCCTATTCTCCAGACACTGTAATTTGCAAAATTTTTAAGCCTTTCTTCGTAAGATAAACCCTTTGTTCCATTCACTAATCTTGTTGCCCTTCTCTGTACTCGTTCCAACAGCTCTACATCCTTCTTAAAATGAGGCCTCCAGACCTGTATACAGTACTCAAGGTGTGGCCTGACCATTGCCTTATACAAGGGGATAATCACCTCCTTATCCCTGCTAGAAGAATTCCTGTATATCATTAACAAGACACTATGAGCTACTCTTGCAGACCGTCTGCACTGCTCAAAAAATTTCATATCTGCCTGCACAATTACCCCCAGGTCCTTTTCGTTCTCTGCCACTGTCAGTGTAGTACCGCAGAGTTGATACGTCACTCTGGGGTTACTGCTTCCCATATGTAATATTTAACATTTGTCAATGTTAAACTTCATTTGCCACCTCTCAGCCCATCTGCTCAACTTTTCTAGATCCTGTTGCAGCAGCGTACTGTCATTAGTGTCCTTAACACCCTGCCAACCTTCGTATCGTGTGCAAACTTGGACATTAAGCTTGACATACCATCACCAATATCATTTATATATAGAGAAAACAACAATGGACCCAACACTGAACCCGGAAGGACTCCGCTAATAACTTTAGTCCACGATGAGTGTCCATTGATTACTATTCTCTGTCTTCTCCCACTCAACCATCCCTTTATCCATAGCAGCAATTTACCTCCAATGCCACACTGCTCCAATTTGTTCAGCAGTCTTCCATGTGCAACAGAATCAAAAGCCGTTCTAAGATCCAAATATATGATATCAAAGTTATTCCCTCCATCCAGTTCCTTTGTGACCACATCATAGTATCCAATCAAATTGGCCAGGCAAGTCTTTCCCTTAACAAAACTATGCTGTGTCCGAGCTGTAACTGAAGTCTAGTCTAGATGATCCCGCAGTGCTTCTTTAACCAGTGCTTCCATTAATTTTCCTGGAACAGAAGTTAAACCAACAGGTCGATAATTACTTGTGTCGCCCTTTGATCCTCCTTTGTGAATTGGGGTAACATTTCCACATCTCCAGTCCATGGATACCTCCGCTGAGTCCAAAGATGCTCTCATAATTATGGCTAAGGGTTTCTTACTTCCTTTGCTGCCTCCTTTAATATAACTGGATAGATTCCATCCGCCCCGTGTGCCTTTTTTATATTTATCCTCAACAATTTCTCCTCCACTTTCCTCTCAGTTATTACAAAATCATCTAGCTCACTGCCAGAGTTTAACTCACCTCTGGCATTCCCCTCCCTGAATAACTCCTCATGGGTGAATGTAGATGCAAAATACAGTACTCATTTATTTTGTTAGCTACCTGAGCAGGATCAACAACAGTTGAACCATCAATATCCAGTGGCCCAATCTGATTCATCCCATTTTTCTTTGCGTCCTTTGCCAAGGATTTCTCATAATCTGTCTTTGCCTGCCTAATCTCCTTTGTGACTTGGTTACAGACCAGCTTATATCTATCATAGGCTTCCATGTCACCCGTTAATTTATATGTATCTCATGCATTTTTCTTCTCTGCCATATGTCTCATTAGTTCATCTGACATCCATTTAGGCCTAAACCTTGAACAATATTTCTTAGTTGGTGTGTAAAGCCTAGTAGCTTCCAAGATAAATTCTTTGAATGCTTCTCATTTTGAATTTGCTGTTGGTAAGATCATCAGTTGGTCCCACTGTATAGAATTTAAATACTGTCTCAGACCACCGTAGTCGCTTTTACAAAAGCAAAAACCCTTCCCTTTACCCCTGATGGTAGTTACCTCTTTGAGTAAATCCCACTTCAGCACACTGTGATCACTACCACCTAGTGGTTCCTTTATCTCCAGATTCTTAATGCATGAAGAATCACTACTGATAATCAGATCAAGAGTACTACTCCCTCTAGTTGCCTCTCGAACATGCTGATGTAGAAAACAATCATCCAATAAATCCACTATTATTATTAAATCCAGTATTATTGAAAAAAAAAAAAAAAAAACAGTTTCCTTTTCTCCACATTTCAAAAAAACCTTGATATTTTGAAATGAAATTATTAATTCATTAAGATAGTTTTAAACCCGAAATCTGTTTTGCGATCTTCGTGTTTCGTTGATTTACAAGTATCCGTTTGATTGACACGATATGACAAGTGGGCGAATATCGCAAACAAGTACCACCAATCAGTGAACTTTTCAGCTGTATTCTGCAGTTGAAAGAGAAAATTAGGTAGAATAAAAAGCACATTTCGCACTCACCCAGTTTCTCGTGGAATTTGTTGTACCTCTCTACCACATCTGGTAGTAGACTGTGACCAAATCGAAACGCTGCTGACTGGAACGCCGCACGGACGCCAGCATTAACTTTTGGACTGTATCCTTCGTAGTAGCCCTGTTAGAAAGGAGTGTGAGTTGACTGATTTTTAAAATTGAGGAAATACCTGAAATATATATATATATTTTATTTTTTTCCTCTATTGTTTCTTTCATAATATCTGTGTTTATAATTTATTAAACACTTCAATAACAAATTAGTAATCCCTTGATATGGAAAGTTGTCTGTTTACATTATTAACTATAAAATGTGATTTAGGCAAAACCTGGTATTAACCTGGTACCCTTAACAAGGTACAAATTTTTATTATAATTAACCGATGTGACAGTAAAAGTTGAAGAGCTGGACCAGTTATTAAAAGGAATGTACAAAACGAAGGTTTTTAAGGTAAAATACATACAATTTTCCACTGTTTTGAACATTCCTTCTAATAATTATTTCCTTCTGAAAAGGGAAATCTTTGGAGTCTCTTAGACAGGTTAGAGTTAATTACAGAAAAATATAATAAGCGTGTTTTTGCTGATACTTCAATCCAAAATATTACACCTTGGCCTATTAAACGTGACGCTGCATTCTTGGCATTGTCTTTTTGTATTTATCCTCTATAGATAAATTATCCTCATGGAACCATTACCTCAATTTCTTCTGAGCTACTGAAGCAGGAGGGCCTCGAGGAAAGAGTACGTTGTGTTTGCAATACTTCAGAGAGTAGTAATAAATTAGCATTAATAGAACTCATAATATGAGGCATATGTTTATCAAACTTCTGATTGAAAGGCTCAGGTGGCCAATTGAAAATAAGTTTGCCATGATCAGTTCCTTTATATAGAATACCGACAAGTTATACCAGATTTATTCGTACTCACAAAAAGAGGTCTACTGCCTTTTGCTTATTAACTGTCAAGAAGTGAGGTAGTCACTTCAATCAACGCACAGTTCCTACCTTGTAGGGAGTCGTTACCGCTGAACTTACAACATTGGATGATATACCATAGAGCTGATTTATATGAAGACGAACACAACTTTTATTTGCATAAATCTCTCACCCCCATCCTCCATGGGACATGATATTTTACGTCCTGCAAGTCAGGCTGTAGACCTTTGCTACAATCGATACACTCCTAATCTTCTGGCGTTATAACCCAGGATGGGTCTTAGCCTTCTCAACGATGTTCTCATAGATGTTCAACGATGGTACACTCCTAATATTAAGGTAAATATCGTAAAACCTGTATAAGATCACTTAATCTTGCAGAACATCTTTAAATATTAACCATCTGCTAATTGTTTTGAATACCGAATTTTGAACAATACAGAAGTATCGATTTATTTATTTCAAAGTAAAAAAAAAAAAAATAAGATTATACAGTTAATAATAATACATAATAAAACAGAATTAAAAATAAAATCGAACCGACAAATGACAAGGGATACATTATACCGTTTAGAGCAATAGTTTATCTTTCTGCTGTATATGGGAAATGATATCAAACAGGAAAAATTCTTGAGAAAACATCTTCAAGAAAATATTTACATTGAAGTATTTTATGCTGTTTATAGGACGCTTTTGCGCTGTTTGCAATGAGATTTTAACACCATTTACAAAGAACATAAACATAAATACTTTACAAAAATGAATTTTAAAAAAGTGGACCAGTCATTGTAGCAGAAGTTTCAATTCAGCAATCAAGCAATAGAAAACAGTTAATGGTAACTTATGGTTCAAAGTCAGTTGGGCAATGTTTGGGACTAACCTAAAAGAATTACTTGAAGTTTGTAGTCAAATCCAGCTTGGGTTCACGAGCAATTAATAAAAATGAGAAGTCATTGGACCGATGAGCGTAATTAATACAAATAGGGCACATTCCAGCATCATAGCTAGCACAGTGGTTACAATCACTGCCCTTCTACATTTGTGTTCAAAACAGGCCTAGGTTCGAGTTTCGTCATGGTTAGGAGAAGCTTTTCTCGTGTTAGCTGAGTTAGATGATCTCAGGAGAGTTTTTTTCATTAAGAAAAATAGGAAAATTGACCATAGAATGTATACAGTTCACATATCTAGCATACTGACACCTCAATAGTCTTGGGGCAACATCAAAAACAATAAACAAACAACACGAGGGCGGTGTTTCGCGCGCGCGCGTGTAGCAGTGCCATAGCTTCAGCTTAAATTCTTCACTGCATACTTACGTGTTTCTTTAGAGTAAGTCCGTATTTATGCACCGTATCTCTGCCAATGACAATGGGAAGGAATTCGTTGAACACAATGTGTTGGATTTCTGCAGCTACAATATGGCGAGTCTCCTGGTAGATCATTTCATCATCCCAATGTGGATTTAGGTGACCAAGGATTTCAGCGATCCTATTGTGCTCTCGCATCCATAGGGTGTGCATGACGGTCAGCATCAACTGTTCGTTTACTCTTTCGTCTCCTGAATAAAGGATACAAAAGATATTACTTTAAGGATCGGTTACAGAGAAAACCACAAAATTGTAATACACTTACTCCCCTTTAGTCCGGCATTCTGTGGTTTGGAAACTACCGTGGTTAATGAAAAATCTCTGATCCAAAAACGTCCCATGATTCGCTGTAGTTTCCAAAATGGCCGGATCGAATTAGTAGCGCTTCAAACAAAGCGTCAACTAACGTTGCCACTTTCTGTTATTTGCATGTAGTTAGGAGTTGGCCGAGTGGAGTTTTTTCTATTTAGGGTTTTTTAATATTAGCATTATTTTTTGTAGTTAGTTGTTTAAATGTAAAAAATTGAAGCATTTTACCAATTACAGATATGCCGATATGCAAATATCTTATCATGTATATTGGCAAGATGCTAATACGTGATACGATATGGACCTCAAATAGCTTTTTGAAATAAATTGTTTCGATAATCCAATTCGTAGAGAAAAGTTAGAAAAGTATTTTTAAAATAAAAAATATATATATTGACATAATATTTCATTTTTCGAACCGTGTTTTGTTTTGATGTACCATTATTATTATTTTTTTAATTATATCCAGGGACCTTAGAAACTAGAATTGGTCTGACCTCTCTGGACCTCTGAGAGTGCCTGCTCGTCAGTGAAAATGTTAATTACTTAAACAAATAATAAAAGCGAGCATTTGAAACACAACCCAATGTTTTCTTATTTATCTTAAATGTAAAATAAAAGACCATAAAATATGCAACTAAAACTCATATTTACCTATGGTAAAGGCTAGTTTGCTTCTCATTGTCCCTGGTGCCAAAAATTCCATAATCTGGCACAGACGATATCCTATGGTCGCTGGACTGAAGGAGTTCAAGTGCAATCATAATCACGGTTGTTATATGTCTCTATAATTTCAAAAGGCATACCAAGCTTATTGTGTAAGTTTGCAAATGATGAAAAGGTTGGCAGGATGGTTAATGACGAAAATCAAGGCGTAGTATGGCAACAAATCTAGAAAAATTGGCAACTGAGAAAAATTTGCAAAAAAATTTGCAGTATCTCGCATTGATAGATGCGAGATACTGCTTGCGGCCAGGAGTAATCCAGGATTAACTTAATAATTAGGTGGCATCACACTCAACGTGGTGGAGAACGAAAGAGAACTAGATGTAAACCCCATTGTTCTACTAGCAGACAGACTACTTGGAGGACAGCTAATGGGTTTTGGCAGTAATATATAGGAATTTTGCCAGTAGGGACAATGAGGTGATTATCCCGTTGTATAAGGAAACGGTTTCGCTACTTCTTACGTACTGCATACAGGTCTGAATACCTCGATTTAAGAAGGATGTGGAACTGTTAGAACAGGTGCAGAAAAGAGCAATAAAATGAGTTAAGAACCCAAATGGGTACTCTCACCACAAAAGACTCCAGTTCTGCAAAATTGCAGTGTTTGGAAAATAGACACCTGTAAGGAGATCTGATTGAGGTGTTCAAGGCTTTAAATGGATTGAGTAAATTAAATACTAATGAGATACTCGTTTTTGGACAACACAGAAGGGGCACATATCTAAATCGAAAGAGGATGGCTGAAGGATTGATGTGGGAAGATTTGCTTCAGCAAGAGAGTAACTGATTATTGGAGCAAATTGCCATCTGGCGTTGTGGAAGTAGGTAGTTTGAATAAATTTAAGGAAGAATTAGATAAGTTATCAGAGGAGATGAGCAGCTTAGGCGGTTTTTTTTGCTGATTCTGTATAATTTTGTGCTATTTGCCACTACTAATGCTATAAGTGTTCGGAACACCTTCTGTTCCATAAACAGTAAAATGGGTTTGACCAGTTCAGGGGAAGCAACGAAAGACGTCAAGAAAGCACTACAGATATCTATAGTGCTTCCTTGTAGTAAATGAGTCGCAATATGGGAGGGACTTATGCATCTTAAAAGGTTTGATTGTGGATGTTATACCAGCTATATATCATTAGGTTCTTCTGCTATTAGTTTGAACTAAAGCTAACTGCATAAGTCAAAAAGCCAGAAGACTCATTCTTAGGTTTTATGAAGGAGTAGCTGCTCGTAAGCACAGCAACGCCAAACTAACACATATAACCAACAAATGCCAAAAACTTCCTTGAAGTGGTGTGTTACACATTATTCTTGGATGCTGATACGATGGAAAAGGAGAGCTTGCGCAATGGCCAGTTGTAGAATCTATAAGCTAGATGTTCATGTGTGAGTTAAATTAACGAGTAAAGTTTGAAGGAAGATAAGTGATGGTGTTAAACTTGATTATTCATTCATTAGGAATCTGCAGATAAAATAACAACTAGGTGGCAGTGATAACAGTGTATTGATTTGGGATTTTCTTAAAGATGTAACTAACATGAAAGGTGGAGGGGTTTCTGCTTTCGTAAAGGTGACTACAGTAGTCTCAGACAATTTTTAATGGACTAATGAACCTCGTGGCACAGAAGAAAAAGTGCATGGGATGCATATAAATTATCGGGTGACACAAGCGCCTATGATAGATATAAATTAAATTATAGACTAGATAAGCTAGATCATACTAGATTAGAGACTAGATTTCAGTCTTCGTTTAAGTTGGTGCAGTTATTGATCAGAATATGCTTGAAAATTAATTCCACGATGTGAAATAACTACAAATTAAGTTGTCTTCCAATAGAATGGCTCGTCCCTTGGAGTCACCCTGTGAAGGCACTTCATAAAAGATTTTCTATTAAAAATTAGGAGAAGAAATGACAGGCGGTGGTTGCCTCCAACATATTTAAAAAAATGGACAGAAACTGAATGTTGTTATAATCAAAGATTGTCCAAGTACAGTTAAGGACGTTTTTCAAAAAACACTGAAAGCGATATCCGATTGTCTTCTTTTGTTAAATAAATTATAGCTTCATTAAACAGTATCGAACTCAGTCAACAGTACAGGAATGAGTGAAAAAATTAATAACCGTGATTGTTCTCATAATTACCATTACATATTACATTTTGTATATTTTAATGCTGCAATGAAAATATTAATTTTTTTTATTTATAGCGTACGTTCAGTGAGAGTTTGAGGGCCCTTGATCTCAGATAGCTTGCGGTATTTTCAGCATCCAAAAAAAAAAAAAACTAAACTATTAGGCCACCCGAATAATTAAATTCATATGATGTGCTGCGTGTCTTATGTCTGTTAATTGCGTGTGTTCTATGGTCGATTTGTCTGCTTTGCTGGACGAAAAACCCAGTTTCTGGGGGAGAAACCTTGCTGTCCACGCCTGAGACCGACTAACTCAGCCACGGAGTGAAAAAATCCCATTAAAATTATTCGCGTCATCGACAGGATTCGAACCAAAGCCTTTTCCACCCATGTGGGGAGGACGGTGACGTCCTCTCCACACCGTGTTTGAGGAAAAGGCAAAGTGGGGAAGACGGTGACGTCCTCCCCACTGTGTTACCCGCGCAGACTGTATTTCAGCATCCGACTGAAATCAGCATACATTCAGTGGATTTTTCTTTTTTCGACAGTTACCATCGTATTCATCGATGGTAAATGTCGGTTTGATTCGCTACATGCAAAAGAACGTTTGTCTGCATCTTGTAATGATCTACCCCGGCTGACAGCCCTGTGCACCAACACTGAACATAACGTATGCCAGACTTGTTGGCAAGGTAATAAAATCTGACTCTTTGTATTTTATGACCTACCACACATCACGGAGTTGATTTTTGTTGTTGTTTGTTGTGTAGTAGGGTTTTAGAAGCATCAGCGACTAAAGCCATATTGCTTTGTATATTGTCTGCAAATTCTATGTTCTGTGATCTATTTTCTGTTTTTGATGGCCGAAAAACCCGAGTTTCTGCGAGAAAAAAAAAAAAACATGCTGTCCTCGCCTGAGACCGACTAACTCAGCCACTTTGTGAAAAAGGTCCATAAAAATTCCTCACGTCATCAACGGGGACTCGAACTCAGGTCTTTTCTACCTGGCGTGAGGAGGACGGCGAGTCTATCAACTGTGCTACCCACGAGGGTACGGAGCTGATTATTCATGAAGTGCCATCAGAATCAAGATAATGCAATTTCTTCAACATCAAGCTTCGAATGGGTTTCTATTGAAGCTATAAAGTATATAAAGTTTCTACTTTCTACTTTATAGCTCAATAAATTCTTTCCCCCAAAACAAATTCTCACTATTTTAATTAAGTATTTAAGAATGCTGATCAGCGGTGAAGGCTGCGTACCTGAGGAAACCAGCTATCGATTGTTTATCTAGGATACCTTATGGTACGGAATGGTTTGGGCTGGGTTGCTTTTCATAGGTGCCATAGATTCTCTGATCACGAGCTATCAGTGTGAACCACGTGTTCTAAAGATAGTACAACCCTGTATTTAAACTGGTTACCGAACACTGTAGAATAGACCAAATGGCCAGGACAAAGGCCGAAAGATTTTCTTATTTATTTTTCAGTTGATTGTAAGATACAATCGCCCCTTATACTGCGTGAAAGCTATTTACAATGCAGAGGATAAATTTACAAAAATATTTACAGTTTAGCAATAAAGGAAATATGTATTAATATAAAAATTTTGTTCTTCATTTCTGGATGTCTTCGTAGAGGAGCATTCGCAACACTAAAATTTATTAACTTCGTACCCGAATGTAGTGATAACAGCATAATTCCGAGTACTAAAAGACCATGGGTTCCACCTGGTAGTGTTGCAACTCAGTTGTTTGTTGACAGATAGTCTTTCTGTCAACAAAGTCTTATTGGACCATAGTTTTTCACAGTAAATTTGAAACCGGTTTAGGGTTTCTATGGTATTTAGTGGGAACATCCTGTTTAAACTTTTCAATGAGTTTAGATTAGAGCGAAGGGCTTAATTTGCAGGCAATATCTTCCTGTCAGTCGCATCGCCAGTATATGAATATTTGTCCAAATGACAATAAACATCCACGGTGTCCACTCCACATTTGTATACAAAATGCCTCTGGAGACAGTGAAGGGGAATTGGAAAATCTTGTTTAGCTACCTGAGTATCCAATATTCTATGTTTAGGAAGGTTTTAACGTACGTTTCAGGAGCTGAGGACCAGATGATCGAAGCGTATAAGGCCACTGGGGCAACGCCCCTAACAATATATTCCTTCACCAGTTGAGCATTTTGAACCCCAGCTAATTCTTATCTTGAGCGCCAGATGACGGCTAGTGTTTTCTTCCTGGTGGTAGGTAAATGCTCAGTAAAGGATAATTTGTTGTCCCAGGCAATTCCCAGATCCTTGTGATGATCGACTTTTTGGATGGGTTGGCCATTTAAGAGAATGGTGATGTTATGTATTTTATGCTTTCTGGTGAAGGACATCTGGGCAGTTTTAAGAGGGTTAATTTCAAGCCCAATCGAGGCAAGGAAGTTGGCCAGATTAGTTACTGCTGTGTGGCTTGTAGAGCAAGGTTATGCTCACTGTCACTACTGCTGGATGGGAAGAATATTTTCAGGTCGTCTGCATAGGTTAGGATGTTATTGCAGGTTGAGAGGAAAGGATCGTGGGCTGTGGCAAATAATGTCACAGAGAGCCCCCCCCCCCCTGTTGGGGAACTCCTTTATTTACTGTGTAATTGAAGCTAAAATCTTCATGCTTTACTATTATGATCCTCTCTGTAAGTAAATCTCGCAATAGATTAAATTTCCTGTAATGCAACAATGAAATTCCAGGAAGTGGAGGAAGGGTTGGATCGCTATCCTGTCATAAGCGGCTTTGATGTCCAGGAATAGGATATCCATCTGGCTTTTACTGTTCAGGGCGGTTTGGATCCTGAAACTTGTCTCTAGGAGGTTAGTAATAGTAGACCTGTTTTCAATGACTAAGTGAAGATAGGATGAACGATAGCAACGATATTGATTATTTATTTGTTTGATTATAGATTTCTCAAAAATTTTAAATAGGTTGCATCCTATGGAGATAGGTATGTAGGCTTTCCAGGTTTTAGGTCTACTGGTTTTAGGTATTGGTTTTGTGTAGTACGTTTTCCAGGCATTAGAGAGAGTGGCTGTTTCAATGATTCTACTGAAAGTATGGGACAATATATCTACAGGTAAGGGCTACATATTTTATTAATGAAAAGAGGGAATTTGTCTGGGCCTGTGGTGCACTTGTTTGGTAGGCTCCTGATGACCGCTGCTATTTCCCTACTAGAGATGGATAGCTTCTCCAGTGGAGGTCCGATTGGCTATTGGGTTAAGAGGTTAGCTTGAGCAAGGTGGTATATTACCATAATCTCTAAAGGTGTGATCTGCCCATTCTTTGGAAGCCTCCCAAGTCATGTCGAAGCGTTGTTTCGAGTTGTTAGGGATTATCTTTTCTACTGCAAGTTTCTCATAGATTATTTTATAATGGGCTTGTCTTCTTACCTTGTTGAATATGGCAAACTACAGGTAAAAGTAATTTGAGAGAAAAAAAGTTAATATTGCAAATACACCTAATATATTCGATATAACTACCCAATTAAGGCATTTCTGCTTAATTTTCAACTGTTGACCAGAAGAAAGGTAGCTAGCTAATAGTACTTGTAGCCTATTGGATTGGAGGCTATTTATTTCAGTCGGAAGGACTGGTTCCTGGAATTAAGAGACAATTTTTTGTTTCGTTTTCATTATAACTATTTACTATATCAAGTTGGGAACAATTGTTTAAACTATGTAAGTCTGGCGAATATTACATTGCGTATTTTTGTTACCCAATTTGAGTTCATTGACGTATGTTATTGATTAACTTTATTCTAACGCTAACCTCACCAATTTTGAGGTAACTGTTTAAAAAAGAACTTACCTGCATCAAAACAGTATACGTTTCTAGGCCTTGCCATGCATCCAACGTCTGCTTCTACCATCTTCATAGGCAAAAGATCCTTCAGGCCGAGATCACGATATAACGGAGATGTCTTCAAAATTCCTGTTCAAACATGAATACAATATTCAAATGATATAATCGGAGCAAAACTGAGCATAATTGATTATAACGAGCAACATTAATATTAGATACACAGAAAATACAAAGGATGGAACCGTGGAATTCCGATGGCACATTGATTCGATAATGTGCAAAACCTAAATGTGGAAATCGGTAGCAAATTAAAGAATAAATAAAAATTAACTTCGGTCAAAAAAGATGTTCCGAGTCTCCTCCTGGCTGAGAGAAATATATCACAAGGAATTTTGAGTGGAGTTGGTATTCAGATTTATTGATCTGCCTTACTGTAAAGGTCAGCTAAAGACTTGGAGTGATATCACTTCCATTATGGGATCGGAATATCCAAATGAGAAATGATCCGTGTTAGGGAAAAAAAAACAATAAGAAAGTTGCACAAATTCAGATAAATACTAGGAAAAAAAATATTTCAGATAAATACGAGCGTGTTCTTCTGAAATGGAATAATTACACTGGACTAGTCAGATGGAAAGGCCTATCGTAAAATAAAATGAACAGTGTGGAAAAGATCGGAAGAATCTTCAAACGAAAAATTTTGTTTCGTGGAACTTTCAGCACAAGGAACAGAAAATATACGTTACTTGGTAAAGAGCTTATGTCTAAAGATATCGACTCACGTGGGCTGACGTTCTGTAAGGATGCAATTTCTTTCTTGGTTTAACATTGAGAATTGATAAATCAGAAATGGTTGTATGGTTTCCATCAATCAGGCAGTTGGGGGAACCCCCAGGTGCTGCCAGACAATTAACACTATGTTTCCGAAGTGGACCAGTTTCATGAGCGAAAAGGTAGTGCTAGCAAAATGGGGTACAACATTGCTTTCAGTGTAAATAACGTCACATTCTAGCACTTTAGACTGCTTTGAACGTGCAGATCGTATACTGTGCATGGGCTGCTGCATGTGCGTTCTACACTGATTACTTTTCGAAACTTCTTCCTTGAAAGTCAATTGCAGTTTTCACAATCCATAACCGGAAACTGAAAGAACACAAGTGATCTCATCGTTTATATGCGTGGACATTTGTTGATATAGTAGGAAAACAAAACAAAACAATAAAGGTCTTAGAGCCACTCACTGGGCTTTCTTCTAATTCGCTTCTTAGCGTGAGCATGGAGTGGGTATACCTAACGAATGACCTCGATCCGTCCATTGTTTTTCTCCATATTATAGTAACGCAGCTAGCGGATATTCACTCGAGGAAACTATTACATGTTAGCCCTGCCACATAAAGAATCTCCCGAAATTCTGCTTATAAAATTACTACTACTACACCGATTGTATCAACTGTCAAGTATACAATGAGGAAAAATGGTAATCTTAATTAATTTGAACCATGATAATGTTCAATTATAATCATAATCTTAAACTATCATGAACTATTTGTTACATGTATTTAAACAGACAGAGAGAATAATTTATTACCTCCACGGAATTCTCGTAGCCTGGTGGCAACATCTTGGTTGTTTCCATACACAAAACTAGCGTCAATATACGAAGAAAGGATGTTGGTCTGTAGTCGGGGACCTGAAATAGCGAAGGATATTTAAGATATATAAATACAAAAGTTCAGTAGTAGATGTCAAATAATCTGAACATGTGTCATCTTATACAGTAAGCTCTCATGAGAACATGAGTCAAATGCCTTGCTAAAATCCAAATAAACTATGTCGAAATTGTTCGCTTTATCCAGCTCATGAGTAACTATGTCAAAATAGCTTACCAGATTAGTCAAACATGATTTTTTTTTAACAGAACCATGTTGTGGTTCTTCAAAATACCATTTATATTTAACTTTCCCTGGATTGCACTCTTAATTATTACCCCAAGATGTTCCTTACCTCCAAAGTCAGACTAACCGGTCTGTAGTTACTGAATTCTCTCGTAGAACTGCTTTTATGTATTGACGATACGTTGGCACTTCTCCAATCCAAAGGAATCTCTCCCGAGTCCAATGATGCCCTCATAATTAACCCTCAATGGTTCAATACACTCTCTGGTCGAACTCTCAAAATTACTGTTAATACTATCAACTCCAGGAACCTTATTTGCCTTTATGCTCGAAATGTTTCTAATAAACAGTCATCTGAAATTTCGAAATCACTAATTTCATGTCTCATCTTCCCGTGCATAGCCTCTCCTCACTCCTCAGCAGTTTATGTTAAATAGTGAATTTCTGAAATTTCTGCAAATCTACAGGAAGCAAAATTTCTTTCCTGTAGGTTTTTTCCACATGGTGTATTATGGAAGTTTCCTTTCAGAAAATGTGCAGTTTCATTTTTTTAAGTGCTGTCGTTTAGAAAAAATAAAAAAATATATATTTTTTACGTACCCAATCTACAGCCAGGCTTCATCCCTGCGTAAATTCGTGCAAAATCGAGACACTCTTTGCGGAAATATTTATAAAAGGGGTCGTCCCGTGGTATTCGAATGGTCATGCAGTTAGGGTGCTGATGCTCCGATGGGTATTTACAACATTCGATGTCTTGTCTTTCGTCATCTGTAAGAGAAGAAAAAATGCAGGTCAAAATCATTTCAATGCGCTGCAATTAATAAATATATTTTATTATTAACAATCTTATAAAGAGTAAATAATTAGAATGGTTCCTAAAGAAATATTTGAAAATTAATTTTATTTTAAACTCCAAAAACTGTGATGACACCAAAAAGAATGGACTGTGCATTGATTTTCAGTTGGAAGTTGAGCTGTTTAATTTTAAATTGTCCTAAATACATTCATAAACAACTTACGATATTAAGGTATTTTGCTTTAAACAGATTATACTAATGATATTTTCCTATTGCCTCAACGCCAAAAAATCATCCAGACGGTGTCTTTGTGACATTTTCGCATTCTCGAACTCAATAGATGTTGTAGTAGGGTTTTAGGAGCGTCAGTGACTAAGGCCATATTGCTCCGTGTATACTGACTGCATCCGTGTATACTGACCGTGTATATCTTAGCAACAGCATTAGAACTTAGCAATAGGCATACGAACAGCATCAGCAAAAATAAAAACACCCTTCCCATTTCACCCATCCATTCGTTCCAAAAGTTTGTCCACTTCCTCCTTGAATTATTTAAGCTATCTAGTTCCACAACGACAGATAGAAGTTTGTAAAAGCTGAATAAAGGCAAATTTCCGCATATCTATTCTACAACTGTCTTTCCTCAATTTGAGTTTATGTCTACTCAGGTTTCTAATCTGAGAAAGAGGAAGTATCCCATTAGCATTGAACCTGCTGAAACCATTCAAGGCCTTATACACCTCAATCAGATCACCTCGCAGGTGCTTAATTTGCAGACCCCAAGCCTTTCTTGGTAAGAGCCGTTTTGTCACCAGGCAGGCGATCACCTGGAAAGCCTGCCCAGTGTCTGTCTACACCACAGGGAGGTAGGCCACAACTACGCATGTATCGCGAACGCTCTGGTTTACCAGCTCTTACTGCCCTAATATCAGCGCAAAACAAAAAAAAATAATAATGATAAATAAATTTTAAAAAAATAATAAAAAATATATATATGTAAGAAAATAATAAAAACTAGATAATAAAATCCTGTCCATCGGGCACCCAAACCCAGGGAACCAGCAAAAATAAATAAGTAAATAAATACAAATAAAAAGTGAAGAAGAAAAAAAAAAAGAAATGAAAAAAAAAAAAAAAATAAATAAAATAAATAAATAATAAAAAATGAGAAAATAAAAATTAGAAAAATAAAAATAAATAAATAAAATATAAAACTGAAAAAAATAAAAAGAGAAAAGAAAAAAAGAGGGGGAAAATATATATATATCTGATCCCGCACTGGCCAAAAGCCAGTGCCAGCAGGGGTTAGGCTAGGAAGGCTAGGAGGTATTGATGGCAGTGGTATAAAATATGTTCCCAGTCTTCTGGGTCACCACAAGAACAGAGGTGATTCAGCAAGGTTGAAAGTTGCTAGTTTCGCATTAAGGGAGCCATGATCAGAGAGAAAGTAGAGAATGTACAGACAAGGATGAAACCATTTCTGAGTGGACTCTAACGTCGCAAAGGTGACGTTAGGGATGAACTTTAAAGTAACAAGACCTTAGAGGTAGCGGACCATCTGTCTTGCCAGGTTTGCATCAGAATATTCCAACAGCGTCTTTTCTCTCCCTTGGGATCCACAGTGACATCGATGGTAATACCAAGAAAGGTGAGAGGGACAGCGTGCCTAATGTAGAAGCACAGGCCTCGGTACATAAGAAAGAGATCGAGGGGCAGACAGCCGTTAAGGACCTGCAAAGCAGGAGTAGACACAGTTCTACAGGCCCTGCACATTGCTAAAAGCATTTTACGTTGAATGCTGTGAAGTTTAGTCTGTACTGAAACCTTCTTAACATGCCAGAACCAGGCGGCCAGAGTTAAGACCCCAAGATTGTTTAGAGAGACGCAGAAGTGAGAAGGTAAGTTTTTTTGACTTTCTCTGAGAGATCTTCCAAGTGTTTAGTAAACGTAGCTACCCTTTTTCGGGCCCGGAGGCAAAGAACATGTTCGAGCCCCTAATTAATTAATGAAAATTGCAAAAACAGGATACACGAAAGACGCCGGGCCCCAAAGGGCCTTGGCCCGGAGGCAATTGCCTTGCCTGCCTACATGATAGCTACGCCACCGGTAAGAGCACCCCTTTGTTTCCCTCCCCAGTCTTGTCCTTCTCTGTACTCGTTCTAGCAGCTCCACATCTTTTTTCTTAAAATGAGGCCTCCAGACCTGTACGCAATACTCAAGGTGGGCCTGACCATTACCTTATACAAAGGGATAATCGCCTCCTTGTCTCTGCTAGCAAAATTCCAATATATCATTGACAAGACCGCATGAGATAATATTGCAGTCTGTCTGCACAGCTCAGAAAACTTCATATCTCACTGCACAATTACCCTCTGGTCTTTTTCATTCTCCACTACCCTGAGTTTAGTACCACACATTTGGTATGTTACCTCGGGGTTACTGCTACCCACACGCAGAACTTTGCATTTGTCAATATTAAACTTCAGTTGCCACCTCTCAGCCCACCTGCTCAACTTTTCCAGATCCTCTTGCAGTAGCATTGCGTCCTTAATGTCATTAACAACTCTACTAACCTTCGTATTGTCTGTAACCTTGTATAATAAGTAAAGAAATTTATATGCATCCCATGCATTTTCTTGTGCCACGAGTGTCATTAGTTCTTAAAATGAGGTTCATTTTAAGATGAGTGTCATTAGTTCTTAAAATAATTCCTTGAATGCTTCCAATTTAGAATTTGCTGTTGGTAACATCATCAGCTGGTCCCACTGTATAGAATTTTAAAATGTCTGAGACCACTGCAGTCACCTTTACGAAAGCAAAAATTCTCTCCTTACCCCTGGTGGTAATTACATCTTTAAGTAAATCCCACATCAGTACACTGTGATCACTGCTACCTAGTGGTTCCTTTATCTGAAAATTCTTAATGCATGGATAATCACTGCTGATAATAAGATCAAGAGTATTACTCCCTCTGGTTGCCCCTCCTCGAACATGTTGCTGTAGAAAATAATCATCCAATAAATCCACAAAAGCCTGGCTAGTGTGCGAGTGACCAACTTACAAGTTCAAGTCAATATCTGGGAAGTTAAAATCCTCCATTATAAGACATTCTGATTTACTGGTCCACACGATTTCTCTGTATAATTTTTCGTTGTACTCATCAGAGTCATTGGGACTATAACACAATCCTACCCTCATTTTTGCTTTCCCAGTATTTGTCACACCAAACTGACTCAACATTGCACTGTCCACCAATATCAACTGGATGCACTGGTTAGATTTTTGTGTTTCTTAACTAACAGAATATCCCCTCCTGCCTTCCTATCATGTCTATCCTTTCATTACACATTGTACTCCCCAAATTCCAATTCTACATTCCTTATCTCTGTGTGACACCATGTCTCTGATATCCCAACAATACCCATCTTTGATGTATTGACGAGTATTTCAAATTCATCAAATTTATTTACCATACTCCTAGTATTGGTGTACATGCAAGTATACATGCGCCTGTTCTTACTCTTAGTTACCGTAACACAGCCCATGTATTTACTTGTTCCATGATGACTCCCAGCAGTGCTTGAAATCTCCAGTAACTTGCTTTCCAGACTGCTGCTCCTTCCAATAGAAGCAGTGCAAGGATCACTTCCACCTCTGCCTGCACCTATGTTAATCTATTTGTCTGTGATCTATTGCGGATAAGAAGAGGTAGCTGATATAAGATTGAAAATCAATACGGGAACGATTATAAAATAGCTGAGAAAAACTAGCCTAAGCTGTCAATGAGGAGGTTATATTCTGTTCTACTCAAAAAAGAGATTTGTTTTTTTCTGAACAGCTCAAAACTTAAGACAACCCAACGATGTGGAAACAGTATTACCTGAACATCGTTATGTTCAATTGTCCAAAAACTAACCATAAATAAAAGGCAAATAATTTCTACTGTTAAGGGATGAGGTAGTTGATCATTCTTGTTTCGGATTAGAGGCACTTAGATGATTTGAAAAACAAATGGGGGAACTTCAACATCTATTTACTGTGATGCACACTACATATGTTAATTTGGAAAAAGCAACCTGTTTAGACGCAAAGTTTTTGTAGATACAATTTTAACAGTGCTAAACCATGATCTGTTTACTTCTGTTTAAGACATCGAGGAAGATCATTATGTTCGTGCGCAATCTTCATTAAAATCTCCTGTTTTTCTAAAGGACAGGTGTTTTTGGGTTAGATGCAATTACTGCGTAAGTACTCTTCAAATTCTGTGAAGGTTAACTTCAGAAAAGCAATTAAAGGCAATGTAGAGCGGTACCTTTTTCCTTTCTGTAGAAGTGAGGCGGACCGAAAAGCTTAAGATATGAAATTTATTTTGTGCCAGTGTCTAATGGGTTCGACACCCATTAATAATAGCTCGCGTGATGTGTCAACAATGATTTTGTCACAACCCCGATTAATATCTCAAGGTGTAGAACAAAGCGGCGAAGATTGCTCATTAAACTTTGATTACTACTGCTGGTATTGTTTAACAAAAAGCTTTTTGCTTCTGCGTGAATTTGAGGGAATTTCCCAACGAAGAGTAAAATGGAGCTGCCATCGAACTGAGGATTTATGAAGTTACCAATTACCACTGGTGAAGTACAACATGCTACTACGAGAAAATGTGGAGGTCAACGAGATTTCAAAGTGCCTGTAAGCAGATGGAGCAACAGTTTCAGCCTTGCAGAGTTCAGAGAGTGCGAAGCTCACAAGGACAACAGTCGCTAACGCCATTTAATAGGCATAACTTTTCTTGGAATTAATCCTATTAATGGACATTGACGTTGATATGAGTACGCCTTAAAACGTCGCTTTTGTTCTGGCCCTCCAACATGTTTTTTAAACCTGTTTGCCTGGCAAGTACGACAAAGAGAAATTTGATATGAACTGGAAATTCTAATGCATTGCAAATCTTCTTTACAACTCCAAATTTTAAAGATGATCTCTTGATATCTTAGTTCACAATGCAGTTGTCCTTCACGATGATAAAGTGGCTTTGCTACTTGTGACAGGCACCCCTGGTTGATTGGTTTGTTCTTTTAGGGTTTTAGGCGCATCTGTTCTGTGGTCGATTTTTCCTGAAAGCGGACCAGAGTACATACACAAAGTACAAACACGAAAATTATTTTACAGGCACAAGGGATCCAAATATAGGAGAGATTAGGAGAAGACTTCTGCAACGAAGTGGCAGACGTCCTCCCAAACCATCCACCTAAGCACAATATATTGGAGCACCGATTCAATTTTTATTTGTGACCATAACTCGTCTGTTCAATAAAAGAAGGATGTGGGGGAAAAACAACAAAAACAATTGTTTGCCGAATTATTAGATTTTTACATCTTTCATCGAATTATTTTCACGCCCAAAATGAAAATTTCTACATTGTATTCCGTATGCAAGGCTAGTATGTAGCATAACTGACTGGCAATTGATCAATGAGCATATTTGATCTCAATTATCTTTCAGTGAAAAACTGTTGGAAAATGCAACAATTTGCTCTTTTTAATTGATTGGAATGCTTCGCCTGAACCATCTACTCTTCTCGCCACAATTGTAGCAAACGACCTTCACCGTACTATCAGTTGGGTACATTAGTTTATGGACCCGCACAATGATCGTAATATTGAGGATTGGAAATCTTGAAGCGTTGAAAACCAGATTGATCATTTTGCAACTTAATTTTCAAATTGGTTAATGCTGATTCTTGTTTCTTCGTTCCACATGTCCAAGTCACCTCAACCTAGATTCCTGCATTTTTTTACTTAGAGGAAGAAGAAACAAGAAAGTAAATTGTAGAATGAAGGGAAGAGTGTATAAAACTGTGGTTAGACCCGCATTGATGTACCGTGCTGAGACATGGGCGATTACAAGGGCCCAGAAGAAGATGGAAGTGGCGGAGATGAGGATGCTAAGATGGATGTGTGGTGTGACGAGAAAGGACAGAATAAGAAATGACTACATCAGAGGTACGGTTAAGGTGGGCCTCTTAGTAAAAAAATACAGGAATCTAGGTTGAGGTGGTGTGGACATGTGGAACGAAGAAGTGAGGAGTATGTGGGGAAGAGGTGTGAAAAGTTGGAGGTGATAAGGAAGAGGAAGAGGGGGAGACCTAAGCTGAGATGGAAGGACAAGGTGGCAGAGGATTTAAAAGAGAGATGATGGAGGAGAGAGGAAGCCCAGGATAAGGAGGAATGGAGGAAAAGAATTAAGGACGGAAATGCCGACCCCATATAAACGTGGGAAAAAGGCGAAGATAAAGAAGAAGAAGAATATTCGATTGGATTGAGTTGTTTGGAACTTTTTCCAAAAAAGCCAAGGCTGCAAGCCACCAATAAATTGCGCATATTTTCTACGATCAATTTGTGTATTTTCTACCCTCGCTGTAAACCCATGTGGAAGAATCCTACATTCGAATCTCATCAAGACGGGAAGAAGAGTTTTTTTGGGCTATAAAGACACATCGTGGCCGAGTTAGACATCTGTATAGAATTAATTTTAGCATAAACTTTTTGACTTCAAACTCTGATTTTGACGGATTGAACTAAAATCAGTCAAAAGACACCTAAATTGGTAGGTTCAGAAACTTAGGAGTGCCTCCCTTTTGGTTAACTGGAGCTATTACTGATGGAAATAAAAGGAATTAGAAAGGAGTTCAAAAGGACTTCGTACGATTTTTGATTAATATAAACGGTCTGCCGTTTGGTAAATGTAGTCTACTTGAAAACTCTTGACTTTTGCCGAATAGCTAAGTCGGCACGTTCTTAAACGACGTCAAATACATCGTAAGATATCAAAGGTGAGATTACAACAGATCTTTCTGCCGCTTACTATATTTCGCTGCAGAGAAAACCTAGCTCTTTGTCTCAGATGACATTGCTTTCAAGGCGCACAAAAAATCGTTACTTCGCACAAGTAAGGTCACCAGGTGATCTCCTCAATAAAACCGGACAGCTATCAGTTGCATATATATAGGCAGATTTCAGTTTCGTTTATCCGGAGTTTCCGGTTTCCGTATTCGCGCCAAGTACTTTAAAGTAGATAGGCTTGCTGGATGGTTCCCCAAAAAATACTAGACCCCGACTAGGAAAGTTTGGCTCAAAAAAAAAAAAAAAAAGTCCTCACTCGAAGGAGGTAATTACATCAAAAAATATTAATTTAAAATATAATGGAAGTAAATTGAAAATGAGTCTTCCGTTAAAGTGTAGTCGGCACGATATACGGTCGTCTGTCCCGCCTGTTAACATTCAGAAACTGTTGCGTTCATCTGTCCACAGAAATTAAAATTTCATTGAAATTTACCGTTCTACAGTAAACTTTCAACTGTATAATGTTTTTGTATATTGTTTAAGTAAATATTGGACAAATCTCAGTGTGGACAATGCTCAGTTTGTGTACCAGACAGTAAGCTTAAATGCCTTAAATAGCGGATGTTCTGGGCAAAACCGAATATCTAGCAACCTTATTCAGAAGGCTTTAATTAAATTACAGGGGTACGTCAACCAAAACAGACCTCTATCTGGCTGTAACAGCAAGACGGAATCTACGATGTGCTGCCATCAACTGTCTCTTGCGATTGTGCGGCCACAGGTGAAAACATTAACAACCGGACTGTGTTAAGAAGACTCAGTTCAAATGGACTCTAAACAAGGAAGCAAGTGGTTTGTATCCCATTACCTCAAACCACCGCAGAGTTCGTCGAAACCGGTCCCATGAAAATGTGACATGGAGCCCTTACAAGTGGGGTACAGTTCTGTTCTCTGACGAGTCTCGTTTTAGCGTACAAAATTAGACGTTATTTCATGTGGAGACAACGAGGAATGTGGTACCACCCAGAGATGTTTGTTTGTTTGGATTTTTATGACGCAAAAACAACTCTGGTCATAATGCGCCATCCCTCCAGAGAAAGAGACACTTACGGTGGAGGCGGTATTCTCGTGTGGAGCGGAATAATGATCGACGGCCGCACCCTTCTTCGTGTTTTTTTGATAGATCCTCGAACCCTATGTGCGACTTTTCAGTGGTGCGGTTGGCTCAGATTTTCTTTTCATGCCCAACAACGCCACTGCACATAGAGCTCAAGCGTTGGAGGAATATCTTGAAACTGAAGATATTCTACGAGTGCTGTGGCCGCACGATCATCAGGCTTAAATCCGATCGAAAATATGTGGGACGCCCATATTTTCGGTGTCACATTGCACGCAAAAAATAACTCCTTGGTTACTTGATCAACTAAGATCTGCGCTGGGGGAAGAATGGGATTTATTTCCATAGTCTTATAGACCCCCTTATATCGATCATGAATCGTCGTTGTCAGGTCTGTTTAGCCGTTAGAGGAGGACATACGCCGTATTGATATCATTTCAAGCATCTGTATCGACTTCTGTAATGTGATTTCTTTGGTAATACTCTTACAACCCCTATAAATGTCCCTTATACCTGTCCGAAGCTGCTCGCTATTTCCTCATTTCATCGTTATTCTATGAAACACCACTATACCAAATTTTGTCCCACTTCATCGCAAGCTGCACGAGTTACACCACGTTTTCTACGTGGTCTGTTAATTTTGTCGAGCAGTGTACAAATAATTGAAATAATAAAGCTGTGTTGTTGTTGTTGTTACTGTATTAGGAGAATTGGTGACTAAGGCCATACTGCTCCGTGTATAGTATCTGTTGCATGTGATTTGTGGTCGATTTTCTGTTTTCTGGAGAAAATGCCATGCTATCCTCGCCTGAGACTGACTAACTCAGCTACATTATGAAAAAGGCCCACAAAAGTTCCTCACATCATCGACGGGACTCTAACTCAGGTCTTTTCCACCCGGCGTGGGGATGACGGCGATTCTACCAACTGTGCTACCCACCAGAGCAATAAAGCTATATTATTATAAAATTAAAGACTATCTTGTATTGCTGTATCCACTGCAACTCCAGCTCCTTGTGCTAGCATTTCTGTTCTTGGCAGCTCCCTGTGTTGGCATTTCTATTCTCGGCAGCTCCTTGCGCTGCTGGCTTTCCAACAGACTGTGAACAGATGCAGCTCTTTCCAATGAAGTTTGGACCTTGTCTGAAATTTATATATGATTATTCTCAGTTTGTTCATATCAATCTTTTTTAGTCATGGCAGTTTTTGCCTCCCTGCACTTGGGCAAACAGGAGAGGGAGTATATAAGAGTACTGCTAAATTATGTATAACTGACAGTGGGGTTGCCATTGGTTGGCTGAGACCGCTATAGTTAATAAATATTGTATTATACTGTTAATCTAATCTCAGAAGATCTTTGCTGCCAGACTTTGCGAATTATATTTATTCGCTGATCCGAGTGGGTTCTTCAGTCGACCGTGTTAATGAGTATGAAGTTACCTATATTTCTTCCATTTTGCATAGTAACTTTCTTTTTTTTTTCCCAGTAATTCTGCGCTTTTCGAAACTTGTTCCTTATTTCTCCGGTATATGTAAACGACTGTCTTAACCGTATTCTTTTTATCACTAAATTGTTCCTGCCACTGATCAAAACTTTTATGGAAGTCTTCATTTGTGAATGCTCTTAGGCGGCCATCGTAGTGTGTTTCCTTGGATTTCTTCTATTGACTCAAATCGTTTTCCTTTCAAGTCCTGCTTTCACTTTGGGAATAGCCAAAAGTCGAATGGTGCCAAATCAGCAGAATAATGTGGGCGCAGCATGATGGATATATTTTTATCAGTCAGAATTTACCTGACAGCGACGACGAGTGACAAGGCGCATTGCCATGACAAAGGAGCCAACAATTTCTCCATTTTTCGGATCGTATGCGGTGTTTGGGTCTCACAACTGTTTTACATTTCCCTCGTTGTCAAAAACTTCAATCAGTATATGACCTTCACATGCGATTTTGACTGACACACGCCGTTTTTTGGCCGTTGAAACCACTTTAAAACTGTTTTTCGTCGTATCATCATCTCCACAAAAACACGCGACATTTCACGTGTTTTTGTGGCTAGCTTTCTAAATTTAAAGAATTTAATGGCTGCATGTTGTTCAAATCTTTTAGCTACCACTTTTAATTAAGCAATCTACCATTAAAACAATCTTTTAGCTATCACTATGCATTCAATAATTATAAGAGCATTCATCGAACTTTTTTAATCCTTTGTACATACCATGTATCTCATAATCAGGATTCAACACGCTACTAATTCTAGTTTTAATTAAGAATTAAGTCTGAAAAAAGAACATTCCATAATAACAGAATACGGTTATTCAAGATATCATCGGTTATATATCTCAGAAAATCGTGACTGTATATTCTTTGGACAATTTATAACATTTCAGCCAATCGAAAAATCGAAAATCGAAATTTTCCACCCATAATTTTTAGAAAAATTAAGAATTAAAACACTTAACTCATAGCTTCGTTGGATAACATTTTCGAAACTAACTTTCTGTAAACTTTGCGCTGTGGTTGTAAGCCATCTAAAATAAATTATGACCGCCGAAATCAGCTGCCTATAATTGGAATATTGGAAAAGTAAAATATTCTTTTCTTTCACAGTTTATCACGCCTTTTGACACCATTTATATGCGAAAAAGGAGAAATGATCAACAACAAAGTTGAGCAGAATGAGAAAAGGTGACTTGGAGTGAAGATGTCAACATTTTTGTTGCTTTTGAATCTGAATGAGAAGTGGCACATCCTGTACAGTGAAAAGTGTACTTCAGTAATTTGTTTCTAACTGTCTAGTTAAGTGGAAGTCAGTCCTCCACAATTTAGTGTAATAAGTTCGCTGTCGAGTTCCTCATTACCTGCATTTCGCTTTCCTTACACCGGCAACATAAACACTTCCATTTAGAAGCATAACATGATTCCTTTGTTGTAGAACGTACAACTCTAGAATGAGGTTATCGCTTTGTATGGACAGCGAAGTCCATTCTGGCAACGATGGCATATTTTACGTGACATATTTTCTACACCTGTTTTCGAATAGCTTTCATTTAGATGTTACGATTTCCATAATTGGCGCATATTTGTCCAACATTATCGTACATCCAGCGTGTCCAAAGCTTCCATCCCTTTTCCTCTGGAAGCAGCTAACTCTACTGAGCGAAGTTCCTGGAGCCAAATTCAGAAATTTTGATTATTAAAATCGTTTTTACTAATCTTTTGAAATTAAACTGAAAGGGAACTGCTTATCTGGAATATCGGATCTCCCACTTTGATTTCTTCAGATCGCTTACGGCTTTTATTAATTTTAAAAATTTTCGTTTTTTTTTTCTTAAAAGAGGCAAACGAACCTTTGTGTTTAATTACTTTTTTTTCTAGATTTTTATATATATTTAATCGATTTTGTTTAAAATAAAGGGAAACATGTTTTTAAACTGTTTTAGCAGAATTGTGCAGTAAAATAGAACTTCCAGAATACTGAGTACACCGAAAACCAAAGAGCTTGGCTATTCGTTTCATTATCGAATGTACAATACAATGGCTGCATTTTTGAAATGCTAAACAAAGCACTTAAATCTCTCAGTAACAGAAAAGAAATAAAGAACGCCATGGTTTCATTTCATTCTTATCTGGGTTATTCGGATACATCCCGAGTTATTTTTAGCATTTATAAAGGCCGCTTGAACCACACAGAAAAGTTTAATTGATGTGTCTAATCAATTACAGCAGCCAGTTATTTTTTGTTACCTCTTCTCCATTGACTCTGTATGTCCTGTAAAATCCTTCCCCAGGCTCTTCACTAACATCGTTCAGATTTGGTCTGAAAAAATCCAGCTGAGAATGCAAGTAATGGACCTTTGTTAACATGGTTGGTTGGTTGTTGTAGACTTTTAGGCGCATCAGCAGTTTAGGCCATATTGCGCCGTATATAATATGTCTCTCTATACCGTGTGTTCTGTGTTCGATTTTCTGTTTGCTAGACGAAAACCAGAGTTTCCAGGGAAAAAAAAGCATGCTACCCTCGTCTGAGAACGACTAATCAGCTAGGTTATGAAAAAGACCCCTAGATTATGAAAAATAAAAATTATTCCCGTCATTCACTGGATTCGAACTTAGGTCTTTTCCAACCAGTGTGGGGAGGAAGGGGAGAACAGGACCATTATTGTCAGCGATGGCAATATGCGCTACACCAGGACTATTACAGCTGGAGTCCCACAAGGCGGGGTTCTGTCCGGAATCTTGTTCTCCTGCCGTTCATGACGGGCCGAACTGATATCATCGCCTTTGCTGATGACATAAAACTGTTTACTCCCATTAACCCTGGAGACACTGCTTAATACATCAATGCCTTAATCCTTCAGAAAATCTGGAACCATGAGGCCTTCCTCTCTGGTTTCGGAGTTCACATCAATCCCAAGAAGTCAAAACAGTTGACTTTCTCTCTCAAACGGAACCCAACAATAGTGCAACCCATTTTAGGAGGATCCGCGATTTCTGCCGTCCAACAACATAAGGATCTGGGCGTTAGTTTTGATCAAAAGCTCTCCTTTCTACCGTACATAGACCACCTGCAAATAAAGTTCGGTCGACTCAGTGGATGATTAAACAACAACTTATGCACGTCCATGACCAGGCTGTATATATCTGCACCCAGCTAGGGTGCAGATATATTAAGACATGTGTTTATCCGGTCATACTCTATGGCGCCTAAGTCTGGACTTTGACTGCTACGACCCATCTTAGACGGATTTTCGCGGGGGAATTCTGGCTAGGAAAGTGGGCCACATGGAAATTTCGGCTTCCTCCTGCACCAAGGACCACCCAGATGGCGGCAGCTCTCAATAGCAGACGTCTTCCTGTCATCATTCACGAGAGAAGACTCGTCTTTGTCATCAAAATGATGGTCGGCATTATTTCAGTACCAGATTTTCTGGGCTAACTGCAGTCGGAGGATCCCGGTCCTAAGCCTTAGGGCTAATCCAATCCTTCAGGCCATTCCAAACCGGTTAAAGTTATCTGATCGGTTTCTACCTGTGCAAATGCTGTAAGACATACACTCCTTGGACGGCGACCCCTACAAATTCGCAGTCGATAAGAAATATAGGCAGAAAGTACTCGGTCGACTTCCTTCCTGGGACCACGTCACAGGACATTAGAACCTGCTCCCGAGGACCTATCCATCACTGCCATGGATCCATCACTCCAGCGTTCAAACCTTTCTGGAGTCATAATGCTGGTTTTTTTTTTCATCTTTGTTTATTATGTTGTGTAATTTCTTTTATGTAAACCCCTGGCTTGCAGCCGTGAAGGGAGTTATTATTATTATAGCTATATGGTGCAAGGAAGCCTGAGGCTTATGCTGCACCAGCCAAAAAAAAAAAAAAATCCCGAGTTACCTTGAGAGAGAGAGAGAGAGAGAGAGAGAGAGAGAGAGAGAGAAAGGAATCACCAAGAAAGAAAAGAATGATGATATCCAGCTCAGGACCCTGGGTGTGCCCATACTCACCAGATGTGAGCCCCTGGAGTTAGTTGTATACAACAATATGCCTTGTATATAATAAAGTGTTCTTCTTCTTCTATTATCACCTCCTAGTGACATTCTGCATCCCATTTTGGATAATTTTCAACCATTTCACTCTTAATGTTACTAAGAAAACAATTCATTATAAGACACAACGACTGCCATGCATTTTACTCAGCATTAGCCATTTTGTCTTTCAGTCCTTTTGAAGTCAACATCGGTCAACAACAACATGCATATTTACTGTGGACCAGTAAATATGCCGTATTGTCCCACAAGCAGAAAAAGCAAGGGAGCTCAGTGAAACCACCTTGCAATGTCGAGGTGTGATCTGATCTTCTCTAACGTATACGTCGCATTTCCGTAGTCTTCTTTAATATGAACAGAGTGCGCAAGGATTCTTCAACAGTGTTAAAAAGTACATAACTGATGTGTCTTTTTTATGTCTTACAGCTGAGATCCAAGCAGATTTTGCTCTTTTAAACGAGATTCCAGGAACTTTTCACTGGATTTGGTTAGACCCAAAGTCATCTAATTCTTGTTATATCATCTAATTCTTGTTATATCATCTAAATCTTGTTAAGCCATCTAATTCCTCTCTGAAGTCATCTAATTCTTGCTAATTATAGAAATGAGGCGCTTTATATGAACAGGTTTCTGAGGTGTAATCCGAATTATCCTGTTAACCAGATTCATCATCCTAATCTGAAAACGCTTCTCTAGAAGATGGATTGGGAATTAGCAGGTCTTCATTGTGTGGCACTGGATCAATGGCGGATAGGATGTTAGAATACACTACAACTTATCGACCCGCAGACTTTTTAAATTTCGATATATCCGCCGCACCAAAGTAGCAGTCGTTACAATAGTTTGTGAGCCCTCTCCATATTCGAGGTATGGCAAAAATAAAGTAATTACGAGAGAATAAACTCAGTATATAGAGTCGATATACGAATTCCTCATGTCTTTCTAAAAATTATAAACAACGACTCTAATGCACAACACAATAATAATAAGACATTGGGAGTCTGTAACAAGTAATCCGATGTCAATCAATCTAAAATTATAAACACTCAATTTTTAGAGTTAATGTTCTGGAATCAGTATTAAACGAGATAAGCTGGAATAACGAATTAATGTGTTGGGTCCAAGAGATCATTAACAGAGCAACCTGGACACAGCAACCCTTCAGTCTCTTTCATTCTACGCTTCTTCAACTTTCTGTTGGAATTAGATTAACAACGTATTCTCTTCTCTTTCCTCTGACTTTTTCATTCTATCGTAACTTGCTTGACCACTTGCTAAAAAGGACAGAAATCATTTCCATCCAGTCATTTCGCTTTCTGTTTTATTCCATTTATGACTGCAAAGACCACTTGTCTACAAGCAGCAGGGACAAAGTAAGACAGATTCTATCTAAGTAGGTTAGGCAATAATGTCGTACCCTCTTCGTTCATCCCATATCAGATCTCCTCAAAATCATCCTTTGTTTCACAGAATCATTATGCGAGTCTTTTGTGTTCGTTTGTCACGAATTTCAGCAACCGTCTCTGCTAACGGATGTAGACTGATGATCAAAAATAAGGATGATAAATTAATCACCGGTAGGTGGCATTCGAGGCGTCTACCATTAAGTTAGGTGTCCATTCAATTTTTTTTTTTTAACTTTAACCATTGTGTGGATAATAAGGACAACGGCAATACATAAATTGAACTGTCAGTTTATTACATTGCTGTAGTGGCTGGTCTTATTCGACTCTTTTTTGGACGAAGCTGTTTCAAATACCATCGACAGGTGAATACACTTCTGAACTTTCACGCCAAACTTAGAAATTCGTGACTTGGAAAAACTCAGTGCTTCTCTCTCTTTTTTTTTTAAATAGATAAATTAAAGAAAAGAACTATTTAGTGAACTTATCTTGGGTAAACTTACTTTTAAGAAAAGTAGGATAAATATTTCAGAAAGTAGAATAAACGAGCAAAATGACAGGCGAGAGAAGGCGTGTCAATTGTCCCATTATTATGCTTGCTAGGAAATAATATATATTTTTTTGTATTCCCTGGTTTACACTCACTGCTTCGAATTTCTTTCAGCTTTTTTATTTGTGATAAGGAAGCTAAAATAACAATGATTTATGTCTAATGCTTAAAGGGTTTTATGCATTAGATAACTGCACGGGAGAATAAATAAATACACAGGCTTATTCTGTACAAAGACTTAAGTTTTTATTTTGACTGTGTTGCGCACCGAAATTTTGTAAATTGTAATTTACATTTAATTACATTTAATTAAATGTAAAATATGGTCACTGACTAGTGATTTAAAATCGCCAATCTTTGTTTAAAAAACAAATTTGCATTAACGTATTTTTCTGCTTCGTTAGCTTTGAAAGATCAAATACAATTTCAACCTCTCATTGTACTCCATCTTCTACTTTGAGGCAAAGCCCAGGCACTTAAGCAAAAATGCTTTTCTCCCAGGATTTGTGGGAGAAAAATGCTTTTCTCCCATGAATGCTGCTGCTGTTTAAAGGCATTCATGAATTAAATTCAAGGGGGGGGGACGGAAAAAACTTAAATATATTATTTTAAAATTTCTAATTTATTCTAGCCATCTCTCATAATTAACAACTGAAATTATAAAGGTAAATTTTGTTAAAGAAATAAGGTTTTATTTCTATGATATTGCAGTAAAATAATCGCGGATATTAGAAAATGAAATTAGAAAAATGCAAAGCCCTTAAATAACCTTCAATGGCAAGCTGAAAATTGCGTCATATTTATTTAGTAGCCTCCAGCCAGCACAGATATAAATGAAACACGATGATGAAACGCCATAAATTAAAAATTAAATATTTTTTATAGGAATAATGAAACCGGATCAAATAGACATAATTTGTGAGGTTTTATTAGTAATTCTTTAAATGAAAAATTCATTTCTCAATGAGTTTTTTAATTTCTAGTTTTTCTAATTTCTGTATGAAAAATTACCACTGATCCTGTTCATTTAACTTCCCTACCCAGGAACAGGGAATGCGATCGATTCTAAAACACACACACATGTACAGACATAATGATCGATAAAGACTATGCGAACTAACACTGTCATCAGAAGAATTCAATGCTCCAAAAAATCCCCAAATAATTAGCCAACCATCCATTTGGTCATCGAAATTACATAATAGATTTATCATAAAACGCGATTTGAATAGCCAAGCCACTGAATTATACATCAATATAGAACGATTGCCACAGTAAAACAAACAATTAAGCAAAAAAAAAAAAAAAAAAAAAAGAAGCATAATAAAAACAGACAAAACAATAAAAAGAGGAAAAGGTGCGCATCGATTAGCGCGGTCTACGCTTTCGACACCGGGTTATCAAATCGGTAATGTTAGGGAGGTAAGTTGTTATAAAGGCAGTTATTATGAAGCTATGATTACGTTTCATAACAGACTGCTGAGTGATAACCCATTTATGAAAACGTAGTCCTTACTAATCCGATTCCTCCACCTATTTTTACTGCTGCATGTCTGGTTTTATTGTGTGTTAATCATCTTTCGTATTATTAACCGGCTTGGGCGTTCAAACTGCGTGTTATGGCAATATATATGCTCTGTATTTTGAAAAATCTATCTATAACAGATACATATATATATATGTATTATATATATAATACATATATATGTATTTCTATTATCCTTAATATATATATAATACATATACAGTATATGTATTTCTATTATCCTTAATATATATAAAATATTAAGGATAATAGAAAATAATAGAAAAAGTAAATCAATCAAATAATAATACTATCAGGGACTTAAGAAAACGCAAAAAAAAAAAAAAAGAGAAAAAAAAAATGATCGCTTTTTACCGACAATCTAGATGACTTCAACTGGGGCCAACCACCCAGGCTGAAGGCAAAAAAGCGACAAGAGGTTCTCTGTTTCTGTAATGATCAATATATGCTAAGTAATTTAAATCTAAACCAAATATAAACCAATATAGGCCAAATATAAATCAAATGTAAATAAAAAGTTAAGAAATTTTAGAAATATTAGAATCAAATGTAAGAAATATAAGTAAAATATAAATGTAAGCATATATTAATCATCGTTGACCCGACAGAGAACGTAATTTAATGATTAAAATAAGATTAAATATATAATACATACTACATATTTACCGTATCTAGGACATAATGTAATAGTCGTCAAAATAATATGTGGTGGCCCCTATGTGATGGATACGGTAAAAATAAATATAAATAAATAATTAAATTTAAGTTAACGCCAAGAGAAACATGCAGATAGTAAGAAGAAAAACTAAAGGAGTAGGAATAATAGAACCTGAACTCCACAAAGGAGAAAAATAGTGGTATAGATAAGAAATAATTTCTCCTACGTCCACGGATTGCCCTAATAATTTCGGAGAAATAAAAATAAAGAGTGTAGGACAGTTTAAAGACATTACAAGATATAAGTTGTGGCTCGGGTATGCCCGGGATCGCAAACCAAATTCAGCTCAGGGTCCTACTCTAAGAACGGGTTTGCGATCCCGGTCATACCCGAGCCACAACTTATATCTTGTAATGTCTTTAAACTGTCCTACACTCTTTATTTTTATTTCTCCGAAATTATTAGGGCAATCCGAGGACGTAGGAGAAACTATTTCTTATCTATACCACTATTTTTCTCCTTTGTGGAGTTCAGGTTCTATTATTCCTACTCCTTTAGTTTTTCTTCTTACTATCTGCATGTTTCTCTTTGCGTTAACTTAAATTTAATTATTTATTTATATTTATTTTAACCGTATCCATCACATAGGGAGCACCACATATTATTTTGACGACTATTACATTATGTCCTAGATGCGGTAAATATGTAGTATGTATTATATATTTAATCTTATTTTAATCATTAAATTACGTTCTCTGTCGGGTCAACGATGATTAATATATGCTTACATTTATATTTTACATAGTATGAATCAGAGCTGTAATACTCAATATGTTCTACGTTGATAATATTAGTAAATTAATAAGAGGAGTTTACCTCAATATAGTACGTGGAACACTTCCGTATGATACCCTCCAGAAATTAAAACGGAAAAAACGAAAAAATCGACAACTTACCAATATATTAAAGTGAAATATAAATAATTAAATAATCAATTTAACTCAATTCAAAATCAATTCAAAACAATTAAAATTCAAATTAACGCAATTAAAAGAATCTAACGAAAATATTCAAAACGATTTTCCTTCCTGAAGCTGACAATGCTTTTCGACCGACTGTCGTGATCACAGGAATGAAAATTACCGAATCAGGCTAAACCTGCAACTTAAATAGTGATTATGTGTCTTCGCGCATGCGCGTAAAGGTCCACGCATCGGAGATCAAATATGGCCGCCGAACATTAACAGAATTCTCGTGTAATTTAATTTCAACGGTTTCTGCAATTAATAGTCGTGTATAATTACGTTGAACGTTAAGTATTTTGGCCTCGTTAAATAAAAAAGTATGTTTTTCGTTAATGGCATGAAAGGCTAATTCTGACGCTGCTGAACGAGAAGCACGAACTGAGGCTTCGTGTTGATTTACACGGATATTAAGAGAAAACCGCGTCGAACCCTGATAAGACGAGTCGCAATCACTGCAAGAAATGTTGTATACTAGATCATTAATTTGTGTTTCGAACGCCGAAAGAACCGAGCGATTGTTCAGTATAGTGTGTAACTTCCGTATAGGCCTAGCTATAATTTTAAATTCGGTATCTTTAAAGAATCTGTTAAGCTGTTTGTGCCACTGTTCAACATATGGGACAGAAATAAAGTATTTTTTGATATTATTATTGTTGATTGGTGCAGTATTTTGTATCCTATCCTTAGCTTGTACCCTAATTCGATTTATTGTGTTAATGGGATAACCCCTGTTCAAGAATCTGCTAGTTAATATTTGTATTTCTGAGTCTAAAGCAGAATCCGTCGTTGAATATTTATAGGCATTTAGAAATTGATTAAAGATAATCGATCTTTTGTAGGTGAACGGGTGGTAGCTATTATAATGTAGAAGCATACTGGTGTTTGTGGGTTTTCGATAGATGCTAAATTGTATTTTGTTCGAGTCCCGGGTAAGCGTGAAATTTAGAAAGTTTAATGACTTAGTATCCGTATCTTCCCTTTCCAATGTAAATTTGAGTCTAGAATGAATATTATTAAACGAATGTAAAATGTCTTGGATAGTACTACTATCGGTAATAACTAGAACATCGTCTAAATACCTCCCATAGTATGTGATACGGGGACGAAAAGGTGTCAAATGTATCTGCTCAATCGTTGAGAGATAGATCTCTGACATTAAGCCACTCAGGCTCAAACCCATTGGTAATCCAAAAATTTGTTTGTACACCTTGTCTCGAAAGGTGATGTAGTTAGCCTCAACTAATAGTTTAATTAAGTGAAAAATCTCCTTTATAGGCAGCTTCGTATGATTAATCGGTGTCGAGTTTTTATTTAACATATCCCAAATAATATCTAATGTGTATTCAACGTTTACATTCGTATATAATGAGGTAACATCTAATGAGAATAAATTGTCATTGTCGCCGAGTCTACAGTCTTTAAGATTATTAAATAATGTATCGTAATTCTTAATCCCAAATTGTATAACCTGTCTAAAAGGTTTTATAATGTTATATACATGTGTGGCTAAGGCTGAAAATGCCGAGTTCCTGTAGGAAACAATAGGTCGAATCGGAAATCCAGGCTTGTGTAATTTTACCTGACCAAAAAGTGCAGGAATATTGTATGTTCTGGACTTCAATTCCTTCAACTGAACCATAGTAATGTAGTCGTTTTTACGATATGTGGTTAACGTTTTATTGTATTGATTTACCAAATTGGTAAACAGTGTCGGGTCCACTTCACAATAAGTGGAGGTATCAGATACAACTGAATCTAACTTATTAATATAATCATGTTTATCTAGTATAACCACTGTATCTCCTTTATCTGCCCTCTGTATAATAATGTCCTTATTTTCTCGAAGTTCTCGTAAAGCTGAACTGTCATGTGTATTCAATTTAGGAAGTCGCGTTTCTTTTATGTTATTCACTACTTGGTTAACTTGTTGAATAAATACATCTTCGTTTTTCGTTTCGTTTTCGTTTTTTCCGTTTTAATTTCTGGAGGGTATCATACGGAAGTGTTCCACGTACTATATTGAGGTAAACTCCTCTTATTAATTTACTAATATTATCAACGTAGAACATATTGAGTATTACAGCTCTGATTCATACTATCTAATTAATTTTCAAACTCTTATTGACTATTTCATTCACTTCCTGTCTCTCCAGTAGTATACAATCAGTATACAATCGATACACACAATTATGGGAGATTTTTTGAATGGCTTGGTACAAAATTACATTAAATCTACACTAAGGTACTCGGCCCAAAGTTACCATATTTCTTTCCTAAAATATTGCCTTCAAAACAACATCGTTCCGAAATTTGCCAGGGTGAATTTAAATCAAAAAATTTCAGGCATAAAACAACTATCACTGGCGACATCACGTAATATTGTTAAGCTTGCCTTAAAATCTCGATATTCGGATAAACAAAAATACCTTTCCCAGGTTAGGAAGCTTCGCGATAAATTAAAAAATTATCTACATCCGAACGATTGGTCTGTATTGAAGACCTCCATAGATTTGCGACGGGAAGCACAAGCCTCAGAAATAAAAAACAGACACGTTAACAAGTTGCAAACATTATCGAATAGTTCAAGACACGTTCATGCGAATTCTAACACATTGTCGCGAGCTTGCGACCAAGTTCACACGAGTTGGGTGACATCCCCCCCACAGACACATAACGCACTACCACAGAATATGTCGGCTAGTTCACGAACACCCCCTCACCCAGTATCCAACGAACCGACATATCAACAGGTTACAAATCTTTCCTCGTGTACACTATCGCTGGACCAGATTTCACTTTTATCCAAAGGATTAAATTATAATTTACCACCTCGAAAGCTGCCAAAAAAACAATGCGTAATTGATATTGAATTTGGACTTCGTAGTGTTCCACAAAAAGATGTATTTATTCAACAAGTTAACCAAGTAGTGAATAACATAAAAGAAACGCGACTTCCTAAATTGAATACACATGACAGTTCAGCTTTACGAGAACTTCGAGAAAATAAGGACATTATTATACAGAGGGCAGATAAAGGAGATACAGTGGTTATACTAGATAAACATGATTATATTAATAAGTTAGATTCAGTTGTATCTGATACCTCCACTTATTGTGAAGTGGACCCGACACTGTTTACCAATTTGGTAAATCAATACAATAAAACGTTAACCACATATCGTAAAAACGACTACATTACTATGGTTCAGTTGAAGGAATTGAAGTCCAGAACATACAATATTCCTGCACTTTTTGGTCAGGTAAAATTACACAAGCCTGGATTTCCGATTCGACCTATTGTTTCCTACAGGAACTCGGCATTTTCAGCCTTAGCCACACATGTATATAACATTATAAAACCTTTTAGACAGGTTATACAATTTGGGATTAAGAATTACGATACATTATTTAATAATCTTAAAGACTGTAGACTCGGCGACAATGACAATTTATTCTCATTAGATGTTACCTCATTATATACGAATGTAAACGTTGAATACACATTAGATATTATTTGGGATATGTTAAATAAAAACTCGACACCGATTAATCATACGAAGCTGCCTATAAAGGAGATTTTTCACTTAATTAAACTATTAGTTGAGGCTAACTACATCACCTTTCGAGACAAGGTGTACAAACAAATTTTTGGATTACCAATGGGTTTGAGCCTGAGTGGCTTAATGTCAGAGATCTATCTCTCAACGATTGAGCAGATACATTTGACACCTTTTCGTCCCCGTATCACATACTATGGGAGGTATTTAGACGATGTTCTAGTTATTACCGATAGTAGTACTATCCAAGACATTTTACATTCGTTTAATAATATTCATTCTAGACTCAAATTTACATTGGAAAGAGAAGATACGGATACTAAGTCATTAAACTTTCTAAATTTCACGCTTACCCGGGACTCGAACAAAATACAATTTAGCATCTATCGAAAACCCACAAACACCGGTATGCTTCTACATTATAATAGCTACCACGCGTTCACCTACAAAAGATCGATTATCTTTAATCAATTTCTAAATGCCTATAAATATTCAACGACGGATTCTGCTTTAGACTCAGAAATACAAATATTAACTAGCAGATTCTTGAACAGGGGTTATCCCATTAACACAATAAATCGAATTAGGGTACAAGCTAAGGATAGGATACAAAATACTGCACCAATCAACAATAATAATATCAAAAAATACTTTATTTCTGTCCCATATGTTGAACAGTGGCACAAACAGCTTAACAGATTCTTTAAAGATACCGAATTTAAAATTATAGCTAGGCCTATACGGAAGTTACACACTATACTGAACAATCGCTCGGTTCTTTCGGCGTTCGAAACACAAATTAATGATCTAGTATACAACATTTCTTGCAGTGATTGCGACTCGTCTTATCAGGGTTCGACGCGGTTTTCTCTTAATATCCGTGTAAATCAACACGAAGCCTCAGTTCGTGCTTCTCGTTCAGCAGCGTCAGAATTAGCCTTTCATGCCATTAACGAAAAACATACTTTTTTATTTAACGAGGCCAAAATACTTAACGTTCAACGTAATTATACACGACTATTAATTGCAGAAACCGTTGAAATTAAATTACACGAGAATTCTGTTAATGTTCGGCGGCCATATTTGATCTCCGATGCGTGGACCTTTACGCGCATGCGCGAAGACACATAATCACTATTTAAGTTGCAGGTTTAGCCTGATTCGGTAATTTTCATTCCTGTGATCACGACAGTCGGTCGAAAAGCATTGTCAGCTTCAGGAAGGAAAATCGTTTTGAATATTTTCGTTAGATTCTTTTAATTGCGTTAATTTGAATTTTAATTGTTTTGAATTGATTTTGAATTGAGTTAAATTGATTATTTAATTATTTATATTTCACTTTAATATATTGGTAAGTTGTCGATTTTTTCGTTTTTTCCGTTTTAATTTCTGGAGGGTATCATACGGAAGTGTTCCACGTACTATATTGAGGTAAACTCCTCTTATTAATTTACTAATTTATATTTTACTTATATTTCTTACATTTCATTCTAATATTTCTAAAATTTCTTAACTTTTTATTTACATTTGATTTATATTTGGCCTATATTGGTTTAGATTTAAATTACTTAGCATATATTGATCATTACAGAAACAGAGAACTTCTTGTCGTTTTTTGCCTTCAGTCTGGGTGGTTGGCCCCAGTTGAAGTCATCTAGATTGTCGGTAAAAAGCGATCATTTTTTCTTTTTTTGCGTTTTCTTAAGTCCCTGATAGTATTATTATTTGATTGATTTACTTTTTCTATTATTTTCTATTATCCTTAATATTTTATAGACATTATGGGTGTATTGCATGATTGCTTGCAACTGCATTGACCCATAAATATTAGTTGCAGTTACTGTCGTTTTAACTTTCATTTTTATCACTAATATATATATATATATATATATATATATATATATATATATATATAGAGAGAGAGAGAGAGAGAGAGAGAGAGAGAGAGAGAGAGAAAATAGACTTAAACGTATATGGGAGAAGAATAATAAATATTATACAGTTGTAATTAAACTGAACGGATAAGTTTATAGAATGTAAAACTATAGAGTTTTTTTTTAAGTGTTCTCTCAAGTTATAATCTTAGTAAATAAGATAAGAAGATAACTATATTTATTTTTCATTTTAGTTAATCACAGAAAAAGAACAAAAATTGAATTAATTTTAAGAAAAAAAAATAAAATGCGCCTGAGATATAATCCCCTGCGTACATTACCTAGCTTGTAATGGAAATATGTTATCGGATGTTTAGATATTACTACTTAAGAAGTAAAAGTCCAATCGATATCACATTTTCAGCGTATGTTTCGCTGGTCCCTGAAAAGCTTTCAAGATCAATCATAGCCTCCCTTGCCACCCCCACCCCAATCAAAGAAATATATTCATATAAATGAAAGTATATTTCGCGTATTACTCTGGAACGAAAGTCGAATCGAGGCCAAATTTTCAATCGATGTTCTTTGTTGGTTCTTGGGAAAATTTAAGTCCAGTTACGATTTCACAATCCTCGTTCCTTTCCCATACAAAATCAGTATAAATGAAGGTATGTTTTTGCATTAATCAACAAGAAAAATGAGGATTGCTACCAAATTTTCAATATATATTCTGTTGGCCCTGGGATGGGTCTAAGTTCAATTCGGATTTTATACCATTCTCCCTCTAGTCAAACCACCTATAGAAATATGAAATATTACTATAAATTTATAACAGTAGCTCTGATCCGTTTCAAAAATCAATGCTTACTTAGAACTATTATTTTAGGAAGTATTTGTAGCAAATTTTAATGTAGATGTGTTGACTTATTTTGTTAAAAATCATGAATTATTTCTATTGGCCAACGCTCCTGAAATATAACGCACTTCGCACATTAACTAACTTGTTTTTCTTAATCTCGCCAGTTTTAGAAATGCATAAGACCCTTTAGGAATATGTCCAATGCTGCCACGGTCTAATTACATTTCGTGCAATGCGGCTATTTCCCATTTTGATCCTTTTTTTTTCTGAGGTCCTTTTCCTTACACATTCGCCAAGCATTCTTTAGATGGCATTTTCTTGTGAATCGCTTGATTCATAGACAAATGCAATCTTTAAATAGGCTAAAAATAACAAGATTTTCAAGGTAGATTTATTGGTGTAACCCATATTCGAGCAGAATGAAACTACCAACACTTTTTTTAATAATTGCCCAGTGAAGTTGAATTTAATTGCTTGTTTGTTCTTTTAACATTTGAACTAGTCGCGAACAATATCACTATTCATTTTTAGCCTATTTTCCAAAAACGGAAAGTGGGCTAATGAGATCATAATGTTTGTTTTCTCTCTCCCGCTCTCATCTAATAGATTTTGTGTTAATTCAAACCAAGTTTGAAGGCCATACGAGGAATTACTGGAGTGAACCGAATGGAAATTTTTATTTCAATTCATTTTGAAGAAGATGGAAGTCATTCAACGTACGTTGCGTATAAGCATCTTCCACTAAGAACTGTTGAGCGTTGCTGTAGTTAACCGATCTCAAGCGGAAATAGGGGTTTTCCGCTCCCCCTTGAGCGGTTCCAAATGCAAACTGGCCCGTGAAAAAAAACAAAACACTTCTACAGATACGTATGGATATGGATTATCCCCGAGGACAGTTAAAACAATAATAATAGTTATTATACCTAAATCCAGACACATTTTTACTTCGATTGGTTTTTGAATCGATTTTTTTTAACAAATATTCTCCAGCAAGGGCACAGGTCGGTTTTCGGAAGAAAATGAAAATATAAAGATGATTACATTCCCAAAAAAATTCAACGTCCAGCACAAAAGAAATTCAATAGAAAATGGACCAAACGTCACTTAACAATTATTCTGATGTTCTAAAATAGGTATTTTATATCTTAAGCGTAATTTTCAATACAAAATGCTAGATAATATCAAATGAGGAGGCTCTGCATTACTAAAATGCCAGTGTTTGCCACTTACAGGTCAAGGTCGAACAAATAGGAAACTGAACGGCTATTCATTGTATTCGTCAGATCGGGTTGAATCCGACTTCTTTCTTTTTTCTCAGATCGAAAAACAAACCTGAAGACCTTACTTCGGGTTGGATGGTAAGAATAATAACTCAATTGTAGTTATTCTTAAAGGGACAACAGGCCTTCATGAGTAGCGCAGTTGGGAGAATTGCCGTCCTCCCCGCACTGGGCAGAAAAAGACTCGAGTTCGAATTCCATCAATAATGCCAGGAATTTTTGTGGGCCTTTTTCCACAACGTGGCTGAGTTAGTCGGTCTCAGTAGAGAGAGAGAGAGAGAGTAGCATGGTTTTTCTCCCCGAAACGTGTTTAAAATTGGTCTATGTATTTATTATGATTTTAATTTTGATGTGTATTTATGATATTCATAATTATTACTTGTAGCTTTTATAATGTTTATATTAATGTTATTAAACTATCTAAATTAAACCTCATACTTGTAATTGGAGTGTTGTGCTGTCAGTATGAATTAAAAAAAAAAGAATCTCTGAAGTAACATTTCAACTGGTGTTTAAAAAAGTGAACTCAGCATTGGGAAAGCTTGTGACTGGGGCCTGCAGTTGTGACTGGGGACCTAGAACGATAAAATTTGTACACTTATCGGAGTTTTAGCTAGATGCTAAAATTCTTGTTCGATTTACTATTGGACTTTAAAATCTGGACTATACACTGCTAAGTAATCTCGACTGTTATTTTGATGGTTTTTTGTGGTCGACATCTCTTTGTTTTCTTTAGGGAAAAAGAGACATGAATTTGTTCACTTTTGTGATATGTGTACGTTCAGTTGTTGTTCGCCTATAATTAAAATTAAAAGACCTTTTGTATATATAATTCATAATATTTTTAATGCGATAACCACAAGCATCCCTTGAATTAATATTAATAAGCAAGCAGGGGTTAGAAGCATAAAATTAGCAAAAAAGGGTGAAGGTACCTAGTGTAGGTGCTGCAAGCGTGATGTCATGGTCCAACATCTGCCCCCAAAAGACAAGAAGAAGAGGAATATGATTATCCTTCTTGCTTACATCATGATGCATCATAAAACTTACTATTCGGGCACTAGGCAGCTCAGATCCATCGTGGCTCACTCGGGGAACAGAAATACCTGAAAAACAAAAAAAAAAAAAAAAAAACTTCTCAGAAGTAGTTCGATTTTGCATTTTGCTATAGAAAAACAGATATTCTCTTAGTAATACTAATGGCTCACTTTCAAAAAAATAAAATGCAATAACAAGGCATAACTAGTATACTAAAAACAATAAATGAATAAAAAAATAAAAATATTTGTTAAAGAACTTTCATGTGTCGAGAACTGAATGTTCTAGAGGTATTTAGTACCCACTTCATTCGAAAAATGCAGTCACTCTGAAGGTAACCCTCTATCACATGTGCTTTATGAACTGTTGTTGATATAGTGTTTTAGGCGCATCAGCAACTCAGGCCATTTTGCCGTATATGTTATGTTTGTAAATTGGGTGTGTTCTGTGGTCGATTTGCTGTTTGCTGGACGGAAAACCAAGTTTCTGAGAGAAATACCATGGTACCATCGCCTAACCGACTAACTCAGCCACATGAAAAAGACCCATAAAAATTCCTCGCGTTATTGACGGGATTCGAACTCAGGTCTTTTCCACCCAGTGTGGGGAGAACGTTGATGATACCAACCCATGAGGGCGTGCTTTATGAACGGAAGAGCATTACCGTCCATTAGAAGTAACTGGAGCAACCTCTTGCACACTCAAAAAGTTTCACATAGTGTTCAAGAATTTTGTCTCTATACCACACAGCAACCACCGTTCTTCTCTCAAAGATGCCCATTATCCTGTCAGGTCATCAGACTACTCTTATGTTGTGGTTCCTTTCGCTGATTTTTATGAGGTAATTACGGACCCTCTCCACACGAGGATCGGATTGAATCTGGATTCGTCCGTGAATATTTCATTGCACCAATGCTCTTTGGTCCGATAGATACGTTCGCAACACCAGCTGAAACGGTCCCTTTTTGTGATGAGGTGAGAGGGTCACTCTCTTCAATATCCTAAGGGATCCAGTTCTGCGGGTGATATTCCACTCTGTTGTAGCTGCAGACGTATGTGATATAGCCGTTAGGGTCAGATAACTGTTATTTTGACACTTCACCGACTCCATACAGCTCTTTGGTAACTTAAGCTTCTGTCTCCTGGATCTAGCTGCACAATCGGGTTATAGAGGTTAAAGATAGGATCCGAACAGATGGCGGTAAAGTGTAAAGTGTGTTTAGGGTCGAACGGCACCAGGGGTTTCCCCCATCTCCGGTAGTTTACATTGTGGTGTGATACGGTTCACTGTAAAGGCCAGAGATTTAAAAGTATATGGATCTTGAGGTGTGTGATGTTGTGTACCGTTGTTTTTCTGGTCATTTAGCCGCGAGACCCCTGCTGAGGCCCGACGGTGCCCACACTTCGCCCCGTGGAGGCAGACCAGGTATCCAGTAGTTGTAGTTTATTCTGGCAGGTCCTGCCACCTAGTTTCCTGAGATTTCAGTGGCTAGGATCTAAAAAAAAAAAAAAAAAAAAAAAACGTTTGCGTGGGTTGATCGCTAGATTGAAAGACCGAAATGTGAGCGAACTTAATTTGGAACTATTAAATTTTGACCTGTGGGGTATACGCTGGCGAGCAGATAGAGAGGGAGAGAAGACTGAAGACTTGGGGGGAGAAAGATAGAAGAAATGGGGTCAATAGAGAAGACGACTCCATTAAAAGTCAGTGGGGCATGCCCATGCCCCACCAGGAGAAAATCAGGGTTGGCAAGTAGGGGAGGAGGCAGGAGGGGCAGCCTCCTGCCTCCTCCCCTACTGCCGAGGGAGGGGGAAAGAAAGATGGGTCCAGCAAGAGCGCCGGCACCGATTGCCATTATGGCTAGCATATGCAGAAAGCTCTGCGGTCTCATTGGGCTGGTTGCAATTCAGCTGAGTAGAAAGTCACTCGTAAGGCTGTGACCCGTCCGGAGGAGGTCCATATCTGGTGTGCACTTTCGTGGGTCAGGTCCGTTCGTGTGATCCGCTTATCATGGGTTTATTTTTATTATTATTATTATTCATTTTTTTATTTTTTTGCTGTCATAGGATTCATTTCATGGTTGTTGCTGTTGCGGTGGTGGATACGGGAGAGTCCGCCTTCTTGTGAAGAGGTCTAGCGCATATTGAGTGAAGGCACTATAGGTATCCTTTTCAGTTAGTATCATATTCCTGATCTCGTAGCATTATTTGGGTGGTGGTTATAAATCAGCAGCGGAGATCCTCGTACAGTGGGCAGTCGTACATCAAGTACCCCCATATCTCGCGTAAACCGCAGAGCCATAGGGGTGTCACTCAAACCGAATCCATAGAGTTTTCCTCTTATGGCGCCATGGCCGGTCAACAGGTAGGTTGCGAGAAGTCCAGGAGAAAGCCAGGTGGATTGGATATCAGGAATAAATTTTTTAGTGATTTCACCTTTGGTTGATGTCTGCCAGCGGTTTTGCCAGCTCTGGTTGAGATGTGCGAGGAGACGTTTGCGTTCCACTTTGTGGTCAGTTTCAGCGTCCACGGTGAAGTTCAGGTGGTTAGCTTCCCGTCCCTTGGAGAGTTGATATGTTAGGCCGCGGAAGACTATTTCCAGGTCTAGGGGAAGAGTCCCTGTCAGGGCCTGGAGAGCGTGCGTGCTTACAGTATTGCAAGCTATTGTTATTGTAAGTAATATATACCGCTGCGTGGTTTCCAGTTTTCTTCTGTTGACGATCGTGGTAGCCTTCCGGTACCACACGCCAGCGGCATACGTTATGGCAGGCAGGAATACGGTTTTATAGAATAGCTTGAGGGCTCTCCTCCGCAGGCCCCAATCCTTGCGGGAAACCCTCATGAACAGAGCAGAGTATCTTCTGATCTTTTTCTGTATGTAAGTCAGATGAGGGGTGAATGAGAGGTTATTATCTAGGACAACCCCGAGGTGTTTTAGTTCCTTTGTGAGCTTGATTGTAGTGCCTTGGATGCGGATTTGGGGTGGTCTCCTGATGTCCAGGGTACCTTTTAACTGTATTGAATTGGTCTTGGTTGAGGATATGCGGAGATTGTTTTCATCAGTCCACTTCTGTAAGGTGTCAATGGCACGTGTAGCAGACATTTCTAGCCTGTCTCTGCTGTCCTCTCGCAGTACCAGGGTCAGGTCGTCCGCGTATGCCTGAGTTGCCACACGACCTAGGTCTAGGTTTAGAAAATCGTCGAGAACCATGTTCCAGAAGAGCGGACCCAAGAGTACTCGTGCCATTGACACAACCCTGTGGGCAGCCTCTGAAGATCTGTCTGGATTTGAACGATATGGATTTTCTACAACAACCATTTTGTTGCCAAAATATGTTTTGACGCATTGATATAGGTTGGCTTTCCGGAGTCTGCCGAGGACGCTTGGCCACCACAGGTCAAATGCCCCAGCAAAATCTATTGCGATTACAAGTAGATATTTATGGTTTGTTGTTTCAGCAGCTCTGGTAATGTTTTCCAGGGCATTCAGAGTGGAGCAGCTCCTTCTAAAGCTGAATTGATTCTGTGATTGTAGGCCTGCAGCCATGTGGCAAGATTCAATTCTATCTTTGAGGAGATGTTCAAAGAGTGTACTTAGCACAGAGAGAAGGGCTATCGGTCGGTATGACTCTGGAAGGTCCTGTTGCTTGTTTGGACTTTTCAGGATTAAGCGCAATTTGGCTGTCCTCCAAGCTTGTGGAAAGCATCCCTCAATAAGGCAGTGATTAAAGAGGGTGAGTATTACCTCTGGAATTGTCTCGATGGCCTTCTTGACGATTTCAGGCTCCAGTAGGTCGATACCCGGTGATTTCTTGTTGCGCAGTTTTGCTACAGCACTGTGAAGTTCGGTGATGGTCGGCGGTTCTTCCTTATTGGTGGTAGTATAGGTATCATTGGGAGTAATATGTCCAGGAAACATGCTGTCCAAGATGTTGTCGATATTATCCTGCCAGGTCTTGGTATAAGTGCCTAGCGGCGTCTTTGTTGCCGGGATAACTTCTCCCCTGGGGAGTTTGTTTGTCGTTATTCTGTATACAAGCCCCCAGGGGTGCTCGTTTCCGGTTGTAGAAACTAGTTGCTTCCATGAGCGCTGTTTCCTGAGTCGGATTAGAGCCGTGTACTCATTTCTTGTGGCGCGATAGTGGTCGCGGAGTTGGTCTATTTCTGCTGCTGGCCAGGAAAGTTGTGCTCTCTGGAATAGTCTTCTCCTTCTGTTCACCTCACGTCTGAGCTGTTGTAGTTCCGGGGACCACCAGGGTACAGCCCCTGGAGTTGGGGGTTTTCCTTTTAATTGAGCAGTTTGCAGCGGCAGTGATGAGATCCGCCACGGCGGTTTGGTGCTGGTCCGGGCTCAGCCCCTCTATTTGGAGGGTTTGTGCTGCTTCTCTTAAGGTAGTCTGGAAGAGTGGCCAGTCTGCCTTCTGTATGGCATATCTATGTTGGATTTGTCGGGTTGGTTGTTGCCTGTCTATGGTGCGTTGAAGCGTGAAGGTTATGACTCTGTGATCCGATGTGGTCCAGCTTTCCCTGACCATCCATTCCGAGAGGTGACCAGCCAGAGACCTAGAGGCGAGTGTAACATCAATTGTGGCTTCCCACATTGTGCTAGAAAAGGTGGTGGGGTTATTTGGCTGATTGAGTATAGTGAAGGTACTGTTTGCCAGGAACTCCTCTAGGTGTTGTCCATTTGTGGCGCTGCGATGCCCTGGGGTATTGCTGAACCACGCCGGGGATCGGCAGTTCACATCCGCTCCCACGACGATCCTGGCATTCTGGAATTCTGTGAGTAAACTCTGCAGGTACCTGGTAGTGGGAGGATATCTCCCCCTGGGCGGCAGTACAATGAGACTGCATAGAATTCGCCGAGCAAGGTTATAATATGGGCACAGGCGGCCCAGGATGTACAGTAGCTGGAAATCTTGGTTACAGTGATAGTAGGATTGCTAACCAGGATTCAAGCCCAGGGGTTGTCTCTGTTATCCTGGACTATTTTGTAGGATAGGGGATATCGTCTCACCCCCAGGCTGTGCACATATGGCTCTTGGATAAGTAGGATGTCGAGGTTCTGTTCATTCGCTTTCTTGGTGAGTTGTCCGGCCACAGCCTTAGATCGCTGTGCATTTAGCTGCGCGATGTCTAGGTTAAAATATCTAAGGCGTGCGTCCATAATCAATCCTCATTTGGTATGCACCCTTAGCTTTGATGTAGATGGGACATTGATTGTCCCTGATTGAGTGATTCGCTGGCACCTTCTGTGATTTACAGTTTGCACAGGTGGGCGGGTCATCTTTTTTAGGGCAGGTGCCAAACTCATGGCCTTTCTCTATACAGTGGCCGCAAGTAGGCTCTGTCTGAGCACAGGTGTGCATCGTATGTCCAAATCGAGAGCAACGGAAACATTTGGGAACAGACACATGCTCTTTGAAACGATGGCTGCCCCAATGTATGAAAACCCTGGGTGTTTGTGCAATCGTTTTCCATGCCTATAGTGTGAGTTCAACTAACCAATTTGTGTGGTCTCCTGTAAAATATCTAAGGCGTGGTCTCCTGTGGTCTCCTCTAAAATATCTAAGGCGTGCGTCCATAATCAATCCTCATTTGGTATGCACCCTTAGCTTTGATGTAGATGGGACATTGATTGTCCCTGATTGAGTGATTCGCTGGCACCTTCTGTGATTTACAGTTTGCACAGGTGGGCGGGTCATCTTTTTTAGGGCAGGTGCCAAACTCATGGCCTTTCTCTATACAGTGGCCGCAAGTAGGCTCTGTCTGAGCACAGGTGTGCATCGTATGTCCAAATCGAGAGCAACGGAAACATTTGGGAACAGACACATGCTCTTTGAAACGATGGCTGCCCCAATGTATGAAAACCCTGGGTGTTTGTGCAATCGTTTTCCATGCCTATAGTGTGAGTTCAACTAACCAATTTGTGTGGTCTCCTGTCCTGGATTTTGTTTGGAATTTTGGGGTGATCAGTGTTGTTGGTTCCACGTTTGGATACTCATGCTGAAGGTTCCTGGAATATAGTTCCTTCTGCAGAGCTTCTGGTGTTAGATCCTTGTTGGTGTCAAAAATGTCTATACTGGGGCCCTTTCTCTTGGGGGGGTCGCTGCCTCTAAACGAAGTGTCTGGATCCTCGGGTTGTTGAGGATTTCGTTTGCATCTTCCTTCGTCTGGGTGTCAATGATGACACCCATATTCCTTATTTTTCGGACAGATTTGATTTTTGTAGTCTTTAGATCCTGTGAGAGGTTATTCATAATGGTTTGTTTCACCTCTTCACTAGTCTGGTGTTGTGCTGTTGAGGTCAGTTTTAATATTATTAGGTGTGGAGTCGGCAGGAGCGTTTTGCGTTTTGTAGTAGTTGCCACGCGTGGCAGTTGAGGAGAGGTATCTGGAGCCGTGATCCTCAGCGCTTGTGCATATGTGGGTGCACGCTGTGGCATTTGTTTTGCCCCACATTCAGCGTAGGCATGCAGCTTAGCATTGGCCCTCTCGCTCTCGAGGTAGGCTTCGACAAAGAGTGCATCCAGTTTGTTCCACGATGTTATTATTTGAGCCCTTAGTGCAGTGGTGACTCTGTTTGTTTGCTCTTTAAAGAGGGATTCTAGAGCAGTTTTCAGGAACAGGGATTTTTCATGTATTGTACCCTCGGGTAAGGTAGGATCCAGGGAGGTTTCCTGTGTCCTGTCATCGCTAGTCTCCTTTGTCGCAATCGCTGTGAGGTTTTCCTGCATTTCCCTTATCTCCGTCTGGGAACGGGTTTCTATTTCAAATTTTGGCATCGAGCCTTTCTTGTTTTTCTTCTTACCTGTTTGGGGGATCCCGGGACGGGGATCCATCCCTTCGTTCTGTTGGTTTGTAATGATAGTGCATTCGTCGCCTTGGGTTTCCCTAAGAGGGTCTCTGCTTTTTGTCCATATTCCTCTCCATATCACTTTTTCCGGATGACCGATACTCGTCGGTTTATCGGGATTTCCTCTCTACTATCAAGAAGCAATGTGAGCGTTATGAAAAATGAAATCAGCCACAGCTGCGTAGCACAAAAAGGACAGTTGTGAGCCTTTAAGTTATTGGGCTATCCCCTTCAGTCACTTGTGAGGGGGGAAATAACTGGGTGAAAAATAGCCCTAGAACAACGGGACTACTTTCCTATAGGGTTTCTGGGCGCCGCGAAACGATGGTGGCATTAAAAAGACAGTAGAATCTACCAGAGAAAAGTTCAGCCTTTACCATGGAAAGTCTATGGCAGAGGGGGGGAGGAGAGCACCCAAAAGTCATTATTTTTGGGTAAAACTCGCACAAAAATCTTGGACATTTCGCACAAAGTTTAGTGGGAAATGTCCAAGATTAGAAACACCGTTGCACCTCCCAAGTGAAGAGCAAGGTAGAAACGTGGCGATCACGTTATATCGGTCGCCTCTCTATATTCCAAATGTCAGCCACATGGTGACCATGCAGTCTGACACAAAGAATACAAATAGTGACGCTTCTAACCAGCCAAACTCCCAACAAGCACAGAAAATTTTCTCACCTTGAGAGTCTACTGGAGTTGAAGAATTACTGTATATACTTTTGATTAGAAAAGCACTTTAAACTGAAATCCACGAGCGTGAAATGAACAAATTACCCCAGGGGCTCACATCTGGTGAGTATGGGCTTGGTAACCCCAGGGTCCTGAGCTGGATATCATCAATCTTCTCTTTCTTGGTGATTCCTCTCTTTCTCTCTCTCAGGGAATCTTTTTTTGGGTGGTGTAGTGGTGCAGCATAAGCCTCAGGCATCCTTGCGCCATATGGCGAATAATAATAATAATAATGTGTCTGGCAGCCACATTGACGATCGTGAAGACGGCCGTATTGGCTCTGCGCATGCGGGCTACATACAGGCACAAGGCTGTCATACGTAAGAATAAATTAAAACTCCCATAAATTCTTACAATCCACACAGAATTTCACATAAAATCATCTGGTGGTTCAGAATCGTTAGTTCTTCTAGTCCAGATCTTTGGCGAACAGTAAATCCATGTTTAATCGGAACTAAAATCATTTATTAATCAGAGCACCAAGAATCTCGTTAAACGAGGCAGTCAGCGATCTTCAGTTAGGCCTAACAATATTACGATTGGCAATAAACTAATATTAACAGTTTACATAATCTATTAAAATTCATAGCCATTTAGGGAATAACTTACCGACAATTTCTCAACAACAACTGAATTAAATAAAGCAAAATGAATACATTAGGATATCAAATAAAGTGCAGCACACTAAAAAGTCAACCTTACGAACAACGACACTAGCGACACCCTCCTCAGATGGCGGTAGTGCATCAAAACAGATTCTTTAGTGTATACTCATCACGAAGCCATTAAAAAGTATCTTTAGGATTATTATAGGAATCTGGCCACTGCATTTCAAGACAATAATTACTTTAATACCTAAAGTAATTTTCTTTTACTAGATCGGCGAGTACTTCTAAGTAAAATGAGTGTTCCTTCCGCCTAGTATAATCTATGTTTACGGGTTCAAGGTAAGGTACACTTGGCAGTTTAATTTAAGAAACGTGGCCATTTCGGTTCGAATTGATTCATTAGTTTCAGAATTTCTTCCAAGAACTTGCAATTGATATTGCAGAAAATTTAATGGTCTATAAACATATCAAAATTTATATTTAATTACGAGATCCAAAGCAGAAAGTGAGCGAAAAAAAGTCAACTTTTAGATCACAATAGCACTTCAAATCACGCGCAAACTATTATTTCAAAGCTGAGTTATTGCACGTAGTTCTTTGTGTTTTAGTTCATGTTTTTTTTTTTTTTTTTATTCAATTCTGTGACATTTTGATATGATTATCACTCGGGGTCGCCCTTATCATCCAAGGCGGATGCAGGACAGGTTTGTCTGCCCAAAGTGGGTTCTCAAGTATCTCATTGACGAACAGAAACGTTTGGGAATGGGAATATGTTTACAGTGCCGATAAGAAGAAAGAAATGACTTCTTGGATGGCATAGTGATTGTGGGCAAAACATACATACTTTAATGAAATCATATTCCATAATCGATTAACTGAAATCGTATTCCATAAATTATAATCCTGTGCAATGAAAGCGTTTAAAGATTTTTCGCATTATGTTTCATGTCACCATTGGTTTTCAACAACACGGTATACTAGAAATTTCACGTTCGGCTGGAAATTTCTTTTGTTATCCAAGGCAGTTCAGATAAGTTGTGCATAAACCTCTTTGGGCTCCTACGAATACTAAGTCGATTACTTTGTTATGTTTTCCGTACTAAAATATGAAGATCACACATAAAATATTAGATTTGAAAATAATCTGGAATGTTTTATACACGGAGTGTCCACTTTATTAGGTACATCGATCCTTTTACATGAGATGGAGCACTCCTTAATTAACAGCAACTATGCGATATAAAGCAGATGGGCAGATACTTTAGGATGCTGTATGTGTGTGTACAATTCAGTAGGAGATGGGAAAAACGAAAAATTTAAGTGACTTCGAGCGAGGCGTGGTAACATCCATCCAACGACGATCCTGTGTGTGACCTTTAATGACACCTGGTAACTCCTATCATTGTTTGGCGCATAATGGCCTTTAGCTGCCGTTGCGCCATAAAACCTCCAACAACAACGATTCTGTGGCCCAAAACAGCTCGCGATGCGAGATGCCAATGGAAGCTGAGAAGACTTGTGCAGGGTAACAGAAAGGATACACAAAATCAATTAACAACCGAGCACAACGGTAGTAACCAAAGAGGTGTTTCAGAAAGCACAACTCAACGTACCTTTTCAATGAGCGGCTCCGTAGCCAGGTGGCAAGGAGCAGTAGTGCGTATCACATGCTTCTTGATTAGACCGGGGTTCGAGCCCGTCACCACCAAATACGGAAGATGCGGAAAGGTCAGGGAATGACCACCGCATATCCTGGAGCAATATAGCCTTAGTTACTGATGCGCCTAAAAACCAAAACAACAACAACTTTTCAATAAGATATCGCAGAAGATGCCAAAACCGGGTTCGATGCTTATCAGAAAAAAGCAAGGTGACCTCAGGGATACCAACATTGCCCGATAATGGGACTGGAAAAACTTTGCCTGGTCTGACCAATTCCTGCTGTTTCATGCTGATGGGAAACCAGAATATGAAAACAGTATGAGTCCATAGACCCATCCTGCCACCTGACATCATTGCGAGCTGATGCTAGTATCTACCATTGACCAGCATCCCTGTGGCACGCTTTCCATACTTTGAGTCCATGCCACGACGAATCCAGGATGTTTTAAGGACTAAAGGAGACCTACTTATTAGGTTTGTATACCTTAATAAAGTGGTGACTTAGTGTATCTTATTAATATACTACAAATGATTGTTAAAAACTCGCAGGTTCCGTAAACCTCTATAGGACTTGAATTCAGGTTTGGACACAGTGTGGAAGGATAACAGCACTCTGTTAGGGTCGCTACGAAATACTGGCGCCTGTGAAATGTTGCTGCGGTAGTTACAGCTCATGATTTAATAATAAACAAGTAAACTTTATAAACCTACAAATGACTCAGAAAACGTACAGTATAATGGAAGACTTTTCCATTGCTAGCAACCGCGAAAGTCTGTGTTTGTGGTCTGAAGCCATGAATCTGTTTGGCTGTAGTTTTAATTGTTATCTGTTATTTGTTACTTTTCCCGGATTTCATTGGTAGTGTGTTTTCTGGACATAAAGTGAAAAATAACCAAACCTTATCTTAACAAATAAAACGTTAGATTAAATTAGTTTTTTTTACAAATATCTAATTTAAGGCGAAATAAATTAAATCATTAGATGAACGTAAGCCTTTTTTCTTTCGCGATTAAATTATATAATTGAACTTTGAAAATAAATCATCTCCATCATGAAGTAAATAGTTGTCTAATAAAGGGCCACCTACCGTCTCCGTATTCGGGTGGCAAAAATCGGACCATAGCAGAACGTGCGCTTCCCCAAGAAGGATTAAGCAAATTGTTGCACATTCCAGTTAAGGTACGATATCGACTCATCTGGCACTTGACGGGCTTCAGAAAGGTTGGGCAGATTTCTTTTATCGCAGTCTTGCTCGTGTCAATTCGAGGTAGTCCATGGATGATGGTGTCTCGAGATAAAGAAAACCTGTAAGGTAAAAGTGAGTCCAAGTGAGTAAGTTTCGAATTGATGAGTTAAATAGTGCTACCTAGAAGAATCAACTATTAATAATAATAAAAAAAACCCCACTGAATTGCAGTTATAAGTGAACAACTCACTAGATATAAAATACACTCCACGTACAACAACGACACAGTTGAAGAGGATTCAGTCATTATCAGTATTTCTCTGTGAAGGACATGGCGTATGCAATTTACACTGTGCTGCCAGTTTATTAGGTATATCCCTGCTGTGCACACAAATGGTTTTTCCCACAACGTTGCAAGTCATATGACCACAGTTGTGGATATAAATGCAGCAGAACAACCTTTCTAGTATCAGTTAAGCGTACAAACTGTAGCAAGAATGAGGGAAAAGGTGTGATCTAACGGACTTCGAACGTGGCATGGTAGTATGTGCAAGACGTGCTAGACAAAGCATCTCTGAAACGGCAGTTATCCTGAACTTTTCACGCACCACAGTTTCAAGAGTGTATTGAGAATGGTGCAACGAACAGAAAACATCCTCTCAACGGCACTCCTGTGGAAGAAAATCGCTTGTTGATGAGAGGTTAGAGGAGGATGGCTAGAATTGTGCAAGCAAACAGACGGGCCACAATGTCGCACATCACATCAGAATACAACCTTGGTGCGCAGAAAAAAATATCGCAACGGACCACTAGTCGCACTTTGTCGCGAATGGGCTACAACAGCCGACGGCCATATCGCATACCTTTGTTATCAATGAAGAACAAGAGAGCACGCCTCCTGTGGGCACAGCAATACCAGCACTGGACTATCGAGGATTGGAAAACAGTTGTTGGTCTGACGAGTCGAAGTTCCTGGTGCATCATGTTGATGGAAGGCTCAGAATTTGGCGAAAACAACATGAATCCATGGACCCGTCATGTCTGACGACTACTGTGCAAGATATTATTGTGTTGGGAATGTTTTCTTAGCACACGTTGGGTCCATTGATACCCATAAATTTACGTCTGAATGCCACATCGTACCTAAACATCGTTGCTGACCAAGTGCATCCGTTCATGTTGACAGTTTATCCTCAGTCAAATGGTTATTTCCAGCAGGATAATGCGCCGGTGCACAAAGCCCGAAACACTATGGAATGGTTCCAGGAACATGACAATGACTTTTCTTTGCTGCAGTGGCTCGCTCAGTCCACCGATCTCAATCCTATTGAACAACTTTGGGATGAGCTGGAAAGGGCTGTTCGCTGCAGGCCCCGTCAAATCTCAAGGAACTGCATGACACACTCATGGTACTCCATTCCTGCACAACATTTTCAGCATCTTGTTCAATCCATGCCTAGACGAATTCAGGCTGTTTTGAAGGCTAAAGGAGGCTGAACACGCTACTAGGTAGGTGCGCCTAATAAAGTGGCAGCACAGTGTAGATGCTAGTATTTTGTACAAAAATGTCCAATGGATTGTTGTTGTTGTTGTTGTTTTGGTTTTTAGGAGCATTAGCAACTAAGGCCATATTGCTCCGGTGCGGTGGTCATTCCCTGACCTTTCCGCATCCTCCGTATTTGGTGGTGACAGGCTCGAACCCCGGTCTAATCAAGAAGCGTGTGCTACGCACTGCTGCTCCTTCCCACCTGGCTACGGAGGCGCCGTCCAATGGATTCTACGAGGAGGAAGAGATAGTGTTTCTCAGTATCTAGGTAACTTTGAAGGGAAGATTAAATTATTGAAACAGTTTGAATTTTCTGCAAGGAAACTAAGGCTATTAAATATTAGTATATTGCTTGTAATTAAGTGTGTCCCGTAGTTTATTAGCTATTTTCTGGATGAAAAACCTGAGTTTCCAGAGAAAGCATGCAACCCTAAACCTCGAGCACGATGTCTGAATCGTCCATAAAAGCGCGACAGAGATTTATTTTAAGAACCATCAGAACAACTGGTGGTGACTTGTTTCGCAGTATTATATTTTTTCAACAAACCTGGTTTGTTCCCGACTACCTGCAGAAACAATGCCTTTACCAATCCATTAATACAGTATTACTAATTTAGGTTATCAATGATTCCTAAACTCGCAAATGATTGTCAATGATTTCGTTAGAACTCGCAAATGCATAGGAAAAAGGAAGTAAACCTTCAGTATTTGAAGCAGATGATGGAAAGCCCATCTAAATAGAACGGTGAAAGGAATTAAACGTAGGCGAATCTCGTTATTCCGAAAATAAAGAGATTGAGTAGCATGGAAGCATTCTGGATCTACAACCCGAAAGAAACTGGACTATTAAAAAATATGACAAGTTAAAAAAATATATGACAGCTGTCCTCTTGCATCATCATGCCTCCTGCTTCCTCGATATCCTGCCTAAGGGATCCATCAGTTTGAACCGCTGTTTTGATGCACTGGAGAAACTAAAGATTGCCATAAGAAGTGACGTGGACTGTTCACGACAGGTATCATTGATTCATGACAACGCAACTTCATGCAACCACACGCGCGGTTGAATGTTACAAGAGGAAAGCATTGGAACATCCATCATACATTTCAAACTTGGCTCATTCGGGTTTGGTTGGATTGTTTAAAACTTTTCTGTTTGCTTGTCTGTCTTGCATATATTCTGCAATTGGTTGTTCCTGTTTTATGGGATGAAACAGCAGTGTTTTCAAAAAAAAAAAAAAAAAAATCGTAAAACCTTCGCTCGGGACCGATTAACTCTGACATGGCATAATAAATCCTATAACAAGTTTTATATAACAGGATTTGGACAGAGGCTCTTCCACACCGTGCAAAAAACAGAGGTCGTAACTGTTGGCAGCCGCGAGAACACCCTTTAAACTTTAATTTGTTCGATTCTCTGTAAAAATCTCTCTCTCTCTCTCTCTCTCTCTCTCTCTCTCTCTCTCTCTCAGATAGGAATTTGTTATGAATCACACCCTGTTTGTCGAAAAGCATAATCAGCATCGTCTTGATCCTGGACTTCTGTAAATGGAATTTTTTGGCTCTTGGTGATAATTTTGAAGTTCACTGCATGCTCTGATGCTTAGCGAGTCATATTGAAACACTCAATATTCATCTCCAGTGAAATACAGTCGAGGAAATTAGGATTGTCTTGACAAACTGGATGAAGTCTTCGCATGATGACACTCTTCGTTTCCTCTGGTCATCTGTGCGGCGCAAATTTTGCGCGAGCACACACACACACACACACACACACACACACACACACACACAAACACACACACACACACCTTCCTTTTCCCCAAATCTTCATGCAGAATCTGACTAATCGTCTCCTTATTCATATCCACTTCATCAGCCATCATCCTGAGGACCAAAGGACAATTTCTTGCCACAGTTTCTCGAACTTTTATGACTCTGTTCTCATTTCGAGAGGTTTTTGGGCGCCTACTTCTTGGGTCATCGCGAACATCCTCATGTCCTTCTTTGAAGCGTTTTCTATTCAAACATACTAGTACGGCTAACATTTCGTGCGTTTCTTTTGCAGCTTTTCCCAGTTTAAAGCAAAATTTCATATTCGTTTGTTGCTTCATTGTAAAATTGTGACACGGTAACGAAATTGGTTGTTACTTGCAACCTTGCCTACTGTACAATTTATGAACATACCACTTCCGTTTATTTTATTTATTTACTTTTTTGTCAAGTAAGCATAAAAAATAAACAATTGTTCAAGTCACAGTTCTCTTGAGTGCGTAATGTTCATTCATTCATTCATACAAAGAAAAGCCCATCACGTGGCGTTAAGCTTATCTTTAATATAAAAGGAAAACATGCAACCAATAATAACTAAACTGTATTATAAACAATATATTATTGAAGAAAGTAACACTCACCGATCTGCTATTATCCTTGTGGTTTCAAGTACGATTTCTGCAGGGACAGCTATGTGTTCAGGCTCTGGATAGACAGAAGAAAGCTGGTACACCGCCTGAGGTATTTCTCCTGCAATAGGAATGAAGCTATTTATTTACACACGGCAAATTATAAGAATCCAATGAGTCAAATTGGGTTCGATGTAATAGTCTGATCAATGGAAAAGGAATATCCTTATTCTCACGTATATGTGGTGTGTTAAAAACCATATTTCAAGAAAATATAAATAGTTTTTAGCGTGATTCATAGTAGATTATAAATTACAAGACCTTTTAAATGAATTTAAAATTGGAGATTATTAATTTTTAATTTGAAATTAAATTTTAAATAATAATTATATTTAAAAAATCTATAATTTGAATTATAGATTTTTCTAAATTATCATTTGAAATTCGATATCAGAATTGGTGGATCTGAGATGTGGCCAGTTATAATAATTTTGAATATTTTTCAATGATTCATGAATTTTCAAAACTATTCTTTCAACATTTACATTATGAGGGGTGTTTGAAAAGTTCATTGCCTGAGTATGAAAGGGTAGTGGTACGGTGTGAAAAATTTCTGTACTTAATATAATACTTGAAATAGTAACCCGCCAAGTTTCAATAAGGTTTTCTTTTAATTACAGGTCCTGAAGTCAACAACGTTATATGGATGAGGAAAGATGGACAAAATCAGTCACCGGTGCACTCATCCCACATTTGGGATAAAATGAATTAATACCAAGGGAAATTCAGAGGATATGATTACAACGTTGGAGGAGGATGTCCCTTCCTGTTCCGTGGTTAAGAAGTGGACAGTAGAATTTAAACAAATAAGAGAGATCTCGGAAGACCAACAAAGTCCATCATTCCAGAAGTTGTTGACAGTGTGCATGGTCCGAAGACGAGTGACATTGCCAGCGCCTTGAGTATTTCATCTGAACATGTGTGCCATATAATAATAAAGGTTCTCGCTATGAAAGAGGTCTCAGCACGACAGTTTCAAAGTCGTTGGAACCAGCCTGGAGTTAAAAGATTCCAACCCATTCTTGGAAACCTTTTAACTCCACTTTCCCTAGCTGGTAAATAATTTCTGTACCTCTAGATGTAAAATCTTACATTTCACAGCATTAAAGTTCAGTTGCTATTTTTCGCGTCATTTGTGCAACTGATCTAAGTCATTTTCCAGCAAAATGAATCACATGTTCTCGACAGATGTAAGATTAAAATATAAGGGTAATTGATTACAGCAACTACAATTAACATAAATTTCAACTGACTGAAGAATTTTATTATACAATTTACTCAGCAGGCAAATAAAGATACAAATAACGCAACGTTCTTGTAAATATACATTTTCAAGCCTCTGAATACAACGCCTCTTTATTTAAATTTGACAACAGTAATCGAACTAATTCTTGTTAAATTATTGTGAACATAGTAATCATCTAAAATTAAATATTCATTCAGCGTATCAAGCAGGTTACTTGGTTATATGCTAATAAATACTTGACGTAGGATGTGCGCGTTAATCTCGAAGCGTATGAATTGTTAGTCGTTGGAGCCAGGAATCCATGGTACTCGAAAAGCAAAAGAAAAGAAAGGTAAACTTCATTGCTGAACGTTGAGCAGTACGTATTTTAGTGTTACGGAAAATTTCGGTGTTTGCAGCGAGCAAATTTCTTGTGTACAGTGCAATTGTACGTGTGATATGCAGAAAGTGCACGTCTTCAGTGACCTACATAACCTCAAGAGAAGCTGTTTTATAGCGATTTGAAGAGTAAATCAAATACGGCGTTTAGTTTGCATAGACTAGTCCGTTGATACAATGGCGATCAATGAGAAATCAAGGAGCTGTTGTCAAAGTTCGTTGGCCTCTTAACTTCAGTTTGAATTAAGTCTCTCCACCGGTGTTCCAGAAAGAACGAATAAAGGCTGGGGAGTTTATGTCCTCCTAGAATTCCCAGAAGCTGTTATGGTATGCAGCAAATAAATAACAGGTAAGTTGTTTATTTTTACCATGTTTTGGTATAATGAACATCGACACGATTAGTTAGCATTCTACACGCTAATGTGGTGTTATTACCACATTAATTAAACTACTACCGCATATAGCTTAGCTTCTGTGTGTGTGTGTAGTAATTAAAATGCTAGTAATTTTAAGACCAAATTCATGCACTGAACAGTCGTCTCTGTACATCGCCATATTGAATAACATGGCCTGTTTTATTGGATATCCGGGATACATCCCTCAAAATCTTCCACCATATTTCTACAGATCCAGTGATCTTTCTACACAGACAATTAAGGCGTGTGTCAATAACATAGGATGTTGTCCTTTAAATTATAACATTTTTTGGTGAGAAAAATGGCCACTGTCTGCAAGAACTTTGCTTATTTTTTAACAAGTAGAAAATTTTCTAGCGTAACTGCCTTTATGAGACAACTATTGTATTGCTCAGTCATTCAAGTGGCGTTGCTAATAAGTTAAGGCTTCATAACTAAGCTGTGAGAGCATTGGAGGATGTGTTAATTGTTAACCAATTGTTAACTTGACAACTGAAGGGTGAGCTTTTCTTTGTGACATCGTATACGCTTTGAATAAAATGAATTCAGTAATAGCCACGTGGATTTTACTGTATTGTTTAGTCTCGATCCCAGGATATTATGCTGGGATCGAGTCGAAACAGGAAACAGTGGACTTTGATAAGATGTTCTGATAGCAATGTTTCAAATGAGGGGGAAGATAAAGCTTGAGATACAAACCTAAATAACTTCAAGGGGTGTGTCTGGGTAGTAAACTATGAAAGATTACTTAGTACAACTGTGTCTACAGTAATATCAGGAGTGTTGTCAATAAAATGGCAAAATTTGGACTCCTGTATAGGACAACTAATGTTGATATAATAGGGCTAACAGAAACGTTGTGCCACTCGGAAATTGGTGATGACGAGTTCCACTATGGTACGTATAATGAATTTAGGGAAGATAGAAGGAGGGGTGGAGGAATCATGCTTCTTATCAAAAGCAGCCTGAATGCGAAAAGGGTTTTTGCTGAGTCTGAAGCTAGAATCTGTGTGGTGTGAGTTAGTTGGAAGCAAAGGAATAATGAGAATGGGAGTATCCTACAGACCAGAAGACTATGAAGAATATGACTAGTCTTTATATGCAGATGGAATGGGCAAGCAAGCGTGAATGTCTTATTATGGGTGACTTTAATCTGCCCCAAATTGATTGGAATAAGTGGGAGGGAAATTCACTATGGGGAAAAGTTTTTTAAATAAACCAGATGATTATTATTATTTATACCAGCATGTTAGAGAAAGTACTAGGGGTGAGAATATTCTTTACCTTATCATTACTAACGAATCAGATAACATTACAGGGCATAAAGTACAGGACCCATTGTCAGGAGGTGATCATGCAATCGTCAGTTGGAAGATGTTGCAGTAGTTAAAGGAAAAGGCACCGGTTTTAATTTCAGAAGATGGGACTTTTACAGTTTAAGGCGCTATATGACATCTGTAAACTGGGCGGATTGCCGAGGGATGGTGAATATATTTAAATTATAGAATACTTTTAAAGCAAAAATCGCAAAAGCCACGAACACATACGTGTCTTTAAGAAAATATTGCAGGAGAAGGATGCCGAAATGGATGCCTACGGACTGCTCAAATAGTAAAAAATATAGCATGGGACAGTTACAGAGCGATGAAAAGTATTGAAGCCTTCAACAGGTACAAGTTGATCTGTAATAGTGCCACAAATAAAGTAAGGGAGACCAAGGCTGCGTATGAGAAAGTATTGACTAAAAGAGCAAGGAATGGGGACAAGGAATTTTTCATGTATGTGAATACAACGAAGAAGAAAGGTCCCTTGTGCAACGGGTGTATAAAAGCCTTAGATAACCCAACTGATGTTACCGATGAACTGAATAGGTATTTTTCATCGATCTTTACTGACGAAAAACCCTTCGTGCTGAGAAGAGGCTATGTGAGTGAGGCTGAGCTATATGAAATTAGGGATGTCGTAATTACAAATGATTGTTTATTAAAAAAACTTTGGAGCATAAAGGCAAGTTAAGGCTCCCGGAGTTGATGGCATATACCCTGTAGTTTGAGATCTCATAATTAACCATTAAGGTTAATTATGAGAGCAACTCTGAACTCAGGAAAAATTCCTTTGGATTGTGGAAGTGCCAATGTATCTCCAATAAATAAAGCGGTTCTAAGAGTGAAATTGGTAACTACAGATCAGTTAGTTTGACTTCAGTAATAGGAAAACAGAAGGAACTGGAAAGTTGCTGGAGAGGCCTTCATCCTGCGGTGGATTGAAAATGGCTGATGATGATGAATAGGAAAAACCTTAGAGGCAATGATTAAGAGTGCAATGAAGAGACATTTAGATTGATATGGTATTCTGAAGGACACACAATATGGCTTGTGTATCCTTTACACAAGCCATGTTGTGTGTCCTTCAGAATACCATATCAATCAATGGAAATTCGTGTTTAACTAACCTGGTAGGCCATTTTGACACAGTTACTCATGAGCTCGATGTAGGGAACAATTTCTGCATAGTTTATTTGGATTTGAGCAAAGCATTTGACTCGGTCCCTTATGAGAGATTACTGTATAAGCTTGAACAGGTTGAGATTACTGGTAAGATTCTAAAATGGATTACGGGGTAGCTTCCGTTGAGAAGGCAGAGGGTTGTAATTAATGGATATTCTTTAGATTTATGTAAAGTCAGGAGTGAGGTCCCTAAAAATCGGTTTTTGGGCCACTGCTGTTTCTCATTTTCATAAATGACATCGATGAAGGGATAGAAGTTGCGATGTTAAACTTTACAGATGACATAAAGATTGGCAAAGTCGTTAATGGTCAGTGCCAACAGCGTTTCTTCAGGATGACTTGAACAGACTTCAAAGATTTCCATAGAAAGAAAGGTGGGAACTATGTTTTAATACCGATAAATGCAAGGTTATACATATGGCGAATACCAACCCCCAAATAAATTATATACTTGGTGGGGTCGAATTAAAAACAATGGAGGAGGAAAGGGATCTGAAAGTTACAATACGAACAGATATGACGTTTACTGAACAGTGTAAACAAGCACCAAGGAAAGCCCTTGGTGTCCTTTCGATGATTTATCGAACGTTATACTATAGAGATTGGGAGGCCATAATCCCACAGTATGAGTCAATTGTAAGCCCACATTTGGAATACTGAGTTCAAGTATGGAAACCTTATCTGAAAAACGACATTGATTTCTTGAAAGGGTCCAAAGACGGGCAACCCGAATGGTGAGATCGGCAGAAGGACGACCGTATGAGGAAAGGCGTATGTGGGTTACTGCACTTGGCAATCAGGTAATTCAGAGATGATTGAGGTTTATAAAACACTGAGAGGGATTAGTAAAATGAATGAATGTGGAATTCTCACTGTTTTAAAAAAATTCCATTTATAAAGTAAGAGTTAAAAAATTTTCGCAATTGTATTCAGTATAGTAATAGGTTGGTAGTTATTAGGCTTTGCTTTATCACCCTGTTTTTTATAAATTGGGATGATATAAGCCGCTTTGAACGGCAAAGGGTAACAGCCATGAAGAAGACAGTAATTGAAGAGATTTGTAATAACTAGAGCTAAAGACGAACTACTTTTCTTGAAGAAAAGAGCAGGGAGGGTATCGGCCAGGAGAAGTGAAATCTTTAAGCCGAGAAATGTCTGAGTGGACGTCATCAGTAGTGAGAACTAATCTATCAAAGCTGTCATTACTATTATATTCAAACAGGGAATAGAACGTTGCTGTTCGGAAGAACAAAGTTTTGAAAAGTGCGTAGTAAAAATATTAGCAATACCAAGAGGACAGTCGATAGAGATATTTGAATCATTAATTAGCATAGGAATTCTAGAAGATCTCGATAGCCGTTTGAGATAGGACCACAATGGTCTCGAATTGAAATTCAGAGTAAGTTCGGCTTCAGCTGAGTGAAGATAATGAGAATATTGAGATTTAGTAATTCTCTTAACATGGCGTCTAAGGAAAGAAAAGGAAAAGTAGCTAAAGTTAGTTTTGAGTTTTAAATACCTTTTTTGGAGGGAATTTTTGCTACGAATTAAATACACAAGCTTGTTCGACATCCAGTGAGGGAAGTTACTATGATTAGCGGAAGAGAATTTGATGGGAACGAACTCAGAAATTGCAGAATGGCGGACTAAATACAGATAATCAACGTAATGATGGTTCAAAATTATAGATTGAAATCCAGTCAAAATTTCCCAGAAATTGATTTAACGAAGTCCAGTCTTTGTGCCTAAAGCTAAAATAGTATCTGTCAAAGGAAGGTTCAGAAACAAACGAAAGAAATCTACGACAATAGAGAAGTGATTTGATCGGATGAAATTATCACTCTTGGAAATTGAGAAGAGAATTGATTCATGAGTGAAAACAAAACCAAGGTAACAGGAGTTCCGGGTGGAAAAGTTACAGATTTCAGTTAGGGCATTACTTAGTCAAATGCTGCAAAATTGCTTAGCCAGTGAATTTGGTGAACGATTGGGGTCAAAAGCAGTTGGGTATCTTTGCATCTATAATATCCTCTAATTGTTGAATGGTGGCTAAAGAAACTGGGGGAACAAGGTAAAAAAGCATAACCAGGAGAAGCTTTCCTGCATGAATAACTAATAAAAAGATACCTTCAATGGAAGAATGTTTAGTGAACTGCAGCACTTTGACCAAGTGACGGGTAAAGATAGCAACGACACCACCCTTCGAGTCTCGATCCAAACGATAGACAGAATAGGAGGGAGGTGAGATTTCACTGCCAAGTACGCATGGATGTAACCAGGTTTGAGTAAGGGCAACTATGGCAAAAGTTTGTTGCAGAAGAAAGAGACGAAAAGCAGTGATAATTTTTACAACACTTCTACAATTTACATAAAATAGTAACGATAATGATGACAACCTTGATAAACATCGGGAAGATAACTGCTAGCTAGTATGAGTAGGTCTGACAAGATGGGCAGCAGTGCCACAAGACGATCTGTATGGCTTAATAATAGCATCGACTGGCTAAATATCAGTATCTAATATACGTTCTTGCTCAGATGAATTACTTAAGATTAGAAACGACGCATAGTCTGGATAACGGGTGGATAACTTCCTCACAAAGGTGTGAAGACCTAACTCAATGTTGAGAAAATACTCACTATTTGAAGGAACTCTGGAAGGAGCAAGGCGACTGACGAAAGACCGAGCCTGCAAGGAACAGCTTGAAATCTTCAGCTCTTATTAGTTCCGAAGGCAAATAGGGGCACTCTACTTCCGTTAGAGGAAGAACGAGATACGTCAGCTGATATTGTGGACTGTTTATTAGATAGACGCTGCTTATAATTGATGGGACGAAGACTGTTTGTAGGCGCTGAGGACAAGGACTGACCTGTCAAAGCGATGGGCTGAGGTACTTTTATAGGGTCATTCACATTATTCGGCATGAGTACTCCAGAAGAGCAAGTAGAACCGAGAAATATATTTGAAGGCGTAGTGGAGAATTTGACGTTGTCGGACAGAGGACTAGGTAACTGGGCAGCATCCAAAGACAGGTAAGCAACTTGACTGGAAGTAGCTTTATCATCCAAATGCAATGATAATGACGTGACAGAACTTATAGATTCAGCTGATTGATGAGAATCACTGAAGAAACCTGCTTAGGATGTAAGACAGGAGGAATTGGAATAGGTTCTGTGCGATCATTCTGGATGAACTCTTTCACAATAAAAAGCATCAGCAATGGAAGATTGATTGATATTATTTGTTGGGTGAGGCTTAGGAACTTCAGTAGTCTCACAGTTGAAGGATGTGAAGAACGAGCTTGGAACACTACATGGTACGTCATGAAGTGAAGAAAGGCCTTGGGATTTCCCAGTGGGCACAGTGTTAGACTGTAGCATAGAAAAATCTAAAGGATGAGACCGAAGCTTGCATAATTTCAGGATTGGTTGCTGTTTCATTACTGGGAGTCCTGGAAAGAAGAATTTTGAAGAGATACTATACTCAATTCTGTTAAGCTGGGATGAGACTGTAGAGACAGGAGACCCATTAGAACTTGATACAGACTGAAGATGAGACGACGATTGATTAGAGGTTGGTGCTAAATGGGAGACACTTAGAGGGCCAACAGTAGACGGAGAAGTAAAGTAGCACTTAAGGCAAATGTGAGATCCAGGATTCAGATGTGTAAGAACATCGTCAGGCAGAAAGTTGAGGCAACGCTGACATATATAGTTTTTACAGAGTGTGCACTGAACTGTAGTAAAAACAATGTCAGAACATCAGACACAAACACGAGATGAAATGACAGATGTAGTCTTCAGTTATAGTAGAACTGGAAATAAGTTGTGAGTAAGTCGAAGCATCATACGTAGAATCCTTACTGTGCATTTGGAATAGGTTTTCTACTTTTTGTAGTAGACTATTCATTGAACCCAAGAGATTACTTGTTACAGCAATTTGTCGTTCGAGAAGGCTAGATAATAAAGAATTTCTATGATGACGTTTTTGTTAGTTGATTGCAAGCTTAGAAATTGTTTTCTGGATGCAGCATTTATAGCCTCAAAACGTTCTCTAACAGAATTAAGTTCATTAAAGACAAGCTTCAGATCATCAATGCGACTGACTAAACATCTTTTAGAACTATCATTAGGAGTGATATCAGTATTAGATGAACGAAAACTGGAAGAGTAGGTGGAAGATTTAGAGATGGGGAGGCAGTTTCCACACTTCCAACGGTTTCGGGCTTTTCTATTTAGCTTGCGATTGGAGGGAATGCAGCTAAAACAATAGAAGTGCGAACAGATGCTACAATATAGGTATTCATCACACATAAGAGTCACAGATAATATAAATCTGCGGCTCCATTTATACAAAATAATGATATTAGTAAATTAATAAGAGGAGTTTACCTCAATATAGTACGTGGAACACTTCCGTATGATACCCTCCAGAAATTAAAACGGAAAAAACGAAAAAATCGACAACTTACCGGTACATTAAAGAAAATATAAATAATTAAAGTAAATTATAAATAATTAAATAATCAATTTAACACAATTCAAAATCAATTCAAAACAATTAAAATTCAAATTAACGCTATTAAAAGAATCTAACGAAAATGTTCAAAAAAATCGTTTTGAACATTTTCGTTAGATTCTTTTAATAGCGTTAATTTGAATTTTAATTGTTTTGAATTGATTTTGAATTGTGTTAAATTGATTATTTAATTATTTATAATTTACTTTAATTATTTATATTTTCTTTAATGTACCGGTAAGTTGTCGATTTTTTCGTTTTTTCCGTTTTAATTTCTGGAGGGTATCATACGGAAGTGTTCCACGTACTATATTGAGGTAAACTCCTCTTATTAATTTACTAATATCATTATCAACGTAGAACATATTGAGTATTACAGCTCTGATTCATACTAACAAAATAATGATATACAAGGAAATGTTCAATAAATACTGAAAGATACGATGCAGCCCAAACCATATTACTTGAACTTTATAATATTTCACACAAAGTGATTTGACAATTTCTAATAACTACAAAGAAAAATACAATCTAGGCATGTAAGTGATGTGGAAAGCAACTAAGGCCTAACGAATATAAATCTGGTATAATCAAGATAAAAACACTTGTCTGATGATCAGTAAAGCATCGATCACCAAGGCTGGGAGAAACAGTTCCCATAGAAACAACTGTTACAGCGCAAAATCGGCTGTAAAATAATTAAACTATAATTAATAATTCACAAAAGTCGAACGTAAACTGATACAGAACATGACCACAGTGCCACACTTGATGCCAATAATGCCATCATTATTCCTGCTTTATAAAAGGCACTTCTATGGTACTAAGATCTAAATTTAGGTATCGAATTTGTTTAAGATAATTTATTTTGCAATTAGATTGTTAGATTTTTGAAATCGTTCGCTCTCTGTCTGCAGTAGGATAATCTTCCTAAATACGATTTTGTATAATTTTGAAATAAGAAATTATTAATTTACAATAAATAAAATAAACAGTTAATCAAAATAACTTTTAAAAAAATAAAATAAATAAACAGTAATTATAATACAATAACTAATAAAAATACATTAATAAGTTGGAACTATACTTTAGACTATAATCGAACTGTTTACCACAAAAGTATTTAAAAATGTGCCCCAATACTGGGGTACTCAGTTTTTAATAAACTGAGAAATTGAAAGAAATAATTTCTGAAGTGTTTTTCAAAATAATGGCCTATGGATGTATGCAATATTTGAAATGCCATCATTAGTCCATATGTTAAAGTAAACAAACAAAAAAAAGCAAATAAGTACAAATACGTTAACAGGTACTTCATAATAAAGACCATTAATTAATTATTTATTTATTCTGCCATCTAGTGATTCACCAGGGTGCAAGTTGGCGAAGAGCAGCATTTGTGTGATTAATTTATATGTTGAAAGTATTTTCACATCTATTTTTCTTTCTTTCTATTTGTTATTTAATGAAAATCTCGAATTTCCGAAACCGACTAACTCGGCCACGTTATTAAAAAATAGATAAAAGTTCCTCTCATCAAATAGGAATTGAATCGATGCTTTTACCACTCGGTGTGAAAGGATTGTGTCGTAACTACCGTGTAACCGAGACGAAATTGTTATTTTGTAAGCTAGAAGTCATTGCCACAATATTAAGAAATATTGAAAGCATCACTCCTGACATTGATAATTCTACAGACAAAACAATGTCACTTTAAGATACAATAGAATTTAAATTTAAGAAAACCAAAATTTCACTCACCGATTTTTGATCTTGCCTCGTGTAATGCGTGATTGATATCATTGTAAGTGATGCAGATTTCCCTGAATCCCGATTTTAACCTGAAAAAGAAAAATAACAGATAATCAATAATTAAATGAAAAAGAAATATGGGAAGATCCATTTTTCAGTGTTTCAACATTGAAATAGTAATGGCAGAATCAGTCTTCCGCATTCGTATGCCGAAGTGTCCTCGTTAACTTATAAGTACTGTATTCCAGGATATTACGTTAGCGTACACTACGTGCTGTGGGGGTTTCTGTTTTTGCTTCCCTTTTTCTCAGACCTCCATCCCACTGAATTCTCAAACAGCTCACAAAACGCAAATTTAACTACAATTCACAGAAAATTCTAGATTCTAGGGTGTGTAAAGTGGTGTGTTAGCAGAACATTAAAGACACATTTTTTACAAAAAAATTACAAACCTTTAACGAACATTATATACAACATTTACATAAATAAACAAACTACATATATGCATATCAATTTCTATATATATATAAACCATACTATAGTACACTACACTATCTCTCCCTCAGGACTACTGCTCGAGGTCGTTCCTTTTCCGTTACAAATTATCCACTTTACTTTGTATCAATTGTATCTTACATATTATGAATCCTCAATGAATATCCAATCATTCTCATCTATTGCCGCCGTAGGCGGCAATAGATGAGAATCATCTAAGGCCGCCGTAGCCTAGTGGTCAGGCGCGCGGGTGCATAAGTACACGTGCCTTGAGTGACCGGGGTTCAAGCCCGTGACTGCTGAATACGGTGCTGTTTCTTGTATTCTGTCTATCTTGTGAACTCCTCTGACCGTTTGGTCGTCCCGGAGTATAAACAGAAAATTTATTTATTTTATTACTATTTGTTATCGCTTACATCAGTAATACCCATTACTGTTACAGCGCAAAATCTATTAGATCTCTTAGCTTTTAACACATGAAATGTATTACAACTGGTATCCTCTTACATCAGTAATATTCAATACAGATCACTCATTCTACCCTAGTTACTCCTTTTATTCAAGAGGTTTCTCAATAATTAAAATTTCTTTCTCTACAAACCGTATCTGTCAAGTTGTCATTTGTCGACATCTTGTCTAAATTAATGATACATGTTAACATATCCTCGACTTTCTACCTCTATGTTTATATTTTCTTTGTTAATTCCCTTATACTATTTCTCTCTTTTTATTACCCCTTTATCACCGTTACGTTATTTCATAATCATTAATATTCAGAACAATTTATCTCAACTTTAGTAACTAACTTGCCTATTTCAAATTGAATTTTCTTTAGAAAGAACTATCAATCAATTTCTTACAGAGTTTAGATTTTTTTATTGAACCCCGAACTCATGAGTCCATGAGTTCGGGGTTTCCATTTAGCTGCAATTTAACGCATATGTCTATAACTTTCCCATCCCCAAATTCAGTGTTTCTTCAAACTTTAACCCTATTTACAAAGCTAAATATCCAATCTTAATACTTACTATTTTTAAACTTAATACTCCCTTTCCATCGCATTTCCTGGATTTATTTTAGAAAAACAAATATTTTCATTTTATTTGTAAGATTTAGGTCTTACAGTGCGAAATAAAAAGAGACTCAATACACAGTGTTTATTATCAAACATCAATTTATTATCACTGCCGGTTTCGAGAAAGTCACATATTTCCATCATCACAATAAGTAATACCTGTTAAATATTTAGTATTATCGATTAGGACAACTCCAATACATCTATCAATTAGTGGATGATTGCTCTACTCAATTGGGTTGATATTTCTTCAGTAGAACTCTACGATTTACATTATTCTGATGGATTCTTCGGATTAAAGTTCTTAAATATTCACACTAAAGCCAAAACAGAAGACATGCAGATGTACTCTTCGATATCTAGGTAGTGTCATAACATGTATCCTTTAACTTTCAGTGACCTGAAATACTTTCAAGGTATTGTTGTTTGTAGTCAAGCAGGGGGGGGGGATTATTTAATAGTTGATTTTTGAACAGTTCTACCCCCTTCCCCTCGCAGTAAAATTGCCTCCCAATAAATAAAAGCAACCTTCTAGCTGAAATTTGTTTATTTCCATATACATATCTTTCTGCTCTACATTACTATTATCACACAGTTTCCTACCAGTTTAATAGTAGGTCATTACAAATGAATGCTTAAAAATCTTTACAACGTTCTTGTTTCATCACATGCTGGACGACTTTCTACTTTTTGGTATAACGTTACGAAATTCATGCATTATTTAAGTCACCATGTGGTCGCTTACATTTTTGATGAATTCTTAAGAGAAAACCAATTTGTCACGGTCAACGCTGTTGGAAACGTTGTCCTCATCAGGATAGTCAATATATTAAGCGAATAGGGTGACATTTTTCTGTATGTGGCAATCTTTGACACATTCGGGTGGCGTGGTACAATTATTCAACACCTACAACCCACATTCATCTTGGAAAAAAAAATTATATTTCTTCGCTCTCTTTCGAAGAAATAATTTAGAAACGTGCACAAGATAGAATGAACGAATGTAGAATAAATTAATGAAGAATGTATGTCGATTTTTTTTACTCTTTCTCTGACTTAGATAAGATAATATACACATCACGCGAAAAGAAGGTTCAGACATCATCGTATATGTTTCGCATGAACTGAAGTATACTTCGCAGTCTTGAGATTAGGAAGTGATGACATAACCTACTTATTCCTCAGACCTATCTCCATTTGGTTCCTTTTTTTGTCGACTCAAGTGAAGGAGTCGCTTCGGGAACACTGGTATGAATGTGTAAATACCATCAACATGGCTCTCAGAGGATCGTTACAGCACTGCATTGATTGTCTGCCTCCCCAGTGGATGAAGTACGAAATTAGTGGAGCTCTTAGTAGATGATAATTGTACAATGTAATTAATTAATAATTGTACAATATTTATTTCTTCACGTGCTGAGTCTGTGAGTTCTGGACACGTTCTTTTCTTTGAAAGCTAATAACTGATCTTGTTGATATGAGATAGCCTTACGTTTGCATTGACCATAGACACAAAAATAAGCAACAAAAAGGATGGGGTGTCAAAATGTTACAAAATTCTGTTTGGTGCATCGAATTGTTTTTGGTACGCGCATAATGTCTGCATCAAAAGAAGTTAAGGGTTACGTCTTCTTCGGAATCAGTTGTTTTCAAACTGTAAGTAGCCGGATGTTGCATTCTGATAAAGAAGACCAAAATTTAGAAAGTCTGAAGTCTTACCAAGAGCCCTCAGAAAAGGAAGAAACGCACGCACGTTTACCTTCAGGCTTCCAAAAATTGACTGAGCACACATGCCCAAACCTGTTATTGGCTACCTATTCTGTACATGTCCACGCATGCGCAGACATGAAGATGTGCAAACGCACTTTCTTTGGCGAATGTTTCAAAGTTCAGAAGATTTTTGCCTCTACTTTGTAATCTTTAAAACGGTAGTTTTTTTGTGGTGGTGGAGGGGGGGGAGGACAGGAGCAACTGGTTATAAAAGGCATTGTCTAGTTGTTTTAGCGCCAAAACAATTCAGGCCATGAGGCATCAGTGTATCCCGTTGGACATACTAATTCCTCAGAAAAACCACCCCAGTTTTTTGTGGGAAAAATCATGCGACCCTTGCCTAAGACCAACTAGCTCTATCAGGGTGTGAAGAAAGATCATAAGTTCCTCCCACCTTGAGGGATTCAAATCTGGGTCATTTTCGTATGGTACAAGATTGTAGTTAGTCGATCTTGGAGAGAATAGGCTTTTCTCATCTTGAATTACTCCTGGTTAGCCAGCACACCATACAAATTAGCCCATAAACGCTCACTTGTACAGAAATGAAGCACCCGTATTAGATCTAGTGACCCAATATTTTAAGGGAGGATATAGGATAGGGACTACGGAAAGGAAATAATTTCTGTTTCTTCTATTCAAAGCCACCGTTGGCAAATTGAATAGATGGACTTTGTTATGGATAAATCCAACCGTCTGTATCCTACGAAGGTAGCATGTGCATACTATTTAGAAATAATTCGGAATAGATTTAACTTGTGAAACACACATAAAACCATATCGCGAGTGTTTAAAGAGGGGAAACGAAACACTTACCCTGGTACGAAGTTGGCAAAGTACCTTAACCCACTGGATGCTGGTTCGTGTAGGTAGCGTCTCTTCCCTGACATTACGATGAGGGCACAATCGCCTGCATATTCTGGATTCAGAGGTAGTTGACTTTGGTACGGAAAGGTGGTAAGCGGCTCTCCTATAGTGAGAAGTGTCGCTGCTACAATAACTAACCTGAAATGAAACAGACTACAGTAAAAAATGACGCCTACAAGAGGTAAAGCACTATAAAATTCCTCAGATGCCACCCATATAATAGCGGTGCAATTGAGTCTCATTGATTTACGGTGTTCCATGAGGGGGAGGGGGTTACCCAATGGATATTATCGGAATGATTTAATACCGAGGCAAAGCCTTTTACTAGAATATCATTCTCATCGAACTTCGCCTTACATCTGAGATATTGTAAAGGAAACCTAAGCAAAGATTAACCCGGATCATGTGTATTACGTGCTAAACCGATCCCATGCGTAGTTTAGCATATAGGCACTTAGTTGCGCGTATAAAGTTACTGTTATTTATAAATAGCCTCTCCTATTTAAGAAAAATGAGTCCAGAGTGAGAGAAAGGTAGATTAATGCGAACCAGTCATTCTGCAAAACTTTAAGAAATAAAAAAGAATTTTAAGCTATCTATAGCTTGAAACTACGATGAAAATATTGATTCAGATGGTGCATTTTGATATATTTTAACGATTACAAAGAGCCATAAAATCAGATGTTTTAATTATTCAATTATAACTGTTTTCGCAACCTTAGTTAACTGGTTGATTGGAACTGACGTGTGAAAATTTTGGACAGGCTGGTAATAGTAATTTTACAGTTAAAAAAACAAACAAATATTGCAAAAGTGGTGTTTATTATTATCAGCAGCGTTCTATTCACAATATAATAAAATTTTCATAATATTCACATTGTAACTATATGTACATCAATGCTGGTATTTTGTATTATATATATAATCAGTATTTTATTATTACATTAATCAAATAATTAGCATTTTTTTATATTCTTTCAGTCTTTTATATCTTCCTTTTACGCTTACACTTTCCTTTATGTCAAAGTATTAAAAAGCAGGCAAAAAAGGCAAAGGTACTGTTTAAAGAAATTTGAGGAAAACACAGAGAAAACGCCCATTTCAATAAACAGTCAAAAAAAAATTGAAATCACTTCATAAATTAAATGTACTCTAAAGGAATTAAAATATGGAGTGCCTTTGGGTGATTTTTAGATACTTTAGGTCAATTAGGTTGTAGCAGTTTTCTTAATGGCTGTCTGATCAGTTTTCACAGTCACCGAAGCATTCTTTGGCTGAACTGTTCATCACTTGGGTGAACATCACTTTCGCATGCAGTAAGAAGCCTCAGAGCTTTCTGCGAACCAGCATCAAACCATGAAATTGTTCTCTTCTCAACATGACCGTTTACGTTTGCGCACAACCGATTACCACAATATTTCTATTAAAATGACATAGTTCGGGTTTTACTGTTATTGAAGATCTGAAATCCTAACCTGACCAGTTCCTCGGCTGTTCAAAGATCAAACTATATAATAGAGAATATAAAAGTAGTCGTAGATCAAGTGCACCCATATTATCGTTTTGAAAGACAAATCGCGTCTGCTATTATAGATCAAGTGCATCTATATTATCATTTTGATGTCAAAAATACTGAAAAATCACGTCTGATATTAGTTTTGAATATTTCTACACTGCTAGTTGTTTATTAAATCAGTTTGTTGACTTTTTTTTAGCAGTCGCTTCCAAAAACGGTCAAAAGCTCTTTTCTGGTCGAAGAGAGCTTTTGATTAATAATTAACAAAATTAATTACATAATTGCAGTAGATAAATCTTAAGAAACAATTTTTTTCACGTAAATGGCACAAGTCTAATAAACTTCAGAATTCAGTAAAAGTTTTCATTGAATCAGTTAGAGCTGATTTTTTCCAACTGAATGAATCTGCTGGCTGCTTGTATGGCATTGGTTTGCTTTTTGATGCGAAAAGTAGATGACTTTAAGGAAGATGGCGCGTCAGGTAGGTTTTGGATTGAAAAAATCAGCCAGATCTGCAATGTGGTAACAACAGGTTAGAGAATAAGTCTGGATATGCCACATGATTTTTAATTGATTTATGGGTAGTTGAGATTAGTCATGAGTAATTCTGCTGACTTTAGACCTGTAATGATATTGGGCATTGCAGGGACGTTCGAGTTCCCTGTCAGGAGTTTTACAAATGTTATTAAGTTCCTAGCAAGTATGCTCTCTCTAAGAAGGAATTTTCAAAGACAGACCTAAAGATGGTGAACGGGTTTAAATTTTCTGTTTATACTCCAGAACGACAACCAAGTCAGTAGAGTTTACAATAAATCGTCAGTACAAATATTTATCGTATTTAGTAGTCACGGGCTTGAACCCTGGTCCACTCAAGGAACGCGTGCTATGCACTCTCGCTCCTGACCACTGGGCTACGTCAGGCCTTTTTTCTCCCTATGCAATGCTACGTTACATTGTCAAAGTCAGTAGATTTAGATAATGGGCCACAATCGTGAACCAAGCAGCTATAAAAGGATTGACCAGCTCACCGAGATTTATGGGCAATCCTGGTGCCAGAATATTGATCAAGTAGTAAAAAGTCAAAACAGCTTAGATGGGAGACAAAAAATCAACTTCTGCATGCTCGCTCTATTTTTGTTGTTGTTGCTAATGGCTTTTACAGAGCATAAGCAGCTTAGATCATGTTGGTCCAGACATGTCTGTATAAGTGTTTTCATTGGCCATCTGCATGTTGCGCGAGCTGAAAACCTGAAATAGCTCATGGGAGAAACCCTATCCTCCTCCTCCTGAGATCAGCTAACCTAGCCTCGATTGAAGAGAACTTAGAGTTCTTCCAGTCTCCAAATGGATTTAAACCGAACCTCCCCAAATGAGTGACAAGTAGTGCAATCGCTATACTGTCGCGGAAAATTGTTCCTCTATAGTTCGGTACTTTATCAACGCCACTATCTTCCCAACGTAATTATACGACGATATCTAGGCGTCAGCAGCATCTACCTCGATCAAAATAGTGCTCACTTCCAGACAGTGGCATATGAATCGAGCTGTTCGAAAAGTTCATCTCCGACTGCAGTAAACTATAACTCCAGTGCCCAGTTACAAGTGGCGCCTCCGTAGCCAGGTGGGAAGGAGCAGCAGTGCGTAGCACACGCTTCTTGATTAGACCGGGGTTCGAGCCCGTCACCACCAAATACGGAGGATACGGAAAGGTCAGGGAATGACCACCGCATATCCTGGAGCAATATGGCCTAAGTTGCTAATGCTCCTAAAAACCAAATAACAAAACAAACAAGCCCAGTTACAAGTTCCTGATTGATTCGCTGATGTTATAAAAGAGATAATCTTCACAGCACAAATATCCACTGGCCAAATATCTGTACCTAACATTAAGTCATCTGCTCTTGGAGAATCTTCCCAGAGGAGTGCGAGATCTCAATGGACTCTTAATCCAAAACAAAAGTAGTAGAGTCTATTTCAAGTAATTCCTTCCCTGCAGTTGATGCCGGTCATCCAGTCCCAAGACTGCAAATAGCACGAAATGTTCATTACATTTACTAGAATATATATAATATATAATTTTTGTGAACTATTCAGATGTAAGCTCTGGCTTTTGCGTCTTTGACTAGTGTTTCTCTGTGTGAACTTTCTCTTTTCACTGTACATCACTGAAGATATTTTTTAATATTTTGTACTATGCACCTTTTTTTACTTGGAATGCACCAAAATGATGATGTTACCAATGTTGAATTCTAAATAGGAAGCCTTCAGGGATTTAAATTTTGAAGGCTACTAGACTTTTCATTCCAACTAATAAATACTGCTCAAGGTTTAGGCCTAAATGGATGTCAGATGAATTAATGAGGCTCGTGGCAGAGAAGAAGAATGTAGGGGATGCATATAAAGTATTAGGTGACACAGAAGCCTATGGCAAATATAAACTAGTCTGTAATCAAGTCACAAAGGAGGTTAGGCAGGCGAAAGCAGATTACGAGAAATCCTTGGCAGAGGATACAAAGAAAAGCAGTAAAGTGTTCTTTACTTATGTAAACTCTAGAAGGAAAGGGATGAATCAGATTGGACTACTTGACATAGATGGATTGACTATTGATGATCATGCTCAGGTAGTTGATAAACTGAATGAGTATTTTGCATCTACATTCACACATGAGGAGTTATTCAATGAGGGGAGTGCCAGAAGTTTATCAAACTCTAACAGGGAGCTGAGTGATTTTGTAATAACTGAGAGAAAAGTTGAGGAGAAATTGTTGAAGTTAAACATAAAAAAAGGCACCTTGGGTGGACGGGATCTATCCAGTTATATTAAAGGAAGCAGCAAAGGAAGTAAGCAAACCCTTAGCCATAATTAAGAGAGCATCCTTGGACTGAAGGGAGGTCCCCATGGACTGGAGGTGTGCAAATATATCACCAGTTCACAAAGTGGTGACAGAAAAAGGTTCTGTCACCACTTTGTGAAGGTGACAGAACCATTCAAAAAGGTGACAGAAGTAACTATAAACCTATTAGTTTAACTTGTGTTCCGGGGAAAATAATGGAGTCACTGGTTAAAGAAGCATTACAGGATCATCTAGACGAGACTTCAGTAATAGTTCAGATACAGCATTGGTTTGTTAAAGGGGGGTCTGACCAATTTGATCGGATATTATGATGTGGTCACAAAGGAACTGGATGAAAAAAATAATTTTGATATCATATACTTGGATTTCAGGAAAGCTTTTTATACTGTTGCACATGGAAGACTGCTGTACAAATTGAAGAGATATGGCATTAAGGGTTAGTTGCTACAATGTATAAAGGGATGGTTTAATGGGAGACGGCAGAGAGTGGTAATCAATGGACACTGCTCTTCGTGGAAAAATGTTATTAGTGGAGTTCCCCAGGGTTCGGTGTTGGGTCCACTGTTGTTTTGTACATTTATGATTGATATTGATGAAGGTATACAGGTTTAATGTCCAAATTTGCAGGTGATATAAAGGTTGGCAGGGTTTTTAACGACAGTAAAGACAGTATGCTGCTCCAACTGGATCTAGATAAGTTGGGCAAATGGGCTGAGAAGTGGCAACTGAAGTTTAACATTTACTAATGTAAAGTACTGCATATGGGTAGTAATAACCGATGAGAAACGTGCCAACTGTGTGGTACTACACCCAGGGAAGTGGAAAGTGAAAAAGATCTGGGGGTAATTGTGCAGTGAAATATGAAGTGCTCTGAGCAAGACTCCATGACCTGCCCTACGAGCTGCCAGGGCAGGTCATGGAGTCTTGTCAATGATATATATAGGAATTTTGCTAGCAGGGACAGGGAGGTGATTATCCCGTTATACAAGGCAATGGTCAAGACACACCTAGAGTACTGTGCACAGGTCTGGAGGCTTCATTTTAGGAAGGATGCAGAGTTGGTAGAACGAGTACAAAGAAGGGCAACGAGATTGGTGAGGGGAACAACGGGATGCTCTTACCAAGAAAGGCTTAAATTCTGCAAATTGGAGAGTAGGCACTTGCGAGGTGATCTGATTGGGGTGTATAAAGCCTTGAATGGCTTGAGCAAGCTGAATGCTGATGGGATTCTTCCTCTTGCTCAGATTAAGAGCCTGAGGAGGCACAGATTCAAATTAAGGAAAGACAGTTGTAGAATAGATGTGCAGAAATTTGCCTTTATCCAGCGGGTAGTTGATTGGTGGAACAGATTTCCATCTTTTGTTGTGGAAGTTGACAGCCTAAATAAATTTAGGGCTGAGCTGGACAGGCTTTTGGAACGAATGGAGGGTTGAAATGGGAAGGGTTTTTGTTTTTTTTTTTTGGCTGATGCTGCATAAGCTTGTTTTCTTGCATCGTATGCCTCTACTAATGCTAATGGTAAAATTTCAGATCTTTTACTGTTAGACTCTGTTGGAAACTGTTCATAAGGTGATTGGCTGGCTGGTTGCGGGGATGCCCTTGCCTTACTTTACTTTGGGCCATAGTGTGGTGCATATGGTATGTTAATTCTTATAGTTTGTTTATTATGGCCATATCCTTTATCAAGGGTGTTACGGGAAGATCTGCACCGTCATGTGAAGTAACAGTAGGTGTGTGTGTGTGTGTGTGTGTGTGTGTGTGTGTGTGTGTGTGTGTGTGTGTGTGTGTGTGTGTGTGTGTGTGTGTGCGCGCGCGCGCGCTAAGCGCCAAAACTAGTAAGGCCATGGGAGATAAGTAGCTTGTAGCGCCGAAACAAGTAAGGTTAGTGCCTCAGTAAATTCTGTCTGTAACAGCGTTTATTTATTCCGTCGGTTTACCTGTTTGCCAATTCTGGAAGAGAGTTTCCAGGAGATAAAACTATGCAGCCCTCTGACCAATTAACTGGGCAAAGTTGCGAAAAAAAATAAAGCTGATAAAAGCTCCTCCTCATGTCTGGGATGAGATTCAAATGCAGGCTTTTCAGACGGTGTGGTAGAACGGAAATCGCAACCACTATGCTGACCAAGTGGGTTATGCGACTTGAAAAACCTAAATAATTCTACTCATTCCGCCTGAAACTGGTACTGCAACTCAGATTGAAAATACTTTAAAAAGTCTCCATTCTCCAAACGACTGAAAATAACAAACGCATTAAGTTGTCACGAAGAAATGAGAAGGTTGGTGTTTGCTAGAACTTTCCACTGGGTATTCAAAAAAACTCATAAAATTTCATCCGTCTACACAAGAGTCAAGTCCAGGCCTGTTCCGCAGTGTGGAAGAACACCGGCTTTAGCCACGAGGGCTCGAGATAAGATGTACTTTCATAATCGATGCTTGTTAAAGTAAGTTAATGTAACTGGTTGTCATCTTCGGTGACAACCAGTTAGCATAGACCTGCATGGATTTTGCATAGGCCTGCATGGATTTTGCATAGACCTGCAAAAATTAAGGCTTTGAATGGATTGAGCGAGCTCGAAGCTCATAGAATTCTTCCATCTTGCTCAGACTGCACACATGAAGGGGCATAAATTCAAATTGAAGAAGAATGGCTGAAGGGTAGATGTGCGAAGTTTGCCTTCATCCAGCGGGTGGTTGATTGTTGGAACAAATTTTCATCTGTTGTTTTGGAAGTGAATATTTTGAATAAATTCAAGGAAGTACTAGGCAAACTGTTGAAGGGGATAAAGAGGTGAACTGGAATTTTTTTTTTTTGGTGTTGATATTATAAAATTTTGCTTTTTTGTATCATTTGCCACTGCTAATAATAATGCTAATCTTGGTTCTGTGTAAACATGCTTTGTAATGTATTTCTTCATTCCAAACTTGAGAGGAACATTGAGAACTTATTATCTTACTAGTAGGTTTAATCCTTAATAGTTTCGAAGGGATAATAATTTTAGACATAATAGAATGCCCTCATTGTGTTCGTGATCGACATGAAAAATTTCATTATTTCTTTTAACAAAAGAGATTAATGGAAGAAAGAGTAGGATGGGAAAGTTGTGGGAAGATGGCAAAAATCTCAAGTGTTTGGGATGCAAATGGTTTCTTACAATGGATGATGACCCACTTTTGAAATAATGAGTTTATTTGTTTAGAAAGTGCAAAGATGCTTGTCCACTAATAAGCTGGAAGGCAGAATGTGGTCACGCGGTAGCAGGCATCTGCAGAGGATATTTGTAAACGCAAATCTCCAAGTGGCTGCTTTTAGTTTACCTTTTGGTAGAGGTAGAAAACAGAAATCACATTGACTAACTAAATAGGCGCATTCTTTTTGATAACAAACATTATTACAATGGATCTGGCGACTGTATAAAAGGACAGTTTTTTTTGAAAAGGGTAATTTTATCCTCAGACTGTTAAACTTCTTTCTTTTGATTGTACTCATTGGATGAGAGTAATAAAACGTACACTTGCTTTTTCTTAATGTGGCTGTCACGGTTTAAACTAATTTACGCTAAATATAAGTTAAATCAAGAGTCTGTGCAACGTTCTTGTTTCTGAGCAATGAGGTGCAATTTAATTATTTATTTAGGATCTACAGAGTCACATGAAGATTCCTGGTTACTGCTCTAATACGAATAAAATTATATACTGTATAATAGTAGATAATTAGTAGATAATTCAAGTAGGTATCTTGAGCAGCGGTATAGCCCTGATAATATCAGTGTTGTCAGTATTGCCAGCCTATATTTGGTCTTCCAAATACTTCGATGTTGGTCTATGGCTGGGAATTGAACTCTGTTTTCCACAATAATGATACATCATAAAATTTTAAAAATGAAAGAAGGGAAATCATTAATTATAAACAAATATATTTACATCTTAGTGTAAAATGATTAAATTATAAACAATAAAGAAAATCATTAAAATTATACGATTAATTTATGCTGCACGTACTGAAGAGAAGGAAATGCAAGTGTGCAGCGATAAATGTGGAGTTTTTCGTTTCTTCTTTAAATGAAACTTATTTCCCGGGTTCAGAGACACACAGCTAGGCCTACGCACTACGTTCATAACAACACGAACACGAGGGGAGGAGGTAACGTAATTATAGCGGGCGATGCTACAGTTTAATATCTTGCTACCTGTTCGTAGGTTACTGAACTAATGATGCTCCACACAGCAAGAATCTACGACAGCGATAAAACTTGCCCTGGTTTCCATTTCTCAAGACCTAAATTCTTGTCCTTTGGCGCACACTGAATAATCTGCAGGTGGCTCGAAGCTGACACCGCAAGAAATTTTTTTTTTTTATCGCCATTATTGCAACCCTTTCTAATGCGCATAAAAAATAACTGGAAGGGAAACGGAGTCTTCTCATTTTCTCAGAACTGCCGCGTTGTTTCAGGCTCGCTCCTTCTCAAAGTAGGTGATGAGGTCACGTGATATGCTTAGGTTGCTAAGTTTAGTAGTGAACTCATGTCAGCGTCTGTAAAATTAAATTGCGCGGTTATTGCCCCTTTCTAACGCGAAGCATCCTTTCCTTTCCTCCACGCCTTTGACATTGCTAAATATGTGTGCCTTTAGACTTTCTCGTGCAGCTGACAACGGAAAACTACGAACTTCCAAATAGTGTTGGTCTACAGCAAGCTAAAAAATACACATAATTATGTGGAGAATGAAAAGCAGCAAAATAACAAGATCTTATCATAAAAAAAGGGTGAAATATTAGCACCAGCTTCATAAAATCCCCTTCATAAAATGCAATATTATCGTATTTTAATGATTCATTGATGTATGTTCTTAGTTTGGCTCTAAGAACAAACCTAACGCTGTGGTTATATCCCCTATTCCCAATTACTAGCCTCCCACTGGACCATCGTTATTATTTACACCGAGCTTGACTGGAACCATTATACTGTGGCGCTGTTGTAACTGATGATGTCACCCGTTACAGCAGCGCCTCGTAGTATTAATAAATTAAAATTCAAGTTTAGTAAGTTTATAGTGTTAAAAATATGAGATGGGTTTCTTTCACCATATTTGTTTTTGGGTACTCAAGATGGGGAAATTTGGCTTTTCGGGAGTCATAAGGAGTTTCATTTTGTGATTCAATCCATTAACTGTACTGTATTTATATCATTCATGGCGGTTATGTTTCATCTTTTGATGATCTGATAAAGGAGAACAGAACCTGTTTTTCATCATTCCAAATTTCATTTCATCGAGAATTCTAAATAGGGATTACTGCTGATTTTAAAATCTGAAGAAGGGTTAGCTCTTGACCGCGCATTAACTGTGTAGGTTGTCACGGAGTCCACTAACGAAAGGTAAATAAGGAAATGGTGTGTAAAGATAATTTTTAATGTAACAGAAAAAAATAAATTTTTAATTTGTTAATCAAGTATGCCTGTGTTGACCAACTGAGAATTTAAATCATCCGTAATCCTAGATATATCTGTTTGTCAACTAAATTAACAACATGATGAATAGCGGTATTAACATTAACTTTCTGCAAACATTCATGATTATGTAGTTTTACCAGTGGCAGACATTTTGGAACATGATGGGCTAAATCAGCGTCATTTTTGTTTTGTTTTTATAGTAGAGAACTGTCTTGTATCCATTTCTGCACTGCAATAAGATCGGATTGTAATATATGTCATTTTCGGTATGTTTGTTTTACAATATTCTAAATAATGACTGTCCAGTGCGCTAAGCAGATAAGGATAGAGTGTGGTCGGGGCATCTGTTTGCTGTATGAAAAACCTGAATTTCTGGGAGATAAAACTTCAAAACTCTCACTCACTCGACACCGACCAACTCAGCCATGGCTGGAAAAAGCCCACAGAAATTTTTTGCTTCTAGGTGGGACTTGAATTCAGGCCTTTTCCACGCAATGTGGAAGACAGTGATCGTGACCGCAGTGCTAATCAATCAGGGCTCTTCAGTTGTATTTCCCAAAAATTGCAACTACAGAAATTAGTCCATTTGCAAGAAGTTTCTTCTTGTCTTTTAATATTCTATACAGTATGGCCCTGAAGCCAATCAGTAGAACGAACGAGGGAATTATTTGCATTGGTAGAACCATAAAGAATAAATTCAAAATTTTAGGAGGAACAGAAGGCCGGATCTCGAAGTTTGATTTCGAGCGATGGGTAGATCATTGGAATGAATCGCTTGCCACGGTTGTCGAGGCAGAGAGTTTGGTAAAGTTCAGATGGGAAACACTTATTAATATGCTTAATAAATAATTTATTTCTTTTATTTCAGTATAGAATAAGATAGAGAGAAAGTAATAAAATATAATAAAACTATTTGCAACAATCACGTTGACAATCAGGATTAGTCTGAAGTGTCAAAGTAACGCGAAGGTAATTTTATAAACATAATAAATAAAATAATGGTGGATCATGACTTTTTTATTGTCAGCCTATAACTTCACTTAATAGTTTCTTCTTTAAAAGAAGAAACAAAAAACTGAAACAGGCCTCCAACCCCGGAGCATCAATCTCGATAATTATATATGCGCTGCATATATTTAATTTGTGGTGTGTTTCTTAAATTAACTGTCCTAAACACTTATACCACATTCCTTATCTACTGTGGAATTTTGCAATGATGGCGATAGTGTGTGTTTAAGCCAACAAGAAAGTTCTCGCTTTGTTTTGCGGTCGACTTGTTAATTTCTGGACGTAAGTCCAAGTTTCTAGGAAAAAGAACCATGCGAGCCTGGCCTCAGAACGACTAACTCCTCACATTATGAAAAAAGCCCATAAAATTTCATCGTCATTGAAGAGATTCGAGCTCGGGTCATTTCTGCTTTTGTTGACAAAGGAATAAATTTAATGAAGTAGTTAGAAGGCATCCCGGGACATCCTTACGGCTGTCCTCAGGTGTCTCTTAACCACTCAATTTTTTCCTACCTTGGAGAGGTTTTCAAGTAGCTCTCGCCATCGATTATTGATCAATCTGGCTATATTGCTTCTGCTTCTCAGTCGACAAATATTAACAGGAAAAATTTTAAATAAAAATGTTTGTACTTCGGAAGGTAGAGAAACTCAATCTTGGCAAAAACTTCATATAGGTTATTGCAATTCTTGGAAGAACTTCGATGACCTTGATACAACTTGATAATCAACCGCTACATCCCTCGATACGTGATGTAAAGGGATTTCTTTCTTTAATTATTGTTTGATGATGCCAAACCACGTAACTTTTCCTCAACTTATTAACTGCTAATGTCATCGAAATTTCGTGAGAAAGGAAACAGAATGTCGACCAACTACCATTGACACGAATCAATGGTAGCTGGTCGACATAACACCATATGGTTAACACTGTATTTTTCTATTATGACCCTGGTTTCGTATGTCCTACAGTTAATTTGTCTTTTAAAAATATCTACCGGATTTTGTGTTCTCTTTTTTCTGGTTTCGTATAGAGACTTCTTTTAACCTGTCCCAGAAAACATATGATGATAATCAAGAAGTTCGATTGCAATGCTATCGAAGAACATCATTCAGAATAAAAATGCTGCATTCAAATAAATTAAATGTCTTTGTGAAAATAGTGGCTGTTTGCACAAAATAAGAAAGTGCTGTAATTAATAATTATAACATCTTTTCTTTATGATTTCACTTCGATTATTATAATTGTCTGGATGGCTGGCAGTTCCTGGTGTACTTAAAACGCACCGTGTGTTAAGAATCCCTCCCCTCCCCTCTTGTCTAAACAAGTCCTACATGTGAATGCATCACGTATCTTTATTAACTCTTCTAATTCCCCTTATTTAAACCAAACTATTCATCATTTGCAATCGTTCCAGTCTCCACCAGCGTTTAGCGATCCATATTAGAGAGGAACTTCCAGTAATTTTATAGTCGGAAGTTGCATAATGTGGGGACAGTCCAATGCGTGTCATTTTGTCTCAATGTTTATAGTGAATGGTTCTAAGCGATCTGCAGTTAAATTGACAACCCCAATTTTACGAGATCATAAAATGATTTTCCACCAAAGGCATGCCCCATTTCGTTCATCAAGATAAGCGATCCCATTTATAAGATGAAGTTTACACTATCATTTCGATTCTTTAAACACTGATTATGACTTGTCACACAAAGCAAATATTTTAACTGTGCGTGCGCAGAGAAAATTTCTCAACGTGAAAATTAACACTTTGGTTATTAAATTATGTTAATTTGTCTATCAAACTAACCAGGATTGATTAAAAAGAATTAAATGAAATTGGAAGTCAGCGTTTCTTCACAATCCTTTTGTTTTATCCATAAAACAGAATAACGCATGCATTACTCGTAATTAATTCAATATTTCTAATGAAAGTTCAGTCGCTGCTTTTTTATTATTTCAGAAGCGACACTCAGTTCTACATCATATTTATCTACACCATGGTTCAATCTACACCCTAATAAAAGTTAGGCATTTTTTGCGAATATTTTAGGTGTAATCTTCAGGAAACAATTGCTTGGGTAAATGTGATGCGGCTTCAAAATCTAGACACCCAGTGAACAGTTGCTGAATTCACTTGAGGACGTGTTTCTCATACGAGACATTTTATTGGTCTTTGGTTCATTCAACAACAATACTAATGACTTTCTTAATAGATTTTCGAAAGGTGATTGCTTTGCTTTTTAATCTCTGGGTTTTCTTATATACCTTACATAAATCTTTTTTTGATCCATATTTGTTACTTTACACTTGATCCAGTAAAATTATACAATATTATAGGACATACTTAGCGTCTCTCTAAATCTGAATCCTCTATTAAGAAAAAGCTTGCGATACCTTACGATCCCAATAGATCTTTATTACAGTTTTCATTCGTATACAGACTGGTGTGAGGAGTGGGTATCGAACAGATACCTGCTCCTTACCCCAGTATATCCTTACCACAGGTATCGAATAGATGGGTATCAGCTAGTACTCAGTTTGTATGTACAGTGACACAACTGGTCATGTGTCATGATCAAACTCTTCTTATGTCTCGTTATATCAGAGGTGAAGTTAAGCTATAAATTTTGGCGCCACTCCAAGAGATACTCAACGTCTCTCCCCTCTCTTTAACAACCATTTCGAACAAACTATCGCCCCTACCCCGGCTTCTTGGGTCCCTTGCAGATTGGATCTGGTTGTATGGTAGCTTGCCACGGTGTCTTTTAATGTCGTAATGTACTTTTACCATCTGTGACGAAAATTCGTTTTAATCGACGTTTGGGTCACAAATATGGACTCTCAGATAGATCAACAAGGTGAGTAGAAATCCGTTCAAGATCTCAAATATGTTGAACCCGTCAGTTCCAGAGCTTGTCATAGATGTTATATCTTGGAAAGAACTGGTCGCATAAAAATTTTATAACACTCAATCACCTTATCTTACTCTCCTAACGTAACACTCGGGTTTTTTATCCAGCGAATAGTCAAAGTGAAAAAAGCCCACAACAGTTCCTCACATCATTGACGGGACATCATTGATTTAACTAAACGGTCATTATGACTAAAATTATTTATTTAAATGTTTCATCTTACCCTTTGCAACACTGAATTGCACACGTACATCATGCTTACTTATCTTCCCACCTGGTTTGTATCGCCTGGTACGAATATGTGATGCTATTACTGTGATGTGGTGCGTGTTACTAATATGTGATGTGGTGCGTTCCATTTCATGAAAAAGGATAATTATACCTAATAAATTGGCCACTGACTGTATACTTTATTGGCAACATATCAGTTTATAATTTTGTTCAATGGATGGTAATATCTTATTTTCTAACAGTGTAGAAGATTGTTTAAAATTCTTTGTACCAAATTATGCATTCTGGAGACCGTCCAGAGAACAAATAAAATGAACTGATTTAATAAATAAATGAAATACTGGGTAAAATTACGGATACCTTCATTACTGAATGGGAGGTACCCACATCAGCCAGCATTACACATGGAGAAATCTGAAAATTATATTCTTACAGGGGTGGACTAACCTGTGGGTTTCTAAGCACACCCCCTCATAGAACCAGAATGAAAAGAGGATTTTCCTCTAGTAAAAAAGGACCAACTTTTTTGATTGCTTTCTATAATCTAATTCTTTGCTGGCAGTCATATAATCATCTTTCCCATCTAAGGTAAATAGCGTGCCATTGCGAGATTTTGTCCCTGTATTCATTAAACAATACAAGTGCTGTTTTGGGTGTAGAGCTTTAGACAACAGACCTCATTCCCCTTCTGGTGCAAGCTTTATCAATGTCAAGATAGCTCTGTTTGTGCTAACCCTGATATTCAATTGAAATCATGCGAGCAGGGTCTTTAGATCATTGACTATTTTTAGAAAGCTAAGCTTATCTCTTGTCAGTGCTGATATCATAAAGTGAACAAAAAAAGTACGCGACCTGTTCACACATAAAGGAGCAGAAAAGCTATACCCAAACGCTGAATAAATATAATTTTGTAACCTATTTATTAATATTTAAACTATTGCCATCCTTAGGTGTACAAATCCACACCTAAATATCAAATAAGAGTGAGAACGTCGACTTAAGTAATACTTCTTCCAAGTGCAGTCATGTTTTGAGCATCACTACAGAGCTCTAAGGATGTGTCGATCCTTCGCTGCTACGCAAATTATTGCAGAATCAACTCCTAATCTGGCCCAACCTAATTTGTTCCTCTCTTGTCTCTCTAAACGTTGCTAACGCCCTACTAGGAGTGGTTAACTACCCCTCCTCTTTTTTTGTGTGCGGGGGCGGTGTTTCCCCCCTACGCGAATGGTCTCTTAGGGATTGCGCATTGCATAACTCAGTAACATCTATCTTGACCCCATCAGGAAGAGTTCTGGCGAACAAATACGCGGATGTTATGAAGCTGTCTTTATTCACAATCGACCCTCTTTTTTTGTCATGTGGGCTAGTGCACCCTTATACGTGTATGGTGAGAGTGTGTGTATATACCGACGCGTGTCACTCGCCCTATTCACATGTTGCATCAACGAAGGAAGTGCAAGGTAATTAAGATTTCGTTAACCTACAAACTATTCTGACACCACTTGACCTTAATGGCAATAGTTTTATTGCGTTTTGTTTTTCCTCCACTTGGCCGTCTCTGTAAGAAGGGTTAGGTCTCCAGGCTTTTTAAGGTGTCGGATCGATTAGTATATTAAAAAACAGAAAGGACTTTTATACACTGCTATCTGATTGAAAGTTGACGATTTGGTGATACAGTAAGAATGACAAGCCGATCTTAATAAGAATTCATTCACTTTATTCGTTGTTAGACCAAGCAAAATGGTTCTTACAATGCTACCTGCCAGCCAGGAGTTTTTACACCGAATTGGAGAAATTTTCCAGGAAGAAACTCGTATCAAGTTGTAGAGTTATGTGGAACGATAAAGACCACACATTTAACCGTTTGTACAGTTAAAAGTAATTACTATTATAAATTTACAGAAGGCCACGTTGAACACAAATATAGAATAGCATTAAGTACAGAATAAAACGTTATATCAACAAATCAAACATTTACAAAGCCATTTTGCAAATACCATTCATTAAAAATTCAAAAACTGGTGTCATACAAACAAAATACACATTAACTTACAGGAACAATGAATAAAGCAGACACAGCTTACGGACTTAAATAGCAACTTTCACTCTAAAACAATATTAGTCTACTTAAGACACTAAATGCACAGTTTATACCAGCAAAAACGTCTGTCCTAATAAGGGGACGGGTAAAGTGCCCTCCTAAATCGCAATGCTTTTAGAGTGTCAACAAATTTTGGCGTTGTGGTGATGATGATGATGAGGTAGATTACTCTTCTATACTGTTCGCTGGAAAATTGTACTGGGTTAGTCTGCATGAAGACTCATCCGGGATTTCGGTGCAGCATTGCATCTACAGTATGCTTCTGCAAAAGAGAATGGCTCGTGGTGACTCAATGTAAAATTAGATCACGAAATTATAGACGAATACACGTGCTGGAGAGAGTTTTTGATCTTTAACGTTCTCGTTGGTTTAATCGGTAATGACTTGAAGCTAGCTGTTGATTAGAGGAAGATTTAGTGAGATTATACAGGGATGCAGTTTGGCAGATGAAAAGTACAATACAATTCCCGATAATAAACATAAAGGTTTACGAGAATCTTTGGATTCCCTCTACTTATTTTGAGATTTGTTCTTGCTTCTCCTTGAAGAATTTTGAACTTTGTTGTGTGTTTTAAAATATTTTTTTTTAGTCTTTCAACCATACGTGCCAGTTTATGAATGAGGAAGAGATGTGGAAGACTCTCCGTTATATTCCGGAGCGGATTAACTGGAGCCTCTTATGTCTGGAGGAAGTATAAATCGAATAACAAAAAGAACCACGTGGAAAATATTCAGAAACTTCACTCCACACTTTTTTTTGTCGATTATCCCATTCTAGTCAAAATTCGATAATCTAGTTTTACTGTATTACGATCTCTATTCGACCATACCGAATAACAAGAATAACGCCACTCTCTCTAAACAAGACGAGGTTTAAAATTTTACATAGTACTAATAGCAGGCAGACCAAGGAAAAACAGCATATCCAGTGGTTGAAGTTGGAGTATTTTGCCATTCATGTACAGAGATCACACCATAAAAACAAACCCTTTTGTGCAGGATTCAGTGAAAGAACGAGTGAAAGATGATTACCGAACGGTGCACATTTACGAAATTTTATTTCATTTTGCGGACCATCTAGTGTTTCAGTTATCTTCGTAAATTTATTTCCCAACCTCCCCAGATAAAATTGGGAAATCTATTGTAATGAATATGGTGTTTTGGCTCATAAAGAAGCATCATTCTGCTTATATCTTTTTGTAATGTTATTTTTGTATAACATGCTTTTTTTTATTGTTGAAAATTTTTTTTTCTGGTTGTATCCGCTTTTTCAGGGCCATACCAAAAGTAGAATACGTTTATTGCAGAAATCATCTTATTTGGAACGAAAAGAACATCAGTAATAAATATTTCACATATTTGGCACTTTTCTAGAAAATTTCCAGAACGTTAAAAAAAAAAAAAAAAAAAAAACACTGCCAGCGCTACACACTTCAAATACTTCGGTGGTAAAGTCCGTGTCCTTTTCCATAATTGTCTACGCACCACCCTTTCGCATGCCTCATTGTATTCATAGTGTTTGCGTATATGTAACCCCAAAACGGCAGTAGAAGGTCTAAGAGTGGACAGAGAACAAACACGAAAGGTATTAGAACCTATAGCACTTAGTACAGTGCATGGTTTGAGGGTTGGGAAGTTGGAAGATACTTGTTAACATTAAACTTGAATTTCTGTAGATTGTAATTTTCAGGAAATGCAGCATGTGCGAAGGGAGGTTATTCCAGAATGCTGAACTTTAAGGGGCGAATAAGAAAGAAGAAAAGTTGGGTTGAAGTTGGACAGTAAATGGATGTTGACTGGTTGCTGCACGTGTTCGGAGTGGTCTGTAAGTAAGAGAGAGAGAGAGAATGGGAATTATAGAAACCAATTCAGAAGAAAAATGATCATGGAAATATCTATAGAAAAGGCATGCAGCAGAAACAGAATGTCTGTGAGACAGAGTGGAGTAAGACATAAGTCATTACGCATCTAATTATAACGTGAAAACCCTGTTTTGAATGGAGTCTAGAAGCCTGAGAAAGGTTTCGGGTGCACCACCCCAGATGTGGGAACAATATTCTGTGGTAGGACGGATTTGAGATTTGTAGGAAGTGAGTAGTTGTTTAGAAGAAAGGTATCGCCGAGAGCGAAAGAGAAAACCCAGTTTTTTAGTTACAGGGGAAGCAATATTTGTGATGTACTTATGCTAAGAGAGAAATTAGAAGTTAGGGTAATCCGTAATAGAGATATGTGATCTTGTCCATAACTCTGACTGTCATCGAAGATAAGCAATCGGAGCAGTAGAATAATGTTTGCGAGATATAAGGCAGGATTGAAATTTACTATTACTCCATCGGACAATTAATTGAAGATCGGAATTTAAGGAATTGGTGATGGATGTTCTACAAGTTTAAGCTGCTTGTGCAGGGCAAGGTTTCTCAAACTTCAAGGTGTAATGCAATGTACTGTCATCAAAAAAGTATGGATATGATTTCTAGTCAATGGAAGAAGATCATTAAAATACAAGAGGAAAAGAGTGACGGAAAGAACTGAACCTTGGGGAACACCAGTATTAGTAAACGTTAGAAGACTGAGAGTCATCTACTATCACTGGCAGAGAGTGGTCAGAGAGAAAACTGAATACTCAATTGCAAAAAAAAAACAGCAATTCGTAAGACGGAAGCTTGTTAAGAAGACCTTTATGCCATACCATGATCAAAAGCCTTAGAAATGCCAAGAGCAGTTCAATCTTAACAAAGTTTTCCAATGAATTTGTCCATACATGGGCAATGATTAAATGATTATAAGCCAAAATATCACCAGTAGACTGACGGAATTCATATTGGCGATCATTGATCAAATGGAAGGTTTCGAGATAGTTTAGGAGTTGGTGGTTAATGGAGTAGAAGCAAGTGCAATGGGACAATAATTGTATGAGAGGGATTTGTCGCTGTTTTGAGGAACTGGCTTTATATGAGCAAATTTCCAAGCACTGGAGTAAACTCAGGAGTACGAGTTTTTAGAGCAAGTGAAGAAATACCATCAGGACAGGACGGGGACCTTTTCTTTTGTTGGAATCAAGATTGTTCAAAATTCTTCTGACATCCTTTTGACGGAAGACCGCAGGAAGCAGTGAGTGGAATGTACTAAGAATGGTAGAAGGTGATTTTCCAAGATCGTCAATAAGAGAGTTATAAGAAAAGTAGGATGATGGTTAAGTCGGCTTTATCTTTAGCCTGAAGATGCAATAGAACCATTAGGTTTTAACTTAGATGGAAGTATAGTTGGGCAAAAGTTGCGATCAATAGCTTTGGAAAGAGACCAAAATGCTTGCTTCTTGTCCAAAATATCGTTTGGACTGATTAATAACTGTTTTTCAATTTTGGCCATATATTTATACAAATGTGTTTACCAAAATATTTTCACATAGTGAAAGTTTGAAAAACCCAGAATAATTCACGGAGAGGAGGGAAGCACCATACTTTCTTCTCTCTCAAATTGCGCATTTTTCCAGATGGAAAATGCTTATTTTGGGAGCAAAATTTTAAAACTTTTTAAAGAATATTTAGAATTCACAGCATTTAGAATCGGGTATAGCCTCAATTGAAGAATAGCTTTAAAAATACTGGCAGTCGTCAACGGGAAGTGAACCCATACCTCACCAAATGAGTGACAAGTGGCGGTGGAATCACTACACAGTCGCAGAAACTGTGCCAAGGCAACTAAGACAGTTAGGTTTCAGTATATTGTATCCGTAAATTATGTATTCTATGGCTGGTGTGACCGTTTTCAGGGATAAAAATGAGTGTTGAAATTTTCTTGCAAGCATGCTTTAGAAAAAAGTAAGGAATAAGAGCTAAGAAGTGTTCCTAACTTATCTGAATTATGATATAAATATTTACTATGAATGTAAATATGGCTTGCTAAGGTACAAATTACCAATTGATAAGTATATAAAAATTTGGTATGTTTTTATTATCTAGAAACAGCATTAATGTAAAAAAAATCATAAACTAAGATTAAGTTTAACATCAATTTTATGAATCTAATTATGTTGTTTTATTTTCACTAGAATACTTATATAATGACTCTTTTACTACTACTGATATTTAAATGAATACGCAGAATTTTGTACTTGACTCCTCAATAACTCATTGGCCGTTAAAATCTTGCCTAACTTGAGAATGGTCTTTTTAGACAACACGCATCAGTTGATTACGCTGGATCACTTTGCTTTCAAAACTTTTAGGGAGGTAGTTTATAATAATGATTGGTATAATTAGAGTTGTCATTTCTAGTACCCTTTTTTGTAGAGGTGACGAGGGACACAAGAATTGAGAGCGAAGTTTTAAAACATTTTAGAATAATTAGAATATTTTAAATATCTTGTATAGGTCATCATGTAAATTAATCTGAAATGCTATCAGAATGATGTCGCATTACTGCAAATAATTGTTTCCTATTGTCCGGTCTATATGAGCGAATCTATCGGTTCAGGTCAGGTGAATATTCTGATCATAAGGTTGAACACACTGCTTCACGCTTGTGGTATAAATACTTGTATCAAGTAAACTCAAAATCTTAGGACTTTATAATTATGTCATTATGGTTGTCTGGTGAGAAAAAGGTTGTGGTATGGAAAACGATCAGGAAATTTTTCCAGGCTTCTTCCGTTCAATTTTGAGTTAGCCAGTCTCAGTTTATTGCCATGAGGTTTCCCTCAGTGAACCTGTTTTTTGTAGCAAACTGATAAGCGAACCAAAGAACAGACGCAATTGACAAAGAGCTGTAATATTTTTATTCAAGTTCAAACTGTTCCCTTTGAACCAGCATCGTTATCCATTCCATCTAATCTCACAGAGCTTATCTAGGCTTTGAGAAAAGAATCATCCACGCTGCTAGTTGAGGTACACTACCGGAAATAATTGCATCATGAGTTTAGTCACTAATACGGAAGGATGGGCCATTAGAGACGAGTATTCTACAAGGCTTATTGTAAAGGGTTACACCCATATTGAAATAATCGTTTTGCCTAAGTGCTTGCAATAAAAGCAATATCGAATCTTGAATACAGTCGATTAAGGTGTCATAAATTTCTAAGCAGCTTTACTTGGACTGCACATCATTCTATTATCGACAACATGTTTGACTAGTATGAAACCAGGTCGCTTTATTAGCAAATTGCTAGTATGGAGCTTACTTGACTTAAGAAGCCTAAATTCCCTAGGATTTCTCTTCCTTAATGCTACGAAGAGAAGGCCTAGGGAATAACCTTGATCTCTCCAGTTGTTTTTACCCTTGCTGTAGTTAAACGCACTCGACAATAATAGTATAAACCAGACGTTCTTTCTCTGACTTTCAGATCTAAGCCATGCTTCAAAAGATGTGCTTCTCCAGCATCTAATTATGCTCCTTGAAGGATCTTATCAGGCCACATTGTCCACAGTTCTAATACAAAAATATTTACGTTCAGTCAATGTTTGTCTCTCTAACTTGCATGTTGTCCTGGATAAATTGCTTTCTATTAATAAAAGCTGTTTTAAAGCAATAGTATGTCACAGATTTATCATGAATTAAGTGTAATCTAAAATATTTGCATTTACGAGTAGATTATTTATATGTAATAATAATATTATATTCTTAATTTTTAAGTATGAATTTGTAGGTAAATTATATTTACGTTATTCGTGTGAACATTAAGCTTATTTGTTGGAATGTATGAGTATAACTGTATAAAGGCATTCTCTCTCTCTCTCGCTGATGCTGTTCAGGGGTGAAGCAAATATCAGGAGTGAAGTAGAGTGCACTAAATTGATTTAATAATGAAGAATATCTGATAAATAACAGACATTAACGAATATGGGATTGATTCTCTAACTGTAGAAGGAAATTGTCTTTATTGTCACGTATCATCATGGACTGTTCTGGCAATGAAGAACTCTAGTCATCTAATAAGCAGTATGCAAATACGCAGCTCTTTTCTTTTAGTAGATAATTCTGAACTTCAGTTACTTCGCACATTTATTTACGTTGATGTGAAGAGTGTACAGCGATCTGTGGCGCAGAACTACAGGACTGAAAACGAGTTTAGAAAAGAAAATTCGGCTTTTAGAATTTCTTTTATTTCTTCCTCTTATTTCTATAGTAACTTTAAATCTTAGGCTAATGACACTATGACACTCAGGAAATTCACATTTGTAGTAATTGGCAGTTACTTCAACATCGACCATAACTACACCCTCTCTCCAAGGCTAACAGTGTTTGAAATCTTGGGGAGTGTCCGTATGGTCATTCTGTGCTTGGAGCAAAAAGCAACATTAAAAGGCAATGCTAGGGTGAATAACAGTTCAGGTTCAGTGATTATAAGGTATAATTTGTATTCGCTTTAGCTCAATAATTTAAGTTTTTACGGTGGTATGAAATTCCAGCTTACAGCGCTTGATTCTGAATGCAAAATTCAGCATGTCCAAGCTACTCTTTGGCGAATTGCAAATATACTGTATTACAATTAAGGATATCAGAATGGATATAAATAGAGCTTAAGTGATTGTATATCTAGACCGAGGTTCGTTTCGAATCGTAGCTTTTCCTTCATTTTTGGGAAACGAAAGAAGGAGAAAGAATGCTATTAGTAATGGATAAATCGGTGATACTAATTAAATCCTTCTTTTTCACTGGATTTGGCTCCTGCTTCGTCTTTGCGTCATAATAAAGTAAAAACACATTTTTCTCTGACAACTTTTAGCAAAAAACTGTTAAAATCTGAATTTTCAAAATATTCCACGGATGTTTCTTAATTTCTTTAAAGAATAAGACAGCGTGATAAATACTCGAATCTAGTTTTCTATAATTGTGTGGTGAGCCATAAAAAAAAAAAAAAAAAACACGCTTCAATCACACATTTTACTGCACATTGCAACGCAGTGATGATACCCCTGTTTTTAGAAAGAGGATATCATCCCAGGAGTGATACCTCTTCTCTCAATTTAGAAAGCAATAAAGACTAAAAAAATAAAAAGTCAAATTCATTAAAAATTAATATAATTAAAGATTTATTTTTAAATAAAATAATAAAATATATAATAAATGTCTGCTATAAAGGCGCTGCAAGAAGAACAGCTAAACAGTTTAGTGAACGTTTGGGAAAGAAAAAGAAAAGAAGCTAAGCGATCATGTTATCATTACCGGATAAAGCACTGTTGGTGAAATGTACTTTATCAACCCTAACGCTGAATCTGCAACAGCAGCTTTGTGATCTTTCCGTCAGCTGAACGGTATGCGATGTGGTAAAGAACCAATGACTGTTGCAGGACTAAAGATGATGATTAAGAAATTTGAGACAACTGGTTCGTTACAAGATCATCCACGAAGTGGAAGACCATCAACGTGTGCTACAACTGCGGCTGCAGTTGCAGAAGACATGGATACTCTAATGGCATCATCATCACATGGAGAAGCAAGCTCTCGTGAAGTTTCACGTCGAACTAGCGTTCCATGGGAGTGTGTGGAGAGCACTAAGAGTAGTCCTCCATAGATATCCGTACAAAATTCAACACCTTCAAGAACTTAGGCGTCCCGATTTTGCAAACCGGGAAGCATTTGCGTTATGGTTCTTTCAGCGAATTGAAGAACGTGACAACTGGCTATCAAATGTTTTGTGGACGGATGAAGCCCATTTCAATCTCAATGGCACTGTAAATACACACAACTGCAGAATTTGGGCGACGGAAAAACCTCGAGCTTACACGGAAACTCCATTACACCAGTCAAAAGTAACGGTGTGGTGGTGTGGATTCACCTCTTCTTTTGTTAGAAATCCGTGGATCTGGTTTTGAAACATGTCACAGGTCAGCGTTATGATGACCTGTTACGAAATTGCGTTATCCTTAGCCTGGGGGGAAAGGCAAGCTTTGGATGTTGTGACATTCATTCAGGATGGAGCACCATCCCCATATTGCTTCTCCTGTGAAACAACTGTTACTCTCAGCGTTTGGAGATAATCGAGTGATAAAACGTCACTTTCAGCATGAATGGCCACCAAGGTCTCCAGACCTGACGCCCTGCGATTTTTGGTTATGGGGCTACCTGAAGTCGTTACCATACGTCAAAAATTCACTGAAATGCCGATTCTTTAATTGTTTATTGACTTTTGGATCACCCTGTATATAGCAGGATTTACAAAAAATATTAATGACAATATCAGTGATTAAAAAAACGACGAATAGAAAATAGACAAATAGAAATACAATCCACATTATATCTCAGAATGGCTCTGGAGGCAGTGAAGGCAAAAGCGTCTTGACATTGTTTATCACCTTCAGATCGGATTCGCATTAAAAAAATCGGACACAATTGTGTGAATAGGCACATAATACAAACAGAAACCGATTCTAGGTGACAGAAGTTTTTATTCACAACTTTTAAAACGTGCGCGCCGCAACAGGTGGAAGAATAATCACAAAAATAATCATAACAGAATTTACCAACAATTGGAAATGAAGTTGGATTGTAGGATTTATTCGAAAGATAGGAAGGAATTTAACGCGATAAAAATTTGGAACATCAGATAAACTTTAGGTAAAACAGTAAGATATCTGAGGAACTGCTGATTATCTTTTTAGGTCAATCTCGTGAATCAGAACTTAATGAAAAAGGAATGGACAGAGGAATTATTAACATCTAGATTTAGAGTTTAAGTCAACCGATCAGAAAATACATTAAATCTCATAATATATTTTTATTATTTGAAAATAGTTTTTAATAATGAACGTTTATAAAATAGGCAAAATAAAAATTATTTGGCACGTTAGTTTAAATTGATATACAAGGGGAGGTTGCTAGGGTCTTAGGTTATGTATTTAACGCTTTAATAAAAAGGACTGATTACTACTTTTTTATTTCTCTTCACCCAGAGTTACAGGTCGGCAACCTATAACCCCTGGTCAGCAGACGAGTCGCTAATTAAATTCCAAAAAAACTTAACTTCGAATATGTTTTTACATTATAAGATGTCAGAAAATACAAAAATGGTAAAGGAAAGGATATCATTACTCCAAACGTATTGAAAACTAATGAGCGTGCCAAAGGGTGAATGTTTATGGCAAACACATATATTTTGTTATCAATACCCTTAAGTAAAAAACTTAAATCTGAGTTTTTATAATTCGAATCTTGTTTATCCTGGAGTGAAAAAAAAACAGCGCTTAAATGTTGATTCTTTAAAATATCGAATTAAATTTCAATAAAAATTAAATAGAAACCCATATTTGTTTTAAATTCAAATTTTCGAAAGACATGGTGGTATAAAAGAATAAAGTTCAATAAGAAGCGTGCAAAATATTTTAAGCAGTTCTTTGGATGGTTGTCTTCTGAATTCTCATTACTATTCTCTGTTTTAAATTTGGAAATCCATTAAAATAAAAGGATCCAAACTCTTAATGTTAATGCGACAAGCATCTGTTTGACCAAAGAGGCCACTGTCTTCGTACCCATCTTTAAACAAAGAAGTTGTTCGTTTAGAAAGAGTTCTACAATACTAGATAATTTAACAGCAACCATTTTAGTTGCGAAACATTAATGAGTGCGCTTAGAATAGAACAATTATTGAGCAACAAAAAGGGGGCAAGAGACTTTCTACTTCCTTAACCCCCCTAAATTACCTCCCACCCCATCAGTATCGTTCCTCAAGGTAACGAAACTTTCACTAGTTGCAGAAACAGCTACTTACGTCATCTCGCAAGCTACAGAACCATTCCAAAGGACCGGAGTAGAATATCCACTTTGGGGGATCAAAATCCTCACGTGGTCAACACGGCAGTAAGTGGAGTAGCCTCACACTGTCCCACGCACTCCGCTCCCCATCTCCGCTACAACTCTGTGTGCGCATGGGTTGACGACACGCACCGCACTGGCGGCACTTCATACACATCGAGAAGTTCCTCCGAAACACCTTTTCGTGGTGATGAAGGCGACACACTTGCGGCTGCTCGACGCAAACGAGGTCAAGAGTAGTGAACGAAAGGGTTGAGGTAGCTCACGCGGATTACTTTCCCCTAGACCCAGCCGTGCATATCCTTCTTTCATTCCGAATATGTCAATAGTTATTCCAACTGTACCACAACTCACTTTGAAGTGTGTTTTGCACGAATTTCGCACGAGAATGTGCAGAACCCTACAGTAGTTCTGAAGCTGACGTTCGCACCAAGTTATTCTGTTTTCTTTTCGTGCAAAAACGCGAATTTTGGCGCGGAAGTTTTAAAAGGTTTGCACCGCTTGAGAGAGACCTGAGGACGTGTTTTGTTCGTGGTTAGAAAGATGTCAAGCAGCATTCTGCGACTCCATAACTAACGTTCGCTTTCATAAGGTTTGACATTTTCCCCCTTCTATCCTGCGTCATTTGTATTCTTCTGGAAGAGTTCGTTCAAGAGCCGGTAACTGAAAGTGGCCGTCCTTAACCACTCTGCCATGGAGGTCAACTCGTTAAGAGGAAAACCACGGTTTTTTACGTAAAACCTGAAGCAAAAAAAAAAAAAAAACAAAAAAAAAAAAAACATTTCAATAACGAAAGCTTGGCTCTGTTAGTTTATTTTCAAATGGAGTGAAAAATACCAATACAAAAATCACAGGAAGAATGAAATTGAGCGAGCAGGTGAAAAATAGATCTCTTAAACAGTAAATTCACCATCTTGTGCAAGAAATAGGTCATTTATATATTATCCATTCCTTTAATGCAACTAGTGTGGAAGCTTTATGAAACTGCGAAAGTTTAATTTCACCTGCGGCTTATTTTTATTTGAACTTTGAACTCATTTGTATTCCAAAGAGCGTCGTGTATTGTCGTTGTAGTTGGCTTTTAGGAGTATCGACTACTAAGTTCATATTGCTCCGTGTATATTGCCTGTAAATTGCGTGTGTTCTGAGGTCGATTTTCTGTTTGTTGGACAAAAAACCCGAGTTTCTGGAAGACAAAATCATGCTGTCCTCGCCTGAGACCGACCAACTCGGCCACGTTATGAAAAAGGCCCATAAAAATTCCTACCGTCATCGACGGGATTCAAATTCAATTTTTTTTCCACCCGATGTGGGGAGGACTGCGACCCCCATATATGCTACCCACGAGGGCTCCAAAGAACTATTCCTAAAACTAACAAACCCAATATGCACTATGAAGGTGGTTCATATTTATCGTATCACTTCAATTACAACTTTATATGATGAGCTGGACAGGAACTGTTGCTCGATTATAAATTGAGCCCGACATGATTCTGCCACTCGTGAATTTACAAAATTACATATTTAGTGGAGCATGGTTTTCGACAACAATATTTACTGATCCAAGACAGTACAAAATTAAAGCGGACAGATTTAAGTTCGAGGATTAGCATATTATAAATAGTCTGGACATGTGAAAAGCTTCCCATGTCCAGACTATTTATAATAAGTTAAATTAGTTAATGTAATGGATAATAGCAAATTAGAAGTAAATCCTCTGTCCTCCACATAGATTAGCTATGTGATAAGAAAAAGCATCCGAATTGTCCAATACTTCGGAGTATTTTGTTATGCTTGTAGAGTATTTTGTTATTCCAGGATATCCTGGAAGCAACTCAAATGATTAGGCTCTTAAATACGCGAATGATGACACGCAAAGAACGTGCATAAAATCATTAATGATTTCAATTTCCTCTGAATGTACTCAACAGCTACTTTCTCGCATCATGACTTTGTAACATAGGTGGGGTTTTGCTGCAACATACAGTAAGCTGCTAGTGCCACGGACATTATTTTGAATGGCCATCGATAGTAGAAAGGCAACGAGAAGAAAGCAGGAAGTAATCCATGGCCCAAATATGCTCAGCATATACAAGCACAGTCTTGTGACAAGGCCATCCACCGGTCCATGTACACCAGCTACTTACCGGTGTTAACAGACATTGTGGTAAGGTTGAGTCACGTGCACTTTGACGCTTGGTTACACGCGTGCATGAGAATTCCTTTCGTTTTTTCCCCTTTCGCAGTCACAACTAGACTAAAAATAAACAGAACACTCTCAATTTGAATTTATAACTTTTAGCAGCGCTTTCTTTGTATATGTTGAGTGCTATTTTTTTTTTCACAGTCCTCTTGTTGGAGATAATCGTATTCAGAGAAAGAGAAAAAAATTTCTAACTTTTTATCATCTTAAAGTGAGTAAACTGTAAGATGCAATGATTCAGAGAAAGAAGAAAAGAAGTACACGAAAAGAATCCTGTTATATAAAATATTTAAATATTCATTAGAGGATTTGTATCTTTCCTGGATAGCAGAGATATTAACTTTATTTAATAGTTACAATTAATGTCAAGCTAAAGTATAGCTTTAAGTACGTATCAAGTAAAACTGGATCGTCTTCATCCGGGTGGTTCAAATAGAGAAGACTGTGCCATTAAAATTTTGTATGACAAATACGTTAAGATGTCATTCATTCCTAATTTAGGACTGACATGACGGTTTGGGGACGATGAAAACCATTTAAAGGGAGATTTGAATATTTATAAGTACATGAAAACGTTTTTAGGGTGGGTGAACAAGGGTGGAGATGCTGTGGTAAACAACATACGCCCGTTAATTGATCTCTCTTGCTCTAATAATCCACCAGGTGTTCCGGAACAGGTAGAGATGTTTATTTGAAGATGAATCTCAAATACATAGAAAGAAAATAATCCATAATAAGGAAGTATTTTAGTCAAACTAAACGCATCAACAACAACAACAAAAACTGACCCTAGACAGGTACAGAGTATAGACGCACCAGTCAGAGGAGAGGATAGGATGGGATTGGGGGTGAGATGTAGACTTCAGCTCGCTTATTAAAGAGTTACTAGTTTGACTGTAATTACCTGGGCTGGGAAGAGTTGTGGAAAGTGTTCTCTAGGCTGGTGGGTTTGGAGTGATGGTTCAGAAAATAGGACAAAAAATGCAGATAATTTCTTGTTACGCAACATGATGATTAGACGGATTCGTGGGTGATGCGTACGGCCATATTATTGTAAATTCCTCCCGATGCTCCCATGTATGCTCTCACAAGACTTTATGCAGTAAAAATGACATTTAAAAAGAAATGTCTGTTCGCTGCTTCAAGATGTACTTCCGAAATAAAAGACTAACAACTTCTGAATTAAAACTCTAATAAAAATGCAAATATTATTATTAAATCTGCAGTTTTATTTGAGCTTTATTTCATCTATTATGGTCGCCAACACCAATAAACTGGTGAAATTCGCTTCAGAACCTGATTCTTCCGTATTCGAATTAAGTTACCTTCGGGATTGGAACAACGAGTGATCAATTGCTATTCTCCTACACCATACAGAAAACATCTGGGTTCGAATCCTATCTAGACCAGAGGAACGTTTATTCCCGGAAACTCAGTTATCCAGCAAACAGACAAACTGATCATAAAATACCTACAGTTTTCAAATACCCTACATTAAGGTCTTATGGCTTCGATTTCCTTGATACATAATGAAATAACCGAATTATTCAAATCAAATTTAGTATCGTATTGCGGCTCGGTTGCTTTTGGCCAAGATTTTGTTGATTCATGATGTTTCCAACGTTACTTAAGCTGGTAATCTAAAAATTTGGTTTATTAACAAAACACATCCAATAACCAAGCAACGCCAACAAGTTAAGCCATAGGCGGCCAAGACTAACGGGACATGTGCCTTCTTTCCTCCTAGAAAGAATAGAATAGATAAGCTCTGCCAAACCTTTAATTAAAATACCAACATTATCTGGGATGGAGAAACCTTAATAGTGCATGTCTGATAATTTCTCCAATCCACCCTTCTCCATAATCGGATGATTCTGTCATCAGTGAATGAGTACAGCTTCGTATCTTAACAAACTGGGACGGATCTCATTAACGCATTGCATTCGGATTCGATTTTTCCCTAAATTAAGTGAGGTTTTCATTTCTGTGATTAATGAAGCGAAAAGTAAACAGCTGCTGGCTAACTTTTAAGTAATTTGTTAATCATTAATTAATTAATTAATAATATATAAACATGAAACTGGACATACTTCACTACTTCTAAAATTAATATACAATACATATTTAGGGACCCCTGTAATTAATGGAATAAATAAATAGTAACGATTCGTTATTTATATATTTAATAAATTTATAACAAAAACGAATTCTTAAATGCAGCCATTTAACTAATGAACGTTCAGTGAATGGTGCTCGATTATTTCGTCAAGAATCTGATACATTCCATCCCAAAAATGTGCAAGGCGCTAATTAAAGCTCGCGGTTGACCAAAATGACGGGCGAGCAATTTTTACCGATCTTTTTCATAACGTGGCCGAGCTGGGTGGTCCCAGACTAGGACAGCCTGGATTTTTCTCCCAGAAACTCGGGTTTTTCTTCCAGCAAAGAACCACAGTTTCTTTGACCACAGAACCACATTTGCTGATGTGCCTAAAACTTCAACAACAGCTGTAGGTGTTATCAAAATGCCTGTTTTAGCAATTCATTTCGTCTCCGTCTCAATCCGAATTAAGATCATCAGCTCATAAAACGGGAATAGCAGTTCATTTTCCTAAGCATTGACAACATAACTGGCATTGTCACGCTGGGATTATTTTAGAATATTTTTAAAAAAATTCCAAAATAATTTGCAGTTTCCATTGAAAGCCAGAAACCTTCAACAGAAACGGCAAATAGTCGCAGGGATTTTTAACATTCACAAACATTTATTTTTCGGTGTTATTGAATGCATTTAAAAGAATAGGGTCTACAACTTTTGACATTTGTATAAAGAAAGGAGACATAATAACGAAGGTTTTTCCCTTTTTTACATTTTTTTATTTACTTTGCTTGGCATTAATGTTATTATTACTTAATTCAATGTTCCACCCGAGTTCGGCAACAACAGGGTTTGCTGCACTTAATGGGATCGGTGTAATACTATCCTTGAACTGTTTTACAGTGGTCCATTATTACACTGAATAAAAGATAAGAGATCGAATCTCGCAGACAATACTCTCCTCTGCAAGAAAGTTTTAACTCTTGTAGCGGTTACTGTAAAAAAAAAGCAGTCTAAATAACGGATAAATTTTTAATTGGTGTGCACTGCTTAGTAAAAACCAGTTTGATATCCAATTACTGTTTAACTTCTTTCTCTGGAAGGATCCTAGAAAAATACTGTCTATTGTGAAGTCTTTCATGTCGTTTTCCTACACTGGGAAAGATTTTACTGAAAACAAAAACTGAAGTTTGGATTCATGGTCATCTGTTTTCAAAATTAAACAATAACATGTTTGGCCTCAACCCCATCTCACGTCACAGGCGGTTCCTGTGACGTGAGGAAGTTTTATGGGCTTTTTATACAGCGTGGTTGAGTTAGTTGGTCTCGGGAAACGATTGCATGGTTTTGAGCCTCGAAAACCGACCGAATAACACGCAATTACACACACAATGCTAAGCGCCTATTGCCTTCATCATGTTCGTCCGTCCGCATGTAATAAAAGGACTCCCAGTGGACTAATTTTTATGAAATTTTGTATTCGAGCTTCTTAAAAATATTTGTCCAGCTGAATCATATTCCATTAAAGTCAGAATAATTGAAATACAGCAATTATTTTTTCCATACAATTTGTATGAAAAAAAATTCGTGGATTAAATGTTTTAATGCAATATTGTTAGCTTTAGATAGTCCGTGCATGCTCCATGTGTATTGTTATATAAGACTTGTGTAGGTGGTGTTACTTGTGAAGAGATAGTTATGTGCAGAGAGAAATAAAAAAAAAGTATATGGGAGAAGAGTAATAAATATTATACAGTTGTAATTAAACAAAATGGCCAAGTTTAGAGAACTTAAACCTATAGAGTTTTATTAAGTGTTCTATGAAGTTATATTCTTAGTAATTAATTAGCTAACTTGTTTATATTATATAATATTTCCGAAGAAATGCATTTTGAAGTTCTTGACAGTAATGAGGTTAGGATGAGATGTGGTGATAAGATCAGCCAACAACATGCATTTGTGAAAATCCTTTTAAGAAAATGCTTTGAGGATGTTTCAGTTACTATTGCCCTTTTATGATGAGAAGTAAAGTATACAGAGTTGTTTATAAAGTTTTTGATAATTTTTATAATTAATAACTAATAATGAAGTCCGTAGAAATTTCACATATGTAATTAGTTATACAGTTTTTTTTCCCTTGAAGCGAAAAAAAATGTAGTTATAACTTTCTCCACTGAAGGATCAAAATGGTTTTTATTTATTTATCTTTTTAAAATGCCAGTACACATGTGGCATTTTAAAATGTTTAACGTGTCCTAAATTCTGGTTTATAACATAAGAAGATGGGGAATGACATTGTTCACTATTATCACAGGCCCCTCCCCCTCCTGGGTGCGCCAGTGTTGTTGACACTCACCTGAAGCGTGTCAGAAGAGAGCATAAACCCCGCATTGAATGTGAGATTATTTCAGGAAATGCAAAGAAACTGTAATTTTTCTAAATGTGACTTAAAAGGAAATTTTGGTTGGAGGGGGGGCATGTCTAATGAACGCTGCGACCAGGAATTGGGAAAATTCCTGGCGATAATTGCAACAATTAGTCTTGTGAAAACATCAACGTGAAAGTGGCAATTCCAACTACAGTATGGCAGGCAAACTTCCTCGCTTTATGAATACTAATGAGGATGTACATTTGGCTCTCTGGTGGCGAAAATTGTAACTATTTTTACTACTTAAAAATTCAATTGCAGATTACATAGGCATTTAATCCCGGAATAAAACACTCAATTTTTTCACTTCCTTGTTTTATTGAATCACTTTTGTTTACATACGTGTCCAATAGTCATAAAAGATCAATTTACCATACTTCGAAATTTTGTGAATACCCTTATTAAATTTAACAAATTTACACATAGATCAGTGAACCATCAACTGAATAGCAAGAACTGCACCAATCATCAAAGTCAAACCGAAATCCAACAAAATAATTTCAGCGTGGATTTCTATTTGCAGTAAACTGGGTAGTTTATGATTTTGCAATGATCTTATCAAGTACCTTTTGAAACTTTTTAAATTAATAATAACTTGACAAGGTCATTGCAGGTATAATTTATTTTTGTTAAATTTAAAAAAAAAATTCAAATCGCTATTATCCAGGTGCAGCTTTTAACTGAGTAAATACGGCATTCTTTCTCCTCAAAGGATATTAATCCAAATCTTACTGGCAAAGCATGAACAGAAGGTTTTCTTTTTATTTATTTATTTTTTGATGCGCTTTCTTAATGTGAATGCCCTTTCCCCACTGAAATTATTTAGGGCACTGGTTTTCAAAATAATCATCTGCTAATATGTCTTCTCATTTCACTTCCTTATGGCTCATCATCCTCACGGATGAATTCGGTAGAAAATATTCACGAATTAATAGAACGTTGGGCTACAATATTCAGTTAATTAAAAATAACCTTTTCATTCTTTTAAATATCTTAAAGTGACTTTAGAGTAACTTAAAACAGATTAAGATGAAGTTTTCTACATTGTTGATAATTTGCGGCCTTTTGATTTTATTCTTATAGAGGGGGGATGCAAAGATTACCATCTTCTCGATCAGTAAGCGGCAGTTAATGATGGTAATAGTATTCATGAGATGGAAAGCGCATTTCCTTCATATTCAACTGGAGCGTCACCTAGGAATAGACGTTAGAAAGCGCAATGAAACCTCCAGGGGATGATTTTATGGTTCAGTGACTCTCTTCCTTACGTTGGAAGTGAGAGTAACTTCTTGCAATCTCAGGAAGTTTCCTGCAAGAAGCTTTCTGTTCATCTTTTGTTCTTTTAACTCTCGCTTCCTCCTTATTGTTTCAGAATGAAAATAAAGAGAAAGCCAGTTTGTTCGAAGGATTCATAACAGAAAAATAATTTTTGTTAAAGGAGAAGCGGTACTAATCATACATTAATTGCAATATGAAGTGAACGGTTGGTTAAGTGGCAATCCTATTCAGCAGCAGCAAACATAATTATTTCTCGACTACCTGTTGCATACTGCCATTTCATGGTTCGTTAATTCATCATAATGCAATTATACCGAAGAAGTTAATATTTACAGTCTGTTTCAGAAAAGTGCTCGCTATTAAAAAAGTTTATTTGCATCCTAAAACATATATATATGGAGTCAGTTAAGCCTTTTCAAAAAATAATAAAAATATATTCATTAATACTCTTAAAAAGCAGATACGTGGTAATTGTTGTTAACCCTTATTAAGTTTAGTCAGCTTACAGTTGATATTAAAACTCAGAAGTCCGATAAACTTAATTAATTGAGTGGATAAATAAAATACTATATTGTGCACACACGTTTTTATTTCTGGAAAATCGTTAGGCCTATTTATTGTCCTTTGGTTACTTTGTTTCTTTCCAGTTGATGCGTACATTTGGCATCTGTAATAGCCCTATTACTGTATTTTTCTTTATCGTCTCATAATATCTTCGCAATACGTGTTCTTTCTTTCTTATTTCTGTTCAGATGTTCGTCATGACCCAAATTGGAACTGGTAATGTCATAGAGAAGTGATGCAGACTTCGGCCCGAGGACAAAGCAAATATTTAGGTAGCTTTGTAGGATGTAACCGAGCGCCATTTTGGCAATAACTATGCGAACATCTTAAATGTGATCACATTATTGTCACATACGTTTCACAATAAGGCAGTCGGAGGTAATATGGGCGTATTCGGTCGGGGTACACTGACCGAAAGTGTAAATGGAAAGAAATTTTTAAATTTTCAAGTGTTTTGGCTATCGTAACGCAAGAAGGAAGTATGATATTCTTGTAAACGTGAACTACATAAGCTGACATGTTCGTTGTTTATATTTTTAAAGTTTGAAAACGGGGGTGGACCGAAGCAGGGTTTGGTAGCTCCAAGTTTGATAGTGCATATGAAGCCTATGGGTGATCAAGACAAGTTGTAAGCATCTCATAACTGCTTTTGGTAGTATTGCTTCGATGCCACACAATCAAGACCTGCCAATTGCTAATCCTCCTTCCAGAGAAGAGTCTTCAGAATTGGACGATAATCTGACGAACCGGATAATTAGGATTACGCCTCGGAAGCCTGTTAAATTAAGTTCCACATTTCCATTAATCAGCAAGAATTCGATGACTTCGGAGACCTGGGTTTAACCAAATCCAATGCAGATCCCATTTAAAAATAGTGAAATAACTGGATCCTTCCGCATACAAAGAAAGATGCATATTTTTGCAGAATCCATGTGCCACTATTTTATTTTCATTGGCTTTAGGAAGAAATTGGTATTAATCACAATTCAGAAGAGTAGCGTATTTTCATGGACAGTTCACGCAAAATTAAAACACTAAAATAAATAAAAACATACATCCAGAGATTCCTGTTGCATACTCTGTTCAAATTAAAGAAGACTACGGAAATGTGAAGAATATGTTAGAAACCCCTGCCGTCCCATTTGTCAGGGGGTTTCTTCTGTGTTTACACGATTTGATTAAGTTCTGTTGGTTTCTCTTTCTCTGGGACAAAAGGCAGTAGACCAGCACTACAGGAGAAGAGAATGGTCTGACAGATTTGAGTTGAAGCATGGCACACACAGTGTAGTAAACAATCCCTTGGTTCCAGACAACAAAGTATTTTATCCACCACTCCATTTTAAATCGGAACTTGTCAAACAATTTGTTAAAGCATTAGATCACCTTCAGTCATGTATGTTTCGAAACTTTTTTATGCAAAGTTTAAGGATGGCATATTTATTGGGCCACAAGTTAGGCAGATGTTTATCTTCGCAAGAATTGGAAGGCAAAATGACTGATGCTGAGTGAAATACTTGGTAATCGTTGTAGTGAAGGATTATCTTGAAAACATTAAGAGTGAAAATTATAAAGAACCAGTTACAAGTTGATCGAAAATTACAGAAAAATGGGATGTAGAATGACATTCAATTCGATTACTGCACTCTCAGCTATAATTTTTTTTTTATCTGGGCGATGTTATCAAAGAGCATCGGGAGAGATTCCACCAGGACATACAGTCAGAAGAAATGGGATGAATCAATGATGGGCGACTATCTTGTTCTTGGTTCGGGATGATCACCCTGAACACAAAAGACAAAGAGGTTGAAAGGTATATTTTTCCTGATGCTATATAATCGCCAAGGTCATATTCGAAATCGGCTCACCCGAATTTATGAAGAAACGCCAAGAATTGTTGATAAACTTTCTTTTTTGAAAATTTGTTACGTAGTATTTTTTAAGTTTTCGATAAAAAGGAGAAGGAGGGAAGGCACGTGAAGAACTGTGAAGGTTCATCAATTTATAATTATTCAGTTCTTTCCAGTGCAATGTGTTTTTATTTATTTTTCTGAGATCGAGATCGTGGGACATCTCACTCTAAGAGAGGAGAACCCAGCGGGGTCTTACATTCGCCTAAAAGTTTGGAATCACCTTTCATTTTTTATTAATATAGGTCCAACTTACTTGCTAATTTTTATTAAAATATTTTCTATTATACAGGGTTGTTAAAATTAAAGTATCCCTATGTAAAGGGCTCTGAAGCGAGTTCTAAGGGCTCGTACGGAAGAGAAATTTGGACAACAGGTGCAATAAAGAATGCGCTCGCCATTTATTTGAAAAAAAAAAAATTAGTTACAAAATTGTCACTGTATGGCGGGTAACTAGGATAACCGTAAGTTATTGCCACAGCGCCACTACTCAGCTCTACTGTACTTTATAAAAGCAAAGCAGTCTCTTCAAAATCATACAGTAGATGTTTGCCTGCACTACAACAGCAATCCAACAACGTTGCAGGAAAAGGCGCTATTAGTGAAGCTGTACTATCAGAACAGCACAATGCAGCTGCGGCTATCATGGAATTCCGGCGTCACAAGCGCATAAGGCCCACGTGGACCTATGACTGTTTGTGCTGTCCGCAAAATGATTACGAAATTTGAAGCGACAGGACATCTTGGGGTTCAACCAGGTAGAGGTCGAAAACGAGTGGACTCCTCTCCGTGTTGAAGATGTGGCTATGGCTTTATATGGCTATGGCTTTATTTTATGGATTTATCGAGCCAATCTCCATGTGGTAGCGCAAGTGTGCCAGCTGTTTCTCGTGAAGTGGACATGCTGTATTCCACTGTAAGGCTAGTAATGCGTCAGGTGTTGCGGTACCATCCTTACAAGACGCACATGCTACAGCAGCTAAAGCATGGTGATGCAGATATTCGTTTCAGATACGCACTTCAGTTTCTGGCGCGAATGACAGTGGATATCATTTGGCATGGAACATCCTTTGGAGTTATGAAGCCCACTTATGCTTAAATGGACAAGTGAATACACACAACTTCGCATTTGGGCAACAGAAACCCTCGAGTTATCCAAGAGGTCCCGTTGCATTCTCCAAAAGTGACAGTGTGGTGTTGATTTACCGCCACATTCATTATTGGGCCATTTTTTTTGAACAGGTAACACAGGCTGGATCCCGGATCTCTTCCGTCACTGGACAGCGACATTATGAAATGTTGGCATTCGCAATACCAGAGCTGCAACAACGTGGGTGCCTTCAGAATACCATATTTATGCAAGATGGTGCGCAACCCCACATCCACCGTTGTGTCCAAAGATTGCTAAGGCAACACTTTACAGACGGTCATCAGCCGTTGTTTCCAGACATCTTGGCCACCCCGATCACCGGACCTCACCCCATGCGACTTCTGGTTGTGGGTTTTTTTGAAGAAGCAGGAGTATCGGGAAGGATGTCAAACTCTGGCAGATCTGAAGGACAGCATTAGACGTTATGTACTGGCTATTCCAGCTGACATGTTACGTTCTGCTGTAGAAAATTCTGTTCTTCGAATGGAAACTGTTGTTGACCAAAATGGAGGACACATTGAACAATTGTAACGCTGTTCAAGTGATTTGTATTGCCACAGTGCCATATAGTGACAAATTTTGTAACTATTTTTTTTTCCAATAAATGGCGAGCGCATTCTTTATTATTATTATTAGTTTTATGGTGCAAGGAAGCCAGAGGCTTATGCTGCACCAGCCAAAAAAAAAAAAATTCCCAAGTTACCCTAGAGAGAGAGAGAGAGAGAGAGAGAGAGAGAGAGAGAGAGAGAGAAAGAGAGTCAAAAGGGAATCACCAAGAAAGAGAAAGAGAAGAATGATGACATCCAGCTCAGGACCCTGGGTGTGCCAAGCCCATACTCACCAGATGTGAGCTCCTGGGAGTAAATTTATTGTACCTGTTGTCCAAATTTCTCTTCAGTACGATCCTTAGAACTCGCTCCAGAGCCCTCTACATAGGGATACTTTAATTTTAACAACCCTCTATAATAAAATCAAAACACTTAAATAATATTTAAGAAAATTCCCGATTATTTTAGAAGATGTAGAAGACTTATGAATGTAAAAGAACATCGTAGAAGATTCCTGAATTTGGTAGAAAATTGTAGATGGTTCTAGAATATTCTAGAAAGTACGAGTATTGTTTCAGTGTTATAGAAGATAGCGAAGCGGTTTGAAATAATGTAAATTAAGGAGTAAGAGTTGTAACATATAAAATCGAACACCCGTCATTCAGATAGATTTCTTGGTGTTAGTTTCCTGTGTTTCGTGATACACATGGCAAGGAATAAGGAACTGAATTTGTAAAAAACGAAGCGCTGTTATAACTCTGTAAAAAGAAGTTTATTTCATAAGAAGTATTGGTAAAAAAACAAGGTGTTTCATTTAAAAGAGTACAAACTACCATTCAATCAGGATGACCGCGCGTAACACGGAACCACGAGATAAGACCATAACTGATTTTTAAAGGCAATCGACAATTCACTGTACATGAAATCCGAGTTGAATTCAACAGGAACAGAGAAATTCCCGCATCTATATCCACTATGAAACTTCGTCTTAAACAAGCAGAACTTCATGGTCATGTAGTGGTTCGAAAGTCCTTATTAAAACTGGAAAATCGAAAGAAACAGTTAATCGGGCTAATGGCCATTAAGTTACAGTGGAAAAACAGCTTTATACCTAGAGTTTAGGCATCAATTATTCCAGGTTTTTCCGCTGAAGAGTGGAAAAACGTACTGTTAACTAATGAGTCCAAATTTTAAATTTTTGGATCCAAGCGTAAAATTTGTGAGATGACCAACTGAAACAAAAATGGTGCCACATTGTTTAGTGCCTTCAGTCAAGCATATTGGTCGTTCCATCATTATCTGGGTTTTTTCTGTTTTTCTGAATTGTGACATCGTCAGAATTGAAGGAATTTTAAGAAAACATGGCTATTAAAACATTCTTGAACATAATGCAGTATCCTCTGGACTTCGACTTTGTGGAAGAAATATTTTATATTACAACAAGACAATGACCCTGCATAGCTTAGAGCTGTGCAGGGACTTTCTAGCAACTAAACAATAGGAGGGGGTATTGCAACTTACGGTGTAGCACCACCAATAGAACTTTTATGGGATCATCTAGACTGTCAAGTCTGCCCATCTTCACAACATTTATGGGAAAGCGTAGGGATCGCGTGGAATAATGTTAGTCAAGACATTATTATAAAATTAATCACTAGAATGCCATGTCTGTGTAAGGCAGAGATAAAATCTCGTGGAGGATACTTTGATGAAAAATCTGGGTGATAGCTAATTTCAAAAAAAAAAAAAAAAGGAACTAAAACTGTTATCATACTATGATTCCAAACTTTTAGGCGGGAGTGTATATAAAGCATGATATACATGTGCGAAAGAAACAATACAACCAAAAAATATACATTAACTGGTAAAAATAAAATGTTCGAATTAATTTAGAATGGCTGAATTAGGTATGGAAGCCGATATTTTTTCAGCATCTGCTAAAAGAAAAAAACAAAATTCAATTGCTCCTACTTTCCCATCACCAAAAGCGACCACCCAATTTCGTTGGAACTTAATCAACCCTTCTTGTCCTTCCTATTAGTAAAGATGTATCTTCCTCGTTCCTTTTATTGATCCCCTTTGGGGGTTGTACATCTTAAATGGTCCTCCCCACTTGAGTATTCTATTTCCAAGCTTTGCAGTCTGCATGTTTTGAGACATTCCTCGAAGGAAAATGGTTATTGCCAATCACTGATCTGATTGCTTTCCATTGAAACATTCTGGACATTCCGTGTCTTTTTAAGTTTGTTCAACGGACCTGAATACGGTATTTCAAATTATCATTTCACTTCTTGCGAATGTCATTAAATCATTACAGGACACCACGTGCCTTCTCGACCACTTGTGCATTGCATGATAAATGTCATGTCTAATTGTATAGTAAACCCGGTATTTTTCGTCCTGAACCACTTGCTACCCCCCCCCCCCCCGAACCACTCTGTAAGTTACTCCTGAGCTTATTTTCCCCAACTTCAAGATTACATTTAAGAAGCGTTGTCATTTTTCAGATCATATTTGTAAGAGATTCAAAGCATTGCCTAGTTATGGTTATTAATTACCCTGTCGACTTTCAGGTCGTCAACCAATTTACAACTTTCCCTGCACTCCCTCGGAAATTCATCACTGGACATTGGAATCAAGTAGTGGGGGCACTTGCTATGGTTCTTTATAAAGAATGCCCATTTTTGACTATACTTTTAGTATAAATGAATGAATGCCATCTGCCCGTTTATCTCCTGTCCTTCAGCCATTCATTAAACTGAAAATCTTCCCGACAATCCCAATTTGCTGCACTTTATACAAAAGCCTTCCTTAGGGATCGTATCAAAAGCTTTGCTGAAATCTAGGTATATAGGATTCGATTAGGAATCTTATAGATCTAGAGTTTAGGGATCAATCACGTAGCGATTGATCCTAGAAATGGAATTCACCAGTCTAAATGCCTCACTTTTTGGGTCCTCTTTTATGATTGGGGGAAACATTAGTGCTTCTCAAGTGCAAGGAGAATATCCCATAGTATAGTGGTGATCTCATTAACCTTGCTAACGGCTTGATTCACTTACATTCCATATTTTCAGTATAAATGGATATGTATTGTCTGCTCCTGGAGTATTATCCATCTTTAGACTCAGTACCTTTTCCATATATGCGTCTCATAGATCTTTATAATCCCTTATTTTATAGTGAGCTGTCTCCTCTTCATTATATCCTCCTAGTTCAAACATGTTTTCAAATTTCGAATCGTTCTCATTCAAACACGTTTTCAGCACAGCTGAAAAATACCTGTTCAACTAATTTGACATTTTATCCGGGTTGTGTATATGAATCCACCACCACCGTCTGATAAAGGGCTGTATTATTTATTCTTTTCTTTCTATATTCACATACGAGAGGAATTTCTGTTCGTCTTAAAATAAATAAACGTCCACGGCAGCCTTGAACCAATCCCCTATAAAATTTTCTATGGTATATAACTACGTATGATACTTCTTTTGTTTTCTTGTTTGTTGAGTGTCATGATTGACGTGTGAGTCAAAACAAAGTAATTTTCGAAAAATACTTTCGAGTATAATAATTGAAAGAGGAACTTTAAAATTAAGAATGTATTTCTAAAGTTTAGACGAGTTATGCGTAATTTTAAATACAGGATTCGCTACCTAGTTTAAGGTTTTACTTTCCATAACCAAGGACATTCTGAATAAGCCACAGAAGAGGCTCAATCATTCTTTGAATACATAACCAAGGACATTCTGAATAAGCCAGAGAAGAGACCCAGTTCATTCTTTGAATACTTTAACCTAGCAGTGAACAAGTTGTCTTCCTCTTCAGAAACTGACAGCAGAAGGAAAAAATTGGTATCCACTGTTATATCACCATTAGTTTTAACCCCATTACACCAGAAGATCATTAAAAGTAAGGACGAGAACCTTGTACAGATCCCGAAATTCAAGTCGGACTTGTATTATAAGTAAAGATGCTGAGGGATGGGAAATGGTAAGAGTCGTTCACGCGTGATGAATTGATCACAAAGAGACATTTGGTTTAGAATATATAAACTGTGTTGTTTGTTATTATTGTTGTATTGAACCGCTTTATTAGCATAAATATTAATTAGGGTTTTCCCCCGAATTGTTTACTAGTATTGGATGAATGAATTTATAAATAAAAGACTAACCAAACGAGTATAGACATAAATAAAATGAAGGCCAACAACCATTAGAGGAAGCATCCGTAAGCACAAAAGTATTATTTCTTTAGCCACGGTTCTCATTGGGGATGCTAGGGCGTTTTAAGAATTCTCACACAGATGCTAAATGTGCACGCGACAGGATTGAATATCGCCAGTTTCCAACAACCTATACGGATTTTGAACATGTATTCAAAATCCGTACGGTTCTTTATTTTTCTTGTGCTAATATCGTAGCTTCTTTTCTTTTATAGCTGCGGTGTCGCCTTCTGTGAAGAATCCCATATCCCATCCTAAAAGGCATTATCAGATCCAATATTTAAATTCATATTTAAAAAAAAAATAAATTGCATAGCGTAACGATGGTATTTTGTTAGATAGGATGTCGTTCAAGTCAGTTACACATGAGAAGCAGCACACGTAGGTCATCAGGTCAATGACCAGTCGTCAAGTGGAAAGCAGAACAACAAAAAGTGCAATACTTTTGAACCATCAAGTCACGCTGTGTCAGGGCTTTCTATGGCCTACACAGAAAAAAAAATGTCATCCTTCTCTGTGTGAGTAAGAGAGAGAGAGCCAGCCAGATGGGAGAAGCTTATATTTCTACTTCCGTGATTTTGCAACGTGTCCATCATCGAAACATTTCTTGGCATAATAAAAGAATGTTGACGATTTCTTTCCGTTTTTGGACACTGGACTTTCTGTTGTCTCATTGAAATATTCCTCCTAATTGCTAGGACAATATAACGATAGCCAGAGATAATGCAAATATCGGATGAGAATTTGATTTGGCAACTATCATCCGAGTTAAAAATTTTATATCTGTGGATTCTGTAAAAATGTTATCATAATTTATCATGTGTAGACATTACAGATACATTTCAATTTTCTAATTTCTTTCATGATTTGTGTTTTTTTGGCTGCGACGAACTCCAATAATATTCGCTCTGTTCCGGTTGTAAATATCAATCCCGATATCGGTACAATACTGGATGAAATTGGGCCATATTAAAATAGCAGCAACTCTGACCATATTGTTGTCTGGTTTTATTGGTAACCTCACGGTGATAATAGAATTGCTCTGGCTGGTAACTTAGTTCCATTTCAAGTAGTAATCGGAGTGGTTATAGAATTTACTAGCTTCGCGAGTGACCGTGGATTGGGTCATTGGCAATGACACTTTTCGCCTCCGTTGATGTCTAATAATAGCAGCATCGTAGACAAGTAGGTCATCATGACTGCGATTGTGCTCTAGTTTTCGTAACAGTTGACATAACCTTTATATATTGTGTGGCAGTTTCCCAAGTGTGTGGAATGAATCACGCTATATTTCTCGGATGACAATCATGTTTTGTTTAGTTCCTTGATGTAAACATTCATTCAGTTTTAAGGTATAAAGAGACCTACTTAATTCAAGAAAACAGCTGTTGGTTTTGGTATCTTCCACTTAGTTGGCTCGTTAGACTAAAGTTATGCAAGACACGCTGTTGGATTTCACTTATTTCGTGACGATTTCAAAACATTGGACATAGCGTTTTGTTTGGAAGGATTATTAAACTTTTGTCAGATAAAATTACTGATCGGAACTTACAGGAATGTTTATAATAAATATTCTGTATATTGCGCTATTAAATATTAGATGTTTCGAGTTCACTCATTTGTTTTTAAAAGATGTAAAAAAAATTCTAAGGAGATAAAATTGATTCTTTAAGATTAAGTTAATATGTAGAAGTTGTTTATTAATTTGTGCAAGGAATCATAGATTGGATTTCTCACCGACTGATAAACTTGCTCATTTTGTTTCGCCTATCACACAGCATTGCTAATTGTTAATTAAACATTGCATTGGCATTATTAATTATTAGATTATTATTCAATTAAAGGATGAGGAGAGGAGAAAGATCGTTTTGAGTGCTTCTACTTCAGAACTTTTTGCTCAGTTCTCTGTAAAAGAAAAGAATGACGGAGTTATTGGATTTGACTTGGCTTGCTTAAAGTAAGCGTTGAGGAAAGTAAGGTTACAAGGCGTCCATGGGGTTATTGGATCCATGGATTCACTGACTCTAAAATTTTATCCATTCTAAAAATTCCATCAAACAAACTGACTAGCCACAAAAAATGTATTCAGTTTACATTAATTCTGAAGATCTAAGAATTCCCTCATTTATGCAAGGTCGATGTACGAGTTCATTTAAATTTGAGAGCCAAAATGGTAGGAGCAAGCAAGGCATATGGTGTCCTGTCTGTGATATAGGACATTTGCTAGTAGGGAGGAGGATTCATTATTCCTCTATATAAAACGATGGCTAGACGGCATTTGGAACATCTATTCGGGTCTGGAGTCGCCTAAAAAACTGATAATACAAAACTTCTGGATAGGGTTAAAGAAGAGCAGTCAGATTAGTGGTGAGTGCAAAGCGATGCACACATGAAGAACGTCTTAAAAGATGGGGCCTGCAAAGTTTTACAACATGACAACTAAGCGTGACCGAGGTGTATAAAGCGCTGAAGGCGTTGAGTAAGATGAAGGAGGAACGTCTATTCTCCCCTCGTAGATGAGACAAGAACCGCGGGTCACAAATATAAAGAAGACTGGATTTCATGAAATTCACTTGTGGGCAACGGGTTGAAGAACGCCGGAATAAATTGCCTTCCAACATAGCAGAAGCAAAGAAAGTCTGACTAAATTTAAAGTAGCATTGGATGTTTACCTTTGTAGGAATGGAAATTTTATTTTATGTTATTATTTATTATTATTTTATGTTTTTTATTTGTTTATTGACTGGTACAGAAAAAGCCCTCTTCCTAGTGTCATTTTTAATACAGTACTCTCGTACAGAGCTTTATGCATGTTTTTCCTCACGTTCTTCCAACCAATAAGATTGGTTCCGTAACAGAACGCTGTTGGTAGTTTACCATTCGTAAAGAGTCCATCGAACTGTACGTTTGTTGAGAGTGGCGCCCAATTCGTTCAAGATAAGACCACAATCGTAAAACAAAGAGTGGTATTTCAATCTCATAACCGTTAAACTGGCTTGTTCAACACTAGTCGTCGAGGCGAACGTGTTTGCCGAGTACTGGATATAACTATGTTTTAATTAAAAGATTTATTATTATTAATTTATAAATAGAGAATTAATAAAAAGCCTTAATGTAACCATATGGTCAGAGAAAAGTTAAAATGTGAAAAATATAGGTGACCTTCCGAAAACCAATAGTATTGCATTTCGTGTATAATAAATACAGGAATAAAATTGTAATTAATTATACATTCGGGGATCACTGAATTATGAGCTGTTCAGTATAAAATGCCGAACAGCTTCCTCCGATAGAGCAGTGGTAATTTGCGTTGACATCGCAATACAATATGGGGAATGCAAGAACAATATCCGAAATGGCGATGCGCCGCACACTAAGACGCATAGGGTTCCACAGCAGACGGCCCAAGACCCTTCCTCTCCTCACCGCTGATCATCGTCGACGGCGAATGCTGTGGTGTCAACAACACGCTGGTTGGACATTGGAGGACTGAAAATGAGTGTGCTAGTTTGATTAATCCAAACTCCTGGCGCAACATGCCGACGGGCGCCTTCATGTATGGCGCAAACAACACGAGTTCAAGGATTCATCGTGTACGGTGCTCGCTGTCCAGGCAGGTGGCGGCGGTTACTTAATATGACGCATATTTTCCGGCAAGGACTAGGACCCCTGGTGCGTATGGACCAATATTTCGCTGGTGAGGTCTAACGGCAGCTCTTAGAAGACCGTGTGCTCCTTGCCATATTGCATTTTTCCCGGACAGGAACGGGATCTTCCAAGAAGATAATGGGCCATATCATGGGCCGCACTGTGCACGAGTGGTTCGAGGATGACACAGAACCCATCTTGACTGGCTTCCAAATTCGCCTGACCTCAGTCCAGTTGAACAACTGCGGGATGATTTGGAACGGGAAGCGAGGCGTATGGACACGCAACCGACATCTATTCCGCCACTGTGGAATGCCTTGCAGGCAGCATGGCTGCAGATACCTACGGTGGTTTCAGACATCTAGTGGAGTTAATGCCTAGGTGAATAGCGGTTGTTATCCGTGCGAATGGTAGCCCAACACGGTGTTAGGTAGGTGGTAATAATTTAGCGATCACCCGGTGTATATTCTACGTGTTATGTGTCACTATAAATAGAAATATATGAATGTAAATATAATGAATGTAAATAAACATATTTCTTATTGATAGGACCAAACAGCCCTAACAGAACTGAAATATGTGACAAATGCAACAAAGTATTATTATTGTAAAGTTTGTACTGTTATTATTAAGTGTCGAATGGAGTATGGTACTAAAATCTTTTATAGAGCATTTCATTCTGTGCTGCAATAAACAAAGAGGTCGTCAAGGTAAATGCACTCAAGTGGTCACGGAGGTAAGAATTGAATGACAGATGCCAATGAAATTCTAGAACTGTGACGATCAATAGAGAAAGTAGGGTAAAAAACATGCGGGCTGACTCTTCTTTTCACTTACGAGTAGCACGGATGCTCTAATAAGAAAGGGAAGGAAAAGGGATACTTAAATGCTTGCACTATATTGAAAAACAAAATGCTTCCATGGAACAGAGAAAAAGGGGGAAATGTTTAAATAGAAAAATTAGAGGAACGATAATTGTTTTGTGGAAAAATTGTTCTAGACTGTATATGTCTAGAATCGCGCATTAGAATCCTTAAGGGGAATTTAATTTTTGAGATTGTCTTCTTTCTCAAACGTATTGAAATATATTTGTAATAAGCCTGACAGCTTGTTTTCTGTTGATGGATTATTCTTATCTTTGAAAATATAAGAAGAAATCGCTTTAATAAAGTCTTGGTATCAATGGTCTAGCCTTCTCTCATTCCAACCACGGATTTTTTTATTGCCTAAACCTATCCAACTTGAACTGTAATCCATTGAAAAGTTTACGGTAGATATCCAGACAAAAATGGATTGCAGAAAAATGCCAGTCAAAACTGGCATTTTTCTGCAATCTTTAACTAGTTTTGACTAGTCTTTAACTGCAATCTTTAACACCTTTAACTAGTTTTGCCCGGCAACACGAAAATTGAAAAATGCAGTATTGTTGGAAAACTTTACCAGATCATCCAGTTCATCCCAATGGTACACAGGCAAGGTTTCCAGATGTTATCGCAAGTATTTGAAAGTTTTTTTAAAATATTCCGTGAGGGTTATCATTAAGTTTCGTCCAAACGACACAAAAACCAGAGAAAGTTAGCTGATAACAATAACGAGGTCACGAGAAGTGAAACATTAGGGTTACGTATAAATATTCCTGCCCCTAGTTGCTAGAAAAGTGTTCCAGGGTATTGCGGGAGAGAATATGAAGTGGGCACACGACCTCGTGCGAAGTTACTGACCCTAATAATTCAGAGGGCAGCGGCGATCACTGCACAAGAGTGGGGTTACAAACACACGAAAGGAACAGACCTAGTGAAGAACAGCTTTCTTCACCAGAACAATTTACTCGGAACCTGACGTGTTGACACCCCCCGACCCACTTCAGGATGTCATATTTCCGTCGACCATGCCACTTATCATTCCACAAGGCAAAAGTACTTTTTTCGATCTCTTAGATCCTTGATGGAGTATTAGTGAGACCATAACTCGTGCTACCGTTTAGCACGTTTTGTCAACAGAGGTTTCTTCAACGTTTATCTTTCCGGTTAACACACCATTAATTTGAATATTTTTTCCGCTAGGCAAAGATAAATCTCATGTTTGCAGTGTGTCCTAATAATTCGCTTGTTTGACTGAACCCTTGACACACGGCAAGAGGCCCACTGTTGCCCCCTTTCTGTGAAAGAAACGGATTACGGATATTTGCAGCGAAGGTGAGTCCCGTTTATTCTGTCAAGACAAGTAATCGCCGAGAAGCTATGGGTGCCAAGGTCTTCTGGCAACAATCTTCAGCGTGGCTATAGACGAAACATTTATCTTGTTTCAAGAAGATATTACGACATTAGCAGCGGGCGCTGACTAGTTCAACCCAAGGGAGATCATTAAGTGTTGCTGTGTACCATTAAAGGGGATGCAAACTCGTGAAAACGGATTCACGGCCAAACCTATCAGGTAATCTAATTTAAAATCATTTGTATTCGGACAAAAGAACGCCTCTTTAAATGAATGAGATGACGAGATAGTATAACAAGACCCTAACCCCTTAAGGGTGGAAACCTTGCCTTTAAACAGCTTTAACTGTTTTATAATAACAATCTTCCTTGTTTCAATTGCGACGGGTGGACAAAGGCACAGTTCCACATCGCCAATGGAGGCCAGGGTTTCTACATGGCGTACAAGTCCCAGTCAAAATTTATGTTACAGAGAGGATGGGTCAGCAGAACGAAATAGGAAGTCAGTTCCTGCCTTAACAACAACTGGGTCACAGCTAAGAAGAAGCACAAAACCAAGGATAATCAAGCTCGACAACAGCGGATTAAATTATTTTGATATTTACATGGATTTACGAATGACTTAGTGACATTACGAGGTGGGGACGGATTTGAAAAGTTCGTGGCTTGAGTTTGAAAGAGTAGTGATACAGTGGTGCTAACATTTCTGTACTTAATACTTTAAATACTAACCCATCAAGTTTCATGCAGTTTCAATAACGCCGTTTTGTAATTACAGGTCCTGAATTTTGTTCATATATCCTCATTCACATAACAAAGTTGTGTGAGTGGGAAAAGATGGACAAATTTAGTCTCCCTATCATTCAATATTTGAAAAAAAAAATGGACTAATGCCAAGGGCAACTCATAAGGATATGGTTACAATACTGGGAGAGATAATACCCCTTCCTGTTGCATGTTTAAGAAGTGGGAAGCAGAATTTAAACAAAGGAGGGAGAGCCTGTGGAAGATTCACAACGTCTATCATTCCAATAGTTGTTCAACAGTGTGCATGATCTGGAGATGAGTGACTGGCAGGTGACAGTGTGGTACTTTACTAGCGTCTTGTGCATTTCACCAGAACGTGTGTACCACTTAATAACAGAGATTGTCACTATGAAAATGTGTCAGCACGATGTGTCCCAAAGTTGTCGACACATATCAAAAATACACAAGGGTTGTCGAGTGAAGATTTGCACCGTTTTCATGCAGATCCAGAAAATTTCCCTTCAAGGTTTATGACCACAGATGAAACGTCAGTCCATCACTTTCAGCCAGATACAAGCAGCAGTCAAAACTATGGTCACACTTCTCCCCTCCAAAAAAAGCCAAGTCAATTTATTCTGCTGGAAAGGTGAAGGCATCGGTTTTTTGAGATGCTGATCGAGTATCGCTAGTGGATTACCTTCAGGAAGAATAGGGAATCACAAGGGCATATTGCACAGACTTTGTGAAGTGATTGCGTGAAAACATCAAAGACAAACGCCTAAGAAAACTAAGCAAAGGAGTCTTCTTCCACCGGGACAAAGCGCCCACTCACTATCCCCCACATTTATCAGATGTAGAACCAACAGATTTTCAGCTAATATTCCAATTAAAAAAAAAAAAAAAAAAACAATACCTGGCTGACACCAATTTCTCCATCGACAATGAAGTTATTACTGCAGTGGATGCATTCCTGGAGACCCAAAGGAAAACTTTCTTCGCAGCTGGAATCAATGCATTGCAGCATCGGTCGTAAAAAATGTCATTGACTCAAAAAGGCATGATGAAAAGTAAAAGTGGCCGTTTGTATTTTTACGTATTTTATTTTCGAGCTGTACCAATCACTTTCTTTTTATAAATGCCCAAAACGTTGACTTATAATTTTCTTTATGAATGTAAGCTTCTTTAATTTCGTTATTTACCTTTTTGAAGACTTAGAAAAGTTATTTATTTTATATATTTATTTGAATTTTCTGTTTTTATAGATTTCAGGGAAAGAAATACTTTGTCTTTAAGTGAGTAGAATGTCAAACGATGCCTACAAAAGTTAATTCACATAATACAGTACAGTACAGTACAGTGTCAATGGAATGTTAATGGAGCATTCTTCGGATGCTTCAAGACCGGAAAATAAGAAATTGGAAATGCTAATTGCATCTTCTTCTGCGTACTAAATAACACTGATGTTAATTTAATAAGTGCATAATTTATCAGTGTGCTATGTATTACCAACTAAGACGAATATTCCTTTATAGCGTATTTTATATCACAACAACATGATTCTCTTAATTCAGAATTATTCATATGGCATAAATACGAGCAGCATCACTCATGCCCTATGAATAGTTAATGGCATTTTAGACAAACGAATGTCTGAATTCTCAGACAGACAAATAACAGGAACACTACGAGTTTGAATGGCACAGGTTCAGCCACCTTTTATTAACAAGCGTGACTCCAAAGCAATCCAGACGGTAACTGTACCATCAGATGACCCCAAACTGTGCCAACATGAATAGAACATGGAAATCTCCCTAAAATTATCTGACTATGGATGTTATCATGAAAAGAAAAGGTCAAAGATCGTCTTAAGATAAAGCCTAAATTTCCTTCCATTCCTTTCTTCCCATTTCCGACAGGTGTTTACTGATACCTGCATTCGATAGAGCGGAGGAGGGGAGCAGTGGAGAAGTAGTAAGAGTTACAAAGCTGGGTTTCCTAACGCTTGGAGATCTTTCGCATACCAAAGTTCATTTGTAGTAAACATTAAGGAAACTAATAAGTAAGTAGGTAGATAGGTATGGCTACGTAAGTGCAAAGGCAAATTAGACCACAATAATCTTATCACTTACCAATTAGACCACTTTTTTACATATCTTAGAAGGTTTTATCGAGTTTCAGGGAGGGTTTCATGTTTTTTTCCCCAGACTCCCGACTTTTGATCCAGACAAACCGACAAAGAATGACGCCTCCTTGCCCCGGTGAAGATGATCCTTGTTGGCCGCCCTTCAACTTTAAAAAAACAAATTAAAAACTAGATTCTGTCGCTTTTGTTCACGATCTCACCAGGAGTGAAGAGTCATCGAAGTTTAACTAGTCGAAGTTGCTGGAATCTGCATTTTTGTGGGACAGGCCAATAAATTTTAACGCAATATTTAGAAATGCGACGCGTTTAAGCCAAGTTTGTGCCTTTAATTCTCGCTAATGATCAAAGAGAGCAGCGAGTTTCCGCATGTCAAGAACTTCGTGAACGTGTTACTGCTGACCACATGTTGTTTTCTTCCATCATAGGAACAAATTGTGGGCATGATCCAGAAACAAAAGCTCAGTCCTCTGCCTTCTCCAAGGCTCAAAAAGCAAGACGATCTCTATCAACTGTGAGATCATTCTGATCGTATTGTTTGACTGACAGAGCATAGTTCATTATGAATTTGTCCCGCATAGTCAACCAGTGAACCTGGCATATTACAAAACAGTTCTACAGCAATTTCGAAAAGTTGTTCGGAGAACATGGGCGGTAAAGTGGACTTCAAGGAATTGGTGCTCGCATCATGACAATGCCCTTCGCAATTAACACTTTCCATTCCAGAATTTCTTTGCGAAGCGCACCATCACTATGAGTCTACCCCCATCTACAGTACTTCCGGATTTAGCTCCCTGTGATTAAAAACTTAAAGTCCACTGATAGGTCGCAGATTAAGGAAATTATTCAACACAGTAACTGTTAGCAATTCCAAAAGAGTCTACCAGGAATGCTTCCATAAGTTGTAGTTGCGTTAAAAATCGACATAGACCATATCAATGCAATTGATTCCAAAGAGATCGATCCCCGAACTGTTTGATCACACTTTATACATTGATCAGAACTTGGCTTCACCACCTACTTCATGAGGTACGTATTTCGCAATACCAGTATATTTGAGTTCATTAACGCAAGAATCTAGTTGAGTTACAATTTAATTTTGATTAGTGATGGGCATAATCGATTATCTTAATAATCGAAAAAAATTGATTATTCAAATCACTTTATTATAAAATCGAAAACAGCAAAAAAATGAATCACACTAATGTTCTCCAGATTAAGCTTATTTCCTATGCATCGGATGATTCTCTCTCTCTCTCTCTCAAGTGTAAATTCAATCAATTTTCTCAAAATCCCATCTTTTTATTTTTCTTTATTAAGCATACCCGTAAAGAAAATATGATTACTAGTGAAATGGGTTAAAGTTAATATCTAATTAATTTTAATTAGATCTCAACTGCTTGTTCGAAATGTCAGTTCGTCTGTTTTAGGGTGTGTGTGTGTGTGTGTGTGTGTGTGTGTGTGTGTGTGTGTGTGTGTGCGCGCGCGTGTGTGTGTGTGTGTGTGTGTGTGTGTGTGTGTGTGTGTGTGTGTGTGTGTGTGTGTGTGTTAAGCGCCAAAGCAACCAACGCCAAAGCGTGAGTATACTGCTTCTATAATTGCGTGGATTCTTCAGTCGGTTTGCAGGAGGAAATAACTTAGGTGTCCCCTGAGGCCGACATTGACTGACATTCTTTGCATCGTTGACAGGTTAAGAACTCAGGCCTTTTCCTCTCGGTGTGGGAGGATGGTGATTATGACCACTGTGCTACAGCGATGCCTTTTATGGAGATTTGTAGAGTTTTAAAAAGCCTAGAAAATGTTTCTCCAAGTCTGGGCCGAATTCGAACCATTTGAAGTATTCATAATGGTTACCAAGTCAAAAAATGCGCAGAATTCGTCACCAGAAAGGGCTATCAGCTACTTCTTACGATGCACAGATTTCAACTGTGTACAGTTATTTCCTTTTCCGAGTTTCATTAAATCAAATACCAGTTTGCATAACTCTTAATAGCATCGTTTTTATTCCGGAGGTATTAAAAATTAGACGCTCCTGAAGTGAAGATGGCACGTCATTCTAATAAAAAATTTAATCAGACCCTCATAATTGCCATAAAGTTTCGTCATCACTGCTCCAGCTGATCTGTCGTAATCAAATATTCAATTATGAATTTATTTTATCATTTTAGTATGTTTGACGCCGGTATTTACTAGAACGTAGATGTCGGAGAACGAAGACAAGGCCGTGCTTTATGGATGCTAAACAGAGCGAGACTAAATGGGAAGGTTTGTAAAGCAGATCTAATTGGAAGTAGCAGACCGTAAAATTGAACGCTTTTACTTTTCAAATAACCCTTCGGCAAATGTTCCTGCCTCGTCCCTGAATTATACATCTCCAGCTAGTCTACAACTCTTCTTTCAATAATTTTGTCCAATGAGTCTAATGAATCAGCTGCTAAATGACATTAAGTTTAGATACATTTTTGGGACTTTTCCTTAATGAGTTTTGATCAGATGAAACTCTTCTTGTAACACCTTGCGCACAGACTTTAAAACTTAGCACATTTTACGTATCGCCAGAGATTTAATTATCATAATGAGTAATGCAAATATTTGTTTTTAATAGCTGTGTGTATATTGATATTTAGGTAGTACAAATATATGTCCAAGCTTGCTTTCAGATGAGGAAAATGCACAACTTTTAATCTGTACATATAAATATGCACTCTGAGCAATAAAAATAGATTTATTATTCCTATAATTACCATAATTTTAGAAAATTCAACTGTGGCATCATCAGCATTTATGCATCAGCTAAACTGTGAGTTTAGCTGATGTTATTTGTCTAAATATCAACTGTGACAAAGATTGTTTGAGCGCATGGAAAATAATTTTACATGTGGATCATTTTCTTTGATCCACTCTATGTTAACACCGTTGCTTTGCTTCTCTACAAGGCATAGCAACTAAGGCCTAATCAGCTTCAATATACTGTCTATAAACCGTATAAATTCCATTGGTTTGGAATATAAACCGTATAAATTCCATTGGTTTGCTTATTTGCTGGATGAAAACTGGAGTTTCCGGGTTTATCATTTAATAAACAGGCATTTTTAATGGAATATACACGTCCCAGCAAACTGAGAAGTGGATATGGAAAAGCTTCTATTGTTCATATTATCTATATAATAACTCGCTTATGTCCCGCTGTCCGGAACACTCTTTGAACTCGAATTACTCAAGACTAAAGTCGCGGGAAGGTTTTCGTAATCACTTCAATATTTATCTTTACTTCTTCTCTGAAACATTTTTCTCCAAGCATTGGCCACGGGCATTCTAGTGCATTAATAAAGTAATTACTCACCACATTTACTTTACTGATTAATGCAGGTTAAATGCAACAAGAGGACACCAACAACAGAGCATTGCAAATTTGTCTCTTCATCTGTTCGGAGTAGTGATTATGCTTTAAATGAAATATACACTTACATTGCTATATAATGTAGCAATGTAAGTGTATGCCTTGAGTTCATACTCCTTGTTTTCTAGCTTATAAGGTGGCACCATGATTTAACACTTTACATAAATCGTTCTAAATCTACCTTGGACAGACGACCGTCTTGAAATTTTACTTCTTTTAAACCATCCCTTTCCTGGTAAAAAATTTGAACTTTTTGAAAGATTTACCAGGAGATGCTTCTGCAGAGAGAAATTGAATCATGGCCCGTTGTTCTGATTCGAATTAATCTATCGTATATCTATATATGCATCTCTAGCAAGCTCATAGAGGGAGTAGGTATGGTCCAAATCATTTCTCCTGTTGGATGTTTGCGCATTTCATGGAACAATCCTTATAACCTGCGACTAAATCTTTGTTATTACAATCTGTCAAAATATACAGCATAAATCACACGATTGAGTTTCAGAAAAGGTTATTTAAAAAGCATTGACATTTGTATTTATATTTTCACTGTTTGCTAAACGATTCTAAAAATAGTCCTACATGTTTGAGTTACAATACTCAAAATGTGCCTCACTGGCTACGTTAAATATTGTGGTACCTAGCAGAAAGAATATTGAGTGCAATGAATTATACAATAATTATAATGATACTATGTTATATACTGTTAAGATACTATTTTGTAATCGAAGAGATAATTTCGTCAAATATGACAAGACTACCTGTACGATTTACTAATTTTTTTTTCATTCTGGTTGTTATTTGATCTTGACAGAAAATTGTCGAGTGGAAGTAATTTTATGTTATCTGAATTCTGAGTACAGAGATCTTCTGAATGATTCTGTTTATTTTATTCGTACTACAACAGAGCATGGGTTAGAGCAAATTTACTCAGGGAAGGTTGGCGCATGCAAGCCTTGGCTTACTAACGAAGAAAGGTCGGATCGATTTAACAAGGTATTAAAAAAGTGAACATATCACAACCAGTTTTTCTAGCTCAACCATTGCTATATAAATTTGTATAGCAATAAGTGTAAATCTTATCCGCGGGGTAATTTTCATCTATTTGGGATAAGATGATAACTGGTCGATAATTCTTGATAATAACTGCTCTACAGAGGGGTTAAAAACAAAAAAAGCGGTCAAAGTTGAATTCCCCCTTCCTTTTGACAAAGCACGAGGAGGCTGTTATGTAAAATTAAGAAAATACGCTTTTAAGTATCAGTAATTATTGTTTATAAAGTAATCTTCAAAAAAAAGTCTTAATTTTTGTACTCCAAAAACAAATCTATGCATTTCTGAATTTTCTTATTGGTAAAAATTCTTTTGAGATCCAAAAGTTTTCTCTTTATCAAGCAACAAATCATCTGCGAATGTAAATTTTACTTAGGGGAAACCGCATAAAGAAGAATGTATTCTCTTTGTCATCTGTTACTATAAAAATAATTCGGTCATGTAATGCTTTAAAAGCCCGTAGAAGAGAAATAAAAATAAGGAAGACTTCTGGTCTATGCCGAACTAAATTACTCATTTCCCTCTTGAAAAAATTTAAAAGGAGGGAAAGTGTGCGCAAATCTCCTATAAATGGTAGACTAGCAACTTTTAAAAAAGTCTTTCGACATCGCTTGAAATATCCGAAACTTTTCAAGAAGAGTTTTCTTGAAACTGCCTGGTCCTTTTCAAGAAATCGTTTGAACATCACGTTTAGGCATTTGTGGTACCAAAAGGATATCACTGGACGCCCGAATACTTTAAAAGTCGCAAAGCAAAGGAAAGGGTGCATCCGTACATGATCAAATCTGTTGAATCAAAGAATCCAAATAATTATGTAGGTAGGATGGAGTTTGATAACGTTTGTTTGTTAAATGCTGACTTTATCTAGACAATGTTTCAATGCATATTGTTCCTGTTCTGGATCGGCTTCTGCCATTTATGAATATTGGAGTGTTTGAAATCTTAGTGCTCGTAATGAAGGAAAATGAATTGATCATCATGATATAAGCTCAATCCCAGTAACTCTTTCCGCTGTATTTTTCTCTATTTTTCTTGAGGGCCTAACCACCCAATGTTACGCAGAAGTTGATTATCTGTTACATGTTGTGCCAGAACATAAAAGTGAAATAATGTAATTGTCTTTAGGCATTGAAAAATCAGCAAGAAGTTCTTACTCCATTGGAAGTGACTTGCATCTCAGAAAATATGGTGGGGGGAGGGATCTCTGTAATTTGGAATCGATTTCTCTATTACGCTGTCTGCCCAGAGCATTTGGTATAAATTATCGGTCAAGGAAATGTTGTGATCGCCTTATATAAATATTTTTATATTACATCAGTCCTACTTGACATTTATGATACATTGTGATGACAAGAGCACGCATTTCTACCATCAGTGGTGATTCTTTCTAGTCCCAGGTCATACCTTCTAAAGTAAATCATGTTCGCAATGAAGAAAGTGTGTCACCACAAATATTCTTCAAAAAATCATTACTGAAGTCAGTAATAACTTCTTAAAGACCTCAGGTGTTAAGCTTCCGGTGTGATGTGGGTTACAGATGCACTTTTATTGTTCAGGGGGAGTCTAAATTATGGTAGTAATTTAGAAAGGCACTGAGAGAACTGGTTTTAAGTTTACGATCACTTTTGGATTAGTAACAAATTATTAGCTCTGTGGCGAAATTGTCTGCCCATTTAAACATTAGACAGATCTGAGGAAAACATTTTTAAGTGAACGAATTAGTTTATTTCTGAAACAGAAGTATTTGAAAATATCAACACTCAGGCTATTCACAACTGAATACAGAATAACACTTAATACAGTTAACGATTATCTTAAATATTCTTAAAGATTTTTCATTGCTATATAGATATATTCAACAGATATGAATAAACTTGATATAAATATTAAAAAACGTCCTTTCCTCTTAACTAAAAAAAAACGGACTATTTTTTTTTTTTAATTTTAACAAACAAAAAAAGTAATTCTTCCTACTGAAGTTCTGTTTAATACTTTCACAACATCCGAGCAAGCTAGGTCATGGTTCATTCACTTCGGTTGCAAAATTATGAAGTCAAATGTTAAATCCAGATCTATTTCACTGAGATGGAACTATAAATCATTAAGAGAAGGGGAAATTCAACGTTCTGATGGAGGGAGATCAAGCAGTGCTCATTTTTATAATATGTAGCTGTTTTGCCAAAGAGGAAGATTATAAAACAATCTAGCTGTTCTATAATTCCGGCATTCAGAATAGGGAAAGGAATTAGCCAAAGAAAAATATTAACTCAAAATACCAATGTCCCAAGTACAACAGTCCTCAAAAGGTTAAGCACTATCGCTCCATACCTATCTTAAATTCCCTGGTAAAGATTTTCGATACTGCCGTTCACGGACATCTTGCAGCTTTTTTCTACTTTAACGTACAGCATGGATTTACATTTGGTAGATCAGTGATGACAAAGAAAGCCTTTGTGAATATGACAGTTGATGTAACACCGTCCTCCCCACACCGGGTGGAAAAGACCTCAGTTCGAATCCCTTAAATGACGCGAAGAATTTTTATGAGTCTTTTTCACAACGTGACTGAGTTTAGTCAGTCTCAGGCGAAAGTAGCATGGTTTTTACTCTCGGAAACTCGGGGTTTTTCGTCCAATAAATCGACCACAGAATACACGCAATTTACAGACATATTATATGCAGTGCAATATGGTCTAAGATGCTGATGCGCCTAAAACCCTACAACAACAACAGCTACCACTACTACTACGATCACAAACCTCAGTTCTACTTAGAACTTGGTCATTGAAAAGGTTGCCAAGTGGCAATCAAGCTGATGTTGTCTACATATACTTGCAAAAGCCTATAATAGAATTCTGCACCACCTGCTTAGTTCCAAACTTTTACATTATGGAAAACTCGACTGTTGTTTTTGTTGTAGGATCGGCTTCTAAGGCCATATTGCTCCGTGTATATTATCTGTAAATTGCATGTGTTCTGAAGTCAATTTTCTGTTTGCTGGACGAAAATTCAGAGTTTCTGGGAGAAAAGCATCATGCTATCCTCGCCTGAGACCGATTAACTCAGCCACGTTGAGAAAACTGGAGCCTCTGCACACACACGGATCATGAAGAATAGAAGAGCAGCTGTCTTTTCTCCTCAAAGCGGGGTCCTGCAAAGTTCTTCCCTTGCCCCCCCTTCTTTTCTGTACCTTTTTCAACGACCTTACGAAAGCAACTGACAACAGCGAAATTAAAATCGTGATCTACTCAGACCATATCAAAATTTTCAGGCCTGCAAAGAACGTTTCTGATGCTATCTGCCTTCAGAAAGACCTCAAAAATTCCTTTTGCTTGGTGTGCGGCCGACAATGGACTTAGAATAAACGCTAATAAATGCTTCATCTTCTCATTCGCTAGTCCTACGAAGAAGATCGCGTCGCTTCAAGTATACGATTTGTGGCTCAGATATTGCCACGGTTTCAGAGTTCGGAGATCTCGGAGTTTTATTTTCAAACACCAGAAATTTGATCGTCACTTGATCGTGCTTGTGGAAAAGGTTTGCATGTGCCCTTCTCTGTACTCTCAAGCAACTCTAAATCTTTCCTAAAATGAGGCCTCCAGACCTGTACACATTACTCTAGGTGTGGCCTGGCCATTGTCTTATACAAAGGGATAATCGCGTCCTTTTTCCTACTAGAAAAATTCCTGTATATCATTTACAATATCCCATGACCCGCTTTGGCAGTCAGTCTACACTGCTCGGAAAACTTCATATCTGACTGCACAATTACTCCCAGGTCTTTTTCATTTTCTACCACCCTAAGTGTAGTACGTTTCTCTGGGGTTACTTCTACCCATATGCAGTACTTTGCATTTGTCAATGTTAAACTTCAGTTGCCACTTCTCAGCACATCTGCCCAACTTTTCTAGATCCTGTTGCAGTAGCGCAATGCCATTACTGTCATTAACAACCCTGTCAACCTTTGTATCATCTGCATACTTGGACATTAAGTCTGATATACCTTCATCAATATCATTGATAAATATACGAAACAACAGTGGGCCCAACACTGAACCCTGGAGGACTCCACTAACAACATTATTTCACGAAGAGCAGTGTCCATTGATTACCACTCTCTGTCGTCTCCCACTCAGCCGCCCTTTTATCCATTGTAGCAACTTGCCCTTAATACCATTCTGCTCCAATTTGTACAGTAGTCTTCCATGTGCAACAGTATCAAAAGCTTTCCTGAAATCCAATCAAATTTGTCAGACAAGACTTTCCCTTAACAAACCCATGCTGTGTCTAAATTATTACTGCAGTTTTGTCTAGATGATCCTGCAATCTAGATGCAATTATCGTGCCGGAGCAGAAATAAGAATCCATCTAGTTGTAATGGGCGTTTGTATTTTAGCTTACTTATAGTATGTAAACTGCTGTACGCAAGCAAATTCATATTGTAACAATTCACGTGGTTTAATTACAGTTATAAGTACATCACAACAATTTTCCGCCCTTTTGTTAGGGACACAACCTCTTATTTTGGAATTATGTTTCCGTTTTTCCTAAACGCTGATCTCTGATCACTGGCCATTAATTGCATGACCTCAGAGAATTGCTTCCTGTTCCCATCTTTTGTGACAACAAGGAAATAGACGCGATGCTCGCTTTATCAAATTTACTTTATGATTGGAGCTTACAACAAGTATTGATAGTTTAACTAATAAAGCTAACGTTTTTATTTCATTCTGCTGTTATTTTCATCCAGTGTATTCTGTTTTGCAGGACGTTCGGGTTTAATGAAGTACTGTACTTAAAGTAATGTGATATCACTGGTATGGTTTAAGTTTCTGCCCTCTTTAAGTTTCATTTACTGCCCTCTTTTCGTGAAATGATGAATCGCTAATTATATTTATTCATCATCATTATCTTCTTCTTCAGCTATTTCTCAATTTCTTCGATCCACCTCATCTTTAGTCTTTTTCTTGGGCGTCTGGTGGTATCCATTTCAAAATTCGTTTGGTCCATCTACTATCAGTTCTTCTTAATATGTGACCTGCCCGTTTCCATTTTAAGATCTTTGTTCTTTCAACGATGTCACAAACCTTGGTTTGTTGGCAAATCCATGCACATATTTTTCGGTCTCTTTTGGTTGTGTTCAAAATTCGGCGCTATATACTTTTCTGTGTGACCCCCCAGTCTTTGTAAAGTATTCATTGTCTATGTTTCACAACCATATGTTAGGACAAAAAAATTGTCATATTAAATCACCCGAATATTGATTCATGTGATTCAACCTGGAGACTCAGGTTGTTCTCTGGTCGCTTTGCCTGTTTTGCTGGACGAAAAACCTGAGTCTCCGAGGTGGAAGGAAACCTTGCTATTGACGTCTATCATATGTTAGACAGGGAGGATACATTGATCAAAACCTTTCGTTTGAGACAGAGTGGCAATTTTCTCCTGAAGACTATATTAAACTTTTCAAATGCTTGTCATCCTAATTTTATGCGCCGTCCAATTTCCATCATGATGTTTGCATCCGTTAAAATTTCTTGTCCAAGGTAAACATACCTTTCCACTTCTTCTAGTTCTTGTCCATTGGCCACGATTTTATTTTGTCTGGTAAATTTATTGAACAGAGCCTGTGTTTTTGTGATATTTATCTTCAAACCGAACTTATTGCTTTCATGCTACAGTTTTTCAATGTTCTGTTGCAATTCTTCCTGATCATTGTCAAAGAAAATGATACCATCTGCAAGTGATAAATGATTCAGGTAATCTCAATTTCTCTTGAGTCCTTTATTATCCCAATTTAGCTTGCAAAAATTTCTTCTGAACAAGGCAGTAAAGAGTTTTTGGGAGATTGTTTCCTTGTCGGACTCCTTTTTCTACGTCGATGTTTGGGGACTGAGTTGAATGTTTGTTCATAGTTTATGAAGGCTTTACAGAATGTAAAGTTATAATATAAATTGTGCTGTTCAATAACTTGTTGCTCTGTTTGGATGTGATCCATTGTACTGAAGCTGCTTCTGAAACCTGTTCGTTCTTTGGTTGTGCCATATCAAGTATTGTGCTTAATCTTCTTGAAAGTATCTTTGTGAAAACCTTGTGGACAACTGGCAGTAAGCTTATTGGTCGTTAGTTTTTTTAAATCTGCCTTGTCACATTTTGTGGGATGGCTTCTGCATTTTTTCCATGCTACAGGTACTTTGTTAAGTAGAAGGCATTTTGAAAATAGTTGGCTAGAGATATACATACCAGGCGATCTTACCAACTGTGCTACCCACGAGGGCTTTATTATTTGTCAGTGTGAAATCAGTTTCACAAGAGGGCTCTTCCCTGTCTACTTTTGTTGAACTTTTTCTTGAAGAATGAGTTCATGATGAACAAATTTTGTTCCTCCACAAATTCAATAATTACATTGCCTCAATCATCCTATTTTCCAGTTTCATATTGGCCGACAGATCTTTCTCCATTTTTGTCTTACCACTTGGATCTTATATATATATATTGGATAAAGACTGGAAACTTAATTTTTAGACAAACGGCAGTAGGAAATGCGCTTTTTATTATTTCACTTTTGAACAAATGGTGAAACTTTTGTTTTTCCCCTTTATCATTTCTTTTAGCAGACACAGACGCGAAACTAGGAATTTTGACATCTATGTCCAAATATCAGAAAAGCGCCTTTGCTCTCATAAAAATATTATAATACTTTGTCATCGTACTTTGTCAAGGATGAGGTATCGCAGCGGACTACAGGACTAGAACCAGTAAATAACAAACGAGAGGATGCGATTGGTGAGCTTAGGAACGCTAACACTGCAAACTGAAAGATTGCAGAAATGTTTCCTGATTTGACGAATCCCGGTTCTTAATGTTGTATTCCGATGGAAGGACCAGATAATGGCGAAAACAGCACGAGTCCATTGACTCATCCTGCTAGATGTCAACAATGCAGACTGGTGGTGGTGGTGGTGGTGGTGGTGGTAGCAGGGTAACGATGTGGCGAGCGTTTCGTGCACATTGGTCCTTTGATACTAGAGGAGCAACATTTGGATGCAACAGATTATATGAAAATTGTTTTCTACCAGGCGCGTCATCCTTTCATGGCTGCAGTTTATCCATCTGCAAGCGGATTCTTCCAACAGGATAATGCACCACTCATATGGTCACAATTGTACATAACTGGTTCCAGGAACGTGAGAGTGAATTCAGCCTATTGTGGTGACCTCCCCAGCTACCAACCCAGTTGAGCACCTATACAAATTTTGTATGATGAGGTGGAACAAGCTCTTCGCAGTATAGATCCGCAAACATCCAATTTGCAGAAATTGTAGGAATTCCTATGTCATGCTTTCGACACCTCGTTAAATCTCGCCAATGAATCCAGGTTATTCCGAGGGCTGAAGGATGACCACTCGCTATTAGTAAAGTGTACTAATAAAGTGTTCACTCAGTGTATATTCATTAAAACTTGATTTTATTCCATATAACGTTACTCCTTAAAACATCATGTCATAAACAGAAAAAACTGAAAATACCCATCCATCGGATGAGCAAACAAATCCAATGGGGAAGGAAAGGAGCAGTTCTTAAAAAAAGAAGAAGTAACTACCCTGAGCGTTCTCTGCTGGCTCTGAATACAGCTCAGGTAAAAATATTCGCATTCAGAGCCTGACTGATAGGTCTGGTGACCACATCTGCATCACTTATCGTGTCATTATTATCAACTGATGACCGAAATTTGCTGTTGGTCCAAAAGGCAATCGTCGTCCGGCCTCATGGTCCTGAACACCCCTATTCACATTACCTTCTATTTTTTATTATCCAAAAATATATTATATATTCTGGATTTCGAATAATTTTATATTAACAAAATAAAGAAAAATATACACATTAAAAAATAAATAATACACGAATAAATAAAATTAGATGCATTAGGAAAGAATCAATGAATTTAGATCTTTTATCCTTCTTCGAAAATCATAAAAATTCCAGTTTAAAACTATACTGACTATTGAGAGTTTTTCAGACACGCTACTTACTTAAAAAAGCCAGATGGAAAGGTGAAAAATATAAATTCAGCTTAGTATAAATTAAAACTTGACGAATTTTAATCATATTTGAATAAACTATGCAGACCCGAGTTGTGTCTGAGAAAAACGCGATAGTATCGTGCTGCCATCTAGGAGAAACATAACAAACTCTTGTAATTTATGAAATCAAGGATATAGCATTAGCAGGGGCATGTGAAGCGAGAAAGCAAGCTTATATACAGACGGCTATCTCCAACAGGATGAGGTTGCTTTTATTCGTGTCAATAAATAAAATAAAATAAACTTTAATAAATAGTAGATGGAATATCTTTAAAAAATGTATATAACTCGAACTTTTATGGTTAAAAATAAAATGACGAATTCTTAGCACGATTTGAAGTAATTGGAAGGATCGATAAATACTTTTAAAAGATTTAAATATAAAATTTCATCGAAATCCATTACTGGGAATCGAGTTGTTACATGCGGACGGACTGACTGACTAACGGACGAAAAATTGAAGACAGTGGGCGCTTTACTCGTTTGTGAGCGCGCCTAAAAATAAGATTTTTATATAATATCAAAATTTTAGTTTATATCATAAAAAATAATCGCTGGAAAAAATTTCGACGAGTGTCACGATCTGTACACTTACATAACCACGGGTTCACATTGCCCGTGTTGCCTCGCTTAGCACGTGCTGGAATTCACACATTTTCGTCTCAACTTAGAACTTAACTGATGTGACGGACTCGAGAAGTCAGCTCTCCACAGTAACCCCCTGCCCGTGTCAATATCGCAAACATTAAACAAGGCAGCTGACATCAAGATGTTGAATGCGACCCACAAATACAAGGCATTAATCAATTTGCCCTTACCCTACTCAGCTGGTTGTGAAGTTCTTATTCTTATAGATATATGTTAAATTCTTAGAATATCTTTCTATGGACTTAGAATATCAAATATGGACATTTCCAGGATTCAAAGAACGGTGCGTGGCAATTTGACTACGACAATCGCAAGCAGAAGCATATAGAGCTGTAAGCAGCGTGTCAAAAATAGTAATCTGAAGGTTATTGCAATATCTGGAGTTAAGTTCGTGGTCAGCTAGATGTTATTGCCATAACCTTGAGATTATCAAGGCTATGGCAATAACACAGGAATGATAGCTTCAAGGGAAATTGTATAAGACTTCGCGAAAGGAAATTCTATGTATGAAGGCCTACTTGATTCCATTTCTGGAGCCAGCTTTATCTTTACCGATGACTCAAGATTCAGTCTTGAAACTGTTTCTCGGCATGTTTTCATCCCGAATGATGGTGAAACACTCCTCTATCTTTCTAAACGTCGGAGAAAGAAACAGCTGATGTAGCAGCTGTCTGCGAAAACTTGATGGTAATGAATGGCTACGACGATCGACCCAACTTTGCTGAAGGAAACCTGTCTGCTCAGTATGGGGACCATATCTTTGAGCTCTGTTGACTTTTCAGATATCCTATAGGCTTTGAATTCACTTTCGTGCCTGATGATGCCCTTCCACACATGTTTTGCTAGTAGAAAAAAAAATTGACTCAAAATGAGGATATTCTTCGGTGGAAGTTGCCAACCAGATCACCACGCATAAATCTGTTAAGCATGTCTGGGATGATTTAAGAATTGAAACACGCTGATCTCTTTCCTGAATCCTTCGAGAGCTACAATCTGCACCTGAAAGATTGGATTTATTACAAGGTTGTAAATCCCTGTTTTACAAGGCCTTATAATTGACCTTGTAAACAGCACGAGAGCTCATTGTAAGAGTTGTTTGGCTGTCGGGCGTGATCCTACTGACTGTTTAATGTCTGTCAGACTAGCCAATAAGATTTGGGAAATCATGGTCTCACGATTATGTTTAATGAAGACAATCATCTTTTTTCCCAAACCCAATATAATCGAGTCTTATAATAATAAAAGATTTTATAATCAAATACCTGTTTACCTTGATATTTCAGAATTTATGGTTGAAACTCTATACAATATTTGGACACCAATGTATATGAAATTTCGTCAGGTATTTCCATCTTAATTTCCCAAAATGAGAGTGTCACTCAAAACAGAAATATTCTGTTTATACTCGGTCACGACCACACAGATCTGCGGAGTTTACAACTAGTAATTTTACAAGAATTTTATCATCAACCTTTTGTAGTCACGTGATTTATATCCAAGGTCAATTAAAACGTATGTTTTGCTGTATTTCTTTATTGACCACTCGGCTACGTCAGACCCAGAGAGAACGATAAACTGGCAATCATATGTTATTAACAAGCAGTGAGGACGGTTTTCAAACTGTCGAACATTCACCAGATGATGAAATCGATGGTATAATCATTGATTATACCATTGATTTCATCATCTGAAGATAAGGTTTGTGTGGTAAAGGTTTCAAATATAAAATGTAACCTCACCAGTTCTTATAAAACATACCTAGTAACAGCAGAACACGAATTTATTTTCCTGTAATAACCGAAACGACCTCAAGTGATCATCTTCCCAAATACAGCCAACCTGTATCAGCGAGATGATCATTCCATAGTTTCTAGAAAGGCCCAGAATTGTGTACTTTCTGTACATCTATAATGTTAAGGCAATTATTTCCAATTATCATATTCCCGATACGAACTTCGTCATATATTTCCTACTTTCTGTACAAATGTTGGTAAGAATCTGGGACTTGTCCATTTGCAAACTGGTACAGAAGCCAAAAACTGAAAATGAATATATATTTCACATTCAGCTCTGCCGCTTAGCATTTTTGAAAAAGTGAAAGGTGTCTGATTAAATCTACATTTCGCAATTGTTTTATAAAAAATCTCAACTGATAAAGTCTTTTTATTAATTTTTGCTCAAAATGCGTTTCCTGCTTTTAGCCTTGAGACAAAGTAAGAGTATTGCAAACACTGAGAATTATACAAGATTTATTGCGATAAGTTGACGAGATTTCCAATATATCAACCGGTAATGTTGTTTCAGCCGTATTTTCTTGGTTTTATTCGTAATGGACCAATGAACAAAATATTTCCCTGTGTATTTTCAAGTTTATTTGTATTTTCTTTCTCCGAGGTAATTTACCCATACCTTGCTCGACTAAGAAATTCTCTTTCTGTTTTCTTCTTTTCTTTTCTTTCCAACTGGTATTTGTGCGCATTAAATGAGAAATTTTTCCAGCTTACCCATATGTAAGACTGGCCTGTTTCATATCCCCAAGCTTTGTCCTTGGCCCGTATATACGGTGATGTGTGAAGAGAGAGAGAGAGAGACTTAAAGATGCTGGAAATTATAAAAATTAAAACCAAAGAGCTTCGTCAGTTTTTGGTTTTCATGTAGCGCATGTTCACGTGGATGTTCAATGATTTCAAAGAGCGTATTTTTAAAACCATCCAAAAACCTGACTGACAGAATTTTTGAAAACTGGAGATTGATATTAGCTGTAGAATAAAATTTGCGATTCATTGGACAAAAGATCTGTACCAGAATTTTAACCATCTTACTTAAAAATATATTTTTTCCGATAATTGTCTCTAATTCCATCCGGGAAGTGATCAAAGAAATCAGTACATCCAGAGGTTAAACTCTCTTCAAATATCTTTACGTATTTTTCTTTTAGCTCCGTTGTTAGGCGTTCTTTTCTCATATTTGATCCTTCAACTCACAAAAGAACATGTCAAGCGTGTTACTCAGACTGCATGACCAACATCTTGGAACAAACAGAGTCGGATTAGTAGCATCTCGCGTTGCTGAACGCCCAGGGCATCGGCCTTCATTAATGATACTTCTAAAGAAAAAGGGCGGAATTGTAAGGGTCGCCTATAACAGTATAGGCGGTTGCGTTTAGTCTAGTTTAGTTTAGTCTCAAATAGATCTTTGATAATCAACTATCTAGTAAAATCCAGAATTTAATTCGTTTGCTGATACTTGCGCCATACATCTTTTACTTTATTCTCATGAAACCCAATATCATAATAATGTTATACAGTGATAAAACTTCTGATCGATAGCAATTGCAAAATTTGTTGTATATACTCCAACCTGTTGCGTTATCAAATATTATTCATCCTCAAACTTCAAACTTTTCCAGGCTCTGTTATAACGAACGAGGAGTGGTCCTTTTAGAAGAATACCAATAATCGATCCTTCACATTCTCCTTGGACACTCAGCACATCAATAAAAACAAACTAAGAATAATAAAAGGCTAAAACCTCACCGTAACATCAGTGCGATCCAGAACAATCGCAGGTTATCCAATGCTAGAGAAACCCATGCAAGTTAGCAAACTCCGAGATCACAAAGTCCTATAGAGGTTGTGGGGATTTCCTGTGCCTTCGGGGCCCGGAGACACTCCAACACTTTTTTTTTTACGTTGTTGACACACGTGGTACGACTCCACACTGAACGTAATGCAGTAACGGACACGTTGCGAACAAAATAGTTTCAGGGGGTCGGCCCTATCCTTATATAATGTGTCTGCTATCGTGATACTTGTAGTACGAATCGCAGGCTGGGCTTCCTCCCTCCCTTCCCTAACTCTCAATGCTGGAAAACCACTTTACGATTCGGCAGTGGAATTCAGCACACTGCGTGACGTAGTTAGCCTCATGGCCCATTTTCATTTCACCCCTCAACAACAACAACGTTTCTATGGAACGCGGTGTGGTGAACTTCCCTGCTTAGCCTTAAGATCCAGCGGGGCGAAGAGAGCGCGACACTCGATAGGAAACGAGCACACCTAAAACGATCCTTGTCTAATGGATGGTTTGCCCTTATAGGAAAGTTATAACCTCTGATGACTGCAGTAAATATAAGACATTTCGAAGTATATTATCACAGAATCAGACTATTTCCTGGTTGATTGCCTCACTAATGATGCAACTGTAAATCGGATGATGTAGTAGTTACAATCGATGAAAATCTCTCTCTGACACTGAAATATTAATGTTTCTAACATTTTTATTTTATAAATATTTTTCTGTTTATTTCTAGGTTTATAACGATTATAGATCAACGTTAATTTTATCTAAAATTTCCTTTATTTTATTTATTTAATTTTTTTTTCTATGACTACTTTTATCACTGAGTTCGGATTATTTTAGCATTTGTTTATTTTCCTAAGTTTTTTTATTTAATATTTCTATTTTACTTTCTTATTAGTTTCATTTATTGAATTTTTCTTTATTTCATTTTACTTCTATTAATTAAATAAAGTTTGGTATAAAACATGAATACCAAATATCCACCCATGGAGCTAGTTTATTCCAAACCGTAATTTGAATTTATGGACCTGGTTCTGGAATCATTTATGACAATGAAAAGATCACGCTTCATTTATTTTACTTTTGCCTTTCAGAATCTTGTACACCTCAGTCAAATCTCCTGTAAGATGTCTGGTTGCAATCTGGGTGTCCAGTGTATTTTATGGTTCGTTTGCTTGTTTTATTTATGGATTATTCTGAGGTTTCTTTAAATTAAAAAAAAAGCTTTTCGGCAAGGTTAAGTGCTAGTTTGTTTTCGGTGCTACTTAATAAAAAAATTCTTTTAAATGAAAAAGATTCTTACATCTAATTTGCAGTTATCGTTTCTTAATACAAATCTATATTCACTTGCTTTGTTACCTGAGAAAAGGTCCCATATTTAAGTTTATTCAACCCTTTTAATGCCTTAAATAACCCAATCAGGTCACCATGTTAGATGTTTATTTTGCAGACATTATAATTTTCAGCAGTAGCATTTTTTCTATATGAATACCCTCTTGCATCCATAACTATTCGCGTTGCTATCCTTTGTTCCCTCTCCAACAGGTTGATATCCTTATCAAAACGTGGTTTCTGAACTGAAGATGTGGCCTAACCATTGCTGTATAGAGTGGAACAGTCACGTCTTTGTCTCTATAAACCCATGCGCTATCTGCACAGCTGAGACAACTTCATGTCTGATTGTATCATTATCGCTTAATTTTTTTTTCATTTTCGGCTAACTTAAGTTTGTGCTTCCCATTAAATAAGTTAACCTACGATTTCTAAGTTGCTACGGTTTATGTGTTTATGTTATACAGTATATTTACCAAATATCTCGATTTTGTCTTTATAAAAATAAAGGTGGTGGTCGGGAGTTTTGAATTAGCTAAATCTCAGCATCAGTATATGATCTCTATAACTCTTATATTATATTCTATAATTGAGTTGCCTGTTGGCAAAATGCTTGAATTTCAAGAGGAAATCACTCATCCCTGCCTGAGACTGATTAACTGGGCCACGGTATGAAACAGCCCATGAAAATTCCTTCCACCTTGATATAATTCGAAACTAGGCCTTTTTCATAATCATAATTAATCTGTTAAACTTAAACAGAAGCGAAGCACATATTGGAGAATAATGAAACAAAAAGAAAAATTCAAAAGCGCTTTCATTCGACTTTATAAATTGCCTTCAGTTTATTTTTACACAAGAATAAAGGCGAAAATATCACCTCACTTAGCAAACAACCTCTTCAGCTACATGACAGCTACGTTTCTAGAATATCTTTGGAATTCTGTCATTTGGCCAAAGGCCCCACCCCCCCTCTTCCTCCTTTTCCCAATGGCAGGATTTCATGAAGGATCAAGAAACGTACGTAGCCGATTTGTAGTTGAGTAGCTTGATTTAGCAGCTTGATTGCTGGGTGGAGTGAATCTAACCTTTATTAATGAGCATTGTTTCAGATTGATCAATCTTAGGTTATGTATTCCCACTAAGTTAGGTTTTTCTGTTACTCAGAAGCAGGACTTAGAAGCTTCTGACTCAGAAACATTCAATATAAGACTGAAACATTCAAGCTTCTGACTCAGAAGCTTGAATGTTTCAGTCTTATACCTCAACTGCCAATTCTTTCAGACTATAAACAATAAAGGTCACCATAGCAGAGTGGTATAGTGAGGGCGCATAAGTGGACGTCCTTTGAGTAACTGTGGTTCAGGCTCATGTAACTACTGAAGATAGTGCTGTTTCTTGTATTCTCTCTATTTTGAACTCCTTTGACTGTGTGGTCGTCCAGAGTATAAACAGAAATTGTATTTATTATTTATAATATTACCTTGGTCGTTCATAGAGTACCCTGGTTATTGTTGCTAACTATTCCGTGTGTTCTGTAAGAAATGCGGGCTGAAATTAAACTGTGGTCTCTAAGAAGGTTACAGATTTGTTTTACTTCCGAACTCAACAAGTGCCTTTCTAGCTTGAAATTAAATGTTCGGATCAATTTTAAGGCTTTCTTGAATAGCACAAAATGAGACTCCTAGAATAGTAGCTGCGCTGGAAACTCTGATGTTAAACAAATCACGAAATTACATAAAATATATATCCAATAGTTTGGAATATTCGGTTTAAAAAATCGAACATAACATTTTCTTATGTAGTCTTTATCACTGAAACTGTCTGTTTTTGGCGTGCTTTGTTCACCTTGTAGTAGACCTTCGTTGCCTAGGAGACCAGGTTACTTGTGGTATTCTCTTCAAGTTAAGGTTCCGATAAAGATCAGCCTAGACGTTAAGTAATGCTGTTATTTCTGCAACTGAAAAGAGATCAAGATCATTTTTCCGTTTGGATAGGAACTGGAACTATCTCAAGCGATGATGAGTGTATTGGACCTGTAGCTCTGTAGCTCCTTGTAGCTTTTGTAGATGTTGTCAGTCAGTTGAAATTTTTTAACATAATACTACATAATTTAACAGTCGTAGGATCAATAACTTTATAAAGAACTGAACAGTGTTTGTTGAATGGAAGAGAACCATTTTCTAGTGGATTGGCAGTGGAAGTAGAATTGGGATGGGTCAATGTACCTTCGATATGTTTTCGAAGGTGCATTGAAATTAATCAAAAACCTGAATATTAATCGAAAGTATTTTCGCTTAATGAATTTCATAAATAATAAGGGATTCGACAATGAAACTGTTTAAGACACTAAAATGTTTCACGAATCGTCCACTATAAGGAATGGTTTTATAATTACTGTTCGACCACCACTGTTAAATCAACCTTTTATTCAAATAAATCACTATTTCTATTGCCATATTACTGGAATTCAGAGTTCTTTTCAAGAGAGAGGGATGAACGAAGGGAGGGGAAATTTTATCATCCGGTCTCAGTTCAATAAAGTTTCCCGATGATTCTTGCAATATGGCTTTAACCACATACCATAATTATTCTTGCCACAGACATACAGTCATCCATTCCCTCTTGAAACCGCATTTGTGTTTAAGAAACACTGTATATTAGCATAGCCCACTTTGTAGGTTTCAGGAGATGGCACCATAGTATATTCGCCAGGTTTTTTTTTCAGCTAAGAGGCTAACCGATCAGAGAAGACACGCAAAACATACAATACAAATGTGTGTATGGGCATAGGTTCTGTTAACCCTTAAAAAATTAATTTAAATTGTTCTTTGTAATGGTATTCTGTATTGAACCAAACATCTCCTTCGTTGAGAAACATATAGCATCACTGTTCTGTTAGGCTGTCGTTGTTGTAGAGTTTTAAGCCCATCAGTGACTTAGACCATACAGCCATTATACGATAGTATATTATGTCTGTAAGTCGACCACAGAATACACGCAATTTGCAGACAATATATACTACCCCTTATATATTGTCTGTAAATTGCGTGTATGTGGTCCTGTTTGCTGGACGATAACCTCGAGTTTCCCCATTTGAGACCAACTCAGTCACGTTGCGATAAAGGCCCATAAAAATTCCTCGTGTCATTGACGGGAGGTATGTTTATGGGAATTCGAGTCTTTTCCACCTGGTGGGAGGAGGACAGTAATTATATAAACGGTGCTGCCCGCGATCGCTGCTAGGCACTGCAGACATATTAATGTTAATCCATCATCCGGTTGTAACTATAGGGTTCAATCATTAAGCGAGAATTAATGTGATACTTCAATCTTAAGCACAAAAACACAAACTACTGACTAATTTATCATTAAATAAATTCCAGAATTCACTGCACAGTAAATAATCATAAGCCTGAATACTAAATTAGAATTCAGATCTCATCTTAATTTACAATAATTCCATACAAGTTTTTTCCTTGTTTACGAAGTTCCTCATCCACATTGAGAGCATTTAACTACAGCTTTTTAAAAGCATGTAAATATTAGTGGTTTCTAAAATTACTTTCTTGAAAATTTCTCAAATAACATTTGATTTTCAAATTAACCTTCCAGCAACTCGGATTACAAGTATAAGAAGATTTAAGTTCACATTAATCCTCTTCCTATCGGAAGAAAATTAAAATCTCTCTCTTTAACCTTCACAATAGTTATTATGTGGGATTATGTGGAAGTGACCCAAAGAGACACTTTCCTTGGGCAATACTTACGAACACTATACCGACGTTAACTTTCCCAACAGTGCCTCTGATTTAGGTCAACTGTCTGGGAGACTTTGCCATCTTTGCAGCGATTAAGAGACAATCGATAAGTAAAGATTTGAACAAATGATTAGCATGACCTTGACCTAGAACTACTGGGGAAAAAATAACAAAAACAAAATCTCTGACCTAGATTTTATATAAAAACGAAATTTCACGTTCATCAATGCAGGTTCACCTGAAAGTCAACAATTCTTGTGGAATTAAAAGTCGAGTTTCAGTTGAAAACCTGACTGTCCGATATCGAATAAGCTCAGTTTCTAATGAATTTACGTCCTAGAAAAGTTCCATTATTAAAGGAATTCGAACACACCCTTATTTAACTTTGACTCCATTTTTTTTTACAATTACCTTGAACAATTAAACTAGAACAAATAGTTTGCGTATATAGTCAGTGTGTTTGGAAAATTAAAAAAATATTTATTAGAGTACTAGGAGGGAACCTATAGTACTCTAGTACTGTGTGTGTGTCTGTCTGTGTGTGATAAATATTGAGAAGACTGAATATGAAGCTTCTTCTTCATTTATCGGTGAGCTGGGAATTGAACTTTGAATGGATACTACGTTTGTGTAATCTATTCTTAGTTCAATTGCCGATACGGGTGTTGGAACATGTTCTTCGGAATTAAGGATACTAATTCCGGAGGATAGTGTCCATGGAACTATTTGTAGAAAAGGCATGCAGCATAAACTTAACGTATTCGTAATAAAATCAAGTCCGGAATTGATCAGAGACTGTGATGAGGATGAAACCTGCAGAAAGCGTTCGAAAAATCTGTCCATCCACTTTCAAATTACAGATCACTGCTTGGAATTCCGGAATCCCAAGCAATAATCTCAGAATCTACATTCACTCTTACGTTACTTTTCAAACATCCCTGGTATTAAAGCGCTCACTTGGATTATCGCAGTTGGTCATCTCCATCTGACCATCCATTAAGTCTTGAAAAAGCTTCCTGTCCTTTTTACACAGGTGACTAATGACCTAGAAATTACTATGAAGGCCGATGAACTTGATGCTTTTTCTACTATCAATTCGGAATAAACCCTCAGAGAAAATGTTTTAACCTTTGTGGTATAAAACCAGATTCCTGCTCCACTTCAGTCACACACATCAAACGCAAAGAAAAAACACATTTTTCAAAAATGTGTTGATTATCCAAGTTCTGTAATTTTGTCCTGGGGAACTGGCTGAATCAAATTTCCTTTATAGGAAGTGGCGATATCCAAGGAAAAACATTAAAGGAAATTTATAGCTTCTTCTCCCAAAAAGCTGGAGATCGTGGAATCTACTGAAGGCCTTGAACCTCGCAAACAAATGCCAAGTAAACTCCATTTCAAGATCCTGTCTAGTTGCATCTAATTAAGTAAATCTCAATGCGTGACCTGTAAACAAGGGTTTTCGCACACACACACATACTGCAACTTCTCTTTGGACTACCAATTAGTAAACTAATTAGGGAAGACTGAAAAAAAAAAAAAGACTGACGAAAAAGAAACAGATTTACGAAGTTAATATTCACGTTGTTCTCGAAGGAAGCGAATTAAATAAAGCGGCATTATGTAATCAAAAGTGTCCCTTTATTCAAGTTGCTGAGAATTCTTATGAAAAAAATGAGAAGTTACAGAACACTGCATTTCCAGTTCGATCCCATTTAATATCATTCTGTTGTTGTAGGAATATGATTGAGAAAAATCAATTGAATAAAATATGTCCTTGATAATAATAAATCATGTTGCACTCAATGACGGTTAAATTCAATTAATAAAGGTAAATAAGAAATCACCATCCTAATCAGACAACATTTATACGAATTGGTACAGAGATCCAACAGTTCAATAACCTCAGCTACTCTTCGAGTTCTCCAGCAACAAGAACTTTCCTAAAACAAGGACAACGTACATACACCCACCTATGCAGTAACAAGACACATGACCGATAATAAGTTTGTCTCCTAACCTTCTCTAGGCCTCAGACAGTCGTGTACGATTCGCTAATAAAGGTTATTTAATTGCGTTAGATAATTCTGACGGTCATCCATAAATAATGTCGTATAAAGGAACTAAGATGCACATAAAGAAAAGCGTGTGGCTAATTCCGATTTAATGTCCAACAAAGCTGATTTTTGGAAGCGATAAAGTATTCTGGTGTCAGAGCACTGTGTTTATTTGAGAAGAATTCCGTGTTCCTATTAACAAAAAGCATGACGTGTTATCGTGTTGATAAACCAAAAATCCTTAGGATTCGTGACTTATCAACACGATAAACCCGCTCTTAACTGAGCGCTTCCAAATTTAACAGTGATATTATTTTAACTGCACAATAAAAACAGCAATGGAAATTACTATTGCTTTCTCCCTAAATATTGTTACTCCATGGACTGGTTGATTAAATGTTACCGGCTGTCCACTGGCATAAATAAACACAATTAAGTTTTAAATAAAAAGGATTAAGTGAGGGTTTTCCATATAAAAGTCCTATTATTATTATAATCTCTTTCTTCTCCTAATGGATTTTATCCCATCCAGCGACGGGTATTAGTACCAGGTGGGGTGGTTGTTACGTTAGGTTACTATTATTGGTCTAGAAACTCTCTGACTATCCTACAGGTGTTCGGGATGACAGCTCTCTGGAATTGCATGTAAGTGTTCTCTTATTGTTATCGAGATACACACAAATTTTCAATACCATGGAGATTTATGCAATAAGTGTTTTGAACTTCCATTTAAACATCAAAATTTCCGTTAACAAATTACCATCTACCGCCGTCATTCCTTTTTCTTTTGCCGCCAAGCTAACTAAGGTCATGAGGGGGTCAGTGTATTTCTTCTGTAAAACTAAAAGTGTTCCATAGTCACTTTGCCTGTCCGCGCGTGCAGCACAGTAGTTACAATCACCGTTCTTCCCCACACTGGGAATTAAAGCACCGAGTTCGAATGCCGTCGATGACACGAGGAACTGTGGTGGACTTTTTTTTTTTTTTCATTCCTGGTTGAGTTAGTCGGTCTCAGACGTGGACAGCAAGGATTTTTTTCCCGGAAACTCGGTTTTTCGTCCAGAAAAACAGGCAAACTGACCAGAGAACTCGCGCAATTTATGGACACAATAAACTGCAGCCATTATAATCTACTGCAGGATGGAAGCCTCCTCAACCAATTCATATCGTTGGAAATGGACCATAATCTGCCACGTTGGTCCAGTGCGGCTCAGCAGATCTACCATCAGAGGCTTGAACATAAAAAAAAAGGTAAAGTGCAGCCATTATCAACCCACTGCAGGATGGAAGCCTCAACATTTCATGGTGAGGGAAATGGACCATAATCTGCCACGCTGGTCCAGTACGGGTTGGCAGATCGACCGTATTCAGCAGTCAGGGGCTTGAACCCCGGTCTACTCAAAGAGCGTGTGCTACTGCACTCCCGCTCCTGACCACTCGGCTACGAAGGCGTTATGGCCATAATACACATGGCCAAATAAGATAGTCCTAATATGATAGATTTTTTATAGTTCAGTTTGTCTGCTTGCAGGACAAGATAATGAACCCTTTTCCGAGACCGACTAACTCGGCTGTAGAAATAAGCCCATAAAAGTTCCTGTCGTTTTCCACACGGTGTAGAAGAACGGCGATAGCAACCAATGTGCTAGCCGTGAGGACGCTTCTGTTGCATTCCAATTTTGAGATTTTGAATTATAATTTTTCGCCTCCAATGTGATGTTTCCCGCATGGCTTCATTTTCTGTCCTAAATAGGTAGAGTGGAGACTATTATTAGGTCCTTGTCCGCGCATCTAAGAATATAACGGAAGAAGCAAGTTTAATAAGAGGAGAAACAGAAAGCAAAATTCGCAGTAACTAGAAAGTTCTTACTGAATGGAAGATTAACCTTATTCTATCAGAGGGTAGCCGTTTTTCATTTGACATTGTAGTAATCTTACAGTTATGGTAGACTGCAGTAAAGAGATACGTTTTTTGCCCGAAGCTAAACGCTATAATTATCGCTGACAAACTGGAAAAGGTGAGTGATAATGCGTTATGAGCATCATTTTGGTGTTGGTGTCCCATTCTCCAAGATAGACCCTATAGGCATGACGAGCGGAGGGGAGGAAGTAGGAGAGAGAAAGAGGAGATGCTGATGCGTCCAGTGTGCAAAGGCAGCAGGTTGAAGTAGGTTAAGGCCATTTGGATCAACTACGTTAGTTTCCTACGTAATTATAAAGTTCACTTCTGCGGTCAGCTTCGTGTGCTTCTTGCTAGAGACTATGGTAGCGTCACATACTGGGGATCATCTAGCTACTTCAGATTGTTTTGGATGATATATCTGTGTAGAATAATAAAAAAGTGCTTATTTAAGTACACTCCTTCATTGGGATTAATACACAGTTTACTTTTCTTGAAACTCCTAGAACTTCGTAATTATATTCACCTTTATTTTTGATAATGCATGCCCTGAACATCCAGTCTCTTGATTTTCTTCTCTTCTCTTCCATTAAATCGTCTTGCAGGATGTTACTTCAACGGTTTATAGATGTTGTCCAAAGCAGGTCTACAATTGGAGTTGGTTTGTTTTGGATCAGTGCTAAGACAAAGTGTACCAAGAGACTTTTAATTGCGTGTTATCTAAGGCTAGTTTGTCGGTGTTTAGATGAAAATCCTATACATCGATGTAAGCCCACATGTCCGTTTTTGAACGATTAACTTAACACCGTCGAAGTAGTTAGATTCTTAGTTTTTTCCGAAACGTTAGAGGATGATTGTACTGACAAAAAGGTCTCTCACATTCAGCAAACTGAAGTAGTCTTAATTAATGCATTTTCCCCTTTTAGAAGGCGAAGAATGAGTTGGTTACAGTTCCTGAAGCCTTCCTCCTAGTACTCCAACGTGCTCTCTTCAAAAGAGAGTATGTGTTGCAGCACAAAATTTGTACTGCTAATTGATGATGTACGGAATTTCTTCATCACAGCGTATAACCAGAGTAGCGAAGATGTTTTTGAATAATGACTATGTGGCTGCAAATTTTCGAGGGAGGTGTGTGTATGCCTGAGTTCAAATGTAATGAATACTTAACCTCCGTAGAAAAAGAAGGCTAAAGGTCTTCCGATCTTGTATAATTTCTTTGATGTAGAAATTATACAAGGTGGGAAACATCACAAACGTACTTGAAGTAGGTCATAAGACCAACTTCGAATCAAAAGATTAATCAAGAAAGGGAAACAAAAAAGCGAGCTTCAGCTGCTGTCTCCCAACCCCAGGTGACATTGTAACCCGAGGCCGAAGACCCAGTTATGTCCCGCTAAAAATAGCCATTATGGAATCGAGAAATTACGTACGTACATTAATATAACATTATCGGCAGCCTCCTGGTACAGTGCAGGGAGGAATGCTACTAAGACAATGAACCCAGCTTGGGACGGTTTGGTAAAAAAAAACATTCTCTCGCGATAAACAATCGGGGCACTTTTTACTCCACTTAGGGTTAATGTATGGTAATCTGTTATTGGGGTTAACTTGTGGTTGACTCTTGCTCCCATATTATCAACAACGATACAGCATTACGTGACAACATTAGTTACAGAAATGGGACGGGGAAGGTGGTTGCAACATTGATTAAAAGTTATGTTATTACTCCTTTAGAAAGTGCACTCGTACAAAATTGTACCGAATAATACCTTTCAATATACGCACTAACTGGAGTCGTTGCTAGTTGAACTGCTTCCCTTACGAAAGAACCAGAACTATCTTCCATCTTATAATACCAATTTTGAAATAACCTTTGTTGCTTTAAAGATCCACAACGAACAATAACATAAGCCTGCAATAGTTTGTGGATCTATACAACTATAGGATGCATATGTCCTTTGGTAATTCGTTAGGCTGAATTCAAAACTGTCATCCATTTATTCCTACTGCTTTTTATACTCAACAATGCTATAGAATTATTATTATTACAAGACCTTATTGCAAGATTTGCAATTTCAGACAATCGATTATTCTATGGGTGAGAACAGGAACCTGGAAATTGGTGAAATAATGAGCACTTAAACCTGCGTGGAGTGTAATCTGCCTTTAATTTTTTTAAAGAATTACAGGTTATTCTCAGACGTTGTACCACTTCTTCAGTGAACTCTTGTATTGCTGTATTTACGACACTATCAACCTTACATGCTTGTTATATAATGAAGAAAGTACCACGAAACGTCTGAGAATATTCTGTAATTCTTTTAGAAATTAAAGGCAGATTACGCTCCGCGTAGCTGCACAATATTTCACCAATGTTGAGAGACGTTGGCAGACCTTTATAAGGCACCATTCTCAATATTGTTTTAGTCCATACAGATGAAGCCAAGTAAAGCCCTTTTATTTCTGTGCAGTATGGAAAGAAGAGGCTGTGTAAATAAACCTGACACGTAAAAGGTAAACTGCAGCCGTTATCAACCCACTGCAGGATGGAAGCCTCCTCAACAATTCATGCTGAGGGAAATGGACCATAATCTGCCACGCTGGTCCAGTGCGAGTTGGCAGATCGACCGCATTTAGTAGTCAGGGTCTTGAACCCCGGTCTACTCAAAGAGCATGTGCTACTGCACTCCCGCTCCTGACACATACTTTGTTATAAAAGGAGTAGGAAAAACGTTACAGAATTTGTTAAAAAAAACATGTCTATTTTGAGATGAATCTTGACAACTAAGATAAAAATAATAAATTAAGATTTTGATGGAGTTAGATGAAAAAAAGGTCTTGGTTATCCACACAAGTTTGCCTCACTTGTGTTGAACAGTTGAAGAAATGGAATATGGAGTCAAGTTACCAAAAAGTTATTACCTTTTGTTGTTGTTCATATGGTCTGGCGTGGATTTTTTTATCTAAAGTGCAAAGCTGTAATACTCAAAATAAAAAGATATTTTGTATCCGAATTGACCACCTGCTGTGACATCCATCGCCCATGAACCTGTTCTATCCCTACCTTCTTAATAAGAAACTGTGAAAACAATTTTACCATTAGATTCGGAATATAATGTGCAATACATGGCGATAATGACTGCTTTTACCAATAAATGCAAGTTGACCTGCAAAAGTTCATACAAAAAACAAACTAAGTGATTTGGGTCTTTCAATTTCTGTACACATCTTGGGATTAAAACCGCAAACTCTACTTTCTCCGAGAACATCATGCTCTTGGTACAAACACCAAGAAGAATTCAGTCCATGCTTCATTCAAGAAGATTTGCTTTTCTATTGCAGAAATATTTCCGGATTAACGACTGCTTGGTTCATATACTGAAGCTCCTATGGGCTCCAGCATATTAACTCAGAGAGTTGAGACTGTTCATCGATTCCTCCAAATTATTGGGAACGTATGAAAACTTCAAACTATTTATGAAGGAATATATTCAGCTGCTCTGTGGGGGACTTGAAAATCCTATGTATATTATTTGTTCAGAAATCAAGTTACTAAAATTCCATGTTTCGTGTGTAAATGAAATAGCAAAGTATTAAGTCAACTATAAATAAGGAAGCAGTGGCTAAACGGATACAGCCTTGTCATCGGTTAAAAAATTATCGAACCTCGAAGTCTGGTGGATCCAAATAAATTCATATTACCTCGATTCATATATTTTTTAGAAAAAAATTGAAATCTGCCGTAATACAAAAAAGAAAAATCACGGGCATTCTTTTGAGGCCAAAAAGTCTAGAATTTATTCTAAGAAATTCTGAGAATCTTCCTAAATATTCATTTTTGTATTTTTTTTATTTGAAAAAGTAGCATCGGCTCTAATTTATTTATGCTTTTTGGAGACAAGTATCATCTCATGCCTCCAAATATATACTGTATATACACTGTGCTGCCACTTTATTAGGTACACGCCTGCTGTGCACACAAATGCTTTGTCCCACAACGTTGCAAGTCACATGACCACAGTTTTGGATATAAATGCAGCAGAACAACCTTTCTAGTATCAGTTAAGTGTACAAACCGTAGCAAGAATGGGGAAAAGGAGTAATCTAATGGACTTCGGACGTGGCATGGTAGTAGGTGCAAGACGTGCTGGACAAAGCATCTCTGAAACTGCAGTTCTCCTGAACTTTTCACCCACCACAGATTCAAGGAGGTATCGAGAATGGTGCAACGAACAGAAAACATCCTCTCAACGGCACTCCTGTGAAAGAAATTCGCTTGTTGATGAGAGAGGTGAGAGGAGGATGGCTAGAATTGCGAAAGCAAACAGACGGGCCACAATGTCGCACATCATGTCAGAATACAACCTTGGTGCGCAGAACAAAATATCGCAACGGACCACTAGTCGCACTTTGTCGCGAATGGGCTAAAACAGCCGACCGCCACATCGCGTACCTTTGTTATTAATGAAAAACAAGAGAGCACGCCTCCTGTGGGCACAACAACACCAGCACTGGACTATCCAAGATTGGAAAACAGTTGCTTGGTCGAAGTTCCTGGTGCATCATGGTGATGGAAGGCTCAGAATTGGCGAAGACAACATGAATCCATGGATCCGTCATGTCTGATGACTACTGTGCAAGGTGGTGGAGGCAGTGTTTATGGTGTGGGGAATGTTTTCTTGGCACACGTTGGGTTCATTGATACCCATAGATTCACGTCGTACCTAAACATCGTTGCTAAGCAAGTGCATCCGTTCATGTTGACAATTTATCCTCAGTCAGATGGTTACTTCCAGCAGGATAATGCGCCGGTGCACAAAGCCCGAATCACTATGGTATGGTCCCAGGAACATGACAATGACTTTTCTTTGCTGCAGTGGCCCGCTCAGTCCCTGGATCTCAATCCTACTGAACATCTTTGGGATGAGCTGGAAAGGGATGTTCGTTCCGAATCTCAAGGAACTGCGTGACACACTCATGTCTGTATGGTACTCCATTCCTGCACAACGTTTTCAGCATCTTGTTCAATCCATGCTGCCTAGACGAATTCAGGCTGTTTTGAAGGCTAAAGGAGGCTCAACACTCGATACTAGGTAGGTGTACCTAATAAAGTGGCAGCATAGTGTATATTATCGGGACTAAAACTTAAGGGATTTCAGTTCAAATGCTATCGTCGGCTATGATATTGGAAATGACTTTTGTTGAAATCTTCACAACTTTATGAAATCTACGAAGAAGTTTATGACGTTTTTTGAAATCCTATTATTAGAATATTGGTCTTATTACTGGATTTCAAAGTAGATTCAGAAACACGAATTAATTGGGTTGAACTTGGTAACCCATTGAGGGTCTGGCAGCCGCTATATGTGTTAGTTAAATGAAGTAAGATACGATGAAAGGTGGTGTCTTCGTTCCCTTCTTTCTTTTTCTCCCACCGTCTTCAAAATAGTTGTAGAATAGGTGAATATTCGAGGAACAGCCAAAGGATATCATTTGGCCGTTTGGGACAAGTCAAAAATAAGGAAACTCATTGCTGCTAGTTGATTAATTTTATGGTGGGTAGTATATGGGATACTGCAAACAAGTAGCACAATAAATCAATCTTGAATATCATATGGAATAAGTGTTTTCTTTATTAATATGCTCATTGTCTTCTTGGAGACATCATCAGCTGTGGAGATATTATTACGAGCCACTTCAAAAATATGAAATGCGTGGGTCACTGGCAGTATAGCCTCATTGGTAGCACAGTTTTCGGGCTAATATTTATTGATTTTTTCATGCTGGCACAGTTATTCGACCTGGGAGGAGGATTACACAGTCCACCGTTCCCTGGAAATTCGGGTTTTTTCATTTGGCAAATAGCTAACCAGCCCAATAGAGTGCACTGACGCTTCATTGGCTTTGATTTCTGGTTTAGCAAAAAACAACAAACTGCTGCATGACTTAAATCTACGCATTCCCTTTACATATCTTTCACTAAAGACAGTGGTTTTTGACACACCCCTGTGACAATATTATCTCCATAATAAATGAAAAAGCTCCTCATCACTTAGATGAAGGGAAGGATATGAAGAAGAAAAGAAACCAATTTAAAAGAAGAAAAGGCTTCCTGTGTGTCTAGATATTTGAATGTTAAGGCTCGCGTGTGGAATACAAACACGCATTAATTGGGTTGAACGTGCTAACCCATTTAGGGGCTGGCAGCATTTATGTGTGTTAAATGAAGTAAGATACGATCAAAAGGTGGTGTCTTCGTTCCCTTCTTTCTTTTCCTCCCACCATCTTCCAAGTAGTGGACAGTAGAATAGGTTAATATTCGAGAAACAGCCATAGGATATTATTTGGTCTTTGGAACAAGTCAAAAATAAGGAAACTTATTTAAGCGATCATCGCCTAAAGGAAACTGCCAAATGGCAGTTTTAGATTACAGAAATCAGTTGTTGGAATTAATAAATCGTACAGCTTTCGAGGAACTGATATCTTCTTATTTGTGAGGAGAATTTCATTACGACTACTTTACAACAACTTTGCTTAATATCTTCAAATGCGCTCTGTTCAAATAGCTTTTACCTTTCTTTCAGTAATTGTGTGTAAAAATAAATACTACAAACTAATAAAATAAATAAATAAGCAACCATAATCTTTGAATGTTGTTTTAGGCGCATCAGCAACTTAGGTCAATATTGCGCAATTTACAGACATATATAATATGTCTGTAAACGGAACAAACAAAGCTAGAAAGATGAGAAAAAAAGACACTCCATGGTAGACACTACAGTGACCTCCATTAAGATCACATAGATAAAATGGCTCACAAGTGGGACGCTCTTCCCAGAGACTTGAGGCTTCATGCTCACCATCCAAGACAGGGTTATCAACACCAGGAACTAAAGAAAATACTTCTCCAAGGAGCCAGAAGTGAAAGATGACACATGTCGACGATGCTACCTGGCCACAGAAACAATCCAACACATCACTGCAGGGTAATGACCCAGACGGAGTGCATTGATAGGCACGACCAGGTAGCCAGGATAATGCATCAGAAGTTAGCGAGGAAATACCAGTTGATTAAAGAAAGTGTACCGCATTATAAGTATGAACCACAGGCAGCACTAAAGACCTCAACCCACAAGCTGTACTGGGACCGCACCATAATAACGAACAATCCTGCACAACAGACCGGACATAACTCTTGTGGATAAGGAAGAAAAGACTACCTACCCTACATAAGAGCCTAGCAACAATAGGTCTACCAGAGAACGCCTACAAATTATTATATCACGGTTACCCGTAATTTAATATAAACCCGTATTTGTGTCTGTAAATTTAGTGTGTTCTCTGGTCGATTTTCCTGTTTTGCTGGACGTAAAAATATCAGTTTCTGGGGGGGGGGGAAACCTTGATATCTACGCCTGAGACCGACTAACTCAGCCACGGATTGTAAAAGGCCCATTAAAGTTCCTAGCGTCATCGAAGGGACTATTTCCTCTTCTCCTTTCAAGGTTAGATTAATCTGACAAATTCTTAATTCATTCACTTGAAAACAGTTCAGATCCGCTTCACTGTTTCCATGTGAAAGTGAAAAGATAAGAAGGGATGTATTTGAAATTTCCTTATGTACACTTAATACAACTAAAATAAAAACACACGAACCAGTTTTAGCTGCCGAAGTTATTTTGTTCAGCTTTCGATTTAGAATTTTAATGTAAGATGAAATTCAGTGAAATCTGGGAGCATTCTTTAGTATATTTGAATCTTAAAGGGAATGTCGCGTGATAGTTTATAATCAAGGGGAAGAGGAACTGTGTTTTGTGATATTGAGAAAGTCTGTCGAGTATGTGGAATGATTTATCATCAACTTAAGCTCGTATCCGCATTGCTGTTTCCGATTATTATATTGGCTGGGACGGTTGTAAAATAGGGACAGTTCTTTTTACAAAACAGTTTCCTGTAAAGAACAGTCGAATACGAAGTTGACTAGTTAGACGAGAAATTTAGGAATCTCTTGTGCAGTTTTATTAGGTATATTTTGATTTATTGCAGTTGTTGCAGAATGAAAGAAAGCGAATGTTGCATTTGTACTTTTACTTTTCACTTCAGCGATCATTGACCCTCGGGATAAAGGGTGTCACGGAGGCTGTGGTTTTAAGCTCCGAGTTGTGGTTTCGATATATAAATTGGTATTTTTGACTGCGCACATTTGACTATACTTTTCTACGATTATCTATCTAATACTCCAAACTATGACGTTTTTTTTTCATCCCAGTAATGTGAAATTCAGAATAGGATGAATACTGATTTCAAAATATCTCTGCTGCTTACTGCAGAGAGTTTATATCTCGTAGGAAGTTATGTTTGACATGCGCTTTAGAGCTGATCAAGAAAAATTGGCATACGCTGATTGCTTCCACTTCTGTTCACCAGGTGCGGTGACGAAATGTGCAAAATGGACACAAACTGTTAATTACGATTCGACTTACAGCGGCCACAAATATGCACCATCACTGCCTAGCAATATTGCAAGTCGTAAACATTTCACGCAAGATGGCGGTCGACCTCATATTGACCTACGTCACAAAGGTCCTGCAGAGAACACTAGCCTGACACCATAATTGTTCCTTTGCATCGCCACTAAGTTTGACAGCCTTGGCACTAGATGATTTCCGGTTGTGGGGTTACCTGAAATCCCGTTTATCGTAGGGTTCCTAAGGCAGTACTGGACCCGAGACAATCAAAAAGCCTAGAGATGGTAAATATTCAAGGAGAAATGCACGAATTTCGCTGCTACATCTATAATTAATCATATCAGCGTGTCGTTTTTATAATTAATCAATTTCTAACTGTAAAAGTTCGTTGTATTAACACCTGGCAGATGAAAGTGGAATCAGCATGGTTATGCAAATTTGCTATCTGAAATATATAAAGGCTTTATCGAACAGAAAATTCCTCCAAGAATGAATACCAGAAGTCTGGTGTTCATTTTTCATTATCTAGAATATTTGATGGATGACGCAGGTCAATTTGTAAAAGTGGTTCCACATTTGATAAGGATCAAGAGGCGAAGGAATATAATTAACAGAGGGAATTATTTTGATAGGAGATCTTCCGTTGAATGGCAAACCCGTTAATTAGCGACCTCTTTTTATGTGAGTAGAGAACACGTGAATGTGACTGCCCCGTAACGAAGTTTCTGCCATTTTATTTTTACTACCACTGAACTGTAACCCAGAACTGCAAATTACAGAAGAGACAAGAGTCTGTCTCTCTAAAATACAACAATTTTACTAAATTTAACTTTAAATCAAATTGGATGATCATAACATAAAAATCAGAAGATGATATTCGCAATTTTGAAAGGTTTTTCTGAACAAGAAGCGATTTCAAGCTCAACTGTGTATGTGTTAAATCTAACCTTTTATGTATAAGATATGTTTAATAAAGACTCATTCGAAGCCACCTACCTATCGTTTAAATTATTCACACAAAGTTGACATTACAATTATCACATGAATCCCATTGTTTCGACACGTTGGACATCTTCACAGAATTACTTAGACGGATAATGAAACCAATCGTTGTACTTCAGCACTGTATTGTAATAAGCATCCCTTAAGTGACTTTTTTCGAGACCAAGAAGATACAGAGATTGCAATGGAGAGATACGTATTGTAAAAGGATATCCGCCCTTTAGTTCCACATCACGATATATTGGAGAGATTCAGAGATTAATTCATTCTATGAGCTTGTGTGCATCTTGTCGTTTAGACTTTTTAAAATACAGTTGTTTCCATTGCATGCTGGATCTCTTGAACTCTCTCTTTCTCTCTCTATACATATATATATTCCTGAGACCGACTAATTCAGCCTTTTTCACAATGTGGCTGGATTTTCCTCCCGAAAACTCGGGTTTTTTCTTCCAGCAAAAGCAAATCGACTGCGGGTTACAGACATATTATACACAGCGCAATATTTACTGATGGCTTTATTTTCTGATGCGCCTAAATAACCCTACAGAAACTTACAACCATATTATTTAAATAGTAGTACTCAGAAATTACGTAGGTTTGAATTTCATTAACGGATTTTACTTTATGCGCTGAAAATACGGAAGTGGTGTATATGGCTACTCTCAGTGAATTTAGGCACTAAATATCAGGTAGTGATAGGTGGGAGAGGGAAGGTCACAGGGCAGCGAGAAGGTGGGGAGGAGACAGCTACAAGACGGTAGAAATATTTAGGTCTCCGCAAACAGCCTTCTGTTTGTTGCAAGAAATCGGTGTTATCGCACTGAATAATCTATACCTGCGGTTCAGATTTTCCAGCCTGCTCGAGTAACAGTGAATAGGGGAGTGTTTTCAGACCCGGAGTGAAGGGGAGGGAGGGAGAGGGATATAAGTAAGTCTGTAGGGCAGTACACTATCTGTGAGCATACAAGAGTGCCCTGTTTTGGAGTAATGTGGAACAGAATATAAAAGCACTTATTGAGGGAACGGTTCTCTAGAGTACTTCGCAGTAGAATCCAGTTACCTTAGAGGAAATATTGTCATTTTCATATTGCAAATTCCAAGCAATATCAGCAGCATTAATCTTAGTAAGGAATTAATATATGCTTTCGATATCCACTGAGTCATCCAGTGGATAGCTGCTGCTCTGTAACATCGTATGGAATGGCCTGGGTTCGATTCCTCGACAGAATTGGGATGTGTCGTTGGACTACATCCCAAAAATCGGAGCTAGCTCTTGTGTTTCTTACAATCCACTTTGCGCTGGATGGCCGGAAACACAAGATTTGTCTGTGTGAAGCTATATATTTTAAATTATTAATAGAAAACAGAGAAAGTTAATTTGCGCTCTGCTTTCATTCCAGGACACTGAACACCACTCTAATTGTAACTGACCTCCTCAGCGATTGTAGGTAACTTAGACAGTAACCTCCAAAGGATTCCAGGCTAGGGAGGACAAAACGGCATATTATGCAGGTGTATCGGCGCATGACTTTGCTGGAACAACCCACGCCTTGTGTCCTGAAAGGTGATGGAAGCAGAGACACTCGCCAGTCCTTCGTTTTGACTAATATCCGCTCGCCTGAGGAGTCTGCTTTTGTCGTAGTCTTTGATACACAACTGAATGGAGTGTTTTCTCTGCGAGCCGTTCAAAGCCTTCTTCTTAAGCACACTCACAAGGAACAATAACTGGAAGAGTGATAAGATACGTTAGAAAATAAAAGGCGGGTTGTGCGCGATATTTCTTTTTAATGATGACAAATTGTATTTAAAAAATAGAGAAGAATTTATTCGTCCATGCTACGATCCCGGATTTATTTAATAAAACTAAGCGTACATTTGCTCCATAAATTATTTACTTCCTATTTAAAAAGTGTTGCTGATGGAAGTCGTCATTTTACAGGTAGTTTCGCAGGATTTCATGTATGGTACGTTGTATTTCAATACGGGTTAATCATTTCGCAATCACTCAACTGTTTTTCACATTGGAGGAAATATTTTCCTGGCCATGCGTATTAAGAAGCTAAAGCTTTAACTTAGAAGAGACCTAACTAGACAAACTGATTTTTACTCATTCTACTCGAAGAAATCAAGTTTTAACTGAGATAGTTTGAATACGTTCTGCTGTTTACTGAGCAAATGGCCAGACTCGAAAGCTATTCCGAGTCATCAATATTACGAGCTGACGGATTCGCCATCGCTGCTTTCACGCTCATTGACACCGACGAACGAAACGACTCAGTGTACCACTCTATTTACTGTTTTAACTCGCTGCTTGACCTCCAACGGAGAAACCGGACTTTTGAGGATTCAGCCTGAGGTGTCCGTTGGTTGAGGGGTCGGCGAAACAGATGCCACAAATAAAACCGGATGTATTTGTCTGTTATACCGACCCAGTTCGGAAGGTGTGCTCGAAGATGGTGTTGTTGACCTTGCTCGCTCGAGTTTCTATTAAGGCAATGTGTCTGGCTGACTTGTGTCGTTCGCTTTATAGACGCGTCGTTCCAATCATGTAAAGTGTATTGACCAGAAACTATCCTCCGTGATAAACGTTAGAAAACATTGAAAAGCAATAGACAGCAATCTGGTGAAAGCACTTTCCGCATTGCTCTCTGCATGACTTATAATAAAATATTTGACTAAAATAAAATACTTCTTATAATCATGTTGTCCATCTTAGTGACGAAAGGCCATCTTTGATGTACTTAAAATGGCATAAGTTTTTCCTAAACTAGTGAAAATGAGTCTCCGTCCCCGGTAGTTTGGCATTGGTGAATATGAGCATGTTATCGCTTGCATTAGATGATTTCGGCTTCAAATTTCATACAAGGTTACGCTTTCCATGGCCATACTGATAAAGGCGCTGAAAAATGCACCTTGTTTTCATTATCAAACGACATTAGGTAGCTAAACCAATAATGGCAGCCAGACTGATTTCTGCTTAAGAAAAATCATCTCCGAAGAAAACTTTCCAGCTTTTAATTGTTTAATATTTTGGTCCATTTCCTGCAAGAACTCTATGGACAAAAAAATCAGAAGATCGAACATTTGTTTGGAAATAAATAGGTCATAATTCCACTGCAAGACGGCTCATGGAAGTTCATGCACAAGGCAATTGTAATACGGCACATGGAAGTTCAAGTATGGAGATCACACCTAAAAGAAAACATGGAGCTTCTTGAAAGGGTCCAAAGACAGGCAACACCTTTGAGATCGGCAAAACGTCGTCCATATGAGGAAAAGTCTCGAATGTATTTACTATAGAGCTCAAAACGTATACATCTTAGAGGAGATCTGAAGTCTATTAGGCTCTGAGAGGAGAAATTAAAATGAATAAAGGAGAATTTTTCACTTTTCAATGTTATAAATGATCTCAGAACTAGGGTCCATAAATTCAATTTACGAGGAAAGGCATTTAAACTGGACTGCAGGAACTTTTCTTTTGGCCAGGGAGTTGTGAATTACTACAATAAGTTGTTCCAATGGGGGGTTTAGGCTGAAAGCTTTGGAAATTTCAAAGATCGCCTGGACAGGTACTTACCTCAAAGAGGAAATCACATGGTGGTTTATTTTATTTTATTATTTATTATTTTTTCTCTGGTGCAGCGGAGGCCTAGCGTTCCTTGCACCATATGCCTAAATAATAATAATGAAAATATAATATGGGTTTACTATAAAGTGATCAATAAAATACGGATTCTTTTTTCCTTCTATCTTTCGCTGCTTTCCCCTCCAAAAAACATGAAGTCATCCTTTTTACTGTAAGTGAAATGTTCCCTATATGTCATTCGTCTATTATTATAATAGGGAGATCGTAAACATTTTTTCCAACCCCCGTGACCTTATTCTCTCGACGACCCTGCAGTCCTACTGACACCAGTCGATAGTGACCTGAAGAAATCCGGGGTGACTTTCACTCGAACATAAAATTGTCTGCAAATGTGGTAAACAGGCATGACTGGACATCTCCGCGGTCATCCCATGTACGGGAGGAAAATAGAGAATTGTGTCATCAGGCTTGATGATGGAGTACGGCCTGACCCCATGAAAGGCAACCATCTTCCTTAATGGGACAGCAGTACTGTAGGAAATAGTCCTAATATTTCATCTCTCTCTCATATGTTTTAAAATGTAATTTCCGGTTTTGTTTAAAGTCCTTCCGGCCTGATTCATTCATCCGTGGATGCTTGCATGCATCAGAGTGAACTACATACGCACTTCAGATGAAAGTGTTATACGTATTATACGCAGGTGTTTTATTAAAATCGTAGCAATTGATAGTATTTGACAGGTTGTATTAGTTAATCTATGAAACATAGTACTATTTTTAGAATATCCTGCAAATTTTATTTTATCCTAGTTTTCTACCTCTTATGGCCTAGACTTTATCCCTCTCGGGATGAGAATAACTTTTATGGATTTTTTCTCGCAGAGACTGAGTTGGTCGTTCTCGGACGACGATTGCATGTTTTTCCACCACGGAAACTCATGGTTTTCATAGTTCGAAGAACTATGCACCGATGCTTCTGGCCTTAGCCGATTTTTCGCTTATTTTCAGTTATTTGATCAATCTACTCAGTTTTCATTGTGTGGAAAGATAAGCGCATTATTCAGCTGGACCTGGTAACTCTCGACCTTTTACTACTTTTTTTTAGGTGTGTTCGCATATATACTGTGAGTAGCAATAAAGTTCTGGACTGGTTCAATAAAAAGAACACAAAATGAAGGAGCTCAAGAAAAGTGTTATTTTTATTCAAAGTGGTCAGATAGCCAGATAGCGTCCAAAGAGATTATGCTCAGTTCGGCAGTTACGTTTTACTTTATGTCCTTAACATGTAAAATCTATTTCCCTTGAGAGCAGCTTCACCTTGGGAAAGAGGAGGAAGTCCGCTGATCCTTTTTTTTTTAATATGCCACGGGAATATCTTATTATTATTATTATTATTATTATATATAATTTTAATACACTACGGGAACCTCTCTTTTTCTTTTTTTTTTAATACGCCGCGGGAACCCCTCTCTCCTCCTCCCCATTTTTTTCTTTTTTCCTCTGGAGTGGGCCCCCAGAGGAATCTGGCCCACCTTTTGGCAACATCAGGTGGATCAGAGTCTCGAATTCTGACATCACGAGCACCAGTGGGACTGGCCCACCTTCCCGTGGTGTGGACGAGTACCCAGAATCATCTGTCCAGGTGACTGATGCTTCTGGGTAGCCAAGTGGCCAGAACAGAATAACAGAACACACACACAAACCTCCGTCACACACATATCTGGCCCATTTGTAGTGATACTGTTCTTCACAGAGATACGAGGCGGAGATTAACTAATGTTCAAGGAGCCGCCCTTTAAAAAAACACATGTCCACATGATACTAGATCGGGTCTGCATGGGTGCACAGTACTATCGTCACCGTCCTCCCCACACCGGGTGTAAAAGGCCTGGGTTCGAATCCCGTCGATGACGCTAGGAACTTTAATGGGCTTTTTTCACTCCGTGGCTGAGTTAGTCGGTCTCAGGCGTAGATAGCAATGTTTTTTTCGTCAAGAAAAACAGACAAATCGATCATAGAACATACGCAATTTACAGACATAATACACAGTGCACGGCAGATGAATTTAGATATTTGGGTGGCCTTATATGTAATAGCGATACTAGATCGGGAGATTAGGGTGGATTGTTGATCTGTACAATTCCAAAATGTCTTTACAAGAGCGGAATGGGAGGAAGTATTGTACAACAAGAACCAAATTATACATCTCCATCTTCATTCAGAATTTGGAGAATCATCTCCTTATTCATAACTACTCGTCAGCCATCATTCTGAGGGTCAAAGGACGATCTCTTGCCACAATTTCCAGAACTTCTGCAACTATCTCCTCATTTCGAGAGGTAGACGGACGCCCAGCTCTTGGGTTCTCGCCAGCATTCTTCCTCACGTCCACCTTCGACCCGTTTATTCCATTCGAACACACTGGTACGACTTAACGTTTCACTTCTGTTAATCACAGAAAAAGAAAATAAATTCAATTAATTTTCGAAAAGAAATCGTGCTTGCAAACTCCACCCTCCTAGTCCCAGAGCTGTTGTGACCACCCATACTGGTCTTCCTTGCTAGAAGTACCTAAATAAAGGCTTTACGTATTTCAGAAAAGAACGTCTAACTAGTTCTAAAAAGCCATTTCCATCCATAGTTCCTCTTAAAAATCCACGGGTTCTACTGCAAAGTTGTGTTCACAAGCGTATGTGTAATTATACATCTCCGAGATCTCTTTTATTGTTCCATTGACCCCGATGTGACGTCTATGGAAAATCCTTTGGCCGTTCTGTTGGCATGATCGATCGCCGTTACCATAAGAAAAAAACTGATTTTTTTCAAGCGTGTTACGGGACTCGATCAGTAAACTGGAAGTGTGACCTTTGACATCAATGAACATTGGTAGTTACAGCGCAGCAAAAAGCGAGATGAAATTAGAACTCCATCTGACAGATAATAAAAAATATTCAAGGAGTAAGGCACAATGGATTCGCTGTGCGCTTTCTGCTGGAAGAAAGGAAAACCGGAAGGGACGTAGGTGCAGTGCGGAAAGTTGACACGCGATGATCGAAATTGCGGGAGGGGATGCTGCTGCCCCAATTCCGTGATACAAATTGCTTGTTCGGTTTCCTCGATGTCGCTAGGCTTCACGGATGAGGCACACTCCATGTTGTAATCCCACCCGTAGCGCTAGTATATCTGTGTGAATCCTAACTGAACGAGTCACGAAATACTACGCGCAATGTGCGTAGGGTGTCTACACTTCCGTTTTCCGTGCACTTTTTCCTGATTTGATGATACAGAAGTTTCCACGAATTCTTCTGAAGGTTGAAGCCGTGTGTTGGAATATTGAAAGCTCCATTTGTCTTGTTTTGGCTGTTGCGAGTCACATGCATTTTGCTTTGTTTCCCTTTCAATCAGACTCGGTTCATTTGCTGTTTCGTGCAACGTGGAATGTAGCATCACGAGATATTTTGTTTCGTTTTTAAAATTCATGTGGAGTGCAAACAGGCCATTATTGAAGCTATGGATATTTTTAAACATTTCATTTCATTTCTGAACAAATTTCTCCATAAGGAAATGACAAAGAAGTTTAAGTAGAAAAAAGTCGTCCTTCTAAGGTTATACCTTTTAAAAGAAGTGTGAAGATTATCTTATAGTTTTGTTTTGCAAACATTTTCACAAAAAAACGTATTTTTACGACTTCTCCCATAGGTACGGGTCACCTGCGAGGGTCAGTTGTAACGCATATAAACTGTTGGGGAAATTAAATACCAAAGATTTTGCTAGTAAATCATCCTTAAGGATTATGTAATTTTTGCATCCTGTCAGCATAACTTTATTCACATCTTACTCCTGATCCTGATTCAAATGATCTTTTTATCTCCTTTTTTAAAGAAATATAGTTTCTCTTGATCCATTTCTAATCATTTTGGTCAACCTCTGTCTTCATAGCATTTGTTATCCTTACGATTTAAAACGTAAAATTTCAAGTGTCTTAGTGTCTACCTTCATTTGTTTATCGGTAGTCGCCAATACCCTTCTTAAATTTTACCGGTCTTCACGTATGATTGAGTCTTGGGTGTATCATTGGTCCAATAACCAAATAAAATTAAATGAAGGATGATGTTGTGGTCGGAAACGGCTCGTTGATGTGAAAGGCCAACAGAGGTTGACAAAGCTTGCGTAGGATAACAGAAAGGCTACAGTTAGTCAAATAGAACCCAGTAAAACAATGACAACAAAAGAGACATTTCAGAACGCACAACTCTGCTTACCTTGTCAAGGATGGGGTAGCGCAACTTGACGACTGAGCCAGGTTCCTGTCAGCCAATCAAAAAGACAGTTATAGTGAGCTCAGAAACACCAACAGTGGATGACTGGTAAAACCCTGCTTGATCTGCTGAATCCCGGTTCTTGCTGTTCAAATGAGCCATTAAACCTTAAACAACCAACCAACCTGCAGGTTCACGTTGATTGGAAGATCAGAATAGGACGAAAACATGAAACTGTGGATCCACCCTGCATACAACAACAATGCAGGCTGGTGCTGTAATGGGATTTACAGTGTAATGAGTGCTTTTATGGTGTACATTGGTCCCCTTGATCTCAGTTGAGCAATAACTGGATGCTACAAGTTACCTGGAAATAGTTTCCCACAGATGCATTACCGGATAATGCGCCATGTTAAAAGTTCGGAATTGTTCAGAACTGGTTCCAGAAAAGTTAGTGAATTCAGCCTACTGTGGTTACTTCCACAGTCACCAAATCTCAATCGATTTGAGCACTTGTGTGATGAGAGGAATGAGCTATTCGGAGTAGAAATCCACGACCTTCCACTATGCAAAAATTGTAGCAGCAATTAAGACAAGGACGAGCATCCCTGTGGCATGCTTTCGACACTTTGTTTAGTCCATACTACTAAGAATGCAGGCTGTTCTGAAGGCTGAAGAGGTATCTACTCGTTACTAAAATAAATAAATAAATTTTTATTTGTCCTACCATGCTAAATAAAGTGTTACAATGGTGAGTGACAAATTCCCTTCACAGCAGTAAATGTCAAGGGATTTAGATATAATACAATATAAACAAATAGAAAATATAGATTGATTAAATTTACACTGCATTTCTGTCCTGACAGTTAGCGTGTAAGTTGCTCAGTATAAAAATAACTACAGACAACTGAAAACACTATATACACTTGTTCACATAAGCACACCATTGAGTACACACACACAGTTCAAAAATGCGCAGAATGTTAGGCGACAGTAGCCTCAGCGAACCACATCGTGGTTTTCTTTCTGTGATTCGGGTCTTCTATTAGCCTTTCGAGGTCAATTCTAATTTGAGATAAGCAGCAGATTGATTCCAGCGCCCTGGCTAGTATGAACCTATCAGCCAACTTAAGTCTGTTTGCTTTCATCCTCAGGGATTTGGTGCCTCTTAAGGCAAATGGCGGGGTGTGACACTCACAAATCTGCCAGAAGCATGGGGATATCACGCCCGTCATCATCTTTATTGTAGTTATGAGTCGTATCCAGGCAATGTCTGGCAAACGCTGTAGTTTCAGTTGTTCCGCAAGCTGCGTGGTCCTTAAGTGATGGGGAATTGTTGTTGTTGGCCCACTTCAGCAGCCAGAATTCAGCCACATATATTCTCCTAATGTGGGTAGGGTGGCGGAGGCCCACAATTCAGCGCTGCACAATATGGTCGAATACACTGTTGTTCTTATGTATCGTGCGGTTGTCGCAGCTTGTCTCACGTGCAAAAAGTGTTGCTTGGATGTCCAACGTAGATAGTTCATCCTCTTTACAAGTAAATGGATATACGACGTGAACGTAAGTTTGGTGTCAAAAATTATCCCCAGATCTCTTAGAGTTGTGACAATTGGGATAGGCATTCCATTTATTTTTGGATGTACGAGTGTTGGTGATTTTTTGAGAGAATACACCATCATTACAGTCTTCTGCAGATTTAGGGCCAGGCCAAATTTATCTAAGTATATGAATAGCTCCATAAGCTTATTATTGATCTGGTCACACACTGCACTATTAGATAAGAACGGTTGGATGGTTAAGATCTTAATGTCATCTGCGTACGTGTATACATCGTCCCTATTCTCGAGGAACGGGATCATTATTGCAGTAAAGAGGAGTCCGGATAAGACGCCACCCTGTGGAACTCCTGCATGGACTAGTCGTTGGAGGATCAGTAAGCGGAACGGCAAGTTAGAAGAGACTGCAGGAACTTCAGCAAGTTTCCTTTTATTCAGAAGGCGTGTTGCAGCAGACATAGTAGGGCATATACATTCACACTATCGAAGGCGGCCTTTGCATATATTATTGAAACTACATTTACTACGCAGATGTGCCTAATAAAGTGGCCACTCGGTATAATGCTACTCGTGTGTCGGTGGTTCATTGTACAGGCATTGTAACTGGGACTGAATTGTAATGTATGCATTATAACTTAAAATAAAAAAAAACTACAAATATAGGCTGTGATATGTCATCGCTCATTTGTATAAAATATTAGGCAGGCGATAACCGATTAAGTGGGACAAACAAAACCACCTTAGATTGTTTAGTTTAAAACCCTAATAGTCGTTCTATTTAATAAATACAAATCTCACCAACAACAAGATAAACCCACACAAAAGAAATTTTAATATTTTATTCTGATACGAACAGCCCCTCCCTTGGTTCTCCCACTCAACAGTACAACTTGTAGGAAGTGGCCTATAATTGCTCCTAAGCCATAAATCCACACGCGAAGCACACCCATACGTCACTGAGCTTCCATCTTAATTTGTAATCATTGCTTATTCACGAAAAAAAAAAGTTGAATTCAGTGCCAGTGACCTTCACCAACTCTAACTTGTTTTCCCAGTTTGTGAAACACAGTCCCGATGAACGTTTGCTGTTTCTTTACGTCCTATACACTTCCTCATTCTTTTTTCAGATAACTTGAACAATGTCTACTCAAGAACTCTGCAATTTCACATTCTTCTGAAGTATTCTTTTATCAAACTTTTGTCATGTACATCGATCCCTAAAATGTAGGTTAAATTAATATTTTTGTGCTACCTTCTTTGTTTTGATTTTAAATATTGTAACTATAATATTTATAGAAGAGCGAAAATAATTTCATACAAGCATAAAGGTTTTTTCTTTTTTTTAAAGGAAAATGAAAAATTCTATAAAAGAGATTGAAATTCGGGATTTGTAGAGTATCTTCTGAAAGATAAAAGTTTACGTAACCATATACAAATCGATGTTCTTGGTGAGTTACCTCCACTTACACAAGAACACCGTCGATCTAAAATTACTCACCACTAATGCTACTGCCTAGTCTCTTCAATTTACTCAAGACCATGTTCATACATTTTGTGCGAACAAGCAATTTAACAAAATGCTTGAAGCTAGCAATCTTTACGAATGCATCTCGAACAGTATTTTATTTGAAATGGTTATTATTCATCAGCAAAAACACTGAAAGAATTTACTTAGTCTGAACCAGTCTGATGATTAACATCGATTCTGGCTACTTGACAGTTCTGTGTAGGATGGAACCATTAAATTAGAGGAGGCAAAGTAGGTTAAACCAAGCGCGAGAAATTTAAATATTTCTACTTAATATCCCGTTTGTCCTGTTTAGTTTTTGTCTTTCATTCATGAACTTCTGATACATTTTAAGAAGATTTTTCGCGAGCCGCACCCCTGGTTGCACCACCCGAACTAGCCACATTGGCAGAGTCGCCACAAGCTTCATCATATATTCCCAAGAGCCATTTTGTGTCCATGCTTTCTCTCTGGAAGCAGGATTATTAACAAAGATAATATGCATCGTGGAAAACCAGTATTTGTATCTGTGTAATCATGCTACATCCATAAAACGTGTACTTATGAACACGTTCGAACAACCGATGATCAGCAGGTCAAGGACTCTTTTGCAGGACACTAAGGAAATAACAAAAAGGTGTCCTTGCCTCTCTCCTCTTTGCAGAACCCTGTTCCGTTGTCATTTTTTATAGATATTATAATTTGCGACGCAGGGGACTGTTCTGAATAGGTGCGTAGAACCTTTTCATGTCAGAAGAGCATAAGAACACAATTTCTCTATTCCACGCTTGTTTGCAAGTGTTTCCGATTAATACAGAGATCGAAGAATAATTGCGCTGACGTGTTTCAAAAATTAAGTTCAAAGTGGGCGGCTCAAGGAAAATTTGAACTCTCCCACACAATACCAGGAAGCGAAAACATCGCTAATGAACACTTTAAGAGCAGGATGTACATCAAGAATCTGCTTCTGATGGTTCTAAGAAAGTGGCATGTAACGCCCAAGGGTCAGAGGTCGTACGAATAAATTGCAGGTTAACACCTGCGTGGTGGAACTGGTTTCGATATGGGAATTGTTTTATTTCTTAAGAATACCTAAAGAAGAAGAAGAAGGAGCAGAAAAAGAAGAAGACTGTCTGAGTCTACAAAGAAGACCACTTTTCCCAATAATGTTCAGAATTGTAGTCACCTCTTTGGAGTTGCATTTGCAAGATATAATTTTTTGCATTCCATCAAAGGTCTTCAAGGACATCAATGTATTTGAAAGTAGCAGAAATATACGTTGTCTTCGGTGTCACTGGGCCTGTTTGGTTCGTGGTAATGCATAAATATATATTTTTTTAAGTTGAAACAGGTTCAAAATAACATTTTGAGCCTGTTTCAAGAGCGCATGCACAGTTTGGATGTTTCACCACGTTGCTTTGAAAGTTTATTGATTACGATGCAATCTGATCATATTTAAGTAAAGTTGAGTGGGATCCGTGTTTAGTCCTTGGGTGACAGCGAACGACTTTTATAGTCTGTTCTCGAATACTGTTCCAGGCGATTGCTGTTCTTACCCCAGACATCAAAAGGGTTTTCCAAATCTGTGCAATAAGCGTAACATGCTCACTGCTCATTTTGGTTTTCTTTTCACTGTTGATAATTGTGTTTGTACTAATGATGGACATAACGGAATAATTTCCGTAATTGACAGGTTTGAATAATTGAAATAATCGAATGATTTGTTGCTATTATAATCGAAATAATCGAATTATAATTCGATTATATAGATTATAGCAAATAATTATTTGCTATAATCTAAATATCGATTATGATCTTTCAGTCATGCCCATCGCTAGTTGTCTTTGCATGATCGTGTAGTGACAGAGGCAAAATTAGTGTGGTTTTTCGCAAGTTTAATTCAAAGAATTCACATTCGAAATAGAGGCATTCGCGTGAAACATAAGGAAAATAAATGAATAAATATTAGTATTGTGAAGAGATAAAAAGCTAAAATATGAAATTATTTCTTGAGTACAATTTATGAACATTTTGAACTGCAGAGTTGAATACATTTACAAACATGTGCGCAGATTGTATAAACAGATGCAAAAACCCTTCAAAATACTTTATTTGGTTTGCTTTGGATATTTATTTAACCTTCTTTCTGTAGTTATTGATTAAACAGTTTACGAAACCAACGATTACGCCATCTTTTAAGTAACGGAGGTTGCAATGATGTGTGTTACGCTGGCAGTTTGATCACCGGGGATGCATTTTAAGGTGGTGTGATTCATTGCCCAGTTGGGCCTATCAATAAGAACTCCGATGGCCGTAACGAAGCGAATTAAGACCAGTATTTACTGACGTGAACTTGTGTGAGAGAGAGGGAGAAGGAGATGGAGAGTAATGCTGTATTTATAAAGCGATGTGTGTCAAATGACCCAGGAAACAATACGGCTTGGCATGCAGAAGAGTGGACCGAAGTGACACAGTCACATTTTATTGTGGCAACTTCCTGTCACGTGATGGAATTGTAAAGAATGAAAAGTTTAATAAGTGACGGTTGGCAGCAACAAACTGGGTTAGTCATATGAAACATTTAACAAACAAACAATCTGTACCTCTTCACTTTTCCACTCTCTCTCTCTGCTATAAACAATAAGAATTTCTAAATAATATTAACTGATCCCGCTTTCTGCTTCTTTCAGAATTTGGAATGCCCTCCCCAAAACTGGATAATTTATTTCACTACGAACATAACTTCTAGTGGCGATGATTATAATGTTAATGGCGGCCATCTTACTTCTATCTTGATATAGAAATAAAAACTTTCCCTCCTTCGGGATTCAGAGCGATTCTCAAGTGTGCCCATCACCTGTTTTCCACGAATAATAATAATAAACAAAAAAAAAACAGGAGAAAAGAAGCGCAGGAAAAATATATCTCAGAGTCCAAGCACCCAGTCCATTTAAGAATGATTCTGGTCACGTCAAATTCATGCTTAAAATCCATTGCCCCTAACTCGCATGTAAGCACAAAAATTACGTGGACAAGGGTTCGTTAGCCCACTTTCGGTTTTCGGAAAGTAGGCTAAAAATCCTCCACGACAGTCAGTCCTAGTGATCATCTTTGGTACGAATAGCTGTCGTTATAGCTCTCTTATTCAAGGCAGCCATTTATGGAAACAGTTAAGAATAGAACTGCCAAAGTTTAAGCTAAGAGCAAATCTAATGACTCCAGACAGCTGCCTGGGTAGGCCTACATTACATCATCATCATTTTCCTGTGAGGTTTGAAATTACTATTGTGGAGAACGTTGATTGTAGTTTTACTAGCACGAAGTGAAAAGCATTTGAAGCTGGGAAACCAGACAATAAAACCGCAAGACGTCTCCATTATACGATTATCTCACCCGGCGTGTTGAGTGGCGGTTTAGCTAACTTTCTTATTGTCTGTCTCTCCTTGTTCCGTCCATTATACTCGTCACAATTAAAATCGTCATTCGTAGAGTCACGTAGTAAACATTTCGCATGCCGCTACGTGCCCATGGAAACAATACCTATTGACTGATGGTGGTGTTTGGTCGTATAGTGAGGCGGGAGTCGATTGCGGAAGCGTGTGCAGTCTGAAATGGCCATTAGTTTAACTCAATTTAGGAGACTACAAATTTAGGCGAAAGGGTGGGGCTTCTACTTCCTGGAAACGAATGTCTTATTAGCCATTTATAAGAAAGGTCTGCCGATGAATCTTCTAAAGTTACCATTCGCATTTTTGGGAGGAAACGTCTGTTCAGGGCAGTTCCTGAAATCGAGAAACTTCATCCGATGCTAGAATCATAAAAGAATCAATAAAAGTTTATCGGAAGCAATTTGTCTTAGGCATAAATAAAATGGGATTTTTAATTCATGAACCAGCAGATCTTATAATTACCCTTCACAGTCCTCGTGGGTAGCACACTTGGTGTAATGACCAACCTCCCGGAAACCTGGGTGCTTCGTGTAGCAAACAGAAAACCGAGTGGAGTCTCTCAGGTTCATCTCTTTTATTGTTTAATAATTTTAACGATATTTATAAAGGCATCCAGTTTAATGTCTAAGTTTTCCGATGATACAAAGGTCAGTAGGGTAGTTAATGACACGAATCAAGAAGTAGAACCGCAACAGGACCCATAGGGAGATGGGCTGAGAAGTGGCAATTGAAGTTTAACTTTGGCAAACGCAAGGTACTGCATATGGGTAACAGTAATCCCAGATTAACGTAACAACTGTGTGGTACTACGCTCAGGGTAGTGGAGAATTAAGACCTTGAGTTAATTGTACAGTCAGATATGAAGTTCTTTGAGTAAAACAGACAGGTTGCTAGAAGAGCGCTTGGATTCTGTCAATGATATATAGGAACTGTGTCCGCAGGAACAAGAAGGTCATTATCCCATTGTATAAGACAATGGTTAAGCCGCATCTTTAGTACTACTGCATGCAGGTCTGGAAGCATTCGTTTGTTAAAGGATGCGGATTTGTTGCAAGGGTGCAGAGAAGAGAAAATTCTGTAAGATTTAGAAGATTCTGTAAATTTCGAAATAATTATTGAAGCGGAAGTATGACTAACGTTTGAATAGTTGTGGCCTGAGTGGGAAAGGTTTATTTGAGAAGTCTCGCAATACGTTACTTTTCAACGTAGTCCTGTTCGGAGTCAATACATTTTTGCCACCGATGCTGCAATGTGTTGATTGGGCTTCCAGGGGAATGTATCCACTGCACCGATGATGTCACTGTCGGTGAGAAAAATGGATGCCAGCCAGGTATATTTTAAAGTTAGGAAATAAGTGAAAGTCGATGGAGCTAGATCTGAAGAACTGGGAGATAGTCTAAGTTGTCAAATTCGCACTCATGTAGTACAGCCATGGCAATGACAGACGTGAGCACCCGCGTTGTCCTGGTGAAAAAAGACTCCTTTGCTATTTTACTCGACATTTGTGTTTGAAATTTTCATGCGAAAGCCTCACAAAGTCTGCGAAATATGTCCCTGTGACTGTCTCTGGCATTTCTGAAAGTAATCCACTAGCAACACTCCATCAGCATTCCAAATATATTCCTTGCAACCAGAAGGAATTTATTTGACTTTTTTTGGAGGTGGGGAAGAGCAGCGTTTCCACTGTTTGGACCGCTGCTTTGCTTCTGGGAGAAAGTGATGGGTCCACGTCTCATCCATAGTCGTAAACCTTTTACGGAAATTTTCTGGATCTGCTTGAGAACGATACGAATGTTCACTTGACAACCCTTGTGCGTTTTCGATCTGCTGTCAACAACTTTAAGACCAATCGTGCTTATACCTTTTTTCATAGCGAGAACTTTTGTTATTATGTGGTACACACGTTTAGATAAATGCCCAAGACGCTAGAAATATACCAAACTGTCATTCGTCGATCACTCGTCGCCTGATCATGTATACGTTCAGCCACTTCCGGAGTGATGGATGTTGCAGTTTTCCGCGGCGTGTGCCGTCTTCCAGCCTCCTCCATTTAAATTCTACTGCTGTCTTAACCATGGAATAGAAAGGGCCATCCTCTACCAACGTTTTAATCATATTCTCATGAATTGCTTTTGGCGTTACTGCCTTTTTTCCCAAATATTGGATGACTGCAGGGAAACTGATTTTGTCCATCTTTTTCTCATTCACGTAACCTTGTGGACTTCAGGACCTGTAATTTTAAAAAAATGTTATCGAAACTTCGTGGGTTGCTCTTTGAAATCATACATTCGGTACAGAAATTTTTAACAATGTACCACTGCCCTATCATACTCAGGCCACGAACTTTTCAAATGTTCTTAAAGGATATCTCGAAAAATAATAACTTATCGTCCCTTTCTCCTCCTCTAGCTTGTGTGCTGTTTCTGGAATTGAAATTTGTGATTTTCTGAATTCATACTTTTATGAATTACATATTTAAACTAAAATAAAAAAGTATATTTAATTAATTGTTCATTTCTTTGTATTGAATGAATTACTCGTATCTTTAAGGTCAGTTGCTGATGTTCCTGAAACCCAAAGAGAACGTGTACTGTTCGTGCTGCCATCTAGGGACAAAGTAAATACGTTTAGCCACTTTTCATAACGTGTTATGCAATTCTTCAACTAAAAGGAAAGAATTTAGGTGATCCTTAGGCATTATTTTATATCGAGCTACCCTTAAAAATATATTTTTTTAATTTTATAAAGATTTATAAAACTTTTCCTGTGGTCATCCTCTATAATGGACGTATCCAACCCCTTTCTGTGATAGAACTACATTGGAATGCATGTGGACAAGAGAGTACAAAGGAAAACAGTGAGTTGAAGGAGCAGCGCTATTTTTTAATGAAAGGAGAAGTTTACTTCGCAAATTCTGGAAGCAGTAAATAAAAGAGCGCCCTACTGCGGGATTTAAAAAAAAATGTTAAGTGAACTACACGTATAAAAAGTATTTTATCTTTTTCGAGATGATAAACATAACTGATAACAATTTGATTAAATCAATAAAAAAAACACAATTTTGCCACTGATAATACCGCATGGTAGCCACGAAATGTTGACCTAAAACGACTACGCACTGCCAGTTTTCATTCTCCAGAAAATGTTGAGGCTTCGAGTTGAGGCTTTCAAATCCAATCGAACGTTTCGATTGGATTTGAAAAAGATCCCGTATAAAATTAAGGTGCTGAATAAACTTCTGAATAAGCAGAGTTCAATTCACCACACAGCAAATGCAATATGACACACCATCTAGTTTCCGGATGAAGCTTATTTCATTTGGAGGAGACTGCAAGCAAACAGAACGTATGTTTTGGGCAAAATAAACGAAAAGAACCGTCACTTCGTCATAAAAATCACCAAAGAGGGAAAATGACCTCGTTGATATCCCTGTCGTATGATGGATCCCTTCGTAAAAATCACCAATGAGGGAAAATGACCTCGTTGATATCCCTGTCGTATGATGGATCCCTTCGTCAATGAACTCTTATATCTAAACGGTACCTGCATATGCTTCAGAATGGCTTTCTAAAACAGCTCTTGGTAACCCAGCTTCCTTTGGTCAGCCAGTGGGTTTTTCAAGACTATGTCACGCTATATGCGTGAAACTGTCAATGGCATGTTGGGTGTTTTGCACACTGTTCTTGGCCATTGCATATTGTTATACTGTTATCCTGATTATCACAACTGAAGGTATTTTTGGCCATCACTGAGTCGAAACTTGAACCCATGTTACTTTTTATTGTGGAGTTTCTTGAAAGAGAAGTTGTTCTGCGGGAAATCTACTACAAAAATTGACAAAGACTTATCTAGTTGTGTAATTAGAAACATTGGTATACGTCTTCTGGAGATTTCGACAAAATGAAAAAAAATATCGAACATGTGGTAAAATAAGAATGTTTTCCAAGAATCTTACCATGAGAATTCGTAACAATTGTAACAATTAATGAATAAATGAGTTTCTTCGAAACATTCAAATGTGTCAACATTTTTGTGCATTACTCGGAAATGCTGAATAAATTCAGAATATCGAACTTCCTGTGTTGTTCTTACCCCATAAACAAAGTATATCGGTCTTCCTATATAAATAGATCTATACATATGTATATCTTACCCTCGTTGAAGTAAGAGCAGTATAGGAAGGTTGTACCTAGGAAAGATCTATGCACGATATATAGCCATCATTCATCAGTGAGGACTAACGCACCAAAGGAATAAGAATGACGTAATCTGTTATCTTTTTTCAACTAAATATTCGCAACAGTTATCGTTTGGAGAAATCTAACCTACAAAAAATCTGTGTTGCCTCTTTTATAGACAGTTTTCTGGGCATTGAAAGTTTACCACACTAGATGTGACGTTCAATGGGAGAGAGATCTACAAATACAAATCAAACAGTCACCTGCTCCGCAAAGAGCTACAATTCCTTTCCATTCATTAAAACTTAATAAATAATAATAATAATAATAATTCGACAAAGACACCTGGACTCGGAAACAATCCAACACATCAGAAGCTAGCGAGGAAAAGCCAGTTGATCAAAGAAAGTGTTCCGTATTACAAGTACGAACTCCAGGCAATACTAGAGATCCCAACCAACAAGCGGCACTGAGACTGCGTCATAATAACGGACAAGACAATCCAGCACAACAGACCGGATATAACCCTTATCGACAAGAAGAAAAAGGCTACCTATCTGATTGGCTGGGAACCTCCAAAAAACGCATGAAGAAAAAAATCAGGAAGTACACGAACCCAAGGCAGAAGATCAACAAGTAACGACCATCAAGATCATTGTGTCAACCACCGGTATGCTGCCAAAGACCCCTACATAACAGGGTAGCAGCAACAGGCCTCCCAGAGAATACCTAAAAGGAACTCCAGAAAGTCGCAGTCCTGAACACCTGTAGGATAGTTCCTCGACTAACAGTAACAGCAGATATAACAACCAACCTGTGTACTTGGTAGCACATCACGGGGTGGAACTCCCCCAATCGGGGAGAAATAATATAAGATTAACAATAATGATTAATTTAATAATTAATTACTTATTTTTAGTTTTCCATATACTTTGATGAGAAAGTTTTAATTTCAGAAATATTTATTTGAGAAACTTGACGTTGATATTCTTCGTACCTTGAATCCTCATGCTACATGAGAATTTCAGTACCTTCAGGATTAACAGTTCAAGAAGCTTTTCTGTATCCACAACGTGAATATTTTCAAAACAGAAATTTTGTTAAAAATTCCCCAAAAAGAAAATAAACCAGCGGGAATAGTTTTAATCAGAGACCACAAAAAACTAAAATCCCATCGCACGCTTTAAGAAATTATTGAAAAGGCCCCTTCTGTCATCGATAAATACACTACCTCGTCAATTCATTTCTGTTTTGAAAATTCCACCAGTGCCACAGGATTGCTAGGATGACTGCAATGTATAAATTTGCTTATGATGTTTCATTAAAAACCAAATAATTGTCTTAAGGGAATTAGGGCATTTTAAATTTCCCTCATTAAACGATGTGTGATTAATTATGGTGTAACCAAACACCAGAGGTTATCAAGCTTCCATACTTTGAGTTTAGGTTTAACAGTGAGTAACTTAGCGACTCACTTTGAAAGAGAAATTTCACCACATGTCATCTATGTCATTCCAACACCTCTGTGACAGTACGAAACTTACCAATCAATTAAGAGTGGGGGCGGACTCAATTTTTCAACAAACTTGCAGCGAGCATTGAATGGTCTGTTAAAACGGGTCTATCCAAATAATATGGCCACTTCTGCACACGGTCTTATATTCCTTGCAATAGTTAAGAGCTAGAGCTGTTCAGAAAGACATTGCACACAATGTCTTTCTGAAGGCTAATCAATCATTATATTGCTGAAGAATCAATACCGATAACAATTACTACGAAACTCATCACGTTGTATTCAACATATACACTTAAGAAAATTTCAAATACATCAGAACACCCTTCACGCAATTATTCCGTTTTACCACCAAAGGCTGATTGGGGAGAATACAGATTCGATATCACTTTCTACGAGATTCCAAAATTACCATTCTGCTTTCAGTTGATTGGGCTTCGCTGGTGTTATATGAGTAGGAATTGCAGTGGCCAAATCAGAGAGAATAAATCTAGGGGACGCCTCAATTGTACGATTAACTTACCTATTCAGTTGGGTGGCTGTTTAGCTAACATCATTTGTGTCCCTTTCTCCTCTACACACGTTGCAGTTAAGAAACTCGTCATTGCACAGTCACGCAGTAAGCGTTTCTCATTCGGGGCACGTGCCATTGAAAATAATACATACCGAGTAATAGTGCTCTATCGGTTTCACAGTATCGAGGGAGCGAAATACGGAAGCTTATGTGATCTGATAGGGCCCTAATTTCTAACTCAATTAGAAATAATGAGTTGGTAAGCATTTTGACTTTGGTCGAAAAAAGAATGGAATTATACCAAGTCATTAAGATTTTTCATTTTTGAGGAACAAACATATTCTAAGCTTGTATTTATTACACATATCCTTAGCTGTTGTTTCATTAGGGGTTTGAAACGCATAAGTAACTTAGGCCACCATGCACCATATATAGGTCCATAAATTGCATGTGTTCTGTGGTTGATTTGCTATTTCCTGACGAAATATAACGAGTTTCTGGGAGTGAAAAAAAGCATGCTACCTTCGCATGTGACCGACTAATTCAGTCACGAAAAATATCCATAAAAATTCCTCGCGTTATTGAAGGGGTTCGAATCCTAACCTTTTCCACCCGGTGTTTGGAGGTCGGCAGTTCTAGCAACTGTGCTACTCAAGAGAGCGTATCATTAGCATTGCACACAATACTAAGGAAATGCTCTCTTGCTAAGGCAATATTATAAGGATATGTGATTTGTTGGCAATATTATAACGATATGCGATTTGTTGGCGATATTATAAGAATATGACTACCAAGTTGGCAATATTGGACCCCAGAGTCACTTTTAAATATGGGAGCGCGCCTTCAGAATGTACCCTGCTGAACCTCAAAGTATCATTCAATTTTTTATGGGTGAAGTAACTGAAAGATATAAAACTTACCGAAGTATCATTTTGGACAAAAGGTCCAATTAATTGAATTTCAGCCAGAAATGTGGATTCCAAACAACGGAAGTTATTCTTCAGCAGGACAATGCTTGCTCCTCCTAGGCTACCACCGAACTGGACCACATCCATGAGTCGATATTTTAGATGCTACTACATCCGCCATGCTGTCCAAATCTTGTATCTTCTGATTTTCACGTGTTTTTGCTACTTAAAGATGAACTATAGCAATGCAGGTAGTAGTAACGGCAAATGATGAAAGAAAGTTAACATTCAGCTTACTCAATCTATCCAAGGCTTTAACCATCCCAATCATATATCCCCGCAGGTGCCTAGTCTCGAGACGCTACAATTTGCAGAACTGAAACCTTTCTAGGTAAGAGCACTCTTTTGTTCACTTCATCAGTCTTGTTGTCCTTCTCTTCACCCGTTCCAGCAGATCTACATTCTTTGTAAAGTGAGACCTTCAGACCTCTATACAGTGCTCAAGATGAGGCCTTATACAAAGAAATAATCACCTCCTTATCCCTGCTAGCAAAGTTTCTGTATATCATTGACAAAACCCCGTGAGCTGTCCTGGCAGCATATCTGCACTGCTCAGAGAATTTCATATCTGACTGCACTATTACCCCCAGGTCTTTTTCATTCTCCACTACCCTGAGTGCCACACAGTTGATAAGTTACTCTGTGGTTACATCTACCCACACGAAGTACCTTGAATTTGTCAATGTTAAACTTCAACGGCCATTTCCCAGCCAATCGACCCAATTTTCCTAGATCTTGCAGTAGCTTGCCCTGATGACCGTCGTTAACCCCCCTCTGCCAACTTTTGTATCATCTGCAAGTTTAGATAGTAAACCTGTTACATCTTCATCAATATTATTGATAACTATTGAAAATAACAATGGGCAAATGATGGTAACATTTTATTACCAGTACCGAATTGATAACTACTTCAGCTTAACCATCCCTTTATCCATAGTAGTATGTTTCCCTTAATGCCGCATTGTTCCAGTTTGTACAGCAGTCTTTTATCTGCATCAGTATCAAAAGCCTTCCGGAAATCCAATTATACGTTGTCAAAATTATTTTTTGCATCGTATTCCAAGGAAAACGATGGAACTGCATCATAGTAACCTATCAGATTGGTTAGAAAAGACCGCCCTTTAACAAATCCGTGACTGCAGTATAATTGCATGCCTGTTCAGATGGTCCTGCATAACTTCTTTAACCGGTGATTCCGTTATTTCCCTGGAACAGACATTAAGCTAACAGGGCTGTAATTACTCACATTGCCTTTTGATCCAGCTTTATGAATTGGGGACACATTCTCACATCTCCAGTCCATAGGAACCTCCCTTGAATCCAAGGATGCTCTCATCACTATGAGTAAGGGTTTGCTTACTTACCTCCTTTGTTGCCTCCCTGAATTTAATTGGATAGATTCCATCCACCCAAAGTGCTTTTTTTATGTCCATCTTCAGCAATTTTTCTTCCACTTTCCTTTCAATTATCACAGTCATTTAGCACATCGTTAGAGTTTGATAAACTTCAGGAATCCCCTTCTTTAAATAATTCCTCATACGAATGTAGATGAAAAAATACCTATTCAATTTGTCCGCAGCCAGTGCAGGGTCATCAACAGTTAATTTATAGTCACCAAGTGGCCCAATGTGTTTTAACCCCTTCCTTCTACTGTTGATATCCGTAGGGATCATCATGGTTGCAGATCCTTATGGACGTCTTCAGACATCTGGTTGAGTCAATAAGTGATTAGCGTCTGTTATCCGTACGAACGATGGCCCAACACGATATTAGGTAGGTGGTTATAATTATGTGATCTCTGGATGTTTATGACAAAAGCTCTTATACGTACATATTGCATAAAATATGAATTTTGTGTACAAAACTATAAATAATATTTTTAAATATATTTTTAATATTTTATAATTTTTAAAACATTTTAATGTTTCCACTAGCAGATTATCCTCTTCAAATTATCTTAAAGATTTAATAAATCATTATAAACCGGAGGCCTTTGATAACCATTCAGCAATTTCCAATATAATTAAAGAGAATCTATCCTTCTTTACCATCAACTATGATTATATTTTACCATGAATATTTTTAGTTAATGTGCGCAGCTCCTTATCGCCTACGTTCTCTTTGTTTTGGATGTACAAAATTAAGACTCCTTTAAGTAATTACGTTGGTCTGCTTAGCATCTCTTTTATATTTAATGACTTCTAATTTGAAAGTTATTTGTAAAGTTTTTTATTCTTACGCAATCTGCTAAATATTGACCATTAATTTTAACATTAAAGTGGTAAGGTTGAATATCAAATTTATGATATTTTGCTACTATGTTTTTTCCTCTTTAAGGTCATATATTTACTTATCTTTTTAACTGTATTTTTATGAATGAAGTTTAATCAACTAAATATTAATTAGAGTACCTCTAATGCTTCTAATCCGTCATATGAAATACGAGATTCAGGATTCGCTTTTATTTCGGAACAGGAACACAATTGGACAAAAAGCTTTAAAGTTAGTTACTAAGAATTGACAAGAGATGCATCACCATGGTAACATATCTTGATTGAGAAGATATTCCTCGATTGAGCAGCATGATCCTAACTTATGATGTTTAACGTCTACAAAGAGAAGCACAGGTTAATGAGTGAAGAAATTAAACCTGCTGCCATCTTCGCATTGCCAGATTGAAAAAATTTAGTTCCTGTTTCTTATTTTACTTTTTACGTTGAACTCATCGATCTTCTTCCTTCCAGTAGCTGAGATCAATGTCTGGTTGATCGTTACATCTCACCCTGGGGTTACTAAAATACAGAGTAAGAAGATTATTATATTATTGAAGAAGACAATAAGAGTAGCCAAAATATAGCAATTCTTTACCATTAAGTTTATTAATTCTATATTAGAGAATCGTGGGATTTAGAATAATATTCAGGGTTTCAATATCAGCTACAAACATCATTTCGATCAGTTAAAATATCACCATACTCACTTGACAGGATGTGCTAAGCGAAGAATCCTCATCTGTATTGTAGGTAGATCATCGGCATTTTCACAGATTATTTTAGCAAGACTTATTTTTCTTATTTCTCGGAGCTGCTCTGAGAAAATCAAAGACCGGCAAGTTTTTATATTTAAATTTATCTCAGTTATACTTAAGTTACAATTCTCTTTCATGAAGATTTCATAAAGTATTTCGTAAGATTTGTTACAAGCCAATTTGCTCTCTTACCTGCAGTAAAAGATGATGGAAATCCAGAGCTTTCGTACCAAAATCGATCCCCGTAGCGTAAGTTTTTGAACTGGTGTGCTATTATGCAAGAGAAAGTCGGACCCAGAAGAGATCCGTTCGCTTGGCGTTCCGATATCCCAGCGGTCCAGAGATCGATGTCATCAGGATGTCTGCAAGACGCGTTCAATTCAATGAAGGTTTGATTGTCACTTAATATTAAATAGCATTAAGGTAAAATTCTACGTATATTTTACTTTAAAATTATTAATTGTTTTATTTATTCCACCAGCACGTAATGCGGTACCAGGCTGAAGCCTCACACTTCAAATCGATTTTATAATGATGCACAGACTTATAGTAATAAAAGAAGCCATGTTTGCAAGAATGTGGATGTTTTATTGAACTTGCTGGGTGTTAAGAAAATAAAAACCGAAATGAGAAACTGAATTGTACAAAAAAAAGTGTATTCACTAATCACGAGCTAGCTATCTTCATCGGTGTTTATTGTACACCCTTACTGCTTAATATCAGCTGAATGGTGCGAGAATTTCGGTATAGTGATGATTATTTTCTTCCTAGACTGAAATCGCTCACTTTTTAAAGGAAAAATAAAAAATGATAATAATTTCTCGATTGAATGATTGAATTACAAAATTCCCACTGAAACAATAGTCTTTTTAGTGTGTCTGTTTTTTTTTTTTTTCTTACTATATTAGCTCTAGAAAAAATATACAACAGGAGCTATTTTCAGGTTGACTAGACACGGATGGATTTCAAGGTTTAGTTGATATGCTTCTGCAGTAATGAGATTGATTTCAAAAACTTGATAAAGTGAAAGTGACTTCGACTTTAGCAAGTAGAGTCCAGCTCATGCGCATTCAAGTAAAAAAAAAAAAACAATATTGCAGAGAACTCCAGCATGAGCAGTGCTAAAAATGATCGCTGTTTACTATAGTATTTCTTTTCTGTGGTAAAATCTCGTGATTTTTATTGTCAATGTCCAAATTCTGTACCCTAGGAATCTTCGTTCCTAAAGACAAAAATAAAATTACCTGTACAGCTTGGAATACTTCACGGCAGTTCCGTTGCTTAACCATGGTTCCAGTTCCTCAAAAGTCCGAACACGAGGAAGACCACACCACTCTCGGTAATAGTTGTAACCCGGCAGTCCATGCTCCCGTCCACGCTGGAGATTCAGTGCAGCCAGATCCATTCCATAAGGGATGTCAGGCTCTTGGAACAGACGGTTGGTCAGCTGAGAGATGAGACAGTCCTTAAGTGCGTGTCACAAACAAATCACTAAAAACTTCGGGAATAATAACAAAGTGGTACTTACCTCGGCAGTCACAAAAGGATCATATTTTTGCGCTGGGGTATTTATTAAGCCAGCGACAAATTCATCTAAGACTCCTGGTTTGTACAAAATGTAGGGTTGTCGCAGCAGATGGTGTAGTTCAATGGCATCTATAACGGAAAGCGAAGAGCAATCAGTATTCCAGGATAGAAGAGGTGAAGCGATGTATACTACTTTGTAAAGTATAGGATACCATCGGACATTATTGTAAATTCACAAGTTGATCTAACATTGTAGAGTGCCACAGTATTGGACGGATTTGTAAAGTTCACAAGTACCACTGCGTGGAGTATGGAAGTGAAATGGGAGAGGAGATACGAAGGTTGAATTACGAAGCAGCCTACCATTTATTTTTACACAAAGGCTACACAGAGGTTAAATGGTGACAAATAAAATCACCACTAAAACTACAGCAGAATTACCCAAGAGGTCCAGGAGCATAGAAGAAAGGTTCATTATCGTACGTATGGCGCAACTCTGAGCATCAGTGAGATGAATGGAGAGGCGCGCGTATTGAATTTGATAAGAAATTGTTGGAAAGTTGTTGAAACCCATGCTACCCTCTCCTGAGACCGACTAACTCATTCACGTTGTGGAAAAGATCCATAAAAATTTTCTCGCATCATTGACGGGATTCGAACTTGGGTATTTAACAGTTGGTGGGGATGGCGATTCTACTAAGCTACTTAACGACAACGAGTATGATTTTAAGTTCTGACTTTTATATGGATTTTTTAAAGAATATTAACCTCATAACTAAGTGTTAACTCTTAACATTTACCAGCACGCATTCTCAAATATCTTTCAGTATTAAAATCAAATTTTCAAAAACATTTTATTACCAAATTAAATATACTAGTAGTCTGTTAATCAATAAAATAAAATAAACAAAACCTCACAAAGGGGGAAAAAACTAAGAATTAGCAATATCATTGTACACAATGCTTGCATTTTAGTTTGTTTTAGCAATATCTTTCGCTAGAATTCGTTGCTTTATAAACCTTCTTGATAGACAATGTTTTTGGTGTAGACTTTTCTTGACAAGTCCCGTGGTGATGGGGCTTGCGTCCTCCAGCCGATAAACTCAATTCCTGGTTGAGACATTTCGAAAGATGTATGATTTATCTTTGAAGATGCAAGACCTGCCACTGCACTGAGTTCTGTTGCACGTCACTTTTGCCACAATTTTAATAAACGTGTTCCTTTCCGTGAAAGATCATGTTTATAAAACCGAAAAGGAGCATACGAATGCCTTACCTACAAATTCGTGGAACTTGTTGTAGCGACGAACTCTTCCTTGGATGTGCGTATGTCCAAAGCGAAAGGCAGAAGTCTGGTGTGCGTGCGAAGGTCCCATATGTATGTCAGGATCATAGCCATTCCAGTAGCCCTATAATGAGAGAGGCGTATTCTTAAATACGACACTAAATTAAATAATCTTTATTTTAAATTAATAAATGTGGGAAGAAGGGCTTCTTTTTATGGTACAGTTAAGAAGGTATTCACACTCACTTCTGTAGCCAGAGTGAGATTGTAAGTCTGCATCAGCCCCTGTCCAAGAAGCAGCGGTAGGAACTCGTTATAGGTAACATGTTGCACGGATGCGGCAAGGATGTGGCGGGTTTCGTGATAAATCCTGTCGTCATCCCAATGAGGATTCAATTGGCCGAGTGTCTCTGCTATGCGATTATGTTCCCGAACGTACAAGGTGTGTAGTACTGTTAGGTGGATCTGCTCATTCACCCGGTCATCACCTGTATAAAAAAATAAATAAATACCCAATTAATATTTCTTGAAGAGAGACAGACGGACTACGACTGTACCATTATTACTTGATGGCATATTTACCTGCAAGGAAGCAGAATAGATGGCGGGGTCTTCCGATGCAATCCCTTTCAGGGTTGTCCGAAAGTGGGGGAAGAAGTGGTTTCAACCGTAGCTCATGAAACGCGTTCCATACTAGCATGAGACCTAAAGCATAAAGAAAGGAAGTTGTTTGCATATTTATGACTGGACAATGATGCAGGTCATTGATTGCTAAGATTTGGTATAATATATACCGTTTTTCATTTTAGTAGATTCAAAAGTATAAAATAGCGAAAAATAAGAAATTCGTTTCCAGAAAACTCCAGTTAGATTTCAATGTTTTGCAGTCAAAGTAGGTTGGCCTGATTCTCCGTGAAATCAATACTCCCTGATCGTTTCTCTGCCTTTTCAGTCTACTACCCTTTTGAGGAAGCCAAACTACGCTACCATTCTATGGTTCCATCGGGTTTAATTCCTTTCTTTATTCGAGACTACTGTTTTTGTTCGCTAATTATTAGAAAGAGAATCTCTATTGCAAACCTTTCAGTTATACACTCAGGTAAATTGAATGATAATGCAAAGCCTTTCAGGCCACTTTCCAGAGGATGGAATGCCTCTACCCCATAGGATCCTTTCATTTTCAAGATCCTTTGAAAAATTACGACTCACTAGTCGAGATACACTTTAGTAACTTAGCCACGCAGTTTAACTTTTGACCTAGTGAGTAGGCTCGATATACGTGCATTTATGTGGAATTATTCTCTACTTACCTCGTTCCCGAAGTCGAAGTTTGTTGGCTAATTCTTCACTGGATCCATAGATGAAATTAGCGTCAAGGGCAGAAGTCACGAGATTAAACTGATCCCGAGGACCTGAAAATAAAATAACTATTCATAGTATGTATTCTGCGCACAGTTGGAGTACTACAACTGCTGAAACACAAGAAACAGTATCTTTCTGTAAAAGTTCAATGTCTTCACATCAATCTCAAATATCAATTAAACTACATTACGATTACGATGCAGATGAGAACACGATATTTCACGTGATACATCTGCAGTGAAATTCACAATATGAAACTATTATATGCTGTGCGAAATCTTAAACTGTTTTTTTTTTTCAAATAGTGTTATTGACTGACAAGCAGACGTTCCTCAAATTTGATGTCTCTTGTGTATCCATCCTAACGAAGACTAACTATTTGCAACAGGTCCTCATTTCATCAGCGAATCCCTATTATTTGCAATAAGTAAGACTAAATGCAACTGGGCAAAATATTTTAAAGTTATAATTATCTATGTAATATCGGTCTGAAAACACCATAGGCTCTTAAAGGAAGAACTACAATAGTAGCGTAGAGGGCATAATTTCAACCGTATCTCATATTGTGCTCATCCTTCACAATGAGTTAGAGTTACCGTGTATTGCACTACCTCGAATAAGTAACGCTTCACTAATAGAGAAGACTATTGTTACTTATTCGAGGTAGTGCAATACAAGAGAATAAGTAATAAGTAACTGAGAATAAGTAACAATATTCTTCTAAGAATAAATAACAACAGTCTTCTGAGAATAAGTAACAATAGCCTTCTCTATTAGTGAAGAGTTATTTATTCGAGGTAGTGCAATACAAGAGAATAAGTAACAATAGCCTTCTGAGAATAAGTAACAATATTCTTCTGAGAATAAATAACAACAGTCTTCTGAGAATAAGTAACAATAGCCTTCTCTATTAGTGAAGAATTACTTATTCGAGATAGTGCAATACAAGAGAATAAGTAACAATGGTCTTCTGAGAATAAGTAACAATAGTCTTCTGAGAATAAGTAACAATAGCCTTCTCTATTAGTGAAGTGTTACTTATTTGAAATAATGCAATATGAAATATAGTTGAAATGATGCCCTTTACGCTACTGTTATAGTTCTTCCTTTAAGAGTTGTCTATGGCGTTTTTACACCATATTATATAGATTATTTGCAGTAGATAAGAAGAAGAAGAAGAGCTATCAATGTAAATTTTATTATTGTTTCGTAAAAACAGACAACTTCTGATATAAACAATGAAGCGTGTTTATATCCAAATTTCATTAAGGATACAAAAGTCGATTATTGATTTCTCTTTATTTTTGCGATGCAATCTATAGGAAATTGCTCTAGAAGTTGGCAAATGCTAAGTTTCAATACACCTGCACTTTGTCAAGCACGAATGTCACCTATATACAGCTGGAACATTAATTCCATGGCACGTGGTTTTTCTCCGGTGATATTGCGTATTAGCGCATAGAAAAGGAGAGCAATGTCAGGCCTGCAGGGCAGATAGATTTAGTATCTTAATCGTCTTCATTCTTATCGGAAAGTAACTTCCAATGTAGAGGGACATTAACCGTGCCGTTGGTATTAGTAGCAACCGAATCCTCTAACGCGTGTCCCCCATATCTCATTAATTTGTTCGCTGTCATTTCTAGCGAGTGTTGAAGTTCTAAAAAATAAAAAAATACAATCGATAATAAATTTTTATATGTGCAGTGTGTATTCAGTCCACTAGATGGCAGCACCAAATATCCTGTCCATGTCTGCGCAGCAGAAGTCCTGGAAAAATTAGGCAAATTTTTATTTTCAATGGGTATTGACGTCAGATATCATTGTTCGGTACGTTAGCTGTACATTATTTATTTTTATAAATAAATACCGCTGAAGAAATTAAGGCTATCGTTCATAACAGCGCCCAAAAGTGCGTGATTTGAGCTTTGGACAAGAATTACTCCATCATTATGGATGGCCATCTCTCAGCCCGTCTAAGAAATAAGTCATTAAATATATAAAGAAGTTTCCACATTCCTATTATAAGCAAATAATTTTATACGTTGTCTTGTGCAACTTCCTGGCAAGATTTTCCGAAATGCCCGAAGAGAGGGACAAATATTTTGTGGCCGGAAAGGGAGAATATGGAATTACAGAATATCGAGGATACCATAAGGTTAACCACACTTTGCCAGCTTCGAACTCGAGGTCCTAGCAATCTCGGTATAGTATTTGGTGCCGAAATGTGGCCATGCCCGACTGGCAATACAGCATAGACGACTCCGTGCATGGGCTACTATAGACTGTGATGTTTGAGAATGAGTTATCCCTCCTCTCTCAATGAACTATGTCATTTAAAAAAGGGGCTGGTGGTCAGACTCCAGTTCCATAGTAAACTGAATGTAATAAGAGACAATTGAGATACTGGTGGATCATTATGTCACTTGCAATTGGATGTTTATGACTTCCAAAGCGCCCTCATCGGTAGCACAGTTGGCATAATCATCGTCCTCCCTACAGCGGTTGGAAAAGTTCGAATCCCGTCAATGACACAAGGAATTTTTATGGCTCTTTCCCATAATATGGCTCAGTTAGTCGGTCTCATGCGAGGACAGCGTGGTTTTTTCCTCTCCGGAACTCGGGTTTTTCGTCCAGTACACAGCAACCAATCACAGATCGCACGCAATGAAATTGTAATTACAGTGAAATCATTATAAAATTATTTATTTGAAGAATAATTGTTGATGGCAATATTATTCATAAGCAACACAGTAGCGCATTTTTAACAATTTCTTTTGTAGTGTTTTATAGGGCAAAAATTCTTTCAACCCAATCACTAATAGTTTATATATCAATTCGGCTAATGTTTAAATTAACTTGGAATTATTTCAATTTCGTAAATTCCAATTTGGGAAAAGATCTTCCCAGATTACTCACTACGAATAAGTGGACCAAGTGACATTTACATAAGTGTAACGTTACCCACCTAAAGTACATCCAGGTCTCTGTCCAGCCAAATTTCTTTTGAAGTCCATACAGCGTTGGCCGTGTCTAGAATAGAAAGGATCATTGGCTGGAATGTCGATTGTGTGACATAATCGGTGTTGCTTTTCCGTAGGGACCCCGCAGCAGAGGAAGTCAAGGTTATTCTCATCTAAGTAAAAAAAAAAAGAAAGGAATTGATGTTTTCAAATGTTATTAAAGAAAGGAGGGAGAAATCTTGAAATTTTAATGTCACACCAGCATCCTAAAATTTTATCTGAAGCTTAAGGTAATACGCTTTATATTCCTCTTAGGCCTAACCTCTGGGAATGGCTTGAAGAGTGATGTCATGATCCAGAAATTGACCCCAGGAGGCAAATAGCACAGTCAGGTCACCGCTGGGCAGGTCTCGATCTTTGTGTATTCTGGAACTAATCAGTCTGGGAGAGGGAAGTGTGAAACCCTCCACTATGGACGTCCTAGGTACAGAAATGCCTACAGAGACCAAAAGGTGAAACGAAAAACAAATTTAAGACACATTGCTACTGTTAAGAGGACAATTAAAGACAGCAAAAGACCGGGGTTTTTTTGAAAAACTCAAGAAATATCTCTCTAATTCTCCAATTTAAAAGTGAAATAAGACTCAAGTATCTAACTTTCTCTTTTACTTTGATAATTAACGATGCAATTAGTGGTGTAATTTGAATCTAATTAAAAGTATTAACGATGAAGAGAATAAATATTCTTGAATTAATTAGAGATGTTGTTTGTGCCTCGCACCAATTAAACCTACGTTTTTTTTTTTTTTTTTTTGGTGTTAAAAGCAACCTTCCGTTCCATGAAGTGCATAATAATGATTTTCAGTAAGAAAATAAAACAGAAAGTCATGTATGTGATAATCTGGTGTTGGCCTGTAATTTATTTCGTATTTTCGACAGGTACATTTAAGAACTATGTTATAATTAGTTTGTAACTATAACTATGTTATAGTTAGCTTAATGATACAGTTTTTCAAAGCTTAACGTGTGTTCCCCCAACAGTACTGAAAAAGATACCACGAACTCAACAACAGTCTGTATGGTAGCTTTGTGATTTTTCTAGTTGAATTATAACCTAGAAATGACTTCAGACAAATATATTATGCAATGAATAAGCAAATAAGAATATTATTATTATTACCGTCTGCATATACGGGAGGGAGGATCCTCACAAAAGGGGTTTGAGCAGCTCCCCAGGAAGGATGAACGATGTTGTTGCAGTGTCCAGTAAAGGTGCGAAATCTTTGTACAGTGCAAGGCATTGGTTTGACAAATGCGGGACAGTAGCTCCACAGAGTGGTCTTTGAGGTGTCTATTAGGGGAAGGCGATTCACGACCTCTTCGAGGGACAGAGAAAACCTGAAGGACAAAAAAATCGTTATTGTAAACTTGTTTCTTGAATCGGTCACTCGTGGGCGCACAGTGAAATTACAACCTCATAACCAGCCTTCGTGTCTGTAATTCGAATTCGTGTAATCAAAATGTAGCATATATGGTCATCGTCCTCCCCACACCGTATGGAAAAGGCCAGGATTCGAATCCTGTCAATGACATGAGGAAATTTTATGGTATTTTTTCATTCAGTGGCTGAATTAGTCGGTCTCGGGAGAGGACAGCAAGGTTTCCAGGAGGAAAAGCAAGAAAGCTGCCCAGAAAATGCGCAACTTATGGACGTAATACTCGTGGGGAAATGAAATTGTTCTCGACTGGCTCTAAATTACAGTCTGTTTTCTTTTATCGTCGTACGAGTTATAAATCTTATTTTAAAGACGATAAGTCACATCCTTTAAGAGCCTTCGAATGATTCCATTTTAGATGTTGATACATTGGAAAATATTATTTTCTACATTTATATACAACTTTTTAGAAACGAGAACTCTTTTATTACTCATTTAGAACTAACTGCGGACGTCATCGTCCTCCACTTCCCTTTTGAGATACGTCCAATAATTTAGTATCAAATTATCAATGTATTCCATGTTCTTTCAGTGTGATATTCCCTCATTTAGAGAGGCGTCTCCGTAGCCAGGTGGGAAGGAGCAGCAGTGCGTAGCACACGCTTCTTGATTAGACCGGGGTTCGAGCCCGTCACCACCAAATACGGAGGATGCGGAAAAGTCAAGGGAATGACCACCGCATATTCCCGGAGCAATAAGGCCTTAGTTGCTAATGCTCCTAAAAACCAAACAACAACAACAACAACCTCATTTAGAATGAATCTACCGTCTCTCCAACATGTATAAATTTCAATACAGCTGTCCTAACTCCAAGAGAATCGAGACTCGTCGCTGAAGATGTCTAGTCATTAAACTTTGCAGTCCACATCTTCTAAGCCGTTCTTCATATGTGCATCGTAAATGGTTTCCCACTCTTCGTTTCTCTTAGTCCGCGCAAACGACTACACTAGAGTGAACCTTACTCATACGTTTAAAACTATAAGATTAGTGGTATACTTGGCACAGTTTTGAAATATTTCTTCTACCCAAGAATGAAGTTCCAGTTTCTTTAAGTTCCACTTGAACTGCTTTTTACACTACTAGCATAAACCCACCAATTTAGCCAAGGTAAGAAGTTGTTAACCGCTGATTTAAAATAAACAAAATACGTGTGTTCTGTTTGCGTGTAAATGGAAGGAAACCTCTGCTCAAGGTTGCCTAACTGCAACCTTGATTGGGAAAGCTTTTTTGAGTAAATTCTCATCGTCAGCAGTAGGAAAAATGACGATATTCTAAAATTCTTCTGATCTGTGAAGAAATGGGAACGTTGAATTTTTCTGGACGGAGGGGAGTATGTGTCTACTGAGCCCCTTTCTGCAGGACCAGAGGAAGAGGAGATATGATAATCGTGATTGCCTTTCAACGATATATGCCAGAATTCATGACTCTGTTAACCTAGCAGCTGATGCCGAACATGAACAATTATTTTCACCCTTTTCTTCCTTTTCTAACGTTTGTCGCAACATATGCCATCGAGGAACGTGATACGTAGTCCTACTTTTTGTGATACTAAGCGCTATATCGTCTTGGAATCCGTAAGCCAACAACAGTCGATTTCAATCCAGTATAAAGATGAGCCAGTTTCAATTTCTTTTATTTATTGAACTATTTTACGTCCAATATTATGTTTTGGGTGTGCCGAACAAGAAGTACCATTTGCAGAAGGTCAAGGAACTATCCATAGTTATAACTAAGAAATCCCACAAAAAAGAAATCACAAAGAATTTGCAGCCACGCACATGTGATGAACTGGACGAAGATTTCAGATGACTCCTCAGGAATATATTTCCCCTCTTGGTGGGCTGTTGTGAGTAGCACAGTTGGTATAATGACCTTCCTCCCTGTACTAGCGGGAAAAGACTGCGTTCGGATCCTGTTAATGAACTGGGAGACGATTCTCTTGCAGATCCAAAGAGCTTTGTATAATCCCATTCAGGAAGCAGATTAGGAAATTAAAATAGAGTTGTTTAATATATTCCTTAAACATGGGGATAAAAATAATAAATACGGGATAAATGCGGCCTTCTTGGCCGTATTTTGGTTGGTTGGTTAATTTTATCGCCACAGTATTAAAACGAAATTCTAAAATATGAAATATGACAAGTTGCAAAGTAAATACAACTGGTTAAGATACGCTAATCCTGAAAAAAATTTTAAAAAGTCAGCCACGAGTTGCTTTTCAGAAAGTTAAAATGTTAACCTTTGTTGTATTCGGTTTAAAAATCCATTTAAAACTATGTGAAAAACAACGTCCTCAGTACCTGCAGCCTTATTTTATAAAAATAAAAATCCATCACAACAATAAATTGCACAAATCTTACCTTTTGGCCAAAATGCGTGTAGTCTCCAAAGTTAATTCTGCAGTGCAGTCAATGTTTCCAAAAGAAGGCTCTAAGGTGGTTTCCATTCCTTGGGGATGTTTATAACCTACAAATAAAAACTGAAAATATATGCGAGTCGCCAAAAAAAGAAAAGCAAGTACCCAAAATTTTCAACTAAAGTAAAGTTTTATAATCCGAAATCATCCACTTTTTCATTTCTCAGGCCTGACTAAATTATGTGCTGCACAAAACAAATATAGGTGTACATTACAGAGCTACGCTGATTCATGAAGCCACTGACACTTGCTGTCAGTGGCTTGATGAATCTTATGAATAATTTGCTCTTAACAATAACCACAAACTGAACCAGTATGGCCTAAGATTCCTTGCGCTAATTTAAGATTACCCTAACCCTTCGTGGAATGTCACAAGCTGATATACTGATTTTTTTATTACTTAAAGCGGTCCCAGCCAATCAATGGCAACCCCGCTGTCAGTTATACATAATTTAGCAGTACTCTTATATACTCCCTCTCCTGTTTGCCCAAGTACAGGGAGGGAAAAAACCTGCCATGACCAAAAAAGATTGATATGAACAAATTGAAAAATAATCGAATTACTTAAAAAATAAAATGTACATATAATTAAATTTCAGACAAAGTCCAAACTTCATTGGAAAGATCTGCATCTGTTCACAGTCTGTTGGGAAGCCAGGAGCTGCCGAATGCAGAAATTCCAGCACAAGGAGCTGCCGAGAACAGAAATGCCAGCACAATGAGCTGGAGTTGCCGTGGATACAGCAGACTCAAGCCTCCATGATTTCACAGAACTTTCGGTAATTGAGCACAAGGAGCTGGAGTTGCAGTGGATATAGCAGACTCAAGCTTCCACGATTTCACAGAATTCTAGGTAATTCGGCATACACCATACCGCATTACAAATCCAAGGCTTCCAGATGCAGAAGAGTCTTCCGCCTAAGAAATAATGTAGTTTCAAAGGCTTGGAAAGCCAAGAAGTTCTCCTGTTTATCAACTAAAATTGTCTCGCAGCCTTCTGCCATAAGATTGAGATTACTAACCCGAGATACCAATTCAATTAGTAGATCGCAGTACTCCTCACAGTTGTACATAATATGTTTCCATGATTCTCTTTCGCCACAATGGCAACTAGATCTTTCATTAATTCCTAAATCATGCAACTTTGCATTAATCGAACCATGACCAGTTAATAAGAACATAGCTTGTAAGTTTGGGGCAAACCATTTGAATTTTATCGAGGCGGCATTTCTTAAATCTGGGAAAAAATTTTGTGTAATCTTCCCTTTATCACAATCATCGCAGATTCTTGTCCTTTCCTTCCTGGGATCTGCCAAAATGTCCACCAGTATATTCAGAAAAGCACACGGAATGCCACGGTGGATGAAGTAAGCCAATGCACAATACAATAAATGCAGATCAATAGGCAATTTTCCAGTCACAATCTGCAAAGCTGGGGTCGACACAGTTCTACATGCCATGCATATCCTAAGGAGCATTACTCTTTGAATGGAACTGAGCTTTCTAGTAAATATTCTTCCACTTACACGTTCAAACCAAATTGATGCACCATACTTTACCATGAGGATAAATACACATTCATATAGCAAGTTCAGCGCCTTACCTTTTATTCTCCAGCCAACTCTAGTGATTCGAGTAATCATCCCAATAAATTTCGTCACCTTTTCTGATAGATAACGTGTGAGTTGAAAGTCAGAGATCCGTCAAACATAATGCCTAGATATTTTAATTGCCTTGCCGATTTTAGGCTCAACCAGTTCATTCTAACAACCGGGGGTCTTCTACTCGAAAATTGATCCTTAAAGACCATTGTCCTTGTTTTGGTTCCAGATACAGTCAGTTTATGTAACTTACACCAGTTATTAAGTTCAAACAAAACCTGCTGTGACATGATATAATTTTCGTTCAATTTCTGCAACTTTGGGGTTTCCCCTCGCCAACTGTCGGGAATATTTTTAAGATATGAAAGACAGCAGGTCGCGCCAATGTTAAAAAATAAAAAAAAAAGTTCATTGGACATCTGGCAAGGAGAATATTAAAACAACAACCAAAGTGCTTAGCGAACTGCTAAAGGCCAACATATCCCCCATCCGGCATGAAAACCTTCATGAAAACCTTCGGGTCAGCAGCTTCTTGTGAGTTACGAGACTGATTTCGAAATTTCGCCTGAAGCAGTGCTTGGATAATCGAAATTAGTGCGTAGAAATAAATAGCATCTGAAATGTGACCTGCAACGCGTATTCTTTGGAGTGTCTGATGGGGTAGTTGGATTTTCCATCAAGCAGAGCCACTGTAGATATCGAGCATCATCAGTTGATCCCACTGCACACAATTTAAAAACTGTCTGAGGCCTGTGTAGGCACCTTAAGAAAGCAAAACCTGAGCCTGTCCAAAAGTGAGATTTCCTTGGAGAGTTGAGTTACGATCTGAGGACATTTTTCATTTATGGTTACTTTTACATTACTGAATGTAACAATGAATGTCAAAGCTTGCCGTGGAATTTTAGACGAAATATACCATCATCTCGAATTGTTGGAACCAGAGCTAAATTATGATTTTTCATACAGCCGCAAAAATTTCCACCTGCTAGTATGACTTCGTATACCTAGGCCAGAGCCCATAATTGAAATAAAATGAACCCCTCTAGGTCATCTTGGAATGTTGTTCTGCTGGCTGGAATCAAGCGACATCAATCCATAACTGAGCGCAAAGTGTCCATGCTAATGGATTAATGGTATTATAAAGGTCAGAGACGGAGTAAGGTTCCTATTGAAAGTGAGACTTAAGTCTTGGTAAGTAATAAAAGGAAAATTCGTGACAAATTATTTCTACTTATTGTTCAGTAAGCAATATTGTGTAACTGCTTTTGTAAACGGCATTTTCAAAAATAAATACCCAACAGAAACCAAAAAAATTTGGAAATGTCTTCGTTAGATCTGTCCTGATTTGTCGACCAAATAAAGGTGAGGACATTGCTGTTTTTTCTCTGCGTTAAGTTTGTTCGGAAAGAGTGTATTCGAATTCTGTAACTGCGCAGAGGTACCGACAACAGATCCTCGAACCTATGTGCGACTTTTTTTGGGGGGTGCGATTTGCCCAGATTTTCTTTTCATGCACGACAACGGCACTACACATAGAGCTCAAGTGGTGGAGGAATATCCTGAAACAGAAGTAATCGAACGACTGCCGTGGTCAGCACGAACAGCAGACTTAAATCGGATCGAATATGTGTGTGACGCTCTTGCATTGCACGCCGACAGCCTACTCCTCGGTTACTTGGTGAGCTAAGGTCTCCGCTGGCATAAGAATGAGATTTATTGCCACAGAATCTTATAGACACCCTTATATCGAGCATGGTTCGCAACTGTCAGGCCTATTTAACAGTTGGACAGGATCATGCGTGGTACTAATGTCATGTGACCATATTTTCGAGCGTATTGTATTGACTTCTGTAATGTGAATTTTTGGTAATTCTTATACAATCCCTATAAATGTCCCTTATAACTGCCTGAAGTTTCTCGCTTTCTCCTCATTGGCGCACTATGGCCACAGATACCAATGCGCCCAATAAATCCCCATACAAACAAACTCTCCTCATTTCATCGTTATCCTGTGGTACACCATCACACCAAATTTTGTCCCACTTCATCTCAAGCTAAACGAGTTACGCAATGTTTTCTACCTGTTCCGTTAATTTTGTCGAGAAATGTAATCTGTGATGAACACAAAAATACAAAGAAAACTCACTAACAGCATTTAGCTCAACAATGTAAAAACTACCAAAGTAAATGTAATTTTCTCTTTCTGAAAGTGAGGACATTCCATATCCTTGCGATTTTCATGGAACTTACCTAAATTTTGCTTTGCGGTTGAAACTGCATCGTTGACGTCGGAATATTGGATGCATACTTTAACCTTGTTTGTGAAATTCCTGAAAAAAGAAAGGAAAAAGAATAAATTTATCACCACGTTTTGAAAACATGTATTAATTTCCTCTAGTAGGTGATTAAAACCCTTGTAGATTTGTGTTCTTCATTAGGGAAATAAATGTTATATTCTGATCCATGTATGCATAATGATTTGTCAAGTTACTTTACTTGCAGGAACAAAGACTTACATCTGAGTTATGAATGGTAGTCCTGGATAAAGAGATGCATATTCGTCGCCCTTGTCTTTTGCATGCTGCAGAACGAGAGCACAGTCTGAAGAAGAAATTTTATCCTGAGGAGTAGGAGAAGGAGTAGAAGTCGGTTTCTCTGTTGTCCCTGGATACTGAAGACTTCCACCATTCGAAAACAGTAAAAACATGGTCAAGGCTAATAACGATGAACTAAGTAATAATAAAAGGTAGTTAGTTTCTTCTTGAATAAGTTGTCCAAACGCGCAAGGGTTACATGAACCTTGCGCTATTTAATGAACAAGAAGTCGCAGGACTTCTTGTTCGAAAAAGAGATATAAAAGTCTCATATATTTTAAATGTATCTAATTAACAACCAGTAACAAACACACAACACATTTATACACATGCTTGTAACACAAATATAAGATGTATACAAACCAACGTCATGATTTACTTGTAGTTATGTAGAAAACAAGCATTTTTTCAAAGAAATAAAAAAGCCAAAAGGTGTTTGCGCCCCCTTCCCAAGGGCGAAGTAAAGACTCTTCACTAAGTCTTGGATGAGTTTCAATTTCTGATAGAAATTATATATATATACTGCCCTATCATTAATATCCGTACACCTGCCTTTAGACAAAAAGAGCGCTTTTATTGTGTCATTTAATATTTTGTGCTGAAACCTTTTGCTTTTATGACGGCCTTCAACCTTCGCGGCATACTCTCAACCAGCTTTTTATAAATGTCATTTGATATGTTACTCCACTGGGCATTTAACGCAGCCACCAGTACGGCCTTGTTCTTTGGGCGATCTCGACGTGAACGTACCCGACGATCCAATACATCCCAAAGATCTATATTGATGCCCAAAGATGCTGGCCGATTCAACTTTTCCACACACATGTCCTGAAACCACTCTGTTAAGACCCGAGCAGTATGGCATTGCGCGTTGTCTTGCTTATACAGGTATGGGCCTTCCCCGAAGTGTTGCGATAACGTTTTTAGTGCATAATTGTCCGTGATGTCCTGGTATTGCACAGCATTCATGGTTTTGTCGATAGCGACTAATGGGTTCCAGCCAAACGATGAGAGGAGCCCCATACAGTGACACTGCCTCCACTAAACTTCATTGTTGGGAGGATACAATAGGAAGGATCTGTTCCCCTGGCATTCGCCACATCCAGGAACGGCCATCAGACTAGAAGAGTGCGAACCTCGACTCTTCTGTCCATAGGACTATTTTCCACTGCTCTACAGTCCAGGATTCGCGCTCCTTACACCATATTAATCGGCGTCTCGCATTTTTTGAGGTGATCAATTCTGTTGAACTGCTGAGGTAATTATGTTGAACGTGTCATCTTGCATGACCACTTTTGCAACTGTCTGTTCGAAGCCAAGTGTGCATATTTATAACATGTTCCGTGGCGCGTGTTGCATGCATAGAACCTGTTTCCCCATCCATGGAGGAGTGCGCGAATATTAATAGTAGGGCAGTGTATATTGACCATGATATTTCCTCCCAGTTTCATAGTGGAGATAACACACTATCAGGTAGTAAGCGTTCTCTAATCATTCTTCTTATCCAAACACATCCATCAGGATGAAAGAGAGTGGAAAATGATTCGTCATTCCACATTCCTCGTTCAGTGTGTTTCCTGTATGCCCATCGACGGTGTGAATTTGTTTTTGTTATCAAAAGCTTGTCGCTTTAACTCCTCCTTGAAAATCCAAAGCATGCACTCTCTAGGCGTTGTTGAAACACCAGCAGGTTTGTTTCTAAACTCAGATTCTCTGATGGTAAGATGAAGGATCTTTAGGGGATGTTTTATTCCTGAACATTAACACAAACAGATATTTCACCAAATTTCCAGAGATTTGGTGAAATATCTTGAGATTATGGAGTTCTGTTAGCTGTTTCCGTACATCATAATTCGGAGTACATGTTTAAAAAGAATTCTGTTTCACCGCTGATCGCCTTCATGGCCCAAATTATTTGCTTATTTCGTAGTCACACAATTTCCTGCAATTAAAAGGGATGGCCCACGTATATAAAATGTCGATTATTCATAAGAGTGTCAGTTATTTCGTACTTCTCTTTTCTCTATTAAACTCTGAAGAATCAGCCCTTAAACCTTACACTTTCAAGAGTTTTCGCATGTTTACTAGGAATGCACAATTACCTTTTAATTCACTGGTAGTTTAAAGATCTTTCTTCACTACTTGATTAAATCATTCAAGCTGAACAATAGCTCCATCACGGCAAACGCAGCCACCGATAGACATTGAGTGGTAGTGTCTACCACTCACTTCTAGCAAGAGTGCTACTGAATTAAAGTTTTGAAAGTTTTAACAACTGAAAGTAACATAGTATATAAAAATTCGGTTGATGTTCACCAAAACGCAACGAAAAGCGGATAATTAGGGGAAATTAATTCTAATAATAGAGGTCAATACGATAATATTTTAATTAAAATCAAATAAGGATGTTTTGATAAAGCATTAGTACGAACTGTATGACAAGTTGAGAACTTAATGATTTTTGGGAAAGAGAAGGCAAAGGCGCCCACTTCTTTTCAAATCCACACGAAATGCATGTGCTGATTATTATTTTAAACATAATGAATTCCTAGACTTATTTTGTTTCCCGAAATTCAAATTAGCTTATCCAAATTGAAACTTAAATTTTTAACCACCGGAGTTCTGAAATTCGGAATATTTTAATAATAACTTTTTTTAAATTTCAGTAAAGGCATAATTAAGAATTTAAAACAACACAGCGACATCTGGTAACCCATAACAACCCCAGCATAGCGTCTATTTTTCTTATTTTTAAAATTTAATAATTTATTTTCATAAATTCGTTAATAATTTCATTAAATTCCTCAGTTTTTAATTCTGGAACAGTCCTACCTTTGATCGGTTGGCATGGTAACCATCAAGCATGTACTGGAGTTTCCGTTGTTGAGACACTTTAGCTCCAGCTGAGTGGTAGACATCTTTTCAACGACTTACAGAAATGAAATTAAAGGACCAACATTTTCTTGCTAAAAACGCACGTGACTTACAATAGCGCTGTACGAAAGTGCTTAACCGTGACAGCTCGGAAATTGGTACAAACGAAATCGTTCCAGGCGAATGAGTTTTGGCCTTAAGTATCTCTCGTACAAGGCGCTAAACTTCTTATTCTTTGTTGCTTCTTTAACGCTAGTGTTGTTATGGGTTCATTTGATAGCTCTACCTTCTGTAATTATTTCTATCAAAAAGAGAAAGTACTCCTGACTAATCAGTTTGTTATAGAAAGTGCGACCTGCATTATATTTTGTTTTATTAGCGATTTCCTCGTCATTAATCCCAATGCAACGTGGGACAGTGAGAGTACTTAGAAGTGCTCGTGCTCGTGCCCTGATCACCTGAAGCTTATTAAATAAAGTCATACCAATTCTTCTCTGTGATTTCCTGGCCGGAAACATCATATTCGGTTTCATGCAGCCCAAGTCCAAATATTGCAATCAATGGTTTCTGAGCTAATTCTACATAAATAGAGAAAATAAGTCACCTGACTCCAAAGAAAATTCAGACACCACAGAATATCTTTGCCATTGTAACCGAGATTGAGAAACAGCCTAAGGAAATCTTTGTTTTTGCCAGACTAAACCGGCGTAGCTCCAACATCTATTCGCTGCTTGTTCCATAAAGATTTCAAATTGTTCTCCTACAAAATTCAAATGTTAAGTCACGAAGGCAAGATCGTAATTCTGAACAACTTTACTCTTGTTTTTGTTTTTTTGTTTTTGTGATTCTACTTACACTAACAATCTACACTGCTCAACAAATTTAACAGAGCAGAATACTTTTCATGAATATTTTTTTGTGAACCAAATCGCCGAAGACACTTTTCACTATAAAATAGGAGTTCCGTTTTAGCCTACAAACAGATCCTAAACGTTATTTCATCTGCAGACAATGAGGAAAGTGGTACCATCCCTCCAACATCAGAGAAAGAGACACTTAAGTGGAGCGTGTGGGGCAGAATAATGATCAATGACCTGAACCCTCCATGTTTTTGATAGGGGTGCCTTCTGCATAGAGGTACTGAGAACAGATCCTCGAACCTATATGCGACCTTTCAGGGGGAGCACTTGACTCACATTTTATTTTCATGCACGACAACGCCACTGAACACAGAACTCAAGTGGTGGAGGAATACATTGAAGCTGAAGAAATCCAACGACTGCAGTGACCAGCACGATCACCAGACTTAAAATCTGATCGAAGAAGTGGGCGTAGCATTGTACTCCGATAGTTAACCCCTCGGTCGCTTGGTGAGCTAAGGTCTGCGCTGGTGAAATAATGGGATTTGTTGCCACTGAATCTCATAGACGCCCTTATATCGAACATAGTTCACCGCTGTCAGGCCTGTTTAACCATTTCAGGGGATCTTCACTGTACTGAAGTCATTTGATCATATTTTCCAGCACCTTGTATCGACTTCCGTAATGTGTCCTCTTTGGTAATTCTTATACAACCCCTATAAATGTTCCTTATGCCTTTCTGAAGTTTCCTCATTTCATCGTATTCTTTGATACACCACCGTACCAAATTTTGTTCCTCTTTATCGCAAGCTTCGCGAGTTACACAACGTTTTCTACTTGTCCTGTTAATTTTGTCGATCAGTGAATTTATCAATAAGAAAGTATGTAAAAAGATTTTTCCCAATAAATCTACATGAACAGAAATTCCTAAATACTCAAAAAACTCTTGCTGTTTTAGGAGCCTTAGCGACTAATGCCATGTTGTTCCGTATATACTGTCTGTAAATTGCGTGTTTCCGGGGGAAAAAACATTCTATCCTCTCCTGAGACCGACTAACTCAGCCACGTTATGAAAAACGTCCAAGTCATTGAAGGGACTCGAACTCAGGTCCTATTCCACCAAGTATGGGGAGGACGGCGATTCTACCGGCTGTGCTGTCCACGAGAGCACAAAAAAATTAATACTCATATTTAAATTTAAGTATAATATAGAGTATTTAATGAGATAACAGAAAAGGAGAAAAGGCAGTATATACTAGAACTTAAGTGGAGTTCTAGTATATACTGCTTAAGAACAAGTTTGAACTTTTGCAGATCTTTCAGGACCAAGATATCGAAGAGGAATATAACAACTTTCTGAAAGTGATAAAGCCTGAGAAACCTATAGGCAAAAAGAAATCCAAAGAAGAAAGAATTAGTCAAGAAACACTTGTTATGATGAACCAAAGACGACAAATGAAGAGCAAGATAAACACTGACAAGGAGAAAACTGAGTACACTGAGTTATGCAAAGCCATTAGAAAGAGACTCAGAGAGGACATAAGAAGATTTGACACAAGAAAAGTAGAACAAGCATTAAGGGAAAACAGAGGACTTAAATCAGCAATCATGAACAGTAATACAGAAAGACAAATGATACTGAAACTAAAGAACTCCTTTAACTCCTAAAACCTGGAAGACAACGACGGAAATGGACAGATGAAATTGAAGAGGTCGTGGGTAGTAATGCAGTAGCGATGGTGTACTTATAAACAGCAGAGAAGGCATAACTCAAATTGCAGAAGACTACTATAGAGAATTATATAAGGAGCGAGGGAATGATGCCAGAAATTGGGAAGATGGATCACAAATTAGCAACACATACGACGTACCCGATACTCTTCCTGATGAGGTAGAACATGCATTGAAGAAAATGTAAAATCAGAACGCCCCGGGTGTGGATGAAGTTACTGTACGTTGTTAAAATTGGGAAAAAGAGACATAACACAAAAACTGGCAAGACTCTTCACAAAATACATTAAGAAAGGCGTGATGCCTAAGGAGTGGAATAATACAATCATACTTTTTCTGCATAAGAAAGAAGATAAATCAGAAATTGGAAATTATAGACCAATTAGCTTGTTATCCCACATCTACAAGTTGTTCACAAGGGTCATTACTAACAGATTAGAAAGAATACTTGATGAGAATCAACCGAAAGAACAAGCTGGCTTTAGGACAGGATTCTCAACTATGGATCACCTTCACGTAATATCACAGCTAATGGAGAAAGCAAATGAATATAAAACACCATTATGCCTGGCATTTGTGGATTATGAAAAGACATTTGACTTCATACAGCATAAGGCAACGTTTCGGGCACTGGAGAGACAAGGCATAGACACCCCAAACATTATGATTTTGAAGAAAATATATTATGAGAATGCTATCTCCTTTATTAGACAGGACAAAGACAGTAGTAAATTTAAAATTGAGAAAGGAGTTCTACAAGGAGATGCAATATCTTCGAAGTTTTAACTGTTGCCCTTGAGGAAGTGTTCAGAAGAGTGAACTGGTCGCAGAAAGGAGTCAATTTGAATGGAGAGTATCTAAACCATCTACGATTTGCAGAAGACATTGTGATCATAAGGCACGATCCCAAAGAATTAGAAGAAACCTTAATCAGTTATGCACAATTAGTAAGAATTTCTGACTAAATATGAATATGGCTAGAACAAAAGTAATCATGAACAAGTATGCCACGGAAAGGGAAATAATGACTGAAGGAGCAGTCATTGAAAAGGTGGAGTCATATACTTATCTGGGACAAGTTATTAGCTGTAATAATGATAAATGGCTGGAAGTCAAGAGAAGAATAAATTTTGGATGGAGAGCATTCAGGAAATATAGTCACATACTGAAGAGCAATATCCCAGTTTGTCTGAAACGTAAAATAATGAATCAATGTATACTCCCCACCATGACTTATGGAAGTGAAACTTGGGCACTCACCAAAAGAATGTAAGAGAAGCTGAGAACAACACAGCGAAGAATGGAACGAATTATACTGGGAATCACACTGTTAGATAAGAAGAGAAACACATGGATTAGGCAGCAAACTCAAGTAAAGGACATTCTTATCAAAACTAAAGAACTAAAATGGTCTTGGGCAGGACACATAGTTCGAAGAAATGATGACAGATGGACTAAGAAAATAACATAATGGTACCCAAGAGGAGCTAGAAGAAAACCTGGAAGATAACGACGGAAATGGACAGATGAAATTGAAGAGGTCGTGGGTAGTAAATGGATGGCCATTGCACAAAACAAGGAACTGGAAAGTTGCTGGAGAGGCCTTCATCCTGCAGTGGATTGAGAATGGCTGATGATGATGATGATGGTGATGAGAGTATTTAAATGATTCAAAATGAAAGAGCACTAAATTATAAGGGTTTATTATAATATTCAAATTATAAGGTTTATTAAGCACTCTAAAATACTGAATTAATAATAGAAATTTTATTGGTTTTTTTCACATTTTTTCACATTTTGCTTGATGAATATCTCTCCCAGAAATTCATCAATCAAAAAAGACGTAAAAACGGACGGGATTTACAGACAATATAAATTGACACCTCGTCGCCTTAGTTGCTTTTATTAGCAATTAATAAGTGTTGCTTCAAAAAACACACGGTTTATTTTTCCAAAAAAAAAAAAATTAGTAAAACGTTTCCTAATAAAATTTGTAGATTTTTATTAATAAACAAAATGAGGAGGCTCTTTCCTATTTTCTCTCTCTAATTTAATGAACCGAACAGAAGTGTTGCGAATGTGTATTCTGCTTGTCTCAAAGTAACCCAAGCGGTAGAAATAGAAACAAAAAAAAAATGTGAAAATGCACGAACTGTCGAAGAATTAACAGACATCTGAACCGAAATGTTCCAAATTGCTGGGAGAAAAAAAAAAGGAAATTTTTATCGATGAAACAGTTCATTTTACGGAAAACATTTAATTATATGCTACAAATTCTGCTGCTATTCTATTAGAAAAGTAAACGGTGCCACTGGCTTTTACTGCGTCATTAGGCACTCAGTGGTGATCGCGGTTAATACAGACAGACAAATCACCTGGGAAAGCTGTACTTTATATATTTTTTATTATTAAACGACCAACTTTTATTATAAATAAGCGGGTATGTAGCTTTTGGTTAGTACCAAGTAAAATATCATTATAAACTTTATATTTAATTAATATAAATAAAATAATTTACTGATGATATTCATTTAATGGACTTTGTACAGTTTATTTTTATCATAATGAAACCCTAGTGATTGAAGTGAAACCAATTACGTAAGCCTAAAAAATAAAAATAAATGCTTACAGTACAATGAACCGCACACCTGGAAATGATATAGGCCACTGTGTCTTGTTTCTTTATTTAAGATTTTCGAAAAAGAACAGCTATATTGTCCTATTTAATAAATCATGACGATTCGCATTACTAGAACTTGTTCAATGTGCGACATTTCGTGCACACTGAATGGTGACTTTATTAGGTTCACTACCCAATAAGCCTTCGCGGGCAGCACACCGGTTGGAAAAGATCTGACTTCGAATCCCGTCAATAAACGAGGAATTTTTATGGTTTTCCACAGTGTGTTCCAGTTAGTCTGTCTCAGGAGAACGTAGCATGCTTTTTATCTCATATAAATTCGGGTTTTTCATCCAGAAAATTGCCTACAGAACAAACGCAATTTACAGACATAGCACGGCGCAACATGGCTTAAGTTGCTGATACGCCTAAATCTCCACAACAAACAAATTATAACTATCTGATAGGTCTAGCTTTAGCCTTCATAAAAATCTCAATTCTTGTGGCATGGACTCAATGAGTTGTAGAAAGCATGCCACAAGCTTCCCACAGCTGTTGCAAACGGGATGGTTGAAGAGATCTACTCCTGAGTTCGTTCCACTTCTTCCCACAGGTGTCCAATTGGACCGAGGTATGGGGATGTCACCGCAGTGTGCTGATTTCACTGTCAGTTCTACTCAATTCTGGCCTTGTGACATGATGGATTATTCTGTTGGAAGAATCCAATCGCAGATGGACACACTGCAGCCATGATGGGATGCGCTTGATCGGAAACAATTTCCAGATAACCTGTAGCATTCAATTGTTGCTCCATCAGTATCAAAGCGATGTAATGTGCTGTACGAAAACACTAAAACCACTAAAAAAACTGAACTATTATATTAGGGTCATCTATAAGTTCACTTTCAACTAGCCATGTATACTGTCTGCAAATTGCCTGTGCTCGCTGGTCGATTTGTCTGCTTTGCTGAACGAAACACACCAGTTTTACCGGCGAGAAAACCTTGCTATCTACGCCTGAGACCGACTAACTCAGCCAAGGAGTGAAAAAAGCCCATAAAAGGTCCTCGTGTCATTGACGGGATTCAAACCCTGACCTTTTCAACCCGGTGCAGGGAGGACTGTGACGATACCACAGTGCTTCTCGTGCAGACTCCTTTAAACCACCACTATCAGATTGCATTGGTGACACCTAGTAGCATTGCTTTTGCAATGCATTAAGATTTTAATGAGTTCATGAATTCATGTTATTTTTGCCATATTCTGGTCGACGAGCAATCATACCTTCCCTCAGCTACGGTTACCAACATCTGCGCATTGTCACGGATCAAACAGTCCACTACACGACGAATTACCCACTCAGCTTGTCGAAGAACGATAATCCGCCCTCTGTCGAATTCGATGAATTGCTGATATCGGTGTCGAAAGTGACATCTCAGTATTCTCTACACTCTGAAATCGGTTCCTGCTAGAAAGAAGAGTGTTAACTGCGTCACACACGCGTTGCTTTGAACTTCAGGGATTTCCACGTTCGTTTTTATATCAGTCTAAGCTTCCAACCGATTGGGCGGATGCTTCCGGCTGATATAAAAACTAACGAAGTATATAATTGTTTTTTGAGCTGAAAACCTCTTTATTCTATTGAATTATCGAGAAAGTTTCTAACAGCGTTTTTAATTTACTGACTAAGCAAAGAAAGATGCTGAAAGTTTGCTATTATCGCTAATCCAAAACTCGATATCTTCTTTGCTATAAAACTACCGATACCAACTTGAGAAAATCATTTTCGCCAAGAAACAAGGTTTACATTATTGTATATGTGACAGGTGGTGTTCCAACAACAGGCGATTAAGAGTTAAAGAGTATATCAGTATATCAAGGGTGCGAAAATGTATATATGGGTAGATCCATGCGTATGTGAGTGGGTATACATGAGTTCACGTGTGTAAATGTAAACCTGCGTAAACTATGCGCACAGTTACGTAGATAACTGTAACATTCATTCATATTGTGAATTCATTTGTGAATAGTATATTTAAAAAAAAAAGTAACTGTTTAGATGCTGTTATATTTAGGTGGCACCTGTGTCTAGTCTCTGAATATTGATGAATATAAGGTGGTGAATCTGTGAGTTACAGTTGTACCACTTCTTCTTTCAGTCTGCCCCTAAATATATCCGTTGTGTTAAAGTGTGCGTATGCTAGGTTGTAGTGAGTGCATGTAGAGTGTGTATTTTCTCTAACAGGGCCCCCCCCCCCAAAAGATAAACGGCAGAAGGGGCAACCTAACTGGAAACCCCCACCTCCCCTGCTTTCGAGGAATGACATGGGATTATCTAACACTGTCTGCAGCCGATGTGGGATCAATAAACACAGTGCGATCCCCCCTCCCACATAGGGAGCCCTGGCCCTATGACTTTTTCACTCCTACAATCCCTGCTTCCCCACCCCGTTCCAAACCCTTCGCCTGGTGGATCCTACCGCTACTGACCTTTTACTGCTCTTAACATTCCCCTCCAAAGGGGTGCCTTTCTATATCTTTAACTTCCTGGTTTTAATCGCTTTCCACCTATCTTACACCTTTGTTATCTTTACCCCTTTTCTCCAATTCTTTACTATCACCCCTGCGCTCCTTTTCCATTAAACATTTCTAGTATTTTTTAAAGGGGGGGGGACAAGCTCACAACCTAGCAAGCTCAGGCAACGACGTATTTCGCCCCACCCTGAGACTACATCTACACCCAACTCCCAGCCTACCACCCCGAGGTGTGGACGGGCAACGCAGGTCCCACTAGGGACCAGAAGCTAAACAGTTGGAGGAACAACAGACCAACATAACCCAACACTACACTACGCAGTCTTCATATAAACTTACAATATCTCTGGCCTCTACTTACAATATCCGGCCTCTAGAGGGATTCTCTTCTATACCTTTAACTTTCTGCTTCCAGGAAGTTAAAGCTATAGAAATAATTGCTTTAACTTCCTGCTTCCTATCGTTCACCTCTCACCCGGAGTTGGAAGGACCCTTCGTCCTGCTTAACAAGAAACACTATACACTATACCTATACCCCACTTCATTCCTTGAGTTCTCTCCATCCATGCTCTGCCGGGGATGGGGATTGGACTCCGACAGGCATCCCTCTACTGACCGGATCCGGCTCCTTATGCCGTGAACAAGTGCTAGAATATCTCCCTTCCTGGTGAGCGAGCCTTCCAGTAACTAAGTGGCCAGATGACATGGCCTTCGCAGATTTTGCTTCTTCATAGTGACACTTTCACGCGGTTTTATGGGAGACCACAAAACAGATTAATGCGACAACTGGTACCGCTGACCACACACACACAAACACACACACACACACACACACACACACACACACACACACACACACACACACACACACACACACACACACACATCTTCGTCCCAGAATCGCTTTCCCCATCTAGTCATTACAACAATCGTTGTCAGAATTTTCTTTTGTCATTGATTTGGAAAGGTCTGTTTGAATTAGGTCTTAAGAGGGATTAAAACATGTTTTCATCGACTGTTTCTTTGCTTTCTGGATGAAAAATCAAATATTCTGGGACGTAAAACAAGCGATCTTGAAAAGAGACCGGCTAACTCAGCCATGGAAAAATCGTTCTCAATATCTCAGTGTCCTAGAAAGAGTAATTTCTAAATTCTGGTGCTCTAATTGATGGCTTACCTAATTTATACTGAATTCCACCACTGTCCGTACTGGAGGACTTTTTTTTCGAAGCTTTTTTCATATCGTGGTAAAGGTGGTATCTTTTGTATTAGCAGAGAAAAAATCAAGAATGTTATCTGAATGATCGGCTGTTCTCGGTGATAGTTAGAACGGTTCTTCCATCCCCTCTCCCAGAGAGACTCCGATTTTTCATCCATCTACATGAAAACAAACCATGTATTAACGATGATGGCTTTACTGCTTATTTGAAATAACTAAACAGCCTTAAAATAAACAAGTATTTTAAACAACATAACTAAACTCACAAATATAGCATTACACTAAAGCAATTCGGAGTTCGAAATATCAGCAGTGTCTCGTAGAAATCTAAGAAGTTTAATGGCGTATTAGTATCTTCAGGGAAATCTTCAATCATCAACCGAATTCGTTTATCATTCTTTACAGAATCACATCCCGATCGTTTATTAGGTAATGTTTGCCCGTTGAAAATTAAGAAAGGAAAACGAAATGAAATAGTATAGTTGTTTGGCCATCTGCTGTCGTATTTAAATCACCGGTAGTTTAGGGAAAAGATTTTAATCACAAATGCACTTGTAATTTAACTTGACTAATGTTGTCACTAGAAATAGAAGAGTATGAATAAAACATATACTTAGGGAAACAGGCTGAAGTATTTTAAAGCTAAGCATTTAAAATTGATCAGACAGGAGTGACGTTAACCTACTTAACGGTATCTTTCTATTTCAGGAATTACCAAAACTTTTCTGCGGATTTGATTGAATAGGAAAGGATCTATATCCACTTCGTGGCAACTTGATAGACGGAAGACAAACAATAACAAGAAGCGTGTGGTAGCCTACATCTGGATTGCATCAAAGATTATTAGATTATCACAGACTTAACACTGGTCAAACATGCCTTACACCTCTTTCTATTACTATACTAAGTGATTGTAGAGCATTGTGCGCCCCCTGGGTAGAGACACTTGCAGAAAATCGATTTATAATTGAGAAATATGAACGATAAGTTCAGCATTTGTTATAGTTGGAGAAAACAAAGATAGCCCGTAAAGTCTGATGATAAGAGATCATACATCACAAACTTACACTTACTTGGATTAAAACTGTAGGGATTCTGCTCCATGACAGTTGTTAGGATTTATTCCTCTTTCAAGAGGGGGGTGATAGCTCTTACTATACAGAGGTGGTATCCTTCTACTCCCCTTTTCCAATATATTTTTATCTGAATACTTCTAACGATCCTAGCGATATCAGCATACACTGAGTGGCCACTACATTAGATACACTACACAATAGCGAATCTATCTCCCTTTAGCCCTCAGAACAGCCTGTAGTCGTGGAATGTACTCGAAGAAGTGTCCAAAGTGTACCACAGAGATGCTGGTCCATGTTGACTCAATTGCTTCCAACAACTGATGCAGACTGAATGGTTACGGATCTCTGCTCCGAAGAACTCGTTCCACCTTTTCCCATAGGTACTCAGAGTACCACAGAGATGCTGGTCCATATTGACTCAATTGCTTTCCACAGCTGGTGCAGATTGGATGGTTGCGAATCTCTGCTCCGAAGAACTCGTTCCACCTTATCTCATAGGTACTCAGTTGGATTAAGATCTGGTGAATGAGGAAGACTACCGCAATGTGCTCTATTCATTCTCATGCTCCTGAAACCAGCTGTGTACAATTCTATTCATGTGACATGTCTCATTATTCTGTTGGAAGAATCCATTCGCAGATATATACATTCACTACCCTAGCAACCTATAGGAAATCACAGAAATAAATTTAAGAAATCATAAATTTGTGAACAGCCATCCTTTGTTATTTCTATCCTCCCTGTAGGCTATTTTAAGAACTGATTTAGCAAAAATACTAAAAAGATACAGAAAACTAACTCATAGAAATTCCCAAAACTAACACTTAAAAATCCCATAAAATTTACTTTTTCACAAAAGAAGAAAATCTCATTAGATTTCAACAGAGCAGGGCTCTTGAACAACTCTTTGATACTGATACTTGACGTATGATAGACATAATAAAACGACAAATGTCGAGTTGGGCTAGATTGATTAAATAATCGCAAGGCTGCTCAGTCCATGATGAATCAGAGCATTTGTCTTAAGGTCTACTTATACGTTTGGGAAACGAAAACCCAGACTAAACCATCATTGGATGAAACAATCAAAGAAAAAGTAACCCCGATTATCAATGGGATTTAAACCCTGAACGACAGACCGTCAACAAAACTTTTGACACCGTATAATAACTTATGATAATTTATATGTCAAATAATTAAGACATAATCCAAGGTAATTAAGGCATTTATCTCTTTCTACATCGTTGTACGTACTGCATGTGCAGATGGATCCCTAGATTGTCGTACCCACTTAGCCATCCTACAAAGGTTGTCAAAGATTTTCTCAGAAAACGAAATATTTATCAAAGATGCAATACTTACTTTTAAAAAATTGTCTTTTAGATATTAGTTGTAGTGAGTGCATAAAAATCTTGTGCTCTAAAAGTAATTCAGTTCGCTTGATTGGAAAGCGATGTAAGTATTGAGATATAAAGAGTGGTAAGATATAAAGAACGGAGTGTGCAAAGCAACCTGGATAGATAAACTTTAGAGTGCTGCTAAGAAACAAACCGAAATTATGTTTCTTACAAGAAGAATGAATTATTAGCCTGCACTTCTGTTTTACTTGATAATAAACAGGTCTGAAGTGGTGTTGTCTGGAAAGTGGATTAGATTCCCGGAGGCCGAAAGAAAGAAAAACATCAAGTGTTGAAAGCAGCATAGAACTAATTCGGCGTGCTGTAATTATATTACTGCAAACGACAGAACTAGTGTCTCGAAACCACACGAGTGTCGCTTCTAGTTATAGGGTCTAACGTGTTTACATTTCCCTATGGGGAGTAAGTCGAAAAGAATCGGTATTTGCAGATAAAGCGATTCGATACGAACAGCTAATTGTTAGTGGCACTAATGGCAATCCATCCTTTCGCGGATTCAGACAAATAACTGAATAAGTGAATTTCTCACTTATTTGTGTTAAGCGACTCTTTCTATCTATCTATTAGAACCGAACATGTTTTTTTAGGAGAAGAAGAGAATACATCCTATTTAGCAGCGATTATTCAGGAGGAAAAGTGTTTCTTAGTCTCCTTGTTAATCGTATGTCTTCCACATTATTTCAGTTCCATTCGCAGAACAGTAGAAAAATCTTCCTACTCAGTCCACCCCTGGTCACGACATTACCAGATTTGGTCCTCCCCTCCCTCCTAGGTTTGATTCCCTCTTAATTTGAGAATTTCTATAACATTTTTCACTCTGTATCACACTCCAACGCTCGAATTTTTCATCCAGGAAAAAGCAAACCACCCAAAGATAACACGCAATTTGCAATCATAGTAAACTGACCACCCACAAGAGCTGTGAATATATCAATTTGTTTTACATCAGTTAAAATATTTTAACAGTAACACAAACTGAAACTATCAGGCGTTGGTTGCTCAAACTCTGTTGAATCTGTTCTTCACGGATCACTAATCTTCAACACTTCCTAAATACATTGTTTATAGCGATGGATACTTTACTAAGCAAGCTTTTCACACTGAAAACTGATTTTGTTTTCCAAGGCAGGATTTTTATTGTCTACGTATACCTTTCTACAACCTGCCATAACCAGCTAGTCATCTTCTGCACGGCATCACCAACATACTACTAGTGAAAACATGCTGCTTAATTGATAGATACTTTGTGAGATTACCATAAGAGACAATTTTTCACGCTTCTGCTTCTTTTTACTGAGGAATATGCGCGTTTTGTTCGAACCGTCATCTATCGTCTGAGCTTATGTCTGTCGCGCTTTGTGAAATAGATACCAAGTGCGGAGAGGCAGTTGGTGTTAAGTTGATCCCCATAGGAGGATTACCGGAGCCCTTTACCTTCATTATATGGCTAATTATGTGTGGAAATTAATTATCTAGTGCGTTGTGGTTGAAGAGACCATTTTATAAATGCCGCAAGGAGATTTATTCTTTCTTCTGGAGTACCTGGATATTGTATAATTCGTTGTTAATACCCACATTGAAAACACACAAAAAAGCACTAGAGTTTATTATTCATATCTCCATGACTCTTTAAAAGAGTACATTCGAATTTTTATTTCATTGGCAGTTATTCTAGCTTCTCATTAGCAAGATAGTTTAATGCTCTACATTTTATCATTCGTAATCCAAACTATTTCACATAATATCTTTCTCTTTCTCTTTTTAATGTAATCTCTCTCTCTCTCTCTCTCTCTCTCTCTCTCTCTCTCTCTCTCTCTCTCTCTCTCTCTCTCTCATGTATTTGCATCAAGCTAGCCTAAACAAGGCTATCAGCGAATAAAATTCTAAGAGCATATGCACTGACCAACTAATTCGTGAAATGAGGTACACCATATTCACTCGACATCTGCGATCTCACGAAAGGTATACTCATAGGCGTTTGAGCAGTGGAAACACATTGCAACCGGTAGATACGATGTGCAACCAATAAGCGAACAACGTTCCCTTCCATAAATCGGAGGGAAACTTTACAGGCAATCAGCAAAATCCTTAACACCGGATGACAGCAACCCATTTCCATCTTTCCATCGACATAGCAAGCAAGGTCAGAATTTATGCAGCTGCATCAAATTCATCCTGTAAGGGATACAACAAGGTACAAGGCACGAATTGTGCAAAAACTATTGTATCTCTAAAAAACAGTGTGTAGTGAATTATGTGGGGTGATTGGAAATTCACTCCCAGTTTTTAAAGTTGTGATACTCGACTGGGGTACAACATAGAGCCATCATTCAACTGCGCTTGGTGGAAAAGTATTTTATTGCCACTTTATATGCAATGCGTCACAGTTCAATCTATCCGCAATCATTTTCAGACCATCGTGGGAAACAGACTGAATACAATCATCGTCCTTCCTACACCGGTTAAAAATGCCTGATTCGAATACTGTCAATAACCCAAGGAAATTTAATGCGCTTTTTTTTAAAACATGGATGAATTAGTTAGTCTCAGATGAGTGTTGCGTGGATTTTTCTCCCAAAAACTCCGGATTTTGTCAGCAAACAGATAAATCGACTACAGAATGCACACAATTTTTCACACAATATACTGACACCTTATAATCTTAGTTGGTCTGACGCTTAACACACACATACACTATCATTTGAAAAATCGTTGAGTTACCGGAACTGCTATATTGTCCACAGAATATGAAAGAAAGTTTCAGGGAACAGATCCAATCATTTCCCGGAGAGTGCCCTCCGACTCATCAATAGTTGTCGGGTTTTTGTTGTGTAAACGTTTTCCTCCAGCAACCAGTTGTCTGTTGAGGCAAATTCGGGCTGGCTTCTCTGGTCCATGTCCATCTTTTGGGAAAAAGTCTATAAGATGCTTTATAGACCTCACTTCTCCTACACACATTGCCTTATGGACTTTCTGGGGCTGCTTCCGAACGCCTTTTCAATTCCTTGAACATTTTCCGTAGATGTGGATGGCCTTCCACTGTGTTAACAGTAGAAGAACATTTATTTGTTTGATGCCATCACGCCAAATAAACAAAACGTTTTCTATTACTGGTTACCCGAGTAAGTAGTTTATACACTCATAGTACGTTGTCTGTGTGCGGGCGCCTCGTAGCCAGGTGGGAAGGAGCAGCAGTGCGTAGCACACGCTTCTTGATTAGACCGGGGTTCGAGCCCGTCACCACCAAATACGGAGGATGCGGAAAGGTCAGGGAGTGACCACCGCATATCCCGGAGCAATATGGCCTTAGTTGCTAATGCTCCTAAAAACCAAAATGACAAATGACATGTCTGTGTGCGTGTGTTCTCTGTCCAGTTTTCTTGTACGCTGGATGAAAAATTCAGAGTTTTCGAGAGAGAAAAAAAAATCCATGCTATTCTCTCTGAGACCGAGAAACTTGGCCAATATGTGAAAAAGAACTGTTAGTTCCTAAAGATAAACCGACCTACGTACGCTTAGGTATCTCTAATATTTTGGTAAGGACGTATATAACCATTTTCTTGGTTTTTAGCATGCGGAAGTTGAAATAATTTCAACATTTGCTATGAATATCACTTATACCGCAATAGCAACCACTAGAAATTTCGTATTCCAATAATTTAACTGTGGCTTACATTTGTTATGTTTGGCTAGCCTGTTATCATACTGTATTGCCTTTTCAAGTTTAATACAGTACGACAACAGGCTAGCCAAACATAACAAAGGTAATCCACAGTTCCCCTCCAGATTGCGATGGACCCTAATTACAAGTCATTACAATTAGTAACGATGGCAACGTCATGCCTGTTCTCCAACAGCCACTTCACAAGAGTGTCAAGATATCCTCCAGAAATGTTTCCAAACTTAAAGTGATAATATTTTTAAAGGAAAGAAAAACTTGATCATGTGTCATTTTACCATTTCCTCTTATGATTTAGATGCTAACTTTCAATTACAAAAAGAGCAGCAATAATGCCAGAGCCAAAAAGAAATCCTTTATAGACAAATAAAGAATCTTTATTGCTTATTAATAAATACAGTAAAGTAATTGAGGCCCAACAACCAACATCCTACACAGCATGTAAAGCTAGGGATCTTACAGTTGGAGAGTATAAAAATTAACACTAACTTTTAATTCTGGTACATTTTTCATTAATTGGCATGCCTATATACAAAGGGAAAGTTTTGCTATCAGGATAGTTCACAGGGATCACCTCTCCAACACACAAGGATCTTTTCCACGATGATGATATTATATCTGGTTTAGATAAACCTGGGGGTTACAGCTAGCGAGCAGTTTGGCTGCTCAATAGCCGTAATACCTAATTTTATTTAAACCAAGTTAATATTAAAGAACATGCGCTGAGTGGTGTGGTCAACACGTATATGTATCCAGTAGAGAATACCATAAGGTTTAGAAAATGAGGTGTTGGGTCCCAATAAAGAATTAATAATTACGATAACATGTTGGGCCTGTGCAAAAACCAAGAGGAAAAATTATCAAAACATTTATTTTGTGGAAAAACTGATGGTTGCTCCATCAAACATCCTTATGGTATGATTCCTCCACTCTTAATATACATTACTTAATTAGTGAAGTTTTTTTTTAAAGAGTTTTGTAATCAGCACATTTAAAGTTGTTCTCTGGAATGCTTTTGTTAACTGGCAATGGTATTAAATTAAAAGCAAACAAATGATGAGTCCGTGGACTCGTGTGGGCAAATAATAGCTAAATAATTTTAAGGAAGCAGTCAACTTTAAATAACATTTGAACATTTCATTTAGTTATTAAAAACAAAATCGGTTATGTGCCAAAGTTAAACCCAAGCAGTATTTTTATCCATTTTCGAATACCAATTTTTATCTTATGAGGAAGTCAGTGTCATTTCATTGCAAAGGAGAAATTGTTTCCAAATAATTTGTTTGCACTGTCAGCACAAACTGGAAATTTTAAATTTCTATAGGAAACACATTTATTTTTTCACAAGTCATTGTGAGAAAAATAAACAAAATAACTGTCGTTTTTTAAAAGAAGGGCATCTTTCTTCAAAGAAATGCAAAAAAGAACCGTGAAACACAATACAAAAATACAAATGCAGCATTTCGTTGAAGAAAATGCTCGAAATGTTTATATAAATATATTTATCTGACAAAGCCTTCAATCAATTCTCACTGGAGCTTAAAATGGAAGCCGAGTCACAGAAGTAACGCTTTATTCATTTTTCATCAACACAAATAGATTTCTTTGAAGTGCAAATATCTGGAAAAGTGCACTTATGGTCCTTTATAAAGTGCTGAGTGGCAATAATCCCCATCTGTCCATTTAGAAACCAAGGACAAGAATTAAATCTGCTGCACATTTTAAAGCAAAGAGAAAAATAGTTGAATAAGGTTATTGAAACTTGATGTGTCTTTAATTTTCGTCGAACAAGTTTTAAAGTTTGAAACTTCTAGAAGGAAAATTTTCTCTAAAAATAATTACTCAAAATGAAATCATTTTGGTTACCGGATGAGAACCTCATCCACCTATGTGTATTATGTGCATAAGTTGAGCGCTGTCTTTTGTTTCGTATGCTCGCATGATGAACGTATTCATTTCGATGCTTCCCATTATTCGATGGCTTCTTCTTCTTCCTTCCTGGGGAGGTCATTAGCGCATTTTCGCAGGAAGCACTTCCAGTTGGTTGGGCTGGGTGGTCTTGCCCTTCAGTCGTGTTACCTTTACGGGAAACACGTCACTCGCTCCACTCTCCTCCGCGGGAGACTGTATCTCCAACTTTTCAAACTGGATCCCCTGCCCAAGGCCTGAACGCGAGTGACTTTATCCTGAGGCACACTCGATGCAGTATGTTCAATATTTCTACTTCTCATCTTCATCCAGGTATGGTGGAGGACCTGATAAGCTTTGATATCCAGTGGTAGGTGATAGTTATGGGAGCGACACCAGATGACCTCGGCCATCACTTTGACCTTTGGGAGGTAGGTCAGGGAAAAGACCGCGGTTTTTTTCCCGCGATAGGATTCGAACCCAGGTCCATAATATTGGTGGTCCAGCGTCTGTTAATTAACCACTAGGATTATTTTTATTGTTGCTCTTATATTACTTCTTCCTGATTGGAGGGTTCCACCCCGTGACGGGTATTGTTACCAAGTACAAAGGTGGTTGCTATGGTTAGTGTTACTGTTGGTCCAGCAACTCTCTGATTATCCTACAGGTGTTCACGATTGCAACTTTCCAAAGTTCCTTGTAAGTGTTCTCTGGTAGATCGATTGCTACTAGGCTGTTATGCAGGGTCTTTGGCACCATACCGGTGGTTGACCGGATGATCGGGATGGTCATTACTTATTGCATATGTCACATCTCTTTGATCGCCTGTCTTAGGTTCGTGTACTTTTTGGTTTTTTCCTCATGGGGTTTCTAGAGGTTGTCAGTGTTGGGCACCGCTATGTGAATCACATAGGTAGCCTTTTACTTCTTGTCGACAAGAGTTATGGCCGGTCTGTTGTACGGCATTGTCTTTTCCGTTATTATGACGCGGTGCCAATATAACTTGCGGATTGGGATCTCTAGTACTGCCTGGGGTTCGTACTTGTAATACGATGCACATTCTTTGATCGACTGGTATTTGCTTTGCAAGCTTCTGATGTATTATCTTGGCTATGTGGTCATGTCTATGAGTGTACTCCGTCCGGGTGATCACCTTGCACCCCGCGGTGATGCGGTCGATCGTTTCTAAGGGCAGGTGGCATCGTCGACATGTATCATCTGACACTCCAACCTCTTTGGCGATGTATTTTGCTATAGTTTCTGGTGTTCATTACCTGGTCTTTGCTGGCGAGAATGAACCCTTCAGTCTCGGGAAGAGAGTCTCGCTTGTGAGCCAATTTTATCTATGTGATCTTGATGGAAGATCAAGATCACATAGATTAAATGTGATCTTGATGGAAGTCATTGTAGTGTATGCGATGGAGCGTTTTCTTTGGTCATCTTTCTAGCTTCGTTTGTACCGTCTGGGCTGGAGGGGATACCTCGCTTAAGTTGAGTGGGATATAGCGCTTGTCTATCTTCCTTATGACCTCGTAGAGTGGTGCGGTGTTTTGCTGGAAGTAATCCTTCAGGTTAGCTATGGCTGTTTTCGGTTACTCGATGAGGTCTATCAATCCCTCTCCTCTCTCTTTCCGAGCTATTGTCAGTCTCTCCACGGCTGACTTCGGGTGGTATTGGCGGCTGTTCGTCATCATTGTTCTTGTCTCTCTCATGATATCCTCCAGCTCGATGTTAGTGCGATCTATTATTCTGAAGGAATATGTTAGCACTGGGACTGCATAGGTGTTTATGGCTTTAATTGTGTTCCCTCAGTTGAGCTTTGCTTTCGGCAGGCTTCTGGGTCTCTGATGGTATTTTTCGGTCAAACACGCCATGATTTCCTTGTGCTGCATCATCCCCAGATACTTTCGGGAAGGGTATCCTATCCACGTGTTACAAGTTTTGCAGCTCCGCTGAACGGGAAGTTTTTTAGCCATATTTAGCCACTTTATTGACCAATTGTTATATTAAATTATTTTCTATAAGTAGCTTATAGACCTAGTCAAGATCCTTGGTTTATTCTGAATCGAGACAGCAAGATTTGGAAGTTAATTAAAACTTAAGTGTCCGTAGATTTATTGTTCGTAACTTGCCGCCATTGTTATACGATACAACGTTATATCCCGAACTAGATAGCGTTAGCTTAGTATTGTATAGTATATAATATAATCAGTAAAATCTATTAATCTTGTTAAACTTCATTGTCAATTAAATTGTACTTTTCAACATATAACAACTTAGATTTTAAAAACGTAATTAATTAATTCAAAACTTGATACGGAAGTTATATAAACGGAACTCGTAGATAATACTCGATACTGAAAAATAGATATACAGGGTGTTTCAGTTAAACGTTTCAGAACTTCTAAGAGGGGTAGGGTACATCCTGACAACTCGAAATCATATAGCAATGTGGGGTCGGAAATGCTTTCCTGAAGCGGTGTTGTACACAGAAGCACCATAAAGAAAAGAGACCGTAAGTGAGAAATCGTTTTAATAATACATGAAAAGAAGCAAAAGGTACATGGATTAAAGTAAGTGTTCGAAGTTTCTTCCACGGGCTACAATGCACGCCTCACATCTCCGACGCATGGACATCCGAACATTCTGGAATACTCCAGGCGAATTTCGAATTTCTTCGGCAGCTACTGCGATTCTTGCAACCAGCTCCTCAGCATTGTCAACAGGGGTGTCATAAACTAGCGATTTCATATGACCGTGAAAATTCCTTCACAAGGGAAGGAATTTTCAACACGCATAACGACCATATCTGGGCGGTCGAGAACCCGCATGCAATACGACGTCGTGCAGCACAGATTCGATATTCGGTCAATGTATGGGCCGGTATTATGGGAGATCACCTCATCGGACCTTACCTGTTACCGTGTCGTCTAACCGGACCTATCTACTTGATCTTTCTGCAGCAAGTATTGCCACAACTTTTGAGAGATGAACAGATTTCTGCATCGACGCAACAGACAATGTGGTTCCAACACGATGGAGCCCCTGCCCATTATAGCGGAGATGTTCGTAACTACCTGGATGTCACATTTGGTCAACAGTGGATCGGACGTGGTGGTCCCGTGCGTCCCTATCATGTCTTGATTTTTATTTCTGGGGTCATATGAAATCGCTAGTTTATGACACCCCTGTTGACAATGCTGAGGAGCTGGTTGCAAGAATCGCAGTAGCTGCCGAAGAAATTCGAAATTCGCCTGGAGTATTCCAGAATGTTCGGATGTCCATGCGTCGGAGATGTGAGGCGTGCATTGTAGCCCGTGGAAGAAACTTCGAACACTTACTTTAATCCATGTACCTTTTGCTTCTTTTCATGTATTATTAAAACGATTTCTCACTTACGGTCTCTTTTCTTTATGGTGCTTCTGTGTACAACACCGCTTCAGGAAAGCATTTCCGACCCCACATTGCTATATGATTTCGAGTTGTCAGGATGTACCCTACCCCTCTTAGAAGTTCTGAAACGTTTAACTGAAACACCCTGTACAGTGTTATAACAGTGTTGGGATACAAGTTTAGGGTTATAATTTTGTACCGATATTTAAATTTTATTGAAATTAAATCGAAATCATGACTGAGACCAGAGCAGCAAAGCAAAAGGCTCAAGCTAATGGGAGTGCAGTGGTTCAGGGGAAAACTGAGGGGGGTGACAGTTGCCCTCTGAACCACAGCCTTTTAAAATGCACTGCTTGTTTGATGTTTGTGGACAATCGGGTACGGGACATGATATTTCCATGGGGGATGTCTTTGTGTGTACGCGATGTAAGGAGAGTAAGGAAATCGGCGACAACTCAGCGTTGTTATGGGCCTATATGAGAGCTTGAAGGACAGTGTGGATGCTCTCGAAGGATATAAATTGAGGGGCCCATCAAGCTCTCAGCTGCCCACATCAACGGTTGCCTCACTCTGTGTTGACGTGATTTTTAGTTCTCTGGGTTTTATCTTTAAATTTGCGATTTCTAGACCCCCCCCCCCCTTTAGTGAAACTACGTCTGTTAGTTAGAAGAGGTGGTGGTGAGTGCGTTGGCACCTTTTTGGGACTGTCTCACAAGGAATAGCGCAATGATAAATGAAAATCTAATTTTTATGACTAGCGATTATTTTCGATGCCATTAACGTCAAAAAATGGCCGTTACTTATTATTGATTTCCTTCTGGGACAGTTCTATTTTTAAGTTTTTACCTTTGGCCTTCTGTGCTGGGGTGTCCAAGGCTTCACTTGCTATTCTGGTACTCTAGGGTGGCTGTTTGTGACACTGGGGTTCTTATATATATTATTTTCTGTGTCAATACCCAGCCATTGGAAAAAATATGTTTAGGTTTGGCTTTGCCCTCAAATATTAACTTTGCTTCTTGCTGGACACGCCATACTGTCTTCTCCAATATACCAACCAATCAGGTATCTCGGCAGCAAATTTTGGCGGACTAAGTAAATTTGGGCGCTGCCCAAATTTACTTAGTGACCTACAGTGTGGGCTGCCATTTTGTTTGTGTTACTGAGGTGTCTGGGTAGCTTTCTTGTGCCTAAACGGTTATTATGTGTATATAGGTTATAAAAATCGTTTCTAAGGTAAGCGGTTGTCGCCATTGGTTATTTATTTGGTTTTTTTTTTTTAGGAGCATTAGCAACTAAGGCCATATTGCTCCGGGATATGCGGTGGTCATTCCCTGACCTTTCCGCATTCTCCGTATTTGGTGGTGACGGGCTCGAACCCCGGTCTAATCAAGAAGCGTGTGCTATGCACTGCTGCTCCTTCCCACCTGGCTACGGAGGCGCCTGTCGCCATTGGTCTCAGTGTATACATCAGAGTGCAAAAGTTCAGGTAACCGAAGTAAGTTCACATTTGTGTCACTCACAAATCCAGAAATTCCGCTCACAATTGTTTCACATATTACTCGAATTGGGGGTTTCCTGCCAAAGAAGAAACTTACACCTGCAGGACAAATGGTGTTCCTATTATTTACCTATTGGTATATAGTGTCCTCTTGCCGTATCGCCCCTCTCCAAGAAGTTTCGTGGAGTTTGGTGCTTTAGCGACTGAGTTAAAGCCATTTCTTCTTGTGGAACTCAAACTGCCCTTCCATTTCCTTTGTGGGCTGGTTTGGGCTGAAAATATTCTAGCTTTAAACGCCCATATCTCGGTACGTATTAGGCGGATTAAGCTCAGTCTTTGGGAGATTACTTAAAATTCAATTACTTAATTTCTGGAATTTTTACAGGGCCCTCTAGTGGTAACGTTTTGAGTTGTCCATAACTCCTGTTCTATTGGGCGAATCTGACTGATTTTGGTGTGAGGATGGTTCTCTACCATATCTTTCAGTGTACCAGCTTTGCTTATTATAGTGTCGTTCGTCATTGAGTTATTATTAAAATGGACTTTTCAAGTGCACAAGAATATCACTCTACCACTATTTTATCCTCTCCTCCTAACCTGTCTATTGGCCCTGTGGAGTTGAGAGCTGATATGAATCCCATAGTTATGGTTAGTGACATTGGTAAAGATTTCCCTGATATGTTTTCAAATGAGAGGGGTTCTACTTCTTCTACTCCTTCTCTGTGGACACAGTTTTTAGTTTGAGGGACCGGCTGACTTGAGTCTTAGAGTCAGATCCTAATATTTCTGCAACCACTGTGATTGAAGTTACTAAGATCTTTAACGTTTTGGAACATTATTATTATTATTATTATTATTATGTCTAAGGTGGCACCTAGACTTCCGTCTATCTCCATCTGATAAAGTTGACTTTGTGTAGAACCTCGACAAAATAGACCTGTATGGAAGGTCTCTTTGCCATCAGGGAGCAGCTGTCACCTGCACAGCCGCTCCCCGTTGGCGAATAGACCCTAATGGCCGCCCATATTCACTTGGTGCTGGGCCTGGTCTTCTATTTTAAGTGCCTGATGCACAAAAATCCCGCACCCACCGGAAGTAGTGCTATATCGGTGGGTGCCAGCAATCCCGCTCCCAGGCTGCCCACACCTGAGAGCCAGCAAAAAAAAAAAAAGAAAAAGAAATAAAATACATATATACACACACATAATATAAACAAACTAAAAGGCAAAAAAAAATAAAAATAAAAATAAATAAAATACATATATACACACACACAATATAAACAAACTAAAAGAAAAAAAAAACACAAATAATCAAAATGTATATAACCAAATCTTAATTAGTAATCATTAGATTATTCCAATGTCTTCTCCGTTGAAAAACAGTTACACAGAACTCTTGCAGTGCTTGAAATTTATCCTGATTAGCAAAAAGATCACTTTCACAGCCTCTAACTAAATTACCAATCTTCACTTTTAGCCTTTCTCTATGTTCAACATACAAACTACAATCATATAATAAATGACTCCAAGTCTCAGGTTGACCGCAAGTGCATAAAGGAGAGCTGACTAGACCAAAGTAATGTAGTTTAAAATTCAATGAGCTATGGCCAGTTAAAATAAACGATGTTACCATAGAAGGAAAAAACCATTTGTTGTTACTATCATAAGTAAATTTAACTGTTGGAATAAACAATCTAGTCACCTCCCCAGTTGCACTAAGATCCGTTTTGGAACACAAGTATACCTGGATGTTTGTGCCTTGAGGTCAGCTCCTTCTGTCAGTGCACCTTTGGCTTCTCTTCCATTGGCTTCCAATACCTATGCCAGCGTGGCATTTAGGGCCCCGGTCCAATCTTCTCAGCGTCCAATTCAGCCGCAACAATAATCATCGTTCGAGCTTCTGAATCTTCGGATTTAAAAACTAGTGAAGAAGTAAAGAAAGAAATTACTGCTCAATTCAGAGACGAATTTAGAAAGATTAAAATTAAGGCGCTCCACAAGGTCCGGGACAGTGGTATTGTGATCGAAACAGCTTCTAAAGCCGACCTTGTTTCCCTGCTATTGTGTCAGAAGTTCAAAAACTTAAAATTTTCTCTTGACACTCCAAAGAAATTAAATCCTACGGTAGTTATCTACGACATTGGTAAAGACACTTCTGAAGATGATTTCATACAGGATCTTCATGATAAGAACTTCAATGGCACGGATTATTCCCTTGAGAATCTTAAGAAACTAATTAAATTTCGATTTAAGATGAATTCCAAGCAGAAGGACTGCCGGCACTGGATGATTGAAGTCCCTGGCCCTATCAGGCATATTTTGTTACAAAATAATAATAGAATTTATATTGGGTGGTCAGTCCAAGGTATTAAGGAGTTCATAATATCTTCTAGATGTTTCAAATGCCTGGGCTAGCCACTCATCTAAAAATTGTAGGTCTCCTGAACACACCTGTGGGCACTGCGGTTGTCAGGGCCATCAAATTTCTGATTTCCCCAGTAAATCTTCCCCCATAGTTTGTCCCAAATGTAAAATTAGGAAATGCAAAGCTGACCATTCTTACAAGGACATTTCCTGTCCCGAATATCTCAGGGCCCAAGACCAGGTGAGGTTCAGGACATCTTATGAATAGTACCCATACTACAGTTGTAAATATGAGTGTAAAATTCCTTCAATTAAATTGTCAGCGAAGTTTATCTGTTATTAATGATGTATCTAGTTTAATTTCTTTACATAAATTTTCTGTTTTGGCTTTCCAGGAGCTATATTCCTATAAAGGTGTGATTAAGGTCTTGCCCTCTCAATCTCTTAGTTCAATCTATCTGTGATACTTCTGGGGTTGGAGGCAACGCGGTCACTAGGGTTTGGGCTGCTCTGGTCATAGTGCACCCTCTGATCACGGTTACTAAGATCAATAGTCTCTGCTCCAAGTTTGCTGCTTGCGCCTGTCTTGAGGGTTCCTTCGGTAGGATTTATGCCATCTCTTTGTACGTGCGATGTTCGCAGTATGCACAGCCTATTGAGCCTTTCTTAAATTACGTGGAACTCTTTTTAACCAGACTTTCTGGTCTTCCGTTAATCATTATGACGGATTCTAATGCTTCTTCTCCCCTTTGGGAAAGCCCTACTTCTAGCCCCAAGGGTGATCTCCTTTAGGATTTCATCGTTGCAAAAAACTTAATTGTCCATAATGTCCGGGGTCATCCCCCAACTTTTTCCAGTTTGCAGGATCAATCTTACATTGACATCACACTTTCAAATCGTGCTTTTTCTTTCGGTATAAATAATTGGTGGGTTCGTACTTCTTGGTCGAGCAGTGACCATCACCCTATCACTTTTGACCTGGTCACCACTGTTAGGCCTTCTTCCTCTCGAGTTAATCATGATTTCCCTCGTTATAAAACTAAGGGTTCTGACTGGAGCAGTTTCGACTCTAATATTTTGAGTTTGGTTAATGAGGATTTCATTTCTAATCTTTCTGAATTGGATCCAAATTCCCTGGAAGAAAAGATAACTGGAATTATTACTGAGGTCTCTGACCTTAGTTTTCTTAAAAAATCTCGTCGAATCAATTCTGTTCCTTGGTGGTATGATGGTCTTTCCTCTCTCTTAGAAGAGATCTTAGGACCACCAGGCGAAACCTTAATAGAGCTAAAAGGAATAACAGGCCACCAATTGAAGTAAACAGGCTTGCTGACTTGTATAAGACAGCTCGCAACACATATTTTAACAATATTAGAGAGGAGAAGGCCCAGGCTTGGGCTCGTCTCGTGGAAAGAACTATTAAATCAGATCCTTGGGGTTTACCCTATAAAGTCATTGCCTCTAAGCTCCACCCACATATTCCTCAGACCTCGATCCATGTTCCAAATTTCACTGAAACTTTAACTTAGTCAGCATATGTTGATGCCATCTTGGATGAATTGTTTCTCTGGGACATCTTGGTTCCTGAGAGCAATGAACAAACTCTTTTTAGATTACAGCATCTTGTGTTTGAAGGCTCTTCTTCTGAGGATCCCTTCACTAATATAGAAATTAATTCTGCCATTAATACCCTTACTATTGGCAAAAGTCCAGGTCTGCGCCTCATGGAGGTTTCTGTGATTAAAAGAATCTGGAAAATCAAACCTATCCTTATTTCTATCCTTATGAATCCTTGCCTTAGGTTTGGTGTTTTCCCTGATCGCTGGATAATTGCCAACTTAAAAATCCTTCTCAAGAGTCTTGGCAATCCAGTTGACTGTCCTTCTTCTTATCGTCCAATTTCCCTTCTTCCTTTTCTCGGCAAATTGTTGGAAAAACTTCTGGTTTCACGTTTCAAGGGTTACTATAACTCAAAAAATCTTTGTTCTTCTTCCCAGTTTGGTTTCACGCATGGTAAATCAACTACAGATGCAATTAATCTTCTCCTGGGCACTGTTCGAGCATCTCCTTCTAAATACCTTCTCGGTCTCTTTGTAGATTTCAAAGGGGGCCTTTGACACCTTGTGGTGGCAGAGTGTCCTGGCGAGGTTTCGGGAGGCCGAGGTCTCCTATCTTATCTACAAACTAATTTCTAGTTATTTCGATAATAGAAGCCTTGTGGTCTCCTCGGGTTTTTTTCTCGGTTACGAGGCCGGTTTCTAGGGGTTGTCCTCAGGGATCCGTTCTTGGCCCGGTTTGCTGGAACGTGGTCCTTGATGGATGGCTAAATGCCCCTCATGATGATATTGTCAACATTGCCTATGCCGACGATCTTGCCTTGCTTGTCCCTGGGAATTCTCGTCTTGAATTGGAAATTAAAGCAAACCGCATCTCGGATGATCTTCACATGTGGTGTTCCCTCCATAAACTCTCCATTTCAGTCCCTAAAACTAAACAGGTTCTTCTGAAGGGCCTACGGAATCGTAATCGCCCCCCTGTGGTTAAAATTCTTGACCAGGCTGTTAAATTGGAAAGTGAATATAAATACCTTGGGGTGGTGATTGATGATTGTTCATCTTTCATTCCCCATTGTAAGTACCTTCGGCAGAAAATCCGTTCTCTTACCGGCTGGCTGTTGCGTCTTGCCCGTTCCCTCTGGAATCTTAAGTCGTCTTCTCTTGGTCTTTACTACAAGTGTCTCTTCATCCCCATCGTCTGCTATGGTGCCGGCGCTTGGGGCTTCAGAATTCTTAATTCACTGGTCCAAAAATACCTTCTGCAGAAGCAGCGGTCCTTCCTTCTGTATACTTGCAGGGCATGTAGAACTGTTTCTACTGATGCCCTGCTTGTTATTAATGGTCGTCTCCCTATCTAGCTGGAAATCATATTGCATTTCTTGTCTTACCATAGGAAATCTCTCTCTCTCCTGCCTCGGTGGGAGATTTTGCTAATAATTATGAGAGCTCTACAAATGTTGATCTGGCCAGGCTGTCCAATCTTGCTTTGGAAGAGTGGCAACACTCTTGGGATGATTCCTCTCTAGGCAGAGTCACATACTCTTTCTTTCCTCGTGTTTTTATTAAAGATAAAAATTTTAACTGGCTTCAACTTAGGTTATTTCCCACTTTGTTAATCATGGGACATGGAATTAATTCTCGTTTGTATAGATTTGGACTTGTCCCCTCTCCTCTCTGCTCTTGTGGCTCCGAGGAGACGGTTGAACATACTGTCCTACATTGTAATTTATATGTGGAAGAAGAAGAAGAAGAAGAAGAATTTATATGTGGATTTAAGACAACAATTGTCTATCTGTACAAATGTATAATTTAGATGATTTTTGGCGCCTGGTTGGGTCCTTTCAGAAAGACTCTCTTTCTGCCTTCTCTTCTTTTGCTAATAGTGTCTTCCGGAGAAGAGCGGCTTTATCAAGGAATAACCCTTGATTTCGTTATTTGTTCTTAATATTTATGAATATTACTGTATTCATATATTTTTTTTTTTTGTGAGGAGTTTCTTCCTTGCCTAAATTGCCTTGTATTTTGGACGCAGAGTTTTTGCGTGTTTTCCTGGAGACTTGTTTCAGGTTTCGCCTGGGCGAGTGGGAGAGATGGACCTCCCCTCTCCCACTTCGAACTCTGTCCGGGCTGCCTGAAATGATTTTCTGTGAATTGTATGTATTTTGTAAATACTGTAATTATCTTGTTAATATCATGGTGCTTTTGTTTGATTTGCTTTTTGCTCTCAGAATTGAGAGTAACTGATTTTATTGCGTTTTTGAATCAGCAGTTGTTAATCTTAAATGTTTATATTGTACATTACTTGTGTAGTTAGCTCATTATTATGTTGAAGAGACAGTTTTTCTCTTCTTTGCGTTGTCTGTTTGGCTCTGAGGAGTGGGATGGACCTCTCCCTGCTCCCTCAGATCCAACTTTCAGTTGGCTGTTCTGGTTGAGTGAGATGATTTTCCTCTCTAGACTGTTTTACTGCTGGAGCTGCTGGCTGCTTCTCTTGCTGCTTGTGTTTTGATTTAATTTTGTTTTCCTGCGGGTCTGATTATTTGTTGTATTTTTCTTTCCTGCCTGATTGCAGCTGCAATCAGTTGGGTTTTTGCTAGTACCATATAGTTCTTGGTCTAGCATTTTTAGTTGTAAATGGGTTTTGGTTCTGAGGGGTGGGATGGACCTCTCAGAACGCGCCCTCTCAGATCCAATTGCTTTGTTGGCTGACTGGTTGGAGGCTTGTTCTCCATCTCCAGTCTTGCCATTATTTTCTTTTCTACTGCCAGTTGCAGTGGCAGTAGAAATTTGTTTCTTGTTTCTTGTTTCAAATAACAAGACTACGTGTCTTGTTATTTGAAACAAGTTTTGTTTTTCGCAGCTTGTGGTAGCAGCTTTGCACTTGCTGGTTATGTGCATATGTATATAGATTAGATTACTCGTGCAGAGACATTTTCTCTGCATATTCATTAATTATTGTTTAACACTTAACTTATTATTTTGATTTTGATTTGTTATACTTAGATTTAAATTTAGAATTGCTCTTGATTTGGTTAACTAATTTATTTGTACAGAATTTATTGGTTTTGTCTTTGGCATATCTTTGCCTTGGGTGAGTTCTGTTTGTCTCTTTGTGTTTCTGCATTTCTTCTGGTTGACTATTTCTGTTAATTTCTTGGTTGATTGGTTTTCAGCTAAGATTTTAATTACTTATTTTGTAAATATTGTATATTTTACTGTCTGCTTATGCAGTGCAATTTGTTAATATGTTTACTGCTATGTTTCATATCGGTGACATAAGTATTTATTATTTATCTTAATTTATTCTTTTAAGTGGCTATCTCTAGCCACTTGTACATTACCTATGTTCTTTCCTTGAGACTTTTCTTTTTCCCCTTGTCGGTGCAGGTTGGGCTTCCTTCCTGGTTGGGAGAATCTTTCTTTCAAAATTACAAGCCTTCGCGCTTCAAAATTTTACCTCTTCAAGCTCTCTCGCTTGTTAGATTTTCCAACTAGTGTTTTCCTCCTTCCTATTTCTTCTTTTTCCTGAGAGAGTGTTTTTCTCTCTTTTCTTCTTCTACTTTCTCCTCCCTATTCCTTATTTATTATAACCGGGATTCCACTTGTTGGAATCCCACTTAGTGTAATTTAGATAGTTCCTGGAGCGCCTCCACGTGGCTAGGGACGGGAGTCGGGATGCAGGTAGCTTGCTCCCTGCCTCCCGGCTGCTAAGACTCCAGGGCCGGCAAACAACAACCATCACAACACACATATATACTTACATACACACACTTACACACACTTGCGGTCTATAAATAACCTACAGATGCTACAGCGGTATATAGGGGTAACCCTGGAGGCCGCAATCAATACAAGAATACCTTGTCCCCTTGTCCCTTGATCATAAGGACTAGCAAACATCACGGAAGGGATAAAACCCCATAATGACAGCCAGTAGACTTGATTATGACCCCAAGATAATGACCAGAAAATAAGCCCCAGACCACATGCAGTCTGGAAGGATGACATCCAGATTTAACCCCCTATTAGTGTCCCACCTAGATGAGACTCAACGGCCAATTTTTTAGGGCCTGCAAACTGATGGAGACGACATACGTGGCACTCTCCGGCCGGAACAGCCTATTGGCGACCCAAATCCGCACTCTCTTGAGCGGATCTTTCTTTCCAAACTCCTGGGGAGGAGAGGCTTGCCTCTCCTTGCCTCCCCAATTTTTTCACTCTGGTGGGGCACGGGCATGCCTCACTACCTGCAGGGGCCATCTACTCTGTCGTCCCCTTATTTCCAATTTCTTTCACCCCAGTCTTCATCCTCCCCCCAAACTTTTGTCTTGCACAGCGTTTAGCCCTACATGTCAAAATCAAAAGAGAACATCAAAATTCTTGCCCGAACCTATCTGGTTTTTAAAACTCACTTTCACCGCACAGCCCCACGTCGCGCAATATTAATACTAACTTGTAAAGTATCACTAATATCAACCTCGATTTTTTTTTTTTTTTTTGGTCCTAGCCACTAAAATCCCAGGAAAGTAAGTGGCAAGACCAGCCAGAGTACAAATATTGGTAACACCCGGCCGGCCTCCCTGTGGCAGGTATTGGTAACGTCGGGTCTCACTAGGGGCCCGGCGGCTAACAGGCCGGATGAACAATGGGCACAACAAACTACACAGTACATATCCCACACACTTTTAAATCTCTGGCTTGTCCGATACAGAGAACATACGCGGAGATGGGAGAAATCCCAGGTGCCGTCAGACCCCGAACATACCTAATACCTAATACCTAATGTCCCTTGATCAGAAACCCAGAAATCAGCACAACAAAGATTACACCACTCTGCACTGCAAACAGTGCCTGTGCACAAATCATAACTCAGTTAGGGAATTTGTTCCTGTTAACAATATACACTCACCCTGGTGAAGACATCACCCCAGCGATCTCAACCATTCAGACGGCTCTTGAGACTCTCCCGGGGGGACGACTACTAATAGCCATGGATGCAAACTGCAGATCTCTGCTCTGGCACAGTCGCACCCCTGACAGATCTGCACTAAGAAATGGTGCAAAACTAGAAGAATTCTTCCTAGCTACAGGCCTCCAAGTAATAAACCGACCAGATCAACTTCCAACTTACAGCGGCCCCCTTTGGGAAAGCACCATAGATGTTACAGCAGCCACCCCAGACATTGCCAACAAACTAGGCAAATGGACTGTACAAGAAGCCTGGACCACGTCGGACCACAGAGCGATATCATTTTCTCTGGTTCGCTCTGTGGAACGGACCCCTCCGATCCCACGAGATGTGATACGGTACAATTCAAAAAAGGCAGACTGGCAACGTTTTCGGACTGAGCTAACAAGAAGATTCCCTGAAGACACTCCACTCCCTGAAGCACTCCCTTCAGAAGATTGCGTACAGATTATTACCACTACCATAAGATCTGCATGTGATCTCTCCATCCCACGCAGAAGGCCCTACCGGTATGCAGTTCCCTGGTGGAATCCCCAACTACAGGATCTCAGAAGAAGAGTCCACCATTCAAGAAAAATGTTCCAGCAGGCTCGATCAAGGCTACCTCCCCATGAGGTAGATGCCGCCAGAGAGGCTTACCGCATTGTCAGAAATGAATACACAAAGCTAATTCGTAAAAGTAAAAAGCAAACGTGGCAAACCCTGGTATCCACTTCTGGGAATAAGGACCCCTGGGGCATCGTTTTCAAGATCGTAACAAACAAGCTGCCGCGAGGAGAGGTACTCGATACGACATTAAAGATGGATGGCTCCTCTACTTACACCTGGAAGGATAGCATTAACAATATTCTAGACACCATTTATCCCATTGAAGCTGCAGCTATGACTCAACAACAACAAGAAATAGTAGATGAAAATCACAACTATCATCCTGCCTCTGTGGAATCCCCCTTCACTAACATTGAGATGGACTTGGCAATAACCAAAATGAAAGTAGGAAAAACACCTGGTGCTGATCTGCTGGAAGTGGATGTGGTTAAAAAATTTGCAGAATGCTATCCTGTTACTCTCCTAAGCCTTCTAAATAGGTGCCTGACAGAAGGCACCTTTCCAACATCCTGGAAAACGGCAACTCTGAAATTTATATTGAAAAATCCCGACAAGCCACCACAAATTCCAACCTCCTACCGCCCGATTGCCTTGCTCTCTGTAATGGCCAAGCTACAAGAACGCCTACTCCTATTTCGCTTAACCGCCAGATATGAAGAACAAAAACTTCCAAGTGACAAGCAATTTGGATTCAAAGTAGGTAGTAGCACAGAAGATGCCATTAACAGTTTAATCACTCAAGCAACTCACACAGCCTTTAAATACTCCCTTGCAATCATGGTAGACTTCGCTGGCGCCTTTGATCGACTATGGTGGCCCAGTGTTCTTCGGAGGCTTCGGCAAACAAATGTTTCCAACAATCTATACAACAGTTTAAGGTCATATTTAACTGGTAGAAAAGTCCAAGTTACCAACAGATTCCAGACAGTGACTAGGTACATCGATCGAGGCTGTCCGCAGGGCTCTGTGCTTGGCCCTTTCCTCTGGTCTATTGTCCTGGATGAGTTCCTGGGCATGGACCTGGGAGGTGTTGAGTCCTTGGCCTTTGCGGATGATCTTGTCCTTTTGGTATGTGCTAACACCAGGACGAACCTGGAGAAAATGGCAAATGGAGCACTGGTAAAACTTCAGAACTGGGCAGCCCTGCACAACCTTACCATTTCAGGAGAGAAAACAAAGTCCATACTCCTTAAAGGCAGGCTACAAATCACAAGACCACCTACAATAAAATTAAACTTTATGCCCATACGGCTGCACACTGAAGTCAAGCTCCTAGGTATCTTCTTAGACTCGGGGCTTACCTTTCACCACCACCTAAAGTATCTAGCCAACAAAATTCAAAGGTACAGTGCTATGATAAGGCGAGTCAGCAGGGCAGACTGGGGGCTGAAGCACAAAGCTCTTACTCTGATATACCAAGCGGCATACGTGCCAATTGTGTGTTATGGTGCCTCTATCTGATACCGAAAAGCCATCCTAGCAAGAAATAAACGTAAGCTGGATTCAATCCAGAGATTCATGCTCCTTTCAATTTGCAGGGCGTGCCGCACCGTCAGCACCCCTGCTCTGCAGGTATTAACTGGATATCAGCCACTATACTTAGAAGTGGTTAAAAGAGGGCTTTTTTATCACTTAAGGAAGGGAGTTCCAACCCAACTGCTAAATTTTCAACTTGACACCACAAACGGCACCAGGCAGGAAAGACAACGGATAACCCAACATCTACAAGAGATATGGCAACATGACTGGGACACTACAACAAAAGGGGCCATCACAAAACGATTCCTTCCATCCATAAGCTCAACTCACCCAGAACCTCCACCCTGGTTTTCGCCTGGTCTCCATGTGACCTTTATCATCACCGGCCATGGATCCTTCCAACAAAAACTGACCGCCATGGGAATCGAGAATGATCCACGTTGCCACTCCACCTCATGTATGAGTGCCCCAGCTACGACAACATTAGGCTTAAATTTCTCACCACGATACAGAGAAACCCTCGTAATCAAGAATCCACTCTGCTACTCGAGGAGCATACCTATAAGGCATTAACCACCTATGCGCAGGAAACATTTGCTCTTAGGCGAGCTAAGATTGCAGAACTGAGAGCCCAAGAACTAAACCGGACCGGCGTGGGATAACTCTCTATTCCCCCGGAAAACGCAGACATAATCATGCAAACCATAATAGGGTAGGATCTATTGCAGGCACCATCCAAGGTGCGGGATGCTGGCACTCCTTGGAGTGCGGGATTTAAGTCATCGCAAACCCGAAATGGGTAGGATATACTGCTGGCACCGATCTAGGTGCGGGATTGCTGGCACTGACCTCAGTGCGGGATCTACAGGCACTATGCCATTGACAATTACACAGGCGCACCTGTCCCCTGTGACTTTTTAAACCCACACTCTTTCCTATACTTCGCCCAATTAGGGTGGATTTATTCTCCACTGTCAACCCACCCAAATTCATTCCCCCTCAAATCCTCTATTCTTCTATGCCCCTCTCTCTCTCCCCTTTTTTTTTTTTTTTTAATCTATTACTTTTTTACTTATTTCATTAATTTATTTTATTTTATATATATATATATATATATATATATATATATATATATTTTTTTTTTTTTTTATTATTATATATATATATATTTTTTTTTTTTTTTTTTTTTTGGTCTCCGTCAGGAAGCTCAGGCAACCCTGGCGGAGGCCAACCAGAGTAAAATGGGCAGCCTGGCTCACCTCCTAGTGGTGGTGGTGGCGGGCAACGTGGGGTTCCCTTAGGGGCCTTGCGGCTAAGCAGCCAGAGACAGAACAACAGAACATAGCACAACTCTGTCACAAACCAGACACCACACTTTTTCTGGCTTTTACAGAGATTCTGTAAATCCTTCACAGAGTACTATGGTGCAGATGTGGGAAACCACCGGTGGCGCCTTCCACAAAACACTATGCCACTATGCCACTATGTCCCTTGCCCACGCAGTAAATAAGGTCCGAATCAGAAGCAAACTCATGTCACTGCAGAGATCAATGTTATTGGCTTTTTTACATGCTCCAAGAACTGTGTCAACAGCGGCGTTGCAGGTCATTGCAGGAACCATTCCATTGGATTTATATATTGTGTATCGGGGAATGCTGTACGCACTGGGGAGGGGAATTTCGACTGAGTGTTTGGACATTTCCGTTGACCTTACTAACAACGTCAAAGAAGAAAAACTTAGAATCTGGAGTTCATTAGTTGAAGTTTGGAGGAATCGGTGGGGCTCTTCTGAGGTAGGACAGGTAACGAGGAAGTTAATCCCATCAGCAGATTTTGCAATGTCAAAAACAGTGTCGTCATGGTTTCATCCTTCGATGTATACCAACTACATATTGACAGGACACGGGTCCTTTCGTGAAAAACTACATTCTCGAGGATTGGAGCCTGATCCGTGGTGTTCCTGCGGCGAGGCGGAATCTTGGGCACATGTTTTATTTCTTTGTCCTTTGTATGGATCTGTGCGGAGCCGACTTTTCAATGAACTTACTAACATCACTGAGGATAATGTGCAGGTGCTTTTGAATGACGCTTCCAGTTTCCAGGCCTTGCAGAGGTTCGCATCTGCTGTGTTCACCAGAAGGACGATCATAAGAAATTTGTCGGAGGTTGAGCTGGCAGCATATTTGAATAATGCATAACTGCATCTGGGTTGGGAGCTTCAGATCAGGAAGCTATATGTCTGATCTGTGGTTCCTCAACATGTACCACTACGGTGGTTTTTTTTTTTTTTTCCCTTCTTGGCTCTTGGGTTTGGGCAACCTGAGACCAGGAATGTTGGCACCCGACAGTATTGCACTTTTTCTGTCGGGTGCAGGATTGTGCTTTGGCACTAAAGATCATAATAGTAGAGCAGGTCCGGCTCCACGTGCCGGGGACGGGCATCACTTAGCAGCTGTGGATGACACCTGCTTCCTGATGGCAAAGTGACCTGACATTAACAACACACTATACACACAAACACTTCTTTAATACAATTTTAACCTTTCCTATACAAAATTCAGTTATTAGTTTTAGATCATTGTTCAAAATTGAATCCATCTCAAAATTTTCTTCTTTTGAATATTCTATTTCTTAGCTATAATTCAGGCCCACTTTACAGTTTTGCTGTTAAAATGTTTCAGGTGGAGATGGGCACATGCCTAGGTACCACTCCGACACAGTATATACACACACACACACACACACATGTCCCTTGCCCACATCAACGCCAGAGCTTTCACTTGATCATCACGCAACACAGCGGCAACCCCCAAGGCAGAATGCACTGGTCCCACAGGAACTAGTAGTTGTTGGTGACTCTATTGTCAGGGAAACGAGGAACTTAGTGTGTCTGCCAGGGGTAAAGGTTGATGACGTTGTAGAGCGGTTATCATCTTTTAATGGCACAAAAGGTGATATAGTGGTACACGTTGGCACTAATGATATTAAGAGTAGGAGACCGGTAGAATTACTTAACAAGTACAGGTCACTGTTGAAAAAAAGCCGTGAATTAGGGTTGAATTTGAAAGTGTCTGCAATTCTGCCCAGACACGATAGGAAGGAGTATATGATGAGAGCCTTGTCGATCAATTCGACCCTGGAAAGATTGTGCAAGGCTCAGGGGGTAGAATTTTTTTCAGCTTGGTCTGTACTTGTTAACAGGAGAGACTGCTTCTACAGGGATGGGATACACTTAAATAGAAGGGGCACAATATTGCTGATGCTGATACTATCGAGGCAGTGTGAGGTTAGTCGGAAAACTGCTAGCTTGGGTGGATACAAGGACTAATAGATTAACAGTAGCCACTGGCAGAGATGAAAGTGATTCTTGCACTGCTTCTATTGGAATGAGCAGCAGCCTGGAAAACAAGATGCAGGATATTTCAGAGATTGCTGGGAATCATTGGGGTACAAGTAAACACATGAGTTGTGTTAGGGTAGCTAAGAATTGGAACAGGTGCATGTATACTTGCGTGTACACCAATGCTAGGAGTTTGGTAAATAAATTTGATGAATTCGGGGTATTGTTCAAAGTATCAAGGGGGCTATTGTTGGGATATAAGAGACGTGGTGTCACACAGATATAAAGAATGCACAACTGGAATTTGGGGAGTACAATGTGTACAGAAAGGATAGACAAGACAGGAGGGGAGGAGGGGTTATGCTATTAGTTAAGAAACACATAAAGTCCAAGGAAGTGAAGCCAGTCGACATCGATGGACAGTGCAGTGTCGAGTCAGTTTGGTGTGACATAAGCATAGGGAATTCAAAATTGAGAGTAAGATTGTGCTATAGGCCTAATGACTCTGATGAGTATAATAAGAAACTGTACAGGGAAATAGAATGGGCCAGTAAATCAGAGAGTCTTATAATTTGGGATTTTAATTTCCCAGATATTGACTGGAATTTGTGGATTGGTCACTCACACACTAGCAAGGCTTTTGTGGATTTATTGGATGATTGTTTTCTACATCAGCATGTTCAGGGAGGCAACTAGAGAGAACAATACTCTTGATTTGATTATTAGTAGTGATTCTACATGGATTAAGAATCTGCAGATAAAGGAACCACTAGGTGGCAGTGATCACAGTGTTCTGAAGTAGGATTTACTCAAGGAGGTAACTACCATCAGGGGTAAAGGGAAGGGTTATTGCTTTCGTAAAGGCGACTACGATGGTCTGAAACAGTAATTAAATTCTATACAGTGGGACCAACTGATGATGTTACCAACAGCAAATTCAAAATGGGAAGCATTCAAAGAACTTATCTTGGAAGCTACTAGGCTTTACATACCAACTAAGAAATATTGTTCAAGGTTTAGGCCTAAATGGATGTCAGATGAACTAATGAGACATATGGCAGAGAAGAAAAATGCATGACATACTTACAAATTAACACATGACACAGAAGCCTATGATAGATATAAGCTGGCCTGTAACCAAGTCACGAAGGAGATTAGACAGGCAAAGGCAGATTATGAGAAATTCTTGGCAGAGGATGCAAAGAAAAACAGAAAAGAGTTCTTTACCTATGTAAATTCTAGAAGGAAAGGGATGAATCAGATTGGTCTACTGGATATTGATGGTTCAACTGTTGATGATCCTGCTCTGGTGGCTAACAAACTAAACGATTATTTTGCATCTACATTCACACATGAGGAGTTATTCGGGAAGGGGAATGCCAGAGGTGAAGTAAACTCTGGCAGTGAGCTGAATGATTTTGTAATAACTGAGAGGAAAGTGGGAGAGAAATTGTTGAGGATAAACATGAAAAAGGCACCTGGGGTGGATGGGATCTATCCAGTTACATTAAAGGAGGCCGCAAAGGAAGTAAGTAAACCCTTATCCATAATTATGAGAGCTTCTTTGGACTCAGAGGAGGTATCCATAGACTGGAGAAGTGCAAATGTGACCCCAATTCACAAAGCAGGATGAAAGGCTGACACAAGTAATTATAGACTTGTGAGTTTAACTTCTGTTCCAGGAAAATTAATGGAGGCACTGGTTAAAGAAGCACTGCAGGATCATCTAGACAAGACTTCAGTTATAGCTCGTACACGGCATGGTTTTGTTAAGGGAAAGTCTTGCCTGACCAATTTGATTGGATACTATGATGCAGTCACAAAAGAACTGGATGCAGGGAATAACTTTGATATTATATACTTGGATCTTAGAAAGGCTTTTGAAACTGTTGCACATGGAAGACTGCTGCACAAATTGGAGCAGTGTGGCATTGGAGGCAAATTGCTGCTATGGATAAAGGGGTGGTTGAGTAGGGGAAGACAGAGAGTCGTAATCAATGGACACTGACCATCGTGGACTAATGTTATTAGTGGAGTTCCTCAGGGTTCAGTGTTGGGTCCATTATTGTTTTCTGTATTTATAAATGATGTTGGTGATGGTATATCAAGCTTAATGTCCAAGTTTGCAGACGATACAAAGGTTGTTAAGGACGCTACTGACAATATGCTGCTGCAACAGGATCTGGAAAGGTTGTGCAGATGGGCTGAGAGGTGGCAAATGAAGTTTAACATTGACAAATGTAAAGTACTACATATGGGGAAACAGTAACCCCAGAGCAACGTGTCAACTCTGTGGTACTACACTGAGAGTGGTAGAGAATTAAAAGGGCCTGGAGGTAATTGTGCAGTCAGATATGAAGTTTTCTGAGCTGTTCAGACGGGCTGCAAGAGTAGCTCATGGTGTCTTGTCAATGATATACAGGATTTTTTCTAGCAGGGATAAGGAGGTGATTATTCCCTTGTATAAGACAATGGTCAGGCCACACCTTGAGTACTGTATACAGGTCTGGAGGCCTCATTTCAAGACGGATGTAGAGCTGCTGGACCGAGTACAGAGAAGGGCAACAAGATTAGTGAATGGAACAAAGGGTTGCTCTTACAAAGAAAAGCTTAAGTTTTGCAGATTACAGTGTCTGGAGACTAGCCACCTGCGAGGTGACCTGATTGAGGTGTACAAAGCCTTGAATGGTTTGAGCATGCTCAATGCCGATGGGATTGTTACTCTTGCTCAGAATAATCACCTGAAAGGGCATAAATTCAGATTGAGGAAAGATAGATGCAGGATAGATGTGTGGAAATTTGCCTTTAGCCAGCGTAGTTGGTTGGTGGAACAGACTTCCATCCCTTGTTGTGGAAGTTGATAGCCTAAATAAATTTAAGGCTCAGCTGGACATGTATTTCGAACGAACGGAGGGATGAAATGGGAGTGTTTTTTTTTTTTTTTTTGGCTGGTGCTGCATAATCTTGCTTTCTTGCATCATATGCCTCTACTAATGTTAATGCTAATGCTGATACTTGTAGATCTCTCCTTCTGTCATGGCTTCGATCTCTTTACCAGACTGCAGTTGGTAGTTCCGGCAGACTAATTTCCTCTCATGCAGTCCGAGGGTTTTGCATTTGTCTAGACTACATTCCATCCTAATCATTGCTGAATTCTTCGGTGATACGGAATAGTTGCTGAAGTTGCTTCTCGGTTGTGCATGGTGGATAGCGGGTTGAGTGCTAGAGAGAACCACAGTGGACTCAGAGTATCTCCCTGAAAGATTCCTCTCCTGATGGAGATCTGTCTAGTTGTGATGTTCTCGGCCTTAATGTTGGTACTTCATTTCGCCATCTTTGTTTCTAGGAGTTTGTCATTGTCCGATTAACTTTGTAGATCTTCAGCGTGTCTATTAATCAGCTGTGAGGCTCGGAGTCGAAGGCTTGCGGTAATCGATGTAGGCCGTGTAACAGGTTGTGGCGCTTCCTGTAGGCTTGCTCTATAACTGCGGCAGCTATGATTATTTGCTGCTTGCATCCTTTCTGCTGTTCAGCAATTACGTTCTGGGCTTTTCAAGTGGTCTGATATCTTTCTGGTTACGCAGCAGGTCAGGATCTTATGCATCGTTGGGAGACATGTGATTGGCCTAATTTCTCCGGGTTTCTTGTATCTTGGTTTTTACCCTTAAGATATGTGAATCTTTGAGTGAGTAATTTCGAGATTGTCTCTGGGTGCCTTATCATTCGGGTGAAGTGTTCTGCTAGGTGCTTGTGTGTGCAAGTGAGCTTCTTATACCAGTAGTTGTGAACGTTATCTATTCCTAGGGTTCGCCAGTTATGGGAGTTCCTGATCGACTCTTTTACTTCTCCCTCCTGAATTTCACAATCTCTCATCTCTTGTATGTCCTTAGTTTTCTTCCGTTCTAGTTCTATCCAGGAGGCTCGAAAGTTACGGCTTACTTCACTGCTACATGCGTTGCCCCAGAGTTCCTCGATCGTCTTCATCAATCGTCTTCTGCTCGGGTGGTCCGTTCCGTCTTTCCCGTCTTCTCCGAGACTTCTGTGGAATGCTCTTTAGTCCTCATCGAAGATTCGGTTGTTTATTTTTCTCTGGGAGCTCTCTTTGTATCGGCATGTTTTCTTGCTGAGTGCGAGAAGGTTCCAAGTATTCAAGTATTCCTCTATTTTCTGATTTTTGGTCTCGTGTTTGCTGTGGACGTGTCTGTCTGCTCGAGTAGCATAGTGGTATCGTCACCACCCTCCCCACACCGGGTGGAAAAAGTCTGGGTTCGAATCCCGTCGATGATGTGAGGAACTTTAATGGGCTTTTTTCCCTCCGTGGCTGAGTTAGTCGGTCTCTGGAGTAGATAGCAAGGTTTTTTCCTCATAAACAGGGTTTTCGTCCAACAAAACAGGCAAATGGACCAGAAAATATAATCAATTTACAGACATAATACATATACGGATATATGTAAGAAATTACGGGTGGCTCTAATATAATAATTTGAATTTGAATTTGTGGACGCTGTGTGTCTGCTTGGGTAATACAGTGATATCGTCACCGTCCTCCCACGGATGGAAAAGGTCTGGGTTCGACTCCCGTCGATGACGCGAGGAACTTTTATGGGCTTTTTTCACTCCGTGGTCGGAAGCGTAGATGACAAGGTTCTCCCCCCCCCCCCACAGAAACTGGGTTTTTGTCGTCCAGCAAAATAGGCAAATCGACCAGAGAACGCGCAATTTACAGACGTATATGGGTATATGTAAGAAATTACCAGATAACCCTAATAGTTTGGTTGGGGTTTTTTGTGGACCTATCTCAATTTTTTACTCCTATCAACCTCGTTGTTACTAGGTCAATTGGCCTATCTTGACTTTTAATTCTTTTATCTCCTACTTCAGTATTTTTTCAAATGCTGGCGATGCCTTCTTTTTTCTGTTTTTCTGCTGCTGGTCTGTTGTTTCTCTTCCACTAATTCGAGTGACTGCTATGGCAGCTCAGTATATGGCTGTATGGATGATTTCCAGCGTTGCACCGTTGTTGTTGTTGTTGAGGTAATTGGTATTACATGCCGATTGAAGTGGTCTGTGCCTCTCCACAGGATTCTATTGGGTTTCTGCTTCGGACTCCACAAAGATCCATGTCGATCTTTGTGGGGTCCATTCTATTAGGGCCTCCTTCCACTCTGGATATCATGACCTCTTTCCACATCAGCTGCTCTGGGTTGTATTTCTTCTTGCTCTTCTTCCTCTGGTTTCATATTGTCCGTATTCTTTATTCTTTATAGTTGATCGCCCACGTCCTGCTTGATATTTTCAAAGGTTGGAGGACCTATCAGGTTCTTCGTGACGATGGTCCTTCTCTGGTCCGCTATTCACTATTCAGTGACCTGAATATCCGGGAATCATTCCAACCACTTGGTATGTACTCTCGATCTGTACATTGTCATATTGGTTTCTAGCTTGGTTATTTCATAGTATGCTCGCATTATTCGTATTCATTTCGATGCTCCACTTCATGCGTTGGTGTTTCCTTCCTTTCCGGGTGAGCATTAGCGCAGTTGGGCCGGAAGCACTTTCAGCTGGTGCGGCTGGATGGTCTTGCCCTTCTCTTGTGGTAGCCATAAGGGGGACAGCGCCACTTACTCCACAGTCCTCCTCGGGAGACTGTCCCCGACTTTTCGGGCCGCCCCTCTGCCTAAGGCCTAAGCGATTTGTCCTGCGCCACGCTCGATGCAGTACGATTATTATTTCTTCTTGACATTGTGGGGGTGGCGTTGGTATGATGAAACAATCTATCTCTATTTATCCCTGGCTGGGTCGCCAATTGTGGGGGTGGGGTTTCTTCTTATATATATTTATATATGTTTATTTATTATTTTTTTTTTTATTTATATTTATATTCTTAAAAATCCCCACTTTGCATCTGACTGGTTATCTCACAGAAGAATTCCGGTTCTGAGGGAGTTTCTATATCAGAGCACTCCTCCTTTGGGTTTTGCTGTGTGTTCAGAAATGACCAAACACTATTTGCTTTAAGTAAATTACAATCAGTTTATTATACATACTTACAAATAAAAGATAAGACAAATCATTACACATTATTCACTTCATATATAGGTAAATGGCATGGATCACGTTCCTGGTCATTAGGCTCTCCCATCCATCATCTTCTTCTTACTATAGGCCCACTAATATCTCGTACAATCAGTTTAATTTAACTCTTTCTTAATTACAATTGACATTTATTATTTATCTATTTATATCTTTCTTTTTCATACCTATCTAGCACAATCCTACATTCTTCTTCATGGTTGATACAATTCTTCTTCTGGAATTTAGTCCACTCTACAAACTATTCTATTCTATTCTATTCTCTCCCCAGCACTTTAAAGTTATATGTTAATGAAATATACATGGGATTATTTATTTCTTCATTCCCTCAGGTAAACTTCAGCATATAGCGACTAATCTCTCTACTTCAGTAACATTATATAAATAACACACAACTGTACCTGCTCTATAGGCTAACCCGTCCAAAATTATTACTTTTACTCCATTGATTAATCAGTAAATAAATCATAACTGTAAACCATCCTTCATTAACTATTTCTATGATATTTCCTTACTTATCTATACCTTAACTTAACTCTTAACTGTATGCTTCCCCAAATCTCACTTAATATTTATCTATCTTCCCTGTAGTCCTTTGCAATTACATAGAGGTAACTTCGTTGTTTAACCACTTACTTCTGGGGATTTGGATCTTACCGCTGATACAATGTTTGGCCTGTGACTTTCTGCTCTGCATCGGGTCCTCCATTGGTTTGGGAACGTTCAGCTGGAATGCTAAACTCTGCCAGGAATACTTTTCGCTTTGCCGATCTTCCTGGTCTCGTATCCTTCTTTGCTGTGCCGGATCATTCAGTAGGGGTCGCTTCCCATCACTTTATTTCCACAGGACGGTACGGTGTTCTTCTCGCTGTCCTCCTTTCAAATATATCTCTCGGTGGACGCTTTCGGACTTCTATGTTTCATCTCGAGAAAGTTCCCCTTTCTGTAACTCATCTATACTTCATTAAAACTATCAGAATTTAGTGAACTCACCATAACTGGTTCTACTGGTGGATCGCTTCCGGGGACTGTTTCCTGGGCCTATCTTTCCAAAAAATCACTCTCGAAGAAAACTTTATCATCTTCCGAAAAACTTTATTATCTCCAAAAAAACTTTATCACATCTCGAAAAATCATCTCCGAAAAACTTCATCACATATCTAAAACATCTTATCACATTTTCCACACCCCCGTTTTGCACGCGCTCTTCCCCTTTTATTTCCCAAAATTTAGTAACGCTCCTCCTTTCCTCAACCAATCACTTCTATCTGACCATCATCGTCCCCTTCCGGTGTAGAGAGAACTTCCGTTTCTAGAGAATTCTCGAATATTCTGGAAATGACCAGAATTTTCTGGAGCTCGGTACCCATCCGGAAATCATCTGCGTCCATTTTCTTGATTCGTCTCGCCTTATTATAAAATGACCACACCTGCTCTGTTTGCAGTAAACAAGAGCGCCCCCGCTGGTACCCCTATTGTCATCTCTGGACCAAACCGTCCCTTGCCATACTATCAGTTGACCCCCCACTGTTCCGTCTTGCTATCTTCGCTTGCTGTTTCCGGTGTGGGCACTGATCGTATATCTGTTTCTAATGTTTTTCTTCAAGGTATATTTGCTTGTACATTAAATTTAACCTTCTCTTAAATTAATTCCATTAGCGCGAGACCCATTATCTTAAACAATATTAGTGACTTTAAGTGTTTTCTTTTGTGGTTTACAATATCACTATCTAGCGTTCTTTCTTAAATTATATTTAAATTTAATTTGTAAGACTTTGTGTCTTACAACATCATTCATCTGTGGAGGTGGACCTGTTTATCTTCGATTTAAGTCCATTGGCAGTTCTTGGGAGTGACACTAGATGGCGTAACTATCTGCCTTATCCTCACTTTGACTTTGGGGAGGGTAGGTCCGCTGGAGCAACTTTCGCGGTTTATTTTATTTATTTATTTTTATTATTATACCGGTCTCTCAGCGTGATGGAGACGCATTCACTTCCGCCAAAGCAAGGTAGTCCAGTATTGTAACTACTGGGCCATCGCGCCTATTATTATTATTACTATTTGGTGATTAGGTGTGAGATGTACCGACCATCAATTTTCAATCGAATCTCCACTCTTTACCGTTAAATAACTTTGAAATAAGAACTGAAAAATGCTTTATTGTTACTTATCCTAAGAGGCGGTAAAACTACCTTCGAGTCTGACTTTATTTGTGACGCTGTATCGAAGACGCAGTTTCTTTTACGATAGGTCTCATTCTACAATCCATACATATTTCATTGAATCTTTTATTTCATTCAATTGAAATTATCTCCGTTATCTAAACATCATACCACTAAAATTTGGTGTTTAAATTTTGCAAAGAAAAACTCAGATGGACTATTTAGGCATAGCTTTCGTATCAAGCTGCAGTTGCTCTTATCATATAAATAGTAAAGTTAGTAGGGTTTCTCAGGCACTAGAATTTCTAAAGCGTTTTGCATTCCGATGAGAATCTTTCTAGCTTTTCTCGAACTGTATTTCGATGGTTATTCCCATCTTGAAGTTTGCAGCTCTTATTCTACTTATGTAGACTGGTGAGCCAAGTAAAAGCAGTGAAACATCTCATGAAGTTGGATGGATTCAGGTCATGTCGTCGCTCTGACTATAAGAGTTACCTAAGATATTTCGAGTTAAATAGACTGGAGAAGAAGATAGCTTATCGGCCTTCGATTTACGTATAAAATTCTTCGCAGGACTGCTTTAACTTCAGACTTACTACTTTATACATCTTTTCATATCCCAAAGTGTAAGTTTAACGTTGTCTAGACTGTTTCACCTGTTTGCTATACTGATTATGTCTTCTTCGATTCTGGCTGTCACCCATCATTTTTATGTACACATTTTTAGGACTGTAAAAAGAAATGTAAATACCTGAACATAATTGATTTACTGAGACATAAATTATAAGATGTTTAATGTACACTATGCTGTCAAAAGTATTCGGGTACCTCTCTGAAGGTAGGGAACACGTGCAGGTATGAAACAGGTATACAAACGTGCAGGAAACGTCAGAGGTATTAGTAGCTATTAGTATGAGTTGACGTAAGATCTTTATGGTGTTTAAAGAATTAGGATTGCCGACTGTCCATAAGCGCGTGCGCTACCCATAGGTTTGATTTTGAGCATGGTTCTCATGTGATATCTGCAGATTACAGCCCACATAACATCAACGAAGGCTACATTATTTGAACGCTTTGTACATCGTTTCTGAATTCTGAATTCATTAAATATAGACAGTGATCCTCTAGAGCGAAAAGTCGCATCACACAGTGTTCTGAGCTGACGGGAGATTTTGGAATTAAAGAATACTCTGAAAATGCTACCTATAGCTGTGCATTATCCGATTAATATGAACACGTGTTAAGCACCAAAGCAACAAGGCTATGAGGCGTCAGTATATTGTGTCTAAATTAAGTGTTGATCAGTTTGTCCGTTTTATGAATAAAAATTACGACGTTCCGGGAGATAAAACTATGCAACACTAGCCCGACACCGACTAACTTGGCAACATTGCAAGAAAAAAGCCAATAAAAGTTCCTTGACGGAATTCGAACACAGGTCTCGTCTTTGCTCACCATCTTCCCGGTGTGGGAAGACGGTGATTATAACTACTATGCTACCGCGAGGGCACCCAACAAAGAAGTTCGGAGAAGAAAGATTTCCAGTGTGGGGAGGCTTTCTCCGAATTGCATCTCTTGGTTTGTAGTTGGATTAGTGGTCGTATCACCAAAAAGCCTCAATGCTGTGATAGATTCCCATTTTGGCTAATTCGGTAGAAGCTAATTAGTAGCTTCCACCGAAGCTACCAGTGGGATTGAGCCTTTCATGTTTAGCATAAGAATGTTTCACCCAGAAAACGAGGTCGTTCCTTAAAACTTCCTGATCGTTTCTGGGTGTTCCACACACTGTCGTGATCTGAGTCCACACAACACCTGTGATTATAGCTGGAAAGATGAATCAGAACGAAACTAATTATGGTTCACTGCCCCTGCATGCAATGGCGACTGCACTTCAATTAGAACGGCGCCAAATTTCAACTGTCTGTCGTTTGTCAACAACATTGATAAGAATTATAACATCGATACAAATTTTGTTTCCAGCCACAATTCCAATGTTCACAATTATTTATTCATGAATAAGAAAAGTGGAAACAAACTGATTGACAGACAGACAGGAATCTTGGAATTAGACATCTTTTAGAGGAAGGACAGTGGAGCAGCCATTTTAGTTTAAACTTGCAGTGTGGGTTGGGCCACGTGTCTCTCCTCTAAGACAAGCTGAAGTGCCAAGGTCTATCGTTTCAAGTAACAGTGTGGTTATTGGAAAAGATACCACCCTTGAAATAGTAATACCACTTGAAACCACATTTCGTGTGGTAGTACCATAAAGGAAATATTTCTTCTTCTTTAGAAGATTGCTTCTCCAGAATATTTAAATCAAGTAGAGGTCGTCCTAATCCTTTAATTTCAAATTTATGGTCAATGATAGTAATGAAGAGTTTTGTTTTATTTTTTTATTTTAAGAAATTAATTTTTATTATTAATTTCTTAAAATAAAAGTGGCGGTTGGTCATCGAATGTTCAACCGCCATTGGTCAGTTTATTTCCGTTTTTATATCTCACGATTATTAAATTATATTTATTCGTTGTTACAGTTTTTCAGGTGCGGTTTGTACGATGTTATTTTGCCACCATTTGCTATATAATACATTTAGTTATATGTACTGTTTTTAGCCTTAAATTTCGAATGTATTATTATTATTAATAACGGTTGCGAGTGTCACATTATTGAGAACATCAATAACTTTTGGATTAGTGCAATTTCAGGAATTTACTTGAAGAAAAAGGCCCCCTTCAGTGCCCAGAAGAACGAAAATGCCTTTTCCTTAAGTGAACTGCGCCTCAGTGTCGAAGAGACAGCAGGTGTTTAAAACAATCTCCTAAAAGAAAAAATCGGAGTGCTAATGAGAGTCACGTGCTAACTTTTCGGGATGTCCAGTTGTTTTCATTAGCAGAGAGAGAGAGCACTATGTGGAAACCAAATCCTATAAAACCCGTGTCAGAATCACTTGGAGGAAAGTGGTCTTGCTGGATACAAACGACCTTCCACGATGACGGTAAGTGTATCTAACGATAAATTGTGTTGGTAATACTCGTCCATGTTAGTGCGTGATGTTCATTATAAATATCGTATCTATTGCAAAAGTTCTCAGACAGGAGAATGTATTCAAATTGTTAAAGAGTAGTGGATTAGATACTGTCCACTTTCCTCAGAAAACTTATGGTCAGAAAGGATCTTGGAGGAATTGGATAGCTGTAGAAATGTAGGTCGATATTGTATTGTTTAAGTGTGAGATGGAATGGTGAACATGGTAATCATGGTAACCTGTGGCAAGATGGCAAGCGTGCAAATTATTAATTATAAATAAATGCGTGTACACAAGACATTCCTCGAAAAGATGGCGAAACCACAGAATATTGTTAATTAGGTGATTTCTAGACGAATATGTTACAAGAAAATATCTCACTTATGAGCATTACAGAGTCATGGACACAGCGATACCTATACGTATCTGCTCGCTCTTTGCTGAATTGTGGGGAAATGATTCTATACAAAAGTATAGAATCATGTATGTCGCAATCTCCTGTCTGAGACTTTCTCAATTATTGTTATCTCCTTTTCGTATCCCACTTTTCAGCAACGGCCATGTGTCTAACTTCCGATGCCTGTAGCTCTTTAATCTGAATGGATACTGTTTCCAGTTCAAAACACTTAATTAACAACCTTCTGAAGTTTGGCGATTGTTTCGAGAAATATATATAAAAATGTGCAATCTGTTCAATTTATTTAGTTTTCTTTAAAGCGGTATAGGATGATTCAAAAAATACATAACCCATAGTAAAGCTTCAGTTTAATTTCAATTATTACTACAAGTGTAATATGTTATATTTCCATTAAATATAAACATGATTATAATAAAGATTACAATAAATGTTGAAAGTGTCTTCATTTCCAAATGTCAGCAACTGTTTTCACCACGTTTGATGAGACTTGACACAGTGTTTGAACATTTGTCACTCATATTTCGGATTCGATATTGAGTTGAAATTCTTCCAACATGTCAAGGTTGTTCGTGTGCGTGTGTCACGCCTTTGAAATAGTCCGAAAAATAAAAATGTGGAGATCGTGGATGTGACTGCACATCCACGATCTCCAAATTGAAATTCAGCATTAAACTGAATACTATTGCAACTATTGGACATCTGGATATAACCAGTGCTGCTACTGTAGCAATTAGAATCAAATGACATCCAGGTTGTCAATGATAAATTAACATTTACAATTGGACAGTATGGATCTTGACTCTCTCCGCAGTATTAACGACATTTACATTCCCAATTAATTTGTTTTTAATTAATAATTGCTTCAAAAATAGGTTTATTGCCCATCTTTTTATCAAAAAGTAGAAACCTTTATTCAATATCCTTTCGGGTTGTAATTCCGGCCACGTTTTGCCCTGTTCATGACGTGGCATCGATTCCACTAGGTGTCTCAGGTTCTAGCCCCAAATTTGACCATTCTTCTATAAGGATATTTGTCAGATACTATACTGTGGTCGGCAGAGAAGTGTGAAGCCAGACTGCCCTTCCTAACACATCCCAAACATTCCCAGTTAGATTCAGATCTGGAGAATTAGGCGGCCAGAGTATATGTCGGAAATCTTGGGAATGTTCGTAGAATCATTCAGATACATTTTTTTTTTCACGATGATAGTTGCGTTGTCGTCGTAAAAGAATCCATCATAATCCGAAGAACTGCAAAAGTTGGTCCAATACCACAGAAGAATATATTTAGATACAGTCGTACCAGCAGAACATTCCTATGTACCATTATACCACCTCCAGCCGTCTGAGTGGTAAACACAGGACAGTCTGATGCATGGCTTCATGAAGTTTACGACACACTTTCGCCTATTATTGTTGCAAAAAAGTGTATATCGAGACTCGTCAGACCACATAATATTCTTCTACTGTTCCACAGTCCAGTTTTGGCGTTGGTGACATTACTCCAGTCGAATCTTTCGATTTTTGTCAGAAAGAAGTGGCTTTCTTATAGGCAAACAACTACGAAATCCCAGCTCCTTGAACTTCTGCTGAGTAGTTCGGTGTTGAAAACGAATTTTCTTTGCCCAATTGAATTTTTTTCACTTATCTGCAGCATTCTAGACCTACTCTAACGCACAATTCACTTTAAATTCCGTTCCCTTTAAATCCCCCCCCCCACCCGAAACCAACAGTAATTGCATTATTCTTATTCCAGATCTCCCACAATTGGGACCTTAAAGCCAATTTTATTTATTTCAATACATTTTGACATGATTTTCAGTTGCGTGGGTCGGCTTGGTCAAATATATGCTGTAATCGGTATTTAATATGTAGCTAAAAGGAAGAAGAACGTGCAAAAATGTGTCACAGGAGGTGGTGAGCCTTTCATTGATATCTTCAAAAAGAAAATTTCTTTTCATACTTCGATAAGCTCCCCTCAGGATCAGAATAACTTTACAACTGCTAAAGCAGGTCCAACTTAAATAGTTAACAGTTAATTGTTTTAATTTATTGTTTCTGTTCTTTGTCGTTGTGCCAAAATCGAAATGAGTCTATATCAAAGGTAATAAATAACTAGATCAAGTAATGATGGAAACGAAGATCCAGAGTACTGATGGCAGTAAGAGAGCCAAACGAAGCAGTCCTAGAATTTTCCACAAAAAATGTACCGTCCTAGTGTTAGCAGTCTTAATTGAGAAATATCTGTGGATTAGCCAGATAATGCGAAGACCAAGAGACCTAAGGCTTACCAACCAGCAGTTTTTACTGAACGTGAAAGTCTAAACTCACGTTTAGATTTTCACGCTCTTATTTCATATGTGATAGAACGTTGTGTGGTGTTCCAAAATCTTTTCAGTTTCTTTATTTCTATATACAAAAATTTTAGGACAATACGTTAGACTTTCTTGATAAACACAATGGCATTATTTTCTCCTGCCTTCAATTCTTTGATTCCGTCCAGATAAATTTCCGTCACTTAAAGTTCAAATCAACTACTGGAATAACAGTAAACAAAAGGACAGTTTATTCCATCCTCCGGTGTGCGTTTTCTCGAGAATGTTCAATAAACTTCGCAGAACGAAAAGCGTTATTTCGAAAAGTGTTATTCAAAAGACGGTGAAGATGAAACAGATGCAAACATGAAATTACTTATAACATTCGGAGATCATAAAAATATTGCAGAAAGCACTCAAGTAAGTGGACGAAACACGCACGCAAGTAAATTTTATTTGCTTAAAGAATTAGCTGCAGTTAACACAGAATTTAATGCAGGCGCATGAACGTTCACTAAACAGCATGCGCCTTCTCTAGATAAATGTATTAAACAAGCGTCAACTTGTTTATTCCCTGTTCGATAAATGCATTCGATTATATGAAGGCCTGCAAGATGTTCGTATTGGACCTTTGTATGTACTACTATATTTCTTGACTTCCATTAATCAAATTCAAATAACAAATCCTTCGCTACGCTATCACAGAAAAGTATAGAAAGAAGAAAGTGTGTTTTGCCTTTATATTTACTTCCTATTGCTCACAACAACAACAACAACTCTCTTCCTACTTTATGTTAAGTGTAAAGTAGTGTTAAAATTAAGAGAAACTGAATTGCACTGAGTTGTTTAAAATTTTTCCATCGACTTGGCTGCTTTACTGGATGAAACACCAGATTTTATGGGAGAAGGAACCCTTGTAATCATCCTGTCATCACAAACTTGTTCACTATGAAAAAAAAGCCCAGAAAAAAGTGGCTTCGGTAGAGGAAGCATTTCTTAATTTGGACAGTAAGGAAAATCGAACTCAGACCTTTTCCATACGTTGTGGCAAAGCAGTGGCTCCACCCGCATTGTACGGTAAGGCCTTAAATTTGAAGCATGCATTTAAATTGTGAATTTAATATTAATTTACGTAATCATTACAGCATATATTAATTAATAAACACTGTTTATTAATATATATTAGCATATTGTGATCACTAAATTTTCTATTGAATAATCTGAATTCTCTAATAAACAGTTAACTACATTCAGCAATAATAAACGTTATTAGAAAGCAAAATGGTCATTTTTCAGGGGGCGCTTCTTTCAAGCAAATTGAAATAATAAATAAAACTGCGCTACTTGTCTGTTGTTCATTTTAGCATTCATATTGACAGCTGTATGTCAAAATATATTTATTTTGCCTTGATAAGGATAAATAAATAGATTTCTTTGAACAATACGTGAGCTTGTATAACAGAATTCATTTCTGACCTCTATACTCACTTTGTAGCGCTGAATTATTGAGTTTGGCGTGCTCGTCAGGTTGTTAATACTGAGCACTAGAGGTTACATGTCGCCTTCCCTTTTTTGATATTTCATGTCAGCGAAAATCACAGATGTCAGCAGCAAAATATGATGTGTCATGTCAGTCAGTAAATGGTCTTAAAGAGCTTGGTCGAAACGTGCAAAGTTAAACGTTATCTATAGATGGAAAGCAATCTCATTGTAGCTAAATCTTCCTGCAAGAATTTCGTTTCACAAGACTGATACATCATTACACTGTTAGTATAACCTGCTTTTAAACATTTTAAAACTCTAAAAAGTTTTTAATTTCTGCTGAGAGTGCACTTTACTACAAACAAAAATGTGAATCAGCAAATAAGCTGGTCGCTAAAAATGGCAAATGCCCATATCTATGGTTCTAAGCCAATACCAGAATTCATTGTAGGAGTAGGCCCCGATTTGGAAAAATGATTATGAGTCAGGACATGAAACAATGGACAGAAATATGGGAATATAGGACTACATCGGGTTTGGTTTATGGAACAGCAAAGTCTATCTCCGATAAAATATTATATTTGAAATTTCTGAGACAAAATTTTCGACGGAACACTTCATAAAGGTAATAAAACTCCATACAAAAGTTTTGCAAGTATTTTATTAGTCCCACACCAGAAAAAAAATGAATAAACATGACAATTTAAGATTTCGTTTCACAGTTCTCGTTTCTCCAGATGACCTTCTTCATAACTTCGTTAACTGATATATCTGACAAGAATTGACGATCAGTGTGCAAAATAAAACTCACTTTTGGTGAGTTTGTCCCACTGTCGACATTGCTTATACGTTGAGGTGACGCAATCGTTAAAAGGATTTTCTACTGGGCAAGTTGACGCCAGTTCATTCAATCAATACAACTCGAACAAATAAGTGAACTCTGGTGAACTGCTTCTTCCTTTTAGAAAGATTATCGAAAAAAAAATGTCTAAAGATGTAGATCCATACAAACGTTTTCTTTATCTAAACCCATAAAAAAGTTTCCACGAAAACCCACTATTTTACTGTATATGTATTTTAATTTTTAATTTCCTTTATTCTAAAGAAATTCTGGCTGGCGTGGTGTGCAAGCAGAATGCCAAATCTTGGATGAAGGCACTTCATCCAAGATTTTTTTTAGTAAAAAGTCTAGATGATACTGCGGTTGTTGTAAGGTTTCTTTTTTATGAAGACATTTAAGGAATTAATTTAAGAAATTTAAGAATTTAAGGAATTAAGTAAACAAATAGTTCTTTCAAATGGTAACGATATCGTCTAATGAGCAATACTAATGCCATTAATGCTGAGATAACGTTAACTAACACATTAAAGATTAAAAAAAAGACTATAGAAATGATTGCATACTTCCAAAGAAGCCATTCACTTTTACACCTATATGATTCTTATCGGATTTAGACATTTCGATTGAAAATTGCATAAAGCTTGAATAATGAGATAATTAAATTCGTGGAAACTAATCTTACAATTCATCTAATTGGCATCACTTTCTTTTCTTCTTTTTCTTTTGTTTACTTTTTTATTTTTCGTTTTGTTTGAATTTGAAGTTACTTAAAAAGTCGTGCTGTAATTTTTATTTTTACAAATATAATACCATAATACTATCTCTAATCACGTTTAGAATGTTTCGAGAACTCGAACACTGCCCTAAGATACCAAATGTAAACTCTCAACCATACAGTATATACTTTTAGGAATCAGTCTCAACAAATTCAGTGCGGACGCCGATTGCTGTACTCGCGATGTCTGTACTTGCTGTACTGCTAAACCATCAGAGAACTGACTTCTTGGGAAGCCTCTGTGGATATCTACCCGGAGGGGCAGATATCCACAGATATCCTAAAATTTTGAGAAGAATTATATACTTTTTATTTTGTTATTGCAATTGTAATTCTTCAATAACTGATTAGATGGGAAGTTCGGATATGGCTAGTTGATAGACCAGCGCGCAGTTTTCCTTAGTTGCTGGGATAGTCAGTTTTGCACTTAATCCACTTTAGATGTCAGAATTCTCTTGCCAGTAATGCCATTAAGATTTTAAAATTGACACTTTACCCCATTTTTGATGTTTATTGACGAGCTGAAATTTTTGTTCAACAGAAAGAAAGGAAATGTTTTAACATGATTGACACACATGAAAATAAAAAATAAACTCGGAGGAGAATTAAAATTAACCATAGAGTAAAAAACTGAGGGATTACTGAAATCGTATGACTAGGTGAGGCTGACTTTAGGAATTCAACGGGCTTATTTACCAGAACATTACAAAATATAAACAAACAACACTTGTAACGGATTGCATGTATTTCTTTTTGTTATCCAACTCAGACTGGCTTTGTCTTCCGAGGGCCATAGAGATCCTGGTTAAACTGAAAGCCAGATAATAGAAGGTCTATTGTAATTACTTGGCAATTATACATTTTGTTTTTCACCTAACTTGCTGTTTGTAAGTTATTGTCGATTCTTCATAATATAATGAGAAGTAACCGAACTTTCACTGAAATCAAATCAATTTCCTTTCAGAATCACAGTTCATCCTTCTACAAGACAATCATCATCGCTTGTGTTTTAATGCAAGTTATGATCGCCAGCGATTACGTGGCTGCATCGCTGAACATGGTGTCTCTCTGTCTCGAGAACTGCGCCCAGTGTAAGAAGATGTACGGAGATTATTTTGAAGGTCAACGTTGCGCTATGATGTGTATCCAGTTGGGAGGAGGAGAAATACCTGATTGTAACGATGCCGACAGTGTCTCCCTCTATTTTACTAAGCTGGAATAATTCCATATTAATGTTGAAAGGTTGATGATTATTTCACTGATGATCCCCTAAGAGAATAAACTAGATTTATGTCACGTGATGTCTCATTTGCATAAAAATTATACTCTCACTCTCAGTAATACGTGTTACAAATCTGCACCTTAAATTTAATATCCGAGACAGCAATCCCAAAACGATTTCAAACTGTGTCGCAATTAAAGAAACTGTTGCTGGATCATTCTTTTAAGTGACAGCAGTAATGATTCTTTACGTTGCATCAATAAATAGTTTAATTATCTGAGGGTGACCTCCAAGACACTTAAAAATCTTATATTTTAATTCTAGGCGTAACACATTTGAGAGTGGGTTGTTTGGGTTATTTAGAAAATATGCTGATGCAATTAAAGCTCAAGCGTATTTTTTAAATAACGCACAACACCTAATTACCTAATTCACAAGAGTCAAATAAGTTTCTGTGGTCGGTTCCAGTTTTTTTTTTTTGCTGTAGGAAGAACCACAGACGCCAAGAAGTCAATAAAAAATGCAATCCTCGTCCAAGACCAGCTAACTCGAACACGGTGTATAAAAGACTATAAAAATTCTTCTCTTTGGAGGAAATTCTAACCTATACCGTTCCAACACCGTAGGGTAAGATCACACAATTATAAAGACACTTCTTTTCCAGCAGGAACAAGCAGGTGATTATCCTGTTGTATAACGCAATGGCTAGGCTGCACGTTGAGTGATTCTACAGGTCTGAAAGCCTCATTTTACGAAGGACATGGGTGCGGAGAAGAATATCGAGATTATTCAGGAACACAAAAAATGCACTTCTTACCAAGAAAGACTTGTGTCTGTCTGGGTTTTGCAATTTGCAGCGTCTAGAAATTAGGCATGTGCGAGGTGTTCTTATTTGGATGTTTAAGGCTTTGAATATATTGAGTAAGCTAATTGCTGATTGCATCCTTCCTCCTCAGACAACACGCGTAAACGAACTTAAATTTTAGTTGAGGAAGGATGGTTGCAGGACAGATATGCGGAGATTTGCTTTCAGCCAGAGACCGATTGATTGCTAGAAAAAAAAACAAAAAAAAACTACCAACTTTGTTGTAGAAGAAGATTTAAGGAAGAATTGGACAAATTATTAGAAGGGATGGGAAAATGAAGGGTTTTTTTTTTCTTTCTTGTATCTTTTTGCCACTACTAATAATACTAACACTTATACTATAAATTACTTCTTCCTTTTTTAAATTATTTTTTAAAGTGGTATTTTAAACCAAATTTTAACCATATTTATCAACAAACATGAAATCAAGCATGAACGAAATTGATTTTGTCTGTCTGATCCTCACTTTCAGAAAAGTTGTACGACCTTGGTAGAGTACCAAATAAAATAAAATAATAGCAATGGAGTTATGGAGGACGTCTATGCATTTCTTCTGCTACAAAATCAGCTGCCAGACATGTACATAAAGACGCTACAAATCATGGCTTAGCAGTCGTTTTATTTTACATAAAGGTCGAATCGTTTTGGAAAGCTTTTTACATGAGCAAATCAACTTGTGTCCCTCGCCTCTGGCAAGTCCCATTACTAAATAAGAGAGCTTTCTAGTTACAACACATGCTTGTAGCTTTTATATCAAATTGGCCTACACTTGAGAAGATTTTCGTCTTTATCAGAAATTTTCTGAACACTAACTGACAGTATTACTTGGAACCATTGGCTGGAATGATAGTTTTCTTTCGCTTTCAGTTTCCATGGGTTACGTGTGCCTCTCTGTTTGCCTTCACATTCCAGTCTTCTCAAAGTGGTTTTAAGGCAACTACTTTATTTACTTCAGTTACCTTACATGACTAAAAAAATCTGATCTTGCAACGAACTGTGTAGCTTGTCGATTTTTCCGAACTACTTGATTTGCGCTCGTCAGAGCAGATTAAGTTAACAAAACTCGTAAAGTTTCCGAAGTAGAATCTCTCTCTCACTGTGAGTGAAAGTGTAGTCACTAAATAAAAAAGTGTTATTAAAACCCACATATATTTTAGTCAACTTACTACCTGAAACTGTTCACAGATTTACAATTAAATTGCAACGCGGTACTACAAGATAAACAAGAGAGCGATATTTATGTAGCACCACATAGTCGTAAAAAAAGGACATTTTATGAACAATAATTTAGTTAGTGTTCTGCTTTATCAAGACAATAAAAGGCGCACGAAGAACCACAGCTTCTTCTCCGTAAATACACAAATACTGTAAAGTCAGATTACTTTATATTGTAAATATTATCTTTCTTATAATATATATAATTAAAGTAAAAGCCAATGAACTTTTTTACTTCACTTTGCAGAGCAGAAATTGAGAATGAATAGACAGGCAGTGTGGAAAGAAGTGATATGGAAAAAAATCCCTGATTATTTAAAAATATCTGATGATTTATTTATTTAACTTCAGACAAAATTATCTCTTCTTAAGCTCTTCCATCGGAGTATAATTTTCATAATTGTTCTATACAACTCCATTTCTCCTAATGGAGTTTTACAGAATTAATTTCTTTCGTGTCATTCCTTTCCACATGACAATCTAATTGTCTATCTAAAGTTCAGGTCTGTGCGACTCCGTTTGCAAGCTTTCAAAGGGAGACATTTTAATTACTACCATCTTTCATGAACCAAATTTCTAACTTCGTGTTTTCTTTCATTAAAGAATATTCTGCTTCTTGTTTAACTGACAAGGCATCATTTGGTCAGTTTGCTGTTTGTTGGATGAAAAACCAGAACTTCCCGAGATCGACTAACTCAGCTTATCGACGTACTCGATCTTTTCGGTAATAGATTGCCAATATATTTAATATAAATCTTTTTATTCTAGTAGACCAATAAGTTTCTGAAACTTTCACTTTATTCACTTACATTGAAAAACAGGGACCAAAACTGTATTCCTTTTATATTGTTTCTTATTTTTAATCAACGAAATGAAAGGAAATCTCTTTTTTCAAATGACATCTATTTAATTCATTGTACTAATCATGAAAAAAATAAAAAGCAGAGAAAAACTCCCTTAGAAATGGTATTCGAACTCAGGCTGCATTGCCTACAGTTGCTATTCTTCATTTTTAAGACAGTTAAGGCACATGCAGCAAACATTTCATAATTTTTTCTTCATTCTCTTAACTTATCAAATTGACTTTTCTTGTTGAACGATATAAAATTAAAATTCTGCCAGTTAATGAACTGAATAGCACATTATTAAACAGAATAAGGTACGTAAAATTTAAGAAATCAAGAAAAACATGTACTTGTGCCAAATCTTTGACGGAAGAGTATTTGAGAGAAGAGTACTAGAGAGAGTCAGTATGTACGTCACAAAAAAAGAAAAAGAAATAAGCAAGAAAATGACCTGAACGTCTTGAACATTTCAACCCAAATAGCAATAGTTTGGTGTTGTTATTTCGAAGATTAAAAATGAGGTACATCAGTAGTTACGACAGCAACTGATGTTACTGACTTTCTTACTTACTCTCCACCGTATATTTCGTGAACTCAGATCAAGTCAAGAAGTTTCTCTGGGCTTTTGAGCTCCTAATTCATCTCCAGTACAACTTTTATTGTTTGGGATTGCTATAAAAACAGATTACTTTAAAGTTCACGACAAATAATGTGGTTCGTGGGACGGCATTCGTACAGAAACAGTTTCCATGGTGAATGGATGGATAAATATTCGCTGAAGGAGTTACAGCATCTTTGTTTATTGCTTAGCGGTCTCTATCTCCGGTCTCTGCTTTGAAGTCTTTCATTTCATTATCACTAGCTAGCTTACCGACAAGAATGTTTCACCCCGTATGGAATAGAATTGGTAGTTTCATAAAATGTGTTTTGATGTTTTGTTCGTCAGGGTAAAACAGAATCATCCAAGGAGGTAAAGGTACTGTTGATTAAAACGGACACAAGCCCTTGAGATATACACTTGCATATATATGAATAGCATTACCATAATTTCTTTGGCGATATGACCGTCAGAGCGACATGATTCGTTTATTCGGCAAACCACACACTCACAGCAGTTTTCAGTTTTCAAGAAGTCGCTAAGTACCAGCTTACATAGTGAGCTGGTACTTAGCGACTAGTTCACTAGGGATTATTTAAATCAGGTGCTCGCCCCCTCTTTTCCAAAGAGTAGTGAGTGCTTTTGTACAAATGTAGCTACATCTGTAAGATTCGAATTTAAAGAAAAAGTTGCGTTATAACTTTCAAGGTTAAATTACTTCTAAAGCTGGAAAATGGGATACATTATTAATTCAACTTCAGATCTGTTTACAACTCGTTTAACGTAATAAAATTCAGCACTTCGTAATAAAATTCACACAAAATTCAGAAATCTTTATTTATTACTTTTTTGTACTCAGCCTATAATGCAACTTAAAAGAGAAATACTGATTTATAGTTGTTTGATTTTGCGCCAATGCAACTAAGACTATGAGGATATATTGTGTCTGTAAATTGCATGCATTGGAAGGGAGAACCCTTGCAATCTCTGCCTAGAACAATTAACGTCTAAAAAAATTATAGAACACGGAATTTGAAACTAGGACTTTTCCAAACTGCGATTGTAATCAAAATCTCCAACCCGAGGTTTAGACACCAAAGAAAAGGAAAAAAAAAAACAATGTATGCTTTTACTTTCGGACACTAATGAAATCTTTCGATTAATCAACCACACCCCACACCCTCGTTGATAGCACCGTTGGTGTAATCACCGTCCCACACCAGGTGGAAAAGACATGAGTTCGAATCCATCAATGACACGAGGAATTGTTATTTGTTTTTTCACAATGTGGCTGAGTTAGCCGATCTTTGGATAGGGTAACATTTTTCCGGAAACTGAGGTTTCAGGGAAAAAGCCGCGCAACAGGAAATCGATCACAGAACATCCAATTTACAGACATATGGTCTAAGTTGCTGATGCGCCTAAAACCGTCCAAAAACCAACCGAATCAGCCACAGAGGTATATTTTCTAATATCCCATGTCTTCAACAGAGGGAGCAATGCATTATTTAAATAACCTCTGTATGTTGTCCTTATAAATGATCTCATTATTTCGAAAAATAAGAATTCCTCACTGAACTCGTATATAATAATGCTTGCATTAAATTCCAAATTCAAGATGATTGTGTTGGAAATGAGAATCCCGGTGTTTATCCGGGATTCTCTTAAACTCAGGGTCATTTGGGAGGCCAAACGTCTGGTTCTGAGAAGTACCCACTTCTAAAAGACAATTTTTGGTTTGGTCCGACACGTTTAGATAAATTATGGCTGTCGACATAATATTCGATCTGGAAAATTGTCACCTCAGATATCAAGTAATTGCTAATTTATTTTATTTCGACTTTGATTCCCCTTCTCCATGAAAATTCTTGGTGACTCGTCTGAAATGTTGCCAATATTAAAGTTATCTTCTTACGACTATTCGAGCCTTCAATGGTGAAGACTCGAATAGTAGTAAGTGCACCAAACTAGTCGATTTTATCTTCTTTTTATTCTAATAATAAAAAATGGCATTTGAAGTTCAAACATTACACCCTTATCAAGCGAAATTGTCCTAATGTGATGAGAGTAGTCGTTTACTTTGTCTGATGATAATTTCTTTCCATGGTGTAAACACTTTAAATTTCGTGCAAGTACTTAAAGACAATTAACGCGGAATAAAGTCACTTTGGGAATAGAATTTTTATTGTGTGATGAACAATTCTTGCTTTCGAAAGGCTGCATTTAAAGTTGATTTATACAGCAAACATCGAGGGAAAAAAAACTTGGGTTTTCGATAGCTGATAGGAAAAAAGGGAAGTGAAGAGGGATTCTGAGTAATGGTAAAATCGTCGAGAAAACCTAAAGCAAATAGTTTATTCAGGATGTCATTAAATAGATTAATTAATTTGGCAAATGAAATAAAAAAAATATACCTTTAACAGTATCTCATAAAAATAAATCGTTCAGAGAAAAAGTGATTCTATTGAATCTATGAAGTACTGTTAGATGTTAGAGTAGCTCTCATCCGAGAAGATGATGTATTATGTCACTTTTAAAACAGATTTCAGACAAACCTTCATGAAGCAATGCAAAGGGCCACAGTAACACATAAAGACGCAATCACACCTATCACTTGTTGGGTTTTAAGGACATCATCCACTTAGACCATATTGAGCCGTATATAATATTTCTGTAAATTGCATGTGGTGGTCTGTAGTCGATTTGCTGTTTGCTGGAGGAAAAACTCGAGTTTTCGTAAGAAAAAAACCATTCAACCCTCACCTGAGACCAACTAACTCAGCCATGTTGTGGAAAAGGCGCTTAAAAATTCTTCGCGTGATTGACGGAATTCGAACTCAGGTCTTTCCCGTCCGGTGTGGGGAGGACGGCGATTATGCCAACGCTGCTACTCGCGAGGGCTCGCCTACCAGATCAGGTAACTTCTCATAATATGATTGCTGGGTACCGCAAAAGAGACTTCAAAAGTGAGATATATTAAGAAGATCTTGCTTGATTTTGGATGAATAGTTTGCATAATTTGAATATTTCTATTTAAACCATATTTAATTCAATAGGAACATTTTCATCTGTCTATTGTATTATTAAGATATTCCGTCTCTTACTTTCTTCAATTCCAATTTGCCTCGAGGAAATTCCTAACTCCAGTACGATTTTACGAATATTTGCTCCTGCAAGGTTATCTGCGATGTTAAATTGTTCCCTGTGATCAGGTGGAATGATGTTGGTGACAGTTTGAGGATCTTCCGCTTCATTACAAAATAAAACACCATCCTCAATAATGATGTCCTTATGCGAAATGTACTGTATGGTTGTCGTGCTGTGTGTAATAATGCTTGGTCACGAGTTTACTAATGACCTTGTTACTCTAGTCATGAAATTCGGTAAGCCGTTCTTTGGTGATTATAATCCCAACTTATTATGATATCTGGTGGTAAATCAAGACCTAAAGTATTAAGAGGTAGTTTCTGCAGCTCAATTTATCTTTCACTAGCGTGTGGATGTAAATATAACATGAATGGTAATAAATTAATATTTTCGCTTAAACGCATAGATAATACCTTGGATCGATTGCAAATATCCAGATTGATCACAACTCATGAAATCGTGACACACGATGAGTGCACCTTTTACTCTTGTTTTCCAATCTTTCTGTAATATATCTCTGAGATTTCATAACTACATTCCGAATTGGTGCGTTAAGCCATGTACAGTATCTTCTCAACAAAATTAATCTTCATTTAATTGTATTTCTTTAATGAATTTCGAATATCTCAAGCCATTTTCATAGTTTGGATGATATTCTAAATGACCACGAGATTGAACGATTCTTTGAAAATTAGATGTTGTTTTATTACTGAAATATAAATTAGTGATCACTGAATTGTGACCACCTACCTAATACCGTGTTGGGCCACCGTTCGCAGCCGCTATTCGCCTAGGCATTGACTCCACTGGATATTTGAAAACGTTCGTAGGGATCTGCCTGCATGGCTTTCCAGAGTGTCAGAATAGATGACGGTTGCGTGTCCGTACGGCTCACTTCCCGTTTCAAAACATCCCACAGGTATTCAAATAGATTTATGCCAGCGAATTTGGAGGCCCATCAAGATGGGTGATATCTTCACTGCATTCCTCGAACCATCCGTGCACAGTACGGCACCGATGACACGGCGCGTTACCGTCTTGAAAAATCCCTTTTCTGTCCGGGAAAAAATGCAACGTGGCTAAGAGCTGCTGGTTGACCTTACCAGTGAAATGTTGGTCTATACGCACCAAGAGTGCTAGTTCTTGCCAGCGAAACATGCGTCATTTTATACAACCGCCGCCACCTTCCTGAATAGTGGGCACCATGCACGATGGGTCCAGGGATTCGGGTTGCTTGCGCCACACACGAAGGCGTCATTCGGCGTGTCGCACCAGATATTTGGACTCATCCGACCAGCACACTTGTTTCCAGTCTTCCAGTGTCGTGTTGTTGATGCAGCGTTCGCCGCCGACGGTGATCAGCGATATGAAGAGGGGTGTCTCTTGGGGGGGCCATCTGCTGCGGAACCCCATAAGCCTGGGTGTAAAGCGCATTGTCATTTGGAATATTGTTCTTGCATTCCCCATGTTGCTTTGCGATGTCTGCTGTCAACAGTCAGCCCGTACACAATGCGCAACATTCTTCACTCACCATGAACATCCACCTTGAGTAATCCTTTACAGTTCTACTGGCGAGAGGTGGTTTGACCCATTCGACACCATTCCTTTTACATCTTAACCAGAGTGGACCGTGAGAAACCGACAAGGCGTGCCCGTTTCCGATATGGACGCACCTGACGCACGAGCTCCCACAGTCATGCCATTTGGAAACTTCGTTTTCGGCTTTCTATACTGGGAGTTATGTGGTGTAGTCCATTACGGATGGGGTGGTCACAATCTAGTGATCACTGAGTGTATGTATATATTTCGAAGACTATGATATTGAAGAAATGCTTACTATTCTACAGTATTTTCTTGTATTATACAATGTAAGTATAATAATAATTCTATGTAAATTACACAGTTTTAATTTTAAGATTTTTTTTTGCGCCAATGTAACAATTAATGATTTTGCTGCTGCTGTTGTTGAATTCAAGAGGAAATTTCGAACACTGCGTTATTTTTAAGGGTATTTATTATTTTTTTCTTCTTCCTACCATCAGGCATTGAATGCCTGATGGTAGGAAAAAAAAAAAAAAAAAAGGAACCTTTCATATTAGGATTACCCTAGAACAACTTCATCTGCCCATGTACATAATGTCTGAAAATAGTGTGCGTTATCTGGTCGGTTTGCCTGTTATGCTGAAATAAAAACCCCACTTTCCGGAGGGGAGAACTTTGCTATCTTCGCTTGAGAACAAAACTCAGCTGCGGAATGAAAGAGCTCGTGAAAGTTCTTCGTGTCAATGACGGGTTTCGAAGCCGAGCATTTTCCAGTGCTATGGGAAGGACAATTGTGATTATAACCATTGTGCTATCCGAGACGACAATCCTTAACGGTAGCAAATTCTTGTTCTAAGTCTAATCACTGGAAAGTCCAGAGAGTCCTCAAAGGTTACACGTTTTACTATCACTGATTTTGGGTTGTGCGGATGGGCAGTTTTAAAATTTTAGAAGGTGCCTATGTCCGCGGGTTTATGTCTAAGAAGCAGAAAGGAGTCATTTATTTCAATTTCAAGTTTGAATTTCATGTCTTGGTGCTGGCTGTTCGTATGATAAATATGTTTTTCAGCCTCCATGGCTGCAGATCAATAGAATATTATCTATGAATCTGACCCATAGCTTAATTGGAGTGAGGAAATTCGCTTGGGTAAGGGGAATTCTCGAGATTAAGTAAAAAAATCTAAGCAAGGAGATGGGGTCCCCGATGTTAAGACTTTTCGTCTGTATGTAAAACTCATCGACTAAGCTAAAGTAGGCTTAGCCAAGTGAAAGGGCTTTTAAATCAAAACTGTCTTGTTCAGTCAGGGGACATATAGTCTCCCCTTTACATATCGTCCCCTATCAGGTCGGGCATACATAGTTTTGCTTCTTGGGCAGAACATTAGAAAACAATGCATCAATATCGAGACTAACTCTAATACGCTGTTAAAACATCGAATGTTGAGGAGTTTGGATAGCTTCAGAGTTCTTTAAAGTTCTAGCTTATATTGGATAACAGGCAGTCCAATGACGTAGGTATTTCCTGCCCTGGGTGACTATTACCGCTGACAATGAATCTAATAGGAAGGTTTTCTTTGTGAATATAAGGAGGAGTCGGGATTCGTAGTTTTTGGGGTTAAGTTTATCAAATAGTACTTGGTCTATTTCTCGTTAGGATACAAGTTCGTTAGCTGAGTCAAGAAGATCCCATTAGCTAAAGTTGAGAAACTCGTAAAGAACAAACTCCTCTTATCCTAACAACCTTTATCTGTAATTATTTCATGGTTATATTCCCTCAAAGTAATCTGTACAACAGCGATCTCAAACAGGCAGGAGGCATCTGATACCATCAGAAGCCTGATTTTGTTGAAAAAAGACGAGGAAATTCCTCACTGCTTTTAGTAAATCTTATTTTGTCAGAAGGCACCTGACCTCTGAATGGTGTCATCATGTGGAATAAATCAAAGTGACAAGGTTTTGTATCCGGAGAAGAGAAAAGGGGGTGCTCAAGGTTTCGCATTGCCAAAAAAGATGATTATGTTCTACTCCAGCAATGGACAATAGTCGTGGCATTTAAAGCGCTCACTTGTGGAACAGCAGGACACAGAATGATGAGATCGAAGTAGTATGCAAAAATCAGCAATCACATTCACCGGTTCTTTGGAAGAGGAGAACTTGGGCTTGAATACATCATACTTGGTTTTACCTTTATTAACATCATATTTGTGTGCTTGCTGGAAACCAAAAGAAATATTTCCTTGTGTTTCGCCTTCGTACAATTTCAATCTTTGTTCAGTGGTCCTGATCAGGCTTCATAAACATAATTCAGAGCACCGCCGCACAGCACCCACTTATACTTTTTAGTGAAACGACGTTGCTTCATAAAAACTGATGCTGCTATTGTTGTTTTATTTCTCTCCAAGGCAGCTAGACCAAGAGGTGTCAGCGTATTGTCTTTAAACTGCGTGTGTTATATGGTCGTGATACTTGTTTTATGGATGAAAAACCTAAGTTTCCCGGAGAAGGAACCATACAACCAATCCAACAAAGCCACCACACCTTCCAGACTCCTATCGGCCCATTGCACTTTTGACAGTTATCAGTAAGCTATTTGAACGACTACTTTACACACGGATCCAACATTACTATGATGAGGCAGGCCTGGCCTCAGCAAACCAATTCGGCTTCAGACGGGGAACCTCCGCCGTGGATGCCTTAACTCACCTCCTGACCAAGGTAAACAGATGTAATACAAAGTACTTCCTAGTGATAGCCGTCGACTTCGCTGGGGCGTTCGACTCACTTTGGTGGCCGAGCGTCCTGGCGAGGTTGCGCGAAGCCAACATGCCGGAAAACCTCTATAACACCATCAAAAGTTACCTAAGCAACAGAACCATCAAAGTCACCGCCCCCTATGGCACACTCTCCAGGCATGTCCATCGGGGCTGCCCTCAAGGTTCGGTCCTTGGCCCACTACTGTGGAATATTGTCTTGGACACCTTTCTTAACATCGATCTCAATGAAGTACAATCTCAGGCATTCGCGGACGACCTCATTCTGACGATACAGGCAAACTCAAGAGCTGCGTTAGAGGTCCTCGCAAATCGGGCCCTGACCACTCTCCAAGAATGGGCAAACCGAAATCAACTCAAAATATCCTCCACAAAAACAAACTCCATCCTACTAAAGGGACGCCTTGATCTTAGGCGGCCTCCGCAAATAAAAATTGGGCGGGAAACAATCAAATTCTCCAACCAACTGAAATACCTAGGCGTGATATTGGACCAAAACCTGTCATTTCAGGACCATCTGAAATATCTCCGTAAAAAAATAAGACGCTACGCAGCCATGGTTGCCAGGGTCACGCGTAAAGAATGGGGCTTGAAAAAGCGAGTCCTCAAACTGTTCTACAAAGCTATCTTCACCCCGATCGTCACCTACGCATCTGGTGCATGGTTTCAAAAAACTACAACAGCAGTAAACAGACGTATCACGGACCAAATTCACAGATCCATCCTCCTAACTATCACTCGCGCTTGCCGCACGGTGAGCACCCACGCCCTGCAAGTGCTCGCAGGCACTCTCCCGCTAGACCTAGAAATCATACAACGCGGCCTACTATACTACCTAGACAAAGGCACCCCACAGACTTTTCTGGGGTTCACTATTGACCTAGCCAGCAACAGAAATGTGGAAAAGAAGCGGATACAAACTCACCTGCAGCAGGCATGGCAGGAAAGGTGGAGCAACTCTCAAAAGGGAGAGATCACAAAGAAATTTCTACCCAATATTGAACAAAATTACCCAACCTCACCCAACTGGTTCTCCCCAGGTCTACAAGTAACGTACCTCTTAACTGGACACGGAGCTATTAATGCCAAACTGTCTCTACTTGGGATCCAGGTTGATCCAACTTGCACTTGCGGGGGGCTGGAGAGCTGGCAGCACCTAATGTATGACTGAAGACCTACGTGGTGTTTTACTCACAAGAATCCACTACTTACCACAGGGACAAGAACATCACCTCCTAGACACGAAGGAGGAGTATCAAGCCTTCTCGGATTATGCACAGGCACTGTTCACGAGGAGGAGGACGAGGAGAAACCAAATGGCCGCAGCCCACAACCCACTACCATTATAACCAAAGAACATCTGTTCTTCAGCTCACCGGGCTCCCTTGCCTGGTGCCTTTCCACCCCCTCCCCTGCGCCGGTGGTGGGACGGTCCCCCCGGCGCCCCCTACTTTCTCCTGGTGAGGCATGGGCATGCCTCACTGACTTCTGGGGTTGCCTACTCTATCATCCCCATATTTCTGCCTTAACTCCCCCAGCCTTCAGTCTCCCACCCACTCTATCTTTATGCTAGCGAATGTCCCACACACAAAATCTTAATTATGTCAAAATTCCCGTTCGCCCATTCTTTCGGCTTTTATTATGCAAGCATTATCCCCCCTCACCTAACGATCATCAAACCGACGATGATGGATATATGTCTCTGTCTGTACGTACGTGCATATAAAAGAGCGCGCGCGTTTTTTTTTTTTTTTTTTTTTAGGTCCTAGCCTCTGAAATCTCAGGAAATTAGGTGGCAGGACCTGCCAGAGTGAAACTAAAACTACTGGGTTCCTGGTCTGCCTCCACGGGGCGAAGGTGGGGCAACGTTGGGCCTCAGCAGGGGTCCAGCGGCTAAACGACCAGATGAACAACGGTACACGACATCACACAGATACAAAGCCCACACACTTTTAAATCTCTGGCATTTCCCAGTGAACTGGTACACCCACAATGAAAGCAACACGGAGATGGGGGAAACCCCTGGTGCCGTATGACACTAAATACACCTTACCTCACCTCACCTTACAACCATTTCCCGAGGCCAACTTCCACGTGGTTCATGCTCTGAGCGCATGCACAATGCACTGCGCTACGTTTTGAACAACTGTCCTATATTTCTTAATTATATTTTCCGCTAGCAATCTGTTAATCTCGTACGTTCTGAAGCAAAAATGTGTTTAATAACTACCATAACGCTTGCACTTCTGCTTGTTTAAACATAACTTCAGAAAAAAAGAGTTTTGCCAAAAATGGAATTTCTATTTAGTTCATAATATTTTACAATACATTACACAGGTGACACGCAGGCCACACTAAATAGGATTGATAAACATAAGGATCACATTTCCAAAAATAAACTTTTAAACGTAACTTCTAGATGATTCGTTTGCAGTCATCATCCGTGAAGGTACCGATTTATAGTTTGAGGATCGTTACAGTCGGGGAGTAGTAGACCAGCTGTCTTGATGCACTCCTCTGCACATCGCTGACCCATGAAGTATTCTCCGTACATTTTCTTACACTGGCCACAGTTTCTGAAACAACAACGGTAAGAACGGTTAAAGTGCAAATCGTTTCGATAAAATAATATTGTGACGGGTTGAAAGACTTAAACTTCTGTAAAACTATCAAATTTAAGTATTTTTTTAAGCAGAAATTTTTGTAAGCAAAGAGTGTTTCTATGGAGAAATAATTACACATTAGCATTAGAGGGGCAAGTTATGCAAGAAAGCAAGCTTATACAGCATCAGTAAAAAAAATGACACTCTTCCCATTTCACCTATTCATTCATTCCTTCCAATGGTTTGTCTAGTTCTTCCATGAATTTATTTAAGCTATCATCGTCCACAACAATAGGTGGAAGTTTGTTCCATCAAAAGGCAAACTTACAAGCATCTATTCTGCAACCGTCCTTCCTCAATTTGAATTTGTGCCCCTCGTGTGTGTACGGTCTTAGCAAGAGGGAGAATAAAAGAATCCCGTCAGCATTGAGCTTGCTCAAACCATTTAAAGCCTTGAACACCTCAAACAGATCACCTCGCAGGTGCCCAGTCTCCAGTTGCAGAACTGAAGCCCTTCTTGGTAAGAGTACCCCTTTGTTCCGCTCACCAATCTCGTTGCCCGTCTCTGTACTCGTTCCAGCAGCTTCACATTCTTCCTAAAATGAGGCCTCTAGACCTGTATGTAGTACTCAAGATGTGACCCTGACCATTTCCTTATACAATGGAATAATGACCTCCTTATCCCTACTAGCAAAATTCCTGTATTTCATTGACAAAACCACATGAGCTGCCCTGGCAACCTGTCCGCATCGCTCAGAGAACTTCACATCTAACTGCACAAATACCCAGAGGTCTTTTTCATTTTATTCCACACTGAGTACCAACGTACCAACTGTGTAGTGTCATACTGTTAGAACGTTACTTGGATTACTGCTACCCGCATGCAGTACTTTGAATTTGCAAATTTTAAACTCCAATTGCCATTTCTCAGCCCATTTGCCTAACTTTTCTAGATCCTGTTGCAGCAGAATACTGTCATTGCTGTCATTAATCCCCCTTCCAAACTTTGTATGATCTACAGACTTGTACATTAAGCCTGATATGCCTCCATTAGTATCATTGATAAATGTAGAAAACGACAATAGGCCCAATACCGAAACTAGGGGGGGACTCCATTAATAACATTAGTCCACGAAGAGCAATGTACATTTATTCCCACTCTTTCTCTTCTCTTCTCCCACTCAACCATCCCCTTATCCATAGTAGCAACTTGCCCTTAATACCACACTGCTCCAATTTGTACAGCAATCTTTTATGTGTAACAATATCAAAATCTTTCCTGAAATCCCAGATTCCTTATATCGAAATTACTTTTTGCATCCCGCTCCTTTGTCATCACCTCACAAAGGAACTGGATGCAAAAAATAATTTTGTCTTTCTTCAAAAGTTCCAAATACCGTAATGTAGAAGAAGAATCTTTATTGCAATGATAGTAATAATAATACAGTAATAAGATACAAAATACAGTTTATGTTGCAACTTACCCGTCACGTCCATATGCCAGGGGTTTACATGTTCAGGATCAATGAATTTGAATTATAAATTAAAAAGTAAAGGGTATTTACAAACATAATATACAAAGCGGAGCCGCTAATATTTAAATAGGACTGAAATAAATAGGATAATTAGATAGGATTGAAAAACAAGAAATGAATGAAAAAGGCTGTCCGCCTCTTCAGGTTGAAATGCACTCGTCAGTTTAACAAAGTAATACTTAAGAGGAAGTTTTTAGACCTGAGACAACTTCACTAATCAATGGATACGTTAAATAACATACATCCCGACTACTGTATTGGAAGGCAAGGCACAGTTCTAAATTTTTAGTTCAGCGAGGATTCTCTCCCTGCATCTTTTGTTGTTGACCACTTCTTAGAGGTCCCCGTCGATCGCTTGCAGTGAGGGCAGAATTTGCTTTGGAAGGAATCTGTCGGTAAGTTCTAGCCGGTTATGGTTGGCTATCAGCTCTGCTGAAGACCGGAGTTAAGGGTAAGAAATGCGCCAAGAGCAGTGGTCCCAGAAATTCGGCTCTGTAGTTTAAACGGTGGCCATCTTGATCGTGAATTCGCCTTCTTTCTCCGATGTAGAATCGGAGCCTGTGCAAGGGCATCTGCTAACTGCCTTGATCTGAGAGCTGGGGGAAGGCGAAGTTTGGTGTTGGCCCATTTTATAAGCCAGAATTCGGCAGCAAATATCCTTTTGATGTTGGATTCGGCAGCCGAGGTCCATATCTCTGAAGCATACAGTACTGTCGGATATAAAGTAGATTTGATATGATATACCTTTTTATCAAGTGTGGGTTAGTGTGGAGTAACTGTTGCTTGTTAACTCAGAGTAGTGAAGTCAGCCTAGAATGTGTAAGGTTAATGTGATCGGTGAAGGACAGCTTGGAGTCGAAAACGACCCACAGATCTTTGTGCCTTTGAACACTTGGAGCTGAGTTGCCATTGAGGGTAGGCTCCAGCATTGTTGGGCAGCCCTTTAGTGAGAAAATGATTTGTGCCGATTTCAGAGGATTAATTTGGAGGTTGAATGCATTGAGGTAGTCAGCTATGTCCTGTAGTTTCCTGTTGATTTGCTGAGTGGTTTCGGCTGCCGAGTGGGATGGTAATATCCTAGTAAGGAGCTTGACATCGTCAACATATATGATCCAATTGCATTTGTTGGCCACAAACGACACCGTGATTACTATGAAGAGGACGCCGGACAGGACCCCTACTTGAGGCACACTAGCACTTATCTCAAGGATGAAGGTCTTCATTCCAATCTTTAGCACAAGGGTCCTCTTGGATAGAAGAAATTCTGGGAACCAGAGAATATCACCTCGGAAATCGAGGTAGCTTTCTAATAGATGTGGGAGTTGGGGTATAGATGGCGTCAAATGCAGAATGGATGTCAGGGTATATAACTGACAGCTCCTGTCTTTGTTCTAAAGCTTCTAAATTGTGCAGTGTGGTCGTTGCAAGATTAGTTATAGTTGATCTTCCAGAGATCCCGTAGCGTAGTGTATTTGCTCAGGACTGGCACGGAGAATATGGTGCGTGATGGATGGTAGTAGTGCTTTCTCCAGAATTTTTAGCAATACAGAGGCGCAGGTGATGGGTCTGAGTTAGCTAGGGAGAGATTATTGTTGATGCTTAGGAAGAGGCCAGACGGAGTACCTGTTCCAATGTGGTGGAAAGTAATGATCTTCAAGGCATCTGTTAAATAAGTTGAGGAGCGGATCACATTTGTGTTGAACTAATGTGAAATTCTTCAACACGGAAGAATAAAAAGAAGTTAATTAGCCTTATTTTAGTTTATTGTGCCTCATCTGCGAACATGCAAGTACATTTGTAATTTATTGAGTTTTATCTTCAACATTTAATAATCCCACAATAGACTGGACTCGATCTGGTTTATCACGTTTAGATGCATCTCATAAAATTTGCTCTCTTAATGCAGGGCGAAATTTATTTATTTTCGAGCCCTATAAAATATTCTTAAACTGACCCATACAGAGGGAAAATGTTCAAATAACGATATTCGAAATCAAAATCAGATTTCATTTTTCTAAAAATACACGTCTCAATGTTGGGCATATATTTCACACTTCGTGGTTCTTTAGCTTTCATAAATATTGAATTTTCCATAGGAATGATGCTTTGTTGTATAATATTCAATTTTCTTTGTGCATATGAATAGGGATCAGAGAAAAGGCTGTTGTTTTTAGTTTTTAGATGCATCTCGACTGCGCCATCATGTACTGTTTGTGTGTGATCATGTCTTAACGTAAAATATATGTTCAGATATGCTTGTTGGTTTTTGTGTTTGTCGCTAAATCTTTGAACACCAACGTGCATTCAAAATCCATTGAAAGCCCATATCGCGTTAAATAAAACAGAAAATTGTTTTATCCTGTCCCAATAAGTTAGAATATGTTTTAAAATTTAGTACACGAACCACAATAAATTGCGAATATAAACTTCTAGGCCTGTATACATACTGATGGGACAAGGACTGAAAATCAAGAAGAGGAATGGATTTTCATCTTCATTACCCCACAGGCCTAAGCAGCTAGTGCTACTTGTAAAAAAATTATGCTATTGGCAAGCTGAAAAATATAAAGTTAGCTTTATGTTTTCAGCCTTTATGTTTGCAAACATAAAGTCAACTTCTTCCATCAGCGTGAGAATACTTTTGAGAATACGAAGGCTATTCCAAAAGTAATATACATTACGCATGTGTGCGAAACTGGCTGATGGCGCATTATTTACCACAGCGTAAATCAGTGTTCAGGCCTCTTTATGAGAGGGCCGGTTTACAATTTTCACCATTGCGTGAGCTATAAAGTGGATATAGAGGAAGGAAATTTGATTATCTGGAATAATTCATGAATATCAGTGGTTCCACATTTCAAAATATTTCTTTTAATAAGAAATTCTACATGGCCAAACACTACAGAAATCTTGCTGTTGTTGTAATAAAGGAACTAGGGTCGTTAGGTATTTTGTCTTTAAATTACGAGTGCTCTTCGATAAGTCTGGATGAAAGAAGCCAGTTTTTGAAGAAAAATACAATAAAAAAAAGCCCTTCGTGAAAGACATTTTGCATTATTGAGAAATAGGATTATACTGAGGCTCTTCAATTTCTATTTTTTTTCGTAGCAATATATTATGCTTTACCTATGGGATAACCTTTTATTTATGTTTTTACTTCAATGAACTGGCCATCGTTGATTGCGAAAATAATTCAGAATAAAAAAATTGAAAAAAGGAACCAATAATAACAACGTACGTGCGTTGAATCTTGGATGTGAACAACTTCTGGTAGGAACAGAGGCATATTTCAAATCCTTCCAAGAGTTTATCGTCCACGTATTTCGAAGATGGTTAATCCTGTTAGAAATAGATTTACCATTCTAATTATAGGTGGGAGCTTACCCTGTGTGGACAGCGACGCCCAAATCATTTCAGAGAAAATGACATCTTAGAGGGTTCTTGTGTGGATGGACTTTGGACATTGTTGCCTATTTTGAATGGCTGTACCTCATTCTCAGTACGATACTATGAATTGTATCTGTAATACTGTATGCATGTATGGTATTATAAATATAAGGCGGGATTGCCCGAATTTGGCAGAGACCGCCTGGTACAATAAATAAATAACTAAAAATAATAATTTCTTATAATTTTATTGGCTCTTCGCACAATCTGATATATCCAGTATCCAAATTACGTAATATCCAATATAAACTTGGATACATATTCAAATTGATATATATATATATCCAATTATTTATTCGTTTCGCAAATTGCAGTATTTATTGATTTACTTTGAAATAATACCAGAAGAGGCACTCTCTGTCCAAAGAGCTACAAAAAAATCTCCCCCCCCCCCAAATCTCTGAGATAAACACCTTTCTTCAATTCATTGATCTTGAGTTAAATGCCTAAAAAATCTGCCCGGATGACGTTTACAAAGAGGAAACCCAAAGCACGTCTCTATAAATGGATATCAAATTAAACATGTAAATTCCTGCAAGGACCATGGGTTGGTCTGCGATTCGAACCTGTCTTTACAGGAGCACTCGAAGGAAGTAAGAAATTAATTCTTCGGGAACCCCGAATTTAGTTATTTAGATAGTTATTAGCCAGCTGCTGTCGAGCTAATCTTTGTTTAATAACTAAATTTGTCCAAACTTGTGTGGTACCTGTGGCTCTCTATGCATTCGAAATCTGGTCTTCCGTCCCTCCAACCTACCTCTGCAGTAGTTCTTTGGGGTTGAGTATTAGCTTCTACGATCCCTCAATAGGACTTCAGGACATCCCCTTACTACCTCTACGGCTATACTGCATTCGCTGCACGGGATGACCCCTTGGAAACAAATCATCTCCACTCGTAATATTATTACCCACTCTCTTTCTCTCTCTCTCTAAGCTTATTTCGGGTAGACTAGATGCTCCCAACGTCGATAGCCTCATCATCCTGCCTAAAAATAGGAAGAACATCTAACCAGCAAACATTTTTGTCCGACCTCAACCAAACCAGCTCTCGCAGTCATATGTTCCCAACAAACACGATTGAATTCCTGAAAGATCAAAATATCAACCGTGAGGCGATTTGCGTTTACAAGGCCTACATATCAAAGGTTTTTGCTAATACCTATGCAATCTTACAATTTTAGACCTTCCAATTCACCTTTGCTTTCTGTGGGCTTCCGTGTTAGAGGATGATCGCCGCTCCTTCTCCTGTTCCGGACAACCTACAGCAACCTTCCAGCACCCTCGTTCTCTCCTTGGTTGGGTGCATAATGTATTTTCAGCATCTATGACGAACATTTTTCTGTCTTAGCCTACTGTAATTAATTTACTGACTGGATCTCTGTATCTTTTATATTACCCAATATATTGCTTTAATCTGTTACAATTGTGTTTATCGTTCTAGCATTTGGATGCTGTCTAGAGGTGGCTGTAACATTTCCTTTACCTGAATAAATAAATACATCTAAATAAATAATAAATGGATGAACAGATAAAGAATATAATGTTTAAATCAGTTATAATGAAATTTATTTCAATCATAAAAGCTTAATACAGGATGAGCAAAAATGTCGCAATATACTTCTGTTTTTAGTTCCCTGAAAAATTATAGAATTGTTATAATGGAAACTAAACTTTTGTCATTTAACAAACCCAAAAGCTTTTTGTGGCTGTATGGAATGACACAGAAAACTTTAAAATGGTGTTCCTTTAGCCTTAATGCGTGACAGTGAATTCTTCAGTTATCACTCTTTTCGGCTCTCTAATTGCAAACTTTCTTGGAATAGATAATCTTTTATGTAATCCCACTGGAAAATATCTGCGAGATTACATCCGATGGTCTGGGTAGCCACAACAACCAATCCAAACAAAAGTATCTAACTTCAAGGGTATATTGTGTAGGAGCACATCCGGCTTAAAAAAAGAGACCCTTTCCTTCCCTTCAACTTTATGACAGAAGAAAGTCTAGCACTGATCAATAGCTGTCAGAAGTAGCATTTTTGTTGTAATACCATAGATTTTAGAGCTGATCAAATTTCGGCATAAATAACAACTAGAGAGCTTAATTCCTTTCCAGCTTAGATATTAGGGTTCTCACTGGCCCAATAAACAGAATTGTTGTGTCCATTATGAATACCACTGATCTTTAAAATTGCTGCGTCAGACCACAAGAGATTCTTTCAGCTGACTTGAAAGCTTTTTGTGCATTTCGTGGGAGGGATCGATCCAGAACTTGCATAACACATCGAGCATTAACTTCTGTTAATCTCAGACTTCCACGGAGATTAACAACATTTCTTCCTTCAGCAAAACACTTGATTATTTCATAAATATGTTATGAGGATAATGTAGTCAGGACGCTTAGGCCATTCTCTATTTGTTGTGTATTTAGTCTTTGGCTCAACGTGTACATTGCAAGGGGAAGTAAAAAATTTCTTTAATAAATCTAGTAGGAACAATCTGAAACTTGCATGGATATATATATATACATATTTAGCATTTTTGGTTTATTAATTTAAAAATTAATTTTCTACTTACATAATGCATGTACGCACTGTAGCAGTCTGGGCTTTTTCCGGGAAGAAGGCGGAAAAAAGGAACAGGACAAGAGGCAGGCAGACGAGTGTTGCACGCATTTTTAAAGCTGCAAATAAATATATCTTATATTGTAAACCTTCGAAGGGTTTAGAGCTATTCAATGAGGACTCTTGCTTAAATATTTTTAAAGTTCGTATTCTAACCTACTTTAGTGAATATGATTATGCAGTATTTTTTCAGCAGGTAGTACTGTATATCTTCTTGTAAGTCACTGTGCTAAATCTCGGCTTAATCCTATCTCTCTTTTTTGCAGGTGATTTTGTGAATTAAGACGTAGAAAATTTTCGAAATGGAATAAAAAGAATTACAGGTAGCGATTAAATGCCTGTCTTTGAAAGGAATTTCGCCACAGGAGGTTCGTTATGATATGGTGCAGACTTGGAGAGTAAGGCTCCTGCATATTCCAAAGGTGTGAAGTGGCACGGAGAATTTTCGTTGTGGCAGAGAATCGTGCAATGCTGCAAATCGTTCTGAACGACCCTCCACATCATCCACAACTCAGGAAAACATCAACCGCGTGCATGATCTACTGATGCAAGACAGATGAATGACTATTAGGTATATATCTGAGTCTGCAGGCATTTCAATTGGTAGTGTCAATTCAATCCTGACGAAGTTTTTGAAGATGAAAAACGTCATTGCTCAATGGGTCCCAGGAACGTTGACAGATAAGCAAAAGCCATGCAGCAGACGAATGTTCATCGCTAACTTGAACATGATTTGCGAGGATCCACGAAATTTCTGATAGCGGATTGTTACAATGGATGTAACGTGAGTTCATCACTTGACCCAGAGACTAAAAAAAGAATAACGTGGAAGCGTCCATGTTCTCCAGCTACCAAGAAGTTCCATGTTGCTTCGTTAGCTGGTAAGGTGGTGGAATCAGTTTTCTTTTGGGATGCAAAAAGCATCATCATAATTGACCACTTGGAAAGAGCAGCACCGTCACTGGGGAATACTACGCAACCTCATAAGGCAACTTCGCGAAGCGATTAAGGAAAAGCGGCGCGAAAAGGGTGTCTTGCTCCTTCACGACAAGCACCCGATCACACCATACAGACTTCAGGATTTTAGTTGCACCAGATCTTACCTCTTGCTACTTTTATTTGTTCCCCAAACTGAAAGATAATATCCGTGAAAAGCAATATGCCTCCAATTCTCAGGTGGTCGGAGCTATGGGTGCTTGGTTGGAGGGCCACGATAAAGATTTAAGATTTTTTTTCCAGTAGAATCAAAGCACCAGAGCATCGGTGAAAGAAGTACATTGCAGTGACCAGGAACTATGTCTAAAAATAAAAAGGGAATCATAATGGTACGGCCTTCCTGTATGTGTTAGAATATGAACTTTTTGAACCACCCTCACATGGTCAAATGATGGTCATGTCCATTTGCCAGATAGCAAATGGACATGCCCATCATGTGACTACCTACTATCACACTTCGTGTGAAGATATCTAGTCCTTTTCACATTCAATTCTGTTCCATCCACCTCACTGAATGCGCCAACTGCTCTTTATATTCTGCATCTACCTATCATGTAACCAACGAAATTGAAAATAACTTTCCCGAGTGAGGTATCCTGATAAATATTGAAGAAAGGAAAGGATAAATGGAGAATTTATCAACAAAATGTTTAAATAATTAGTGGATATTATGTAAATATCTTGTTCGAATGTACAGAAATAACTTTCTAGAGTTCCAGCTATGTCCTCTGTCACTTCCATCAACACATACGACTATAAGTATTTATTAAGAAATACCTAAATGACATAATATCATAGGATAACAGGCTGAAAAGTCTTGTTTGCGGAAAACTATTTCTTTCCAGATAAGTAGTCAAATTTTGTGAAGTATGACCAACAAAAGTAATGGCTCTGATAAATCCTTTAATGAGCCGAAGCAAAAATGGCACTTTTTTGTCTTCCATCCTCCAGCTTTCTTAGATCCTTCCGCTCTGGACAAGAACATTTGCTTACTTCGTCTACTGCCGTCAGGGATAACATGATCGAGCAACCAACGAATATTAATTATAGATGTAGTTTTTGCGTTTTGTGGTAAACAATCCAGAAGATGTCAACAGTGAAAGAGAAGGATGGAGAGGGATTGCTTGCAATGTCCTTTCCTCTCTCTCTCTTATTCTTTCAGCAACAACAACAACAAAGCTTTCATACATCTTACATAATTCAATTATTTACTGACTGTCCGTTAGCTCATATCCCGTTGACTGATTTTGCTTCATGTGTGCGCTCATAAGACTTAAATTATTAATACAGCCAGTGTCTTCATTACAATAGCATATACGTATATCGCAACGATGAAAGGACTGCTTCAAAACTGCTTAAATTGCATCAACTAAAAATATTATATTTTTCTATCTCAGTTTAACTTTATTTCTTGCTATTTGTGTACAAATATAATTTGTATAAAATGCCGATTAAGATTATATTACACCAGCTCTGAAAAAGAATATCTCAGCTTTTTTTAAGAATTAAAAATATCAAATTTGTATTTAAATATATAACCTATCTTTACTAAAGAAAATCCATAAATCATCTCAGAAATTGTTTGGTACAACCAGAATGGATGATACACTAGGACACTTTAGTCAAAATGAATATTCGAGTGGCTTTTCTGTTTTGTGATCCTTTACATACCTCCAACGAAACATCAGAGAGGTCTCAAATGTCATAGCCGTATTAGTTGATACCTCTTCTCCATGCTCTAGGCTAAACTGACTACAAGACTAAAAACCGATGTCCATTCTCTTCTAATAGTGATGGTCTGTTGCTATTCTTTCCTATAGACAACAGGAAATGTGTTGTTGTTAAGTTTTAGGTGCATCAGCAACTTAGACCATGTTGAGCCGTTCATAAATATGTCTATAAATTGCATGTGTTCTGTGGTTGATTTGCTGTTTTCTGGACGAAACGTACATTATGAAAAAGACGGTAAAAATTCCTCGCGTCATTAACGGGATTCGAACTCGGGTCTTTTCCACCAAGTGAGGGGATGGCCGCGATTATACTAACTGTGCTACCGCGAGGTTGCGGAGTAAACAGAATATTTAGAACATCCAAAGAAAGAAGAGTAGCATCTTTAATTCCCCATAGACTTTTTGAACACTGTGTTAATCTAAATCTATTTAAACCTATAAATTAGCTGTTATCTTCAGATAGCTTAGGTCAACGATGTCGACGAAGGGTTGGCATAGAACGAAGACAAATGCGATAGAAAATATACTGACAAGCAGCCATCCATTAATATTTTATTCTATATAAAATTGTTTCTTATATGTTGTTATATTTAGTATTATAAATGCTAAATGATGCAAGAAAGCGGACTCTATCTGCAGCTACTAAAAAATGAAAATAAAAAAAGAGAAAATCCATCAATCATACCATCCTCCTCATCAAAAAAGTGCTTTTTTTTGTTGTAGGGTTTTAGACGCATCAGCAGCTTACGCCATAATGCACCATACATAACACTGAATAACAAAGTTTGGGTCATATCTTGTTACGAGCATGAAAGCAAGGTTACTTCATAGATTTTGGGGCGCTAAACGCGGAAATTTGCTTAAAATGACAGATTGGCTCTTGTTTTCGAAAAAAGTAGTTTTTAATATTTATACAAGGTAATTTTTATTTATATGACAGCAAGATGTAGTTGCGAACATACTTCTATCAAATACGAGACTTTTTCGCCTTTCGCTTGTATTCAGCTTCGGGAGCATCCCTTTTCACCATCCAACGATAATTCGCTAACATGGCGCCACTCCATTTGCCTTTGGGCCTTTGTTTCATCGCTGCGTTGTCTTGATGGAAGCGCTTAACATGTTCGTCGCTGACGGCACCATAGTTGACCGGAAGAATTCCATCCAGGTGTGAGTGCAAGAAATGTATCTTCAATGACATTTTTCACGCCATTTTTTCGTAAGACGTAATGAGATCTTCCATAAGCTGCCTGAGTTAGTTGCCGGCTTTAACCAGTCGAAACGGTTCGAAAGGCTTTCCACACTGATTTCTCGTTATCACTAAGGGCACAATCGAACTGTTCGTGTTTGAAAATTTGCCATATTTGTGGACCAGTGAAAATGACTGCCTTAGTCTTCTTTGTACTAAGTCTTGGCAATTTCTCTTGCAAGTATGTGAATGCAGGACTTTTGGTTCACTTCCAAAGCCTTCATGAAATTTTTTATGAGTCCCAGTTTGATGTGAAGTGGTGGAAACAAAACTTTATTTGGATCTACCCGAGGTTCAAATGCTATGTTCTTCATTCCAGGTGTTAATGATTTTCGTTGAGGCCAGCTCCTCTTCTCGTAGTGCATATCCTTGGCACGACTATCTCACTCGCAGAGAAAGCAACAATACTTAGTGTAACCCTTTTGTAGTTCTAATAAAATTGCGATTACCTTTAAATCACATATCTGCCACTCATACTTCTGATAGTGTACACCTAAGAGGATATTCTCCATGTTTACGTATGTTTCGTTTTTGTGGATGGCATGCGCAAGAGGTATTGAAGGCAGCATATTTCCATTGTGTAATAACGCAGCCTTAAGGCTAACCTTGGAAACGTCTATAAATAGTCGCCATTCTTCGGGAATGTGCCTTGTGTTCATTGTTGCCATTAGACCATCAGCATCCTTACAAACAGTGAATTTACCTTCTGTTTGATAGAATTTATCAGTCTTTATTTTGAGCAAATTTCACAGCGAATGATCTATATTCTAGAAGATTCCACTGTTGTAGCCTCGAGGCCAAAAGCTCTGCCTTCTTCTTCGGCAGTTCGAGATCTCTGATGAAGTCATTAAGCTGACTTCTGTGATCTTATGTGGTTCAGAAGGATAAAGGTTTGGACAAAATGGTAGATTCCTTGACGTAGACGGCTGCTGTACTTCTTCGTGCATATCAAGTTGATGTTCATCAGTGTCTTTATCTTCATCAGAGTGTAATGACAGAAAAATGGTCGGATGGTTAAGAAATAGATAGTTCTTCACCGTGAGGCACGTGACGAATTGCAGACGGTATATTTCGGTACGTCACTGATCGCTTTTTATTCATTGTCATCCCTTTTCTAATAGGAGGCACCATACAGAAGTAACAGTCTGTGGCGGAATTTGTTGGCTCCCTCCCTCCGTATCATGGGCATGGCGAAAGGCATAAAACGTCCTTTTCAATTCAGTCAAGAGTTCAGTATTGATGAACAGGTAGTGCAAATATGTGTGGAGCCCTTTTTTATGGCTCGAGTTAAGGGACGCTTTCTTGAAGCTAAGGTGATTTCTCCACACACACACACACACACACACACACACACACACACACACACACACACACACACACACACACACACACACACACACACACACATAATAGAAGTCATCCGGACTATTCACACAATTACGGCATATTAATCTTACACGACACAAATACTGCGCAAAAAGTAGAATCTCACAGAGAACAACCGTTAACTGAGAACAATCACCCAGTACCTAGCCGTATTCGAGGATTACTGTAACAGACTTGAAGACGCGTTTGAGACAACAACTTAACATGTGATGCAGAGCGAGGCGACAGTTGCCGATCACGTGATAAGAGCGCGCGGTACTGAAACTGCAGTGTTGCCATGAGTTTTGCCGAGAGCCGTAGTTGATAATGTAGAGTAACTCGCTAATATGAGACCCCAACTGTAATTCGAAAACAAGAGCCAATCGACAAATTTTAATGCGATTTTCGTGTTCAGCAGCATAAAATTAGTCAAGATTGGGTATTTTCGTTTTTGTAACATTTTACGTGTTGACCAGTGTAAATTTTCTATAAATCTGGTATGTTGTGTGGTCTATTTGTTTCCAAGAGAAAATTCCATGCTATCCTCGCCTGAGACCAGCTACGTTGTGAAAAAAGGCCATAAAAATTCCTTATGTCATTGGCGGGATTCAAACTCTGGTCTTTTCTCTCCTCCACATACCCCGATGTGGGAAGGACGGCAATTCACATTTCGGTAAAATTACCGTGAATTACTTTCATTCCAAAGACCTACAACACGCTTCCCGAAAGTCAACTCTATGACAGCCTTCTATCTATTACTCACCAAAATTTTGTATTTGTGACCCTCTCTGGTTCTCCTCTCCTTTACCAGTGAAAATATACCTCATTTTTTTTTAAATTTTACTGACTCCCTTTAGGTCCCCCCCACTCGAGATGTCTAGTTACCAAATTTTGCAGTCGGCCTCACCTTTTAAGCCATTCATCATGTAAATATCGATTAGAACCATTTGCCAATCAGGTTGGCCTTCTCTGAACCCTTTCTTCAAGTGTGAGCCTCTGTTAGTATTCCAAATGTGGTCTGAACATCGTCTTATACAAAGGGATTGTGTCTACTTTTCTCTGCTTGCGAAGGTTTTGTATATCAGAGACACGGTACCGTGCGCCTTCATAGTCTCCTGTTTCCACTGCATCGAAAATTTCATGTCTAACTGAATCCTGACGTCTGTCTTTTTCGTCCTGGACCACTTTTACCTCCCCCCAGCTTGTATTAACTCCTGTATCTCTGTTCTCTAGGTACAAAACCTTTTATATGTAATTACATTTGTAAATATTTAATTACATATATATTTAATTAAACCCCTGGCACCAACAAGCCGTAATATGATTTATTGTATATACCTTACACTGCAATCAAAGATTCTCTTCTATTCTGCCTTTAAATCATCAGCTTTGACAACTTCCTCAGCATTCCCTCAGCAATGATATTAAGGAAAACAAGAAACAGAAGTGGTCCAAATATGATCCCTGAGGGACTCTACTTTCTGCTGTGGTCCACCCTGAAGTATATCCATTTATGTTCATCGCCATTGTGTTCAAATCTATACATCACCAAAAATTGCAGTACCAATTGTTAACTGAATTCTTATAGTAGCTAACACTTAATTGATTTTCTCATATCCTGGAAACTATTCCGAGTTAAAACAAAAACTTATTTTAATCTGCGTCTCCTTTTGTATGTTACCCGAAAAAGGAGAAAGGTACGTCACCTTTATTATTTGCAATTTTTTTAACTCCTTGAAACAACTGACACTTTGGAAATATTAAGCTGACTAAGACATTTGTTGCACTCTTCTAAGAAGATTTTCCAAGCCTATCGGTAAGATGCCTTACAAACTGAAGTTTCTTTATCTCTAAGCGAAAGCTTCTATGCCGGCAAAGGTCCTTTAAGAAATAATGGCATGTCAAAGAGAGTTTGAGTCCCATTATAATAAGTTACTGCACAATTACTGAGGCAGAAGTTTCCAAGGGCTCGAATTTACTAACAAGTAGCCTTAATGAGCAGCATGTCAGGATATAATTAACTGATGCGTGGAAGATTATGAAGTAGTAGGTTACACTTTTGTCCTGGAACAAACATTACTTACGAAGACTAAACCTTTCATCGTAGATAAAGGGAGGGATAAATGCCATCATCGAAAAAGCGGACTACAATAATAATCTCACCACTAGCTTGATACAGATTAAAATCAATTTAAATCTTAAAATTCTTCGCGAACAGATTTTCTTTTAATGTGCAGAAGAAAATCGAGAATTTTAATTTTACTCAATCAACACATTTTTTTAAATAACCAGTTCATTTTTGTACAGTTTATTTTTTTTAATAATTAAAAAAGAGGACGGTTTAAGGGATGTCTGATACCTTAATTAAGAAGACAGATCTGTCTTTAATTTTCGTAAACTGTTTGCTGATTTGTCTGTTTTTTTTAAATGAGAAACCCGAGTAACGAGAATAAAAAATCCTACACACTCCCCTTCCTCCGATTTGACTCTACTACTGCTTGAAAAATCTCTTAAAAGTGCTTCCCGTTGTCGAGAGAAATAAGTCACGGATCTGGAGGTTTATTATTGTAGGATTTTAAAAATCCGAATAATGTCGCCAATCAGTGTATTTTAAAATTAAATTCTTGCGGCTTATTATATAAAAAGACAATAAATAACTTAGGTTTTCCTTCCTCACGTTAGGTCACTGTCCAGCTGAACTTTGAATTTCCCTAAGTTGTCAGCTTCAAATGCCAGTTAAGGTAACTTATTCTAGTAATTAACACTTTGCTGGCTAAAAGAACACTTCCTGCAATCTAGTTTAAATCTCTTTCCTTAAATTTCACCTTTATTCATTTGAAGTTCTCTCTAGGAAGTTTGGTTATCAAGCGCTGTAGCTCACATATAACCAAACCAGTTACCGCCTGTGGATCTTTGCCCATACATCACCAAATGATTTGTCCGTCTTTGGAATTCTGTGTCCAGGTATGAAGAACGTACCTTAAAAGATTTCAAGCTTCTGAAGCTCGATGTCTTTTTTAAGTTTTTTTAAGGTACATTCTTCATAGTTGGACACAGCATTCCAAGTATGGTCTTACAATTACTTCATACAGTGAGATTATGACCGCCTTATTTCTATGAGTAAATATTCCATAAATCATCGAATGTCTTTGTTTGCCACTTGCTTGTCTATACTGCTTGCATAACTTCATATCCGAATGTATCGTAACACCCAAATCATTTTTCTTGTACCGTTTTCAGTTCAACCCCACGAAGTATATAAGTTATTTTTGGGTTTGCCGTTCCCCAAATTTAAGACCTTGCATTTTTCTGCATTAAAAATAGTTGCCACCTTTTCTGGCTACTTTTGATGCCTATCCAAGTCATCCTGAAAGTCTGCCGCTTGGCTTTAATCATTAACCACTCTCTCGATCTTCATATCATCTGCAAATTTAGACATCAAACCCTCTATCGCTTCGGTGATATCATATATGAAAATCGCCCTTGTCGGTAACGCACAAGGGCGATTTTTGCTTATTGTGTGAATAAAATAGATTTCGTATTTATATCTTTTACACTTTTCATTTGAATCACCATGTACAACTATTAAATGATAAGAGTCCATTAAACTTTTTTTCTAGTTTCTACATTTTGTTCCCAAAACACTGAGATTAGTCACTGGAAGAAAAAGCTATGTCTGCTGTATACTTTTTTATAAATTCAGTTCTTTTTCAAATTATCCTTTGCTAATACGTGACTAGAAGTCTACAAATTATCTTACACAAGCGGGACTAAAGCAGCAGTAATTATTTTTCATCCCACTAATTTATTTCCGTGGCTCCACAGAATGAAATCTGATGCTTCCCATTTCAAATTTTCCATCCAATTATTCCGGCTGCTACTGTCCAATTTCACCACCAATTGGACGTTACGTCATGCCCTTTCTGAGTGTTGAATGGAAAACGAATATATTGAAGGCGGAAATGAAGAACTCTCCAAAACTAATGGACATCTGATTCGATAAAGCTGTGAATTGCACTTAATACACTTCACGATTACACAGTTTCCAGGAATCAGTAAGGCAGTGACAAAAACGAAAAACTGTCACGAGAAAAAGCAGACTTGACAGTGGTACAAAAAAAGGATTCGTTTCCTTTGCTGTATATCATTTAATAATGGATTTAATATTGTATAGAGTGTGATAGAGAAAGCGAGAGAAAAAACATGTCAAAATAGATTGAAGACTGAAAGAAAGTTATATCTGATTGGATCCTATATAAATTTGCAGCCCGACCACCTTTTCAGTATTTGGTGGTCTGACGTTCGTTCGCTCTTGAACCCAGTCTGAGGCTGACAACTGACTGACAGCTGACTGACAAACAGAAATGGAGCATGTTTTGAGTGCAGGTACAGGATTCCATCTCTCTCTTACTAAGCGCACTATAATAATAAGTAGACATCGGCTACCTAATTTTTATAAAATTAGGTTGCTGAAATGTTTGATAGGTTTTTGGATATGTCTTTATACGATTATCAGACTATTATTTGCATATTCTTAGAAAGGAAACCTCTTTGCTAGTCATTCAATCATGTTAATGGAGATGCATTTTAGCCTCAGATTTTTCTTTTCTGTTCAATATAAAATATTTGATTTGAGTGGAAGAAGACATTGTGAATATAAATTAAAATTAAATAAAAATAACTTCCGAAAATCTTAAAATTCTAATTTATAGACACGATGTCTTCTCCCACTCGTCGTTCGTTGGAATTCTGATGTATTTTGGTGACGAGTTCAGAACTCTCGGACCATGAATACCGGGTACAATGGATCGCTAATGGGTTGCCTCCGAGGGTAGAATTAATTTCGTTATTTTAATATTCGTTTAAATTCAATGAGAATGTTAGTGAAGAAACGTCCTACATGCATATATTGAGGTAATTCCTCTCATTATTTTGAAAATAAATACGAGTTGTACACCAACTAGGAAAAAAACCAGAAAAGTAACATAATGGATGTCCTTTGAAAAATACATTTAATCATAATTTCATCACCAGAAGGAAACTTTATTTTAATGAAACCGCTTGAGAAATTTGAATATATCTTCTATATGCATTATATTTTTAAAATATAAAAAAAACAGAGAACTTATAGTCATGGCACTCGCTTTTAGTATTTTGCTCTCGCGGATATCACATTCGAATTGCCATCCACCCCGCACCTGATGGAAAAGACCAAGTTCGAATCCTGTTGATGACATGGGGAATTTTATGGCCTTTTTCACAAAGTGGCTGAGTTGGTTTGTTGCAGGCGAGGTAGCACGGTTTTTGTGTCCCAGAAACTTGGGTGTTTCGTCCAGCAACCAGTAAACCACAGAAAACCTATTTATCCACTCCTCTTGTCGCTTCATATGACTTCTTCTTCCTGAAGTGTAGTGCTTATAATACTATTACTGATAATCTAACTGCAAAGTTAGAACAGTGAGAGACTGAATTCCGCAGTTTGTCTATAAGAGCTGTTATTCAATTACATTAGTTCATAATTAAAAATTAATCTAGTTAATATCATAAACTTCGTTCCTCATCAAGGCTGGATGAAATATGGATGTCGTTTTCTTTGCAGAATTGGAGAGAAAGGTTGTGGACAAAGATACATAATCGAAAGCGGTTTAATAATGCATAATAGATTATTTTCTAGATGCTTTTGACATAAAATACAGATTACAGTTCGTTCAGTTGATAGTGTAACGCTGAAAATGTACTCATAAACTTTGATAATTTACCCTCGGGAATTTTATCCACTCATTTAAAGATTCTTCAAGAAATAAAACTTCTTTTGTATCGCACAGACTCTCCGTCTTAGCAATTACCTAATTAAATTAATCTATTAATGAATTTAAAATTATCTTGTATAATTTTAAACTTAAAAAATTTAATTCTCAGAGTAGTCACGCATTATGACCTCAAAGGAACACTTAACTTGGACAAATATTTTACTTAATCAACAGTTGCTATTTACGTAGTTTGATACGTAATAATTTCGATCCCTAAAATCGAAAATCTAAAATTTCGAGCTAATTCGATCTCTAGATTTTAGAGATCGAATTAGCTTTAAATTTATACAGGAAAATTATCAAAGGAAAGTGCCTAACCTTGTGTTAAGGCTATAAAACCTCAAAATTAAATGATAAATTTACATCTTAACAAAAAAGTTAAATATCTATTTCTTGCATCACATAATACACAATAGTTTATCAAAAAATATGATTCTCATTACTTTTGGAATATTGTTAATACATTAATTTAGAATTTCTTAAATTAATTAAACGCTTAACATATTTACAAATTTTTATTGGAAATTAAATATCTGTGCATGTTTCATGCTCACGAGCTAGCAAAGAAACAGCATCATTCTTCATCTCTGATGCCTGAAGCTTCCAGCAATCTTGAAAGGTCATATTGACTTTTTAGGACATAAATGGAGTCCGTAACAGATTTTTGTGCCGAACGGCTCCACAGCGAATGGCGAGATGTTTCACAAGTTTCTGAATATCAGCCAGCATTATAAAAGAAAAATTGCATGGATTTTTGTCCAAGAGATTGGTTCAATTTTGATATATTTTTTCCAAGTGATAATAGTTTTCAGCTTCTCACCTACAGCGGTATTTGTGTCCGTTGCAAAAATAGTTCAACTACTAATTAAAATAAAAAGTCTGTAACATCGCGGCCATAGTGAATCGTAAGAGATTGAGAAAGGGGAAGACAATGACGAAAAATAGTGCAAGGGTTACTGAATGTAAAGAAATTATAATTTACTCTTGAAGCCTCTGGCTAGATTGAAGCAACATTGCTGTTGCCTGAAAGTTGTTGGTTGGTTAGTTCCTTGTCTGTTCTTTCCTCAGCCCGTCGACTACTTTAGCCACAGTGCGCTGATTAATATAATACTGTAGGCTACTGTTCTCGCATCTTCGTGTGTGGAGAGGGGGCTGTTTGTGTGTGTTTCCACGCGCATCGGCGACTTAGGCCGTATATATTATGTCTGTAACTTGCGTGTGTTCTGTGGTAGATTTGCCTGTTTGCTAGATCAAAAAGCCCGAATTTCTGGGAGAAAAACCGGGCTTCCCTCCTTTGAGATCAACTAACTTAGCCACGTCGTAAAAAAGGCCCATAAAAATTCTTCATGCCATCGACGGCATTCTAACCCCTCGGGTCTTACAAACTTAAGATTAGAACTACAAGCTAAAGGCTATGACTCATAGAGTAACACAACTGCTCCTGTGGAGTAAATGGAACTTGGTGGAGATATATCTTATATGACTGGCCAAACTACAATGACAATCGATGTCTCCTCATCTCCAAAATACGCGACCTACCTAGGAAGGTAGGTCGCGTATTTTGGAGATGAAACCTTTTTGTTGCAACTATAACAAAGCACTGAAAGAATTCGTGCAGGCTATTTTGCGTAGTATTGCCGTCATCTGGAACCATCGTCATAGGTTGTACGCCGTACTGATGTCATGAGACCATATTTTCGAGCATCTTGTATGGGCTTCAGTAATGTGACCTTTTGGTAATTCTTATACAACACTTATAAATGTCTCTTATACTTGTTAGAACTTTCTCGCTGTCTCCCCATTTCATCTTTTTTTCTATTATACACCACCTTACCAAATTTTGTCTCACTTCATTGCAAGCTGCACGAGTTACACCACGTTTTCTACGTGATCTGTTAATTTTGTCCAGCAGTGTACTTTATCCGCCTGCTAACTACAGCGCCCAATAAAAGTGCTTTTAATTTCTTCCGTCTCCGAAGGAATTTGAACCCAGACCTCTGTCACGGAGAACTAAACTAACTAAAAGAAGACGGAAACACTAATATACAGCACGAGTTGACCTAATCCAACGTACTGTCGGGTAAGATTTAAAGTAGGGTAAGATTCTTTTTAAAAAGCAAGTAAGATTCTTTTTAAAAAGAATAATAAACTTATAATTATGGTACTAATTGCTAACATTCATTAGCACTCAATCTCAAAATATATTCCCATAAAGTCAAATTTCAAAAGTATTTTATTGCCAAATTAAAGATATAAGTAATTATTAACTAATAAATGAAAAGAAACAGTTATTTAAAACTAATAATTAGCAATACCGTTACGTAAAACGTAAATAAAAATTAACTAATCGAAATCTGGTTAATATCATAAAATTGAGTCTGGTTGAGACTTTTCGAATGATATATGACCTTTCTTTGTAGATGCAAAATTCCAGAACAATATCATGGACAAAAGAAGAGTTTCCATAATGTGCAGTAGATTCCAAAAAGTAGAATGTGGCACAGTTTTCCAATGCATGGTGGAACTAATGAGTATATCTTAACTCCTACTTATCCTTTATTTGTCAGTTAGCAGTGGTATTTAGAAAACAATTGGATATTTCACATTTTAATTTTTTCATTTTGAATTAGTCCACGGATTACAGAAATGAACCCATACACTGCCTTGACAGAAAAAAAATCAGACCTCGGAGATTCCTATCTACAAACAAAATTTATAAGCAGCGATATCCCCTTTGATATTCAGGTTTAAGAAGCATTTAATGAATTATAACTTCTTTTATGAATTATAACTTCTTTTAAATCAAATTCCATTTAAATATGGATAAATAATTCATAGAGAATTACCGGCTATCAGTCTCGAGTGATCAGCTGCAGCTATAAAAAACTTGCAACAGCCAAAACTTTTTTTTTTTCGTAACCTATACAGGTTCTGCTATCCTAATGGAGCAAGCAACGCCAGAAAGCTCTATTCTATACATCGAGTTATGTTACTCAAAATGGTTATGGCCTGCAGAACGGTTTCCACAGAAGCTTTGCAAGTGTTAGCTGGCAAAATACCACTTGATTTGCAGTTAGTTTTTAGAAGCCTATCCTTTTATTTGAGAAGAGGTATAAAATTCGAGTTGTTGGACATCGAAATTAACACTTTAAATGACTTGAGAAACGAAAAGAAGAGGATTTGGGAGCTCCTTTTACAAAAATGGCAAAACAGATGGAATTGTTCGGAAAAAGGTAGAATAACATTCAATTTCCCTTATGTTAATTGTGTGAATTATATTAAACCAACCTGATTAGTACCAAATCTACGTTGTACATTCTTACTAACAGGTCGCGGATCATTTTTTGCTAAACTGAATAGTCTTGGAATCGTAGCAAGATGCAATTGTATGTGTGGTGATCTGGAAACATGGGAACATGTTGTGTTTAATTGTTTGGAATATGCTGATTTGCGTTTTATATGGCTTTATATGTTACATAGTTTAATACAGTATATAGCTTAATCAACTACTGTATATTATTATTTTGTAGTAGGGTTTTAGGAGCATCAGCGACTAAGGCCATATTGCTCTGTGTATATTGTCTATAAATTGGGTGTGTCTTCTCAGGTCGATTTTATGTTTGCTGGACGAAAAACCCGAGTTTCCGGGAGAAAAAACCAGCTACCTTCGCCTAAGATCGACTAACTCCGCCACGTTGTGCAGAAGGCCCATAAAAATTGCTCCCGTCATCGATTGAACTCGAACTCAGGTGTTTTCCACTTGGTGTGGTGAGGACTGCGATCCTACCAATTGTTTTACCCACAAGGGCATTTATCCAAAGAATACAGAATCTTTATGAAATAGAAATAAATTTTTAGAGTAATGTAGGGTTTGAAGCAACTAAAGCATTTCTCATTAAAGCAGTGATCACATCATCGCGTTAATGGCTGGAATTCGAAAAAAAAGACCTTAGAAATGTCCTTGATTTCGTTTGTATTATTAAAATCGAAGTTAAAGTCGTCAGTGCTTCCTAGTTTGTACAGAACACAGTCAAGACAGTAATTTGTTCCCTCGATATCCACCGCTATTCCTATTACTGATATAAAAGGATTCGCTTGTAATTGTAGAATATAACAAGAATAGCAAAAATACTATTCACAAATGCTATGAAATTTTGGACAATATCTGGTGCTTAGTTACAGCAAATATCATTAAAAACTTAGTCATGGAGACCTCTAAAAATTAAACCCATAGACTTAAGCAAAATCTGATTAACTGAACTCGCTACGAACATCATCATCAGTTTCGCAAACTCTATAGACTTAACCCTTTGTCCAGACAAAAACTTTACAGAAAGATCTATATGGGAATGAAGAGAATCAAGCAAAATGGCAGATTTTGGGATCAGTTCTCAGGGGGTGTATAAAAGAGATGCCCAGACGAGACACAATGCAATTATGGGAGATGGGGAAAAGTTGGAACCTTTGTCAATATTTATTAACGGTATACAAAATTATATTGCAAAACTATTAAGAAAATTTAGCCAAACAGCCCTTGCACAACATCAGTCTTTCTTCGATAGAAAAGAAAAGCAAAACAGCATGCATTCCAGTAGCAATTTCTATTTACATTTCAAATTTGTGGAGAATATTATTGTATAAAATTAATTGGATCAATACTGATGTGAAAATGTGGACGTAGAATTGTGAGTTTTTTTATGAAATATTTTTTGTAATTTGTCCCAACAGGAGACCATACAATTGTAGGAACAGTTTTTCTAGGAGTCAGCGTCTACCATTCTTTTCATTTAACAAAAGTTAAATGAAAAGTGTAGTGTAGTGTGCAGGGGAATACTACACTAAGTTTATTGGGAATTTTTGTATTATATTTAAACATAAATATAGCAATGAAGAATTTTACGTATTAATTGCTATCAAATAAACGTAACTTTTAGCAGAACTTTCCAACCCACCACTTTTTAACGATGAAATTCAACGAGCTAAAATTACATAACAAATATTGATTAACAGCTTTTGAGCATTCCCTTTTACATTGCTACTTCTAAACAAATAGCAAAAGGAACAGTAAAAGAATGTCCAATTCACAGTTAAGACGGGAAAAAAGGATCAGTTCCTACCTGTTGTGAATCCTGCACCGCTGGTAGTCTTGTGTACAGCGTCCGACAGCTATTCGCCACTTAGATGGATGCTGAGTCTGCGTGTGATACGAGCAACAGGCTTTTCTCTCTGACTTTGGTCGTGGAATCGCTCCATTTATATACTAACCTGGTGCATGTACGGTCTTCACACGTGAGCATCAACAGACATGTGTGGATTGTACGACTGTCGAACAGGAGCAGGAGGAGCAAATGCAATTGGTATAGCCAATAATAATAACCTGTTCTGAAATAACAGAAAACAAAGAGATCGTAAGAGAAATAGAGAGAGAAGTAAGAATGAATTATAGTTATCTTTCTTTCTTTCTCTCCGCTCAATTGTATTTTATTGATGGTCTTTTATTTTATATTCTGCCATGCTAATTCTGTTTCTTAAAGCTTATTTGGCAATTATGCTTTAAGAAACAGAATTGGCAATGAAATAAAGGTTGTTGGACAGTCCAACGCGACTTCTTTGAAGCTTTTGGATATATGTACGCCAGGGTCTCCAGACTAGATACATATGGTATTGATAATACCGGGTGCATATACTAAAACAACTTCTTATTAATATTAATGCAGAAGTGTGATCATCTGCGTAGTTCTTTAAGGAGTGTTTATTCTTTCATTCTGATATATTTGTTTAAATACTGCTTTTGTGATTTTTGGAGCTTTATTTTTGGTGTTCAGCGGTGGTAAGGATTAAACTCTTTCTGAACACATCCCCGAATATATAAAAGGATTCTTTGAGTGAAGTATTTAAAACAGAACCTAGATATTTGTTGCCCATAAATACTTCACGAATTGATGGTATTGTGAAAGCATCAGTGTACAATTGTTTATGCATGTGATAAATAATCTTCTATAATCAAGAGAGCTATTATAACAAATCATTACTTCATCTACAGCATCTCTCACGCCATAGCCTGACATTATAATAATTATAATGTCATTATAACATTGTTTTGTCAAGGGTGCCTTAATTGAGATATTACCAATTTAGAACCGCAATCTTATAATATTAAGATTGCCACTAGAAAAATACTTCTTCTAATACAAACATTGTAATAATTAATAGTCTACAGCCATGTCACACATGCAAAGGTTTAGCACCCTTTAAAAATTTGTTTCCCGATAAAACGGCTTAAAATAGTAATGAAAAAACAAAACTATAATATACAGTATAGACCACACTCGATATTATAGCAAGAGCTCATTCCATCAGAGAGGAGTACCTAATCGTAGCATCTTATTGCATCATCCATTTCAGTGTTCGTAGGCAACTAATAAAAATGGACAAAGGTTTTGAAACACCCCAGTACAAAAAAGAATACATGAAAATTTTGCGTGAATAATAAGAAATTTTCAAGAAAAACTCAGTTGTCTAATTCTACACTATGGCGTTTACTAAAAACCTAAACGAAGTCAGAAACGTTTACAGAAAAACAGAGATAGATTCTTCAGATTTTTCTCGCTTTGTAAAAACATTATCTGACATCGCTGCATCATTATATCCTTAGTGCTTCAACACGTCCATTGAACTGGCACAAAAACGAAAGCAGTCAGCATCGATTATTACGAGTTCGAGTACTGTTAGCTGTCGGCTTGTGTTGCCCAGTTATAAAGGCGTGCAAAACAAAGAAGAACCTCTGTTACTACCCTAATGAAGGGGAAAAAACGATTTTGGTAGGTAATGCAACATTCATCGTACACAGCAAAACAAGTGACTTTATTTTTAAATTTAAGTCCATTTTGTCTAGGAAGTGATTTCCCAATACTGGTTCGCTACTGCAGGAGATAGTCGAAGTTAATCAAGTGTTAGTTAAAAACTGAAAAACTTTCTATAGAAGTTTGTAGGGCGTCTTCTTATTCTATGAAGTTGGATGCATTCATTTTGCCACGGGCATGATAAAGGAAGATGTCGCGAGACGGGACGTAATGAGACCTTTTTGGTGCCACTACCATGGACTTTTCAGCAGGATTTGCATTTGACAGATAAGTGTTTCATTGTTGATTAGTGATGTGGGTTCAATTTTTCTTTTCTGTATTGCAATTGCAGGTTCAAAATGTTTTCCAATTTCCATTGAGAGAAGTTTTTACATCTTTTTGGGTAGAAAGTTTGATAAAATTCATGATTTGTACATATGGAGTCAGGAAATAACAGTTAATGTTATTCGGCGAGTCATTTACTCAATTTCAAAACAGATTGCGTCTAGAACATAAAAGAAGGTCGATAGAGTAACTGTGATTTTGAATTGCCTTTACTACTAAGAGATGAACGTCTCAAACTACATAAATTGGTTTGCTTTTTTGACACACTCGCACTTTTGCTTCTTTGTTAATGCACTGTATCTATGGCTTTCTGAAATGTGTAAATCATACTAGACCTCTTTGAAAAGTAAGGTTACACGTCTTTTGAAAACGACGTATACGTATAAACATTGAAAGAGTATATAAATGAAAGCAGGTTAGTGCACTACTTTCGATACAGTCGCCCATCACGTTCAAGTGATCTGCTTGAATTCGGTCTCGCTGTGTCATGAGTGTAGTCAACACCTCTGGATATAAAATTCAGGAACATTACCATTAAACCAGGTTTAATGGTAATGTTCCTGAATGTTCCTTAACTTCATCATCACCATCTAATCGGTTTCCTTGTCAAATTATGTTTTTGACAGGGAAATTATGTGGAGCATTCAGAAATCTTATATTGCGAGCCCGTCTTCAGTTCTTCACAGTTCAAGTATGGCAGTCGTTATAGGTTAGCCATCTAATGTCGATAAAGATGTGCAGCATCTTGTAACAAGTTAAAAAAAGAAACTTTACCCAGGTCTTTATTTCATGCGACATTTCACCTTTAGGGAAATCAGGGCTTCTTTCCAAAAGACACGTTTTATTTTTCAAACAGCAGTTGTATTATCTATCAAATATTTTCATTATTTCAATATTTGATTTCAAGAAATAGTAACAAAACATACCTCTGCATAAGAAATTGCTCTTATGCAGAGGTATGTTGTGTTGAATTTTCCCATTTCACTAATTATCAATATGGACAAAAGAAGAAGAATATTAATCAATTTAATTCTGTCTGGAGTTTTATAGCATGTTCGTATTCTTCTCATTCTGTCTGGAGTTTTATAGCATGTTCGTATTCTTCTCATTCTGTGAGTTTTATAATTGCCATATTAATGTTATTGCTCTCAAGGTGGCAGGAGTAATGACTTCAACTAAAATTTGATATATATGCAGTTACCAAGGAGACATCTGCAATAGGAGAAAGATGGGGCTCAGGTAAGAAGATTGGTTCTGCTTTAATAGCTAAAGTCGATTTCATCTGACTGGCTTCAAAATATGAAGAAGCGAGAAGGAATAAATTTCTTATCTTAACCAAAAGCAGTCCAAATACCTTCTGAAAATATCCGCTGCGCACTTTATTATTACAAGAAAAAACTTGATGGATGAAAGCATAAATGAAACTGAGTGTGAAGTAACCTGGGGAGCAATTTTTGATCAGAACAAATTCTTGACCTAAATCCTGAAGCTCTTTTGGTGTAAGTTGAGAGATGGAGTGTATAAAATGGCAATCAGAATGCGCATACCTACGTGCAGAATCTTCTTTAGGTACAATTTGTATGTCAACTGCATGCAAAATAGTTGACAGATACTTATTTTTTTTTTTCCTTACTTTATAGCCGCGTTGAATTACACATTTTATTCATTAAACTGTATGGCGGCAGAAAACCCAATGGAAGCGCAAACATCAATTTAAGTTACTTAAACATTCAAAAATTACATATATATATATTATAGAATTAATTATCGAAATCTTATATTAATTAGCGTAATGATCTTAATTCTTTTACACCAGATAATTTCCGAGAAAAATCTTAGTGTGAAATTTAAATACAGTCGAATCTCTTTATAGCAACCCTCTTTTTAACGTCCCACGTGTTATTACGTTCTATGGTTGGTCCTGGCCAATTTCTCATTAACCTAATGCTGTTTTATGAACAATCGATATAACGGCCTTCCGATATAACGATCGTTTTCTCATTCCCTGTGGTGGTCGTTATATAGCGCGTAGACTGTAAAACGATAATGGAAAACCTGATACTCTATTTGATTTCCTATTCGACTTTTAATTACACCATTAGATCAAGAAATTCTTCAACTTCTTCCCCTCTTCCTCTTCTTATATTATTTATTTATATGATCAATATTTTTATCACGGGTAGAAAAGGTCTGAGTTCGAATCCCATCAATGATTCTAGGAACTGTTATGGCTTTTCTTCACAAACTGGGTCGTTCTCGAGCTAGGGACGCTTTATTTTCTCTTCCAAAAACTGTTTTTTTTTTTCTTCATTTTTTCCTTCTTGATGTGTTTTCCTTCCATTGGTTTGCCTGTTTGCTGGCTAACTGGCAAACTGACCGAAGAATGAATATACACAATTGCATTATATATTGACGTCCCACAACCTTAGTTGCTTTGGCGCTTAACTCACGCACACACCTAACCTTGGTAGCTAGAGTTTTTGCTGACTCTGCAGACCCTACCCCCATAGTTGAATGGCTTCACCTTTTTCCTCTAGGTGAATTGCCATTCCAATTGCTGACTCTCAAGCCTTCCTGGGAGTGGGACACTAAGTTCTACCTTGGAGTGGGATTTACCTCTCCGCGTTTTCTGAGTGCTCTGCACTTGACTGCACACTTACGTTCTTTCTCTCTACCTCGCCTCTGCTCACTTATGAGCATCTTATCCTCCTAAAGGGGCCCTCCTCCTTTAGACTTCTTGGCTCCGTTTCGCCTAGGGGATTGTCTTCTCTAACATACCCCCCCTCGTTGCCTTCCTCCCTTTATCCAATACTAAAACTATAAACTTAAACTATACTAAAATTCCTTTTACCTCACACCACCTTCACTCTCACCCTGACCAGAGTGTTGATGGCCATAAGAGTAATAACTGTCAAGGGTTCCTGTCTTCTGTGCCTTGTCCGGCTCCCCGTGCTGTGGATGGATGTTGGGAGGTCCGTTCCTGGTGACCTTGCTTCCTGGTATTACCAGTCGAACAACACAAAGAACACACCACTCACATAATCCACACTACCCATACCGACTGGTTTTGAAAAATTATGCAACATCAGAGAGTACTTAATGTGGATTTGTGGTAACCCACAGGAACCAGCTAACAAACACATTATGTCCTTGGTAGCTAGATATTAAGTAATATCAAGAATTTTGATAGGCATATTTTTGCCTTGAAAAGTAGATCTGTAAAATTTTATTCTTTATTCTTTTAGCTTTAATTTCACGCTAGATAATTAAGAGACCAAATTCTCTTAATTATTTAGTATCAAGTTTAATAATTTACTATTATTATTAAGAACGCAATTTTAAAATTTATTAAATTCATATGCCTATATAAATATGCTCATTTTTAATACTTGTTACTTCGTTTATAAATGCCATTTTATAATTATAATGTTATCTCATTATGCAAATATTTTATTTTTAGCGACTTATACTTCTTGATTACTGCAAGTTTCAATTTTTTAATATAAATATTAACACTTTGAAATAATATGGGTTTTATAAAAATTAGTTTATTTAGTTTTAATAAACTAAATTTTATAAAATCCATGTGGTATAAGAGTGGTTATAAGTTTGCAAAAGAGATTTTACTCTATAGCCTCAGATATATAAATCAATAAATAAATACATACATGAACTAAAAACTTGAGGTAATATTTGTTTTATACTACTTGCACAAAAACTTAGCAGTTTTTAAGTACTAACTGAAAGTCCATTTCCCTCAAACTAAGGAACCATAGAGTCTTGTTGGAAAGTGAGCTTTTGTAAAAGGGATTTTTCTGTGTAATTTTTAACCGCTTCTTTATCGGAAAGCTTTTCTAAAGAAAAGGGTTTGAACCCATCCTCTGTGTAAAAATCAAAACACTTGCTATTTATCGAATTCTTAATGCTTCTTTATCTTTAAATTTGTTCTTCTCAGTTTAGAGAGTTTGGCTAGTTGAAACAGACACAGGATGTATCTTTTACCATGTAATTGCTTTTTGTTCGATCGGGTAGAGGAGCCACTTCGGGGTTGAATCTACAGACGCCATCAACACGGCTAAGAGAGGATCATCATATCGCTTCAGCTGATAGCTCATGTCTGTAGCGTGCGCTGATGACAACCAGAAAGCTTCTGAAATGAAATATAAACTGTAAATAGACGAGAAACATCCGGTGGTGATGATGATGATGATGTTTGATGAATTTTAGTTTATGAATACGACATCTGGACAGTTTTATTATTTATTTTTATAACGCATGACGAAAATATACTGGTGTCGTGTCGTATAGTAAAATAAACGTTTTTGTTTTGGTGCCAAAGTAACTAAGGCAATGAGACAAGTGTACTGTGTCTGTAAATTGTATCTCTTTGATCAGTTTGTTGGATTCGGGCGGAAGGAGATGGAGGTCAGCTGACCAGGGTCAGAAATCTGTAGGAGAAAAAGGAATTAGAGGGGGAAAGGTGAGGTTGTTTTTCTTCTTATGCTTCTTCCCTTCGATTCGAACCCAGAGCCGATGGACGATGATCATAACCTTTGAGAGTGACAAACAAACAAACAAATAAATAAACACGAAATAATCTGCACGCTGCTTATATCTTTTATAAACCTAAGACAAATAGACTACGTACAAGAAAATTAATTTGTGAAATTAATGTCATTCGATCCATATTAAATGGGTTTTCGACAATGAAGCCTTAAAAGCACGAAAAATATTCCAATCGAAACGGTGCACAAATGTCTTTGAATTTAACTTAATTACCCATTCTTTTTCTTTTTTTTTAATAGTAATTAGTATACCACGTCATTAGCCATTCCATTCCCAGTGTTCTGATATATGACGTTGTTATGGTTCTGTAAATGGAGAGATTATTAACCAGATATCCAGTCAAAAATTTAATGTAACTCGGAGAATATACCTTTAATGAGCGTAGGACATATAATGCCAAAATAGCGAATTCCTTTACGAATAACAGCCTAATGAGCAAAGATTTTGTCCAGCGCAGTTAATTGATATAAAAATTCCTAATATATTCTCCGGGAACTAAGAAATGATGAGGAACTGCGCTTTCTGCAATTGTCGTATGTTAAAGCAGTAATGCAATTAAAAGTACTTTCTTTATAAAAAGATTTTCCAACTGTACCCTACGTAAATTAGCAGGCATCTCCTACTTGAATGCCGTGTGTTGAAATGTGTATGGTTTAACTTAAGAAAATTTTGGACGATTATATGTCGTTATTTGAATGAACCTTTTAAAAAATTAAAAGACGATTAATTAGTAAAAGACAGGATTATTGAAAGTTTTATGGACTACAACAAAGGTTACATTGAACAGAAACAAAATTCTTTAATTTCTAATCATCAAAATATGAATGCAAAAATGCAATCGCAATTAAACCGTATGAATACTTCAACTTACTTTAAGTTTCAAATATGTGTAGCTCCAAGAAAGGGGTCACCCATTAATGATCGGCCCATCTTTGGTCCATTTTATATTTTAGGGTCATTCATTTGATCCTGGGTTTACCTAACCTGGGATCACTTTCTCGTTCGCCCTTTTCAACATGGATGACTAAGTTACTTGGTAATAAGAGTGAATTTAATATTATAGTTTGGTTAAATACGAGACGCTACCCAAAAGTTAGGAATTTTTTTTTAAAAAAATCAATTAACTTACCTGATAGTTCATGTTACCTTATAGGTGGAATTTTGGACTAAAATAAATTTTCTGTTTATACTCCGGCACGACAACCAAGTCAGTAGAGTTTACAATAAATCGTCAATACAAATATTTATCGTATTTAGTAGTCAGGGGCTTGAACCCCGGACCACTCAAGGAACAGGTGTGGTCTTGCTCATGACCACACGGCTACGTCAGGCCTAAGACGGGTTGATTCACATTTAAATATCCGGAATGGAACTACTTTAATTTTAATCTTCGTCGCTGAGATCTGCTGCTGCTTTCTCATTTTCTAAATAATCTCTTTCGAATAATGCATTTTCGCCATCGATGAACCACGGAAGCACTCCTGGAAGGCATTTATTGATAATTCTTTGAGTGTGATCGTTGTGGACACAGATTTGCGCCTGTGACACAAGAAAAGCTAGGTTTTTTCCAGACACCTCTATAAACCTCCAAGATTTATCTCACATTCTCTGTAGTACGTATACCTCGTCGAACACAATAGCAAATAATGAAAATTGCTCAGTCTTCAAATCTTCCATTATGATGATCATAAAACGGTTTGCACCTACAGCATGTAACTTAAGACCACCCTAAAACAACTGGACAATACGTCAGAACTTGCAGTTGTGTTAGTGTATCTTGGATATGCATTGGCCTGCGATCTATCGGCAGTTAGCGAAACTTGAATGGTTATACGGTTGCGCTGCCATTCCACGAATTAAATGATCGCCCTATGTACACCGACTCCAGCGATTCTTCCGTCGTTGGAAGCATGTTTGAAACCTTTCGAGATGCTGTCTGGTATGTCCTGGTACCTACCTACCTTTGCAGAATTCCAAGACATCTTTAAAACTCTTCCTTTTTACTTCAATTTCATTTTTGGAAACGGGAAGATGTGAGAAAGACAGGGATAGTTCTTTATCAGAAACTATTCGATGTAAGTCCTCTTAATGTAAAAGGACACAAGAACTTTATCAAAAACACTAATGTCCTGAACATTGATGTTTTTGATAAAGCACCATCTCCGAAGTTTGGTAAATTGGCGTGTATTTTGAAAGCTTGAAATTTCTCTTTGTAATTGTTCTTTCAAAAATTGCAGAGCACATTTTACGTGTGACTAACACAACACAGAATAGCATACTACGAGGCAGACTATCAAGGAAGTATACTCTACTCTGGCTGGAAAAATTTGGAGTGAATTACTATGAATGAGAATGGTCAGGTGTAGTTGCCTGACTATTCTTAAGGTATATTTCTTAACATTGTCCGACACGAGCTTTCCTTAAAATTTTTCATTTCGGCTCCTAAGTCTCTTAAATGAAATGGTACGAAACCGCTAAAGGCAACACGAAATGAAGAGATCAAAAGTGATATTCTGTAGATGTATTTTGCTCATGTCACAGTTAAATATATAAAAAGTATTATTCATTATTCACAGTCGCATCAATGATGCATTTGTTTCATTGAGCACCATGTCAGGCACTGTTCTAAATAGTCAAGTTTCGATATTGATTATTTGCCAGTAATGATTCAGGTTATTGAGGAGTCCAGCAAATTTAAACAGAGAGACGCTGCTGATGTTTCCTTTAACGTCATCAGAAAGTCATCTATCCGATGAACGATCAGTAAAAATTAAATTTGTGATAAATTATTAAGTCAAACTGAGTTTATTCTAATGCTGCGTTGGATTACTTTCGTTAAGTTACTTCCGACATATTACTCTGAAGATTTATCGTACTATCCTCCATTAACTTCTTAAGATGAGATTTTTCTACTAAACTTCTATCATTTTTAGAGATTTTAGAGATCTCAATTAATGTACTTGGGAAATCCTAAACAAGCTATGAACTCATAACTTCAGCTTGCTTTCTGTTTATTCACTAATCCATACGCCGCTCCAGGTAAGTTATCTTGCTGTGATACCTCTACTTTCAAGGATATACATGTTCATAAGAAATACAACCCTTAAAAATATTTAGTTATTACGCATTTTTTTCCAGAGTAAATATACATTTTATATTACTAGAAAGTACAATTTATACAGATCTCAATACTCGATCATTAATGGATATAATATAATACCAAACTTTTAACAATTGATTCAAAAATCTGTTTTAGAATATGACATATTTTGAACGCTCCTGATAATTTTCTTCTACAGATTTTCAATGGGAATACACAAAGAGAAAACAATAGGTGATGCATTACTTTATGAACATGACTGCAATATGGTAAATTGAGACGGTGGATAATTATGGTCAGGTCTATTTAATAATTTTCCGACATGTGAAACCCCAAATTCTGTTGTTCAGGGAAGATTCCAAAGTAGGCGTCCTGCTTGCAGAATGTTTTAAAAGCATCTGTTCAAAAATAAGCACTGGAACTAGTTCTCTTCCACTGGCAGGTTTATGACAGCTAGAAGTCAATGGTATCTCCATTTCTCCGTCCCTGGTGACATCTATCACTACCGATATTGACCAATATTTATTTATTATTGAATCTTAGAAATGTGTCTGTAGAAGTGTGTGTTCACGGGCCATTTTTGTGTGGTGCGGGCTGAAACACCCGGAATAACTCACGTGGGAAAATCCTACTCCCTCCGCCTGAGATCTGTTAATGCGGCCTCGAGTGAAGAGTACATTTAGAAATTTGTTTGTCCAGTCGTCGAAAGGGCTCGAATTCATTATCACTAACCACTTGGTTAGTGATGAAGCCACTATACTGTCATGAAAGACGTATTTATTTTATATACACGTTCCAACTTGTTTAGAATGAAGAAGTGAAGTTGAAGATGCCCTTTGTAAAGGATAATGCGTGGATACGTGCGTACTAATCGCCAAAGCAACTAAGGCTATAAGGTTAGTATATTGTGTTTTGACTTCACGGTAGCACAATGGTCACAATCACCGTTCTCCCCATGCGGGTGGAAAAGTCCTGGATTCGAATCCTCGATGATGCAAGACTTCTGTGGGCTTTTTTCACTCCGTGGTCTCAGGCGAGGATAACGTTTCTCATCCTCTTCCCGCCCCCCCAGCCCCTGCCGCAAACTGGCGTTTATTGTACAGAAAAACGGAAAATTGACCAGGGAAGACATAATACGGAAGGGTAGATGAGATAATTCTCGGATAGCCCTAATATGAGATTTTATGACATATATTGTGCAAGCTGTAACACCAATATACATAAGTATATTGTGTCTCTAATAACTTGTGTCCTGCAGTCGACTTGCCTGTTTACTGAACAAAAAACCATGCAACTCTCACCCGAGGCTGACTAAATCGGCAAAGTTGTGTCAAAAATGATATCAAAGTTCCTCCTGAATTCGAACCCAAGAAAAGTTAAAGTAGGTTATTAGAAGTCTTCGTCAAGAAATGAAAAGAAAAGCAGCAAAGATTTTCTTTAGTTATGTTAACAGTAGAAGGAAGGGATTGCATCACATTGATCCACTAGATATAAATGGATTAATTGTTGATGATACTACTCAGCTTGGTGACTAACTGAATGGATATGCATTTACATTCACACTTGAGAAACAACGGCATTAGTTTAGCTAAAAAAGCTGTTTTTCTGGAACATACTTGTTAGCTAAACTTCTGTTCCATGGAAAATAATGGAGTCAGTGACTAAAGAAGAAATGCAGAACCATCTAGACAGGAACGTCGTTATACTGCAGTCATAGCATGGATTTATTAAGGAGCAATCTTCTTTGACAAATCTAATTGGATACTATAATATAGTAATAAAGGAACTGGATGCAAAAAATAAATTTGATATCATATATTTATATTTTAGAAAGAAATGTGATACTGTTGCACATGCAAGACTGCTGTGCAAACTGGAGCAATATGATATTAATGACAAGTTGCTGCTATGGATAAAGGGATGATTGAGTGCGAGAAGACAGAGAGTGGATATCAAATCATTGTAAAAAATGAGAAAGCAGAGAGTGGATATCAAATCATTGGGTATTGCTCTTCTTAGACTAATGTTATCAGCGGAATTCCCCAGGGTTCGGTGTTGGGCCCATTGTTGTTTTCTGTAATTATTAATGATGATGAAGGCATATTAGGCTTAATATCTAAGTTTTCAGATGATACAAAGGTTGTCTGGGTGGTAGTTAATCACGGTAATCAAAGTATGCTACTGCAACAAGGTCTAGACAAATTAGGCAGATGGACTGAGAGTGGCAATTAAAGTTTAATATTGAAAAATGCAAGGTACTTCATATGGGGAGCAGTCAGCCTAAATTAACGTACCGGCTGTGTAGTACACAGTCAGCGCAGCGGAGAAAGATCTGGAGGTAATTGTGCAGTCAGATATGAAGTTCTCTGAGCAGTGAAAACACGCTGCCAGGACAGCTCCTGGGATTTTGTTTATGATATACAGGAATTTTGACAGAAAGGATAAAGTGGTGAATACCCCTTTGTTAGGCCACATTTGAATACTGCATACAGGTCTGGATTACTCATTTAGGAAGGATGGGAATCTGTTGGAACCATTGCAGGAAGGAGCAACAAGATTGATCAGAGGAGCTAAAGGGTGCTCTTACCATGAATGGTTTCGGTTATGCCACCTGCAACATTTTGGAGACTAGGAACCTGCGGGGAGATCTGTTTGAGGTGTTTAAGGCCTTGAATGTATTGAGTAAGTTCAATGCTGATGCAATCCTTCCTCTTGCTTAGACAACACACATGAGATAGCATAAATTCAAATTGAGGAAGAATGGTTGCAGATCGGATTTGCGAAAATTTGCTTTCAGTCATATGGTGGTTAATTTTAGAACAAACTCTCATAACGTGTGTAACAGGGAGTGAGATAAATTTTCGAGACATGAGCGGATTGATTAATCCGATTGTTCTCTGCTTTTCTTGAGGAATCCAACGTTCATTTTAAGGAACACAAGATGTAGTGAATATCGTAGCCTGGATTTTGGATATTATTGTAGTCGTTCAAGAAAATACTGGCGGGAGCGAAACTAGGACTATAAATTTTTTGAATGCTCAGGAAACTTTGTCATAAGCCCGCGCTAAGAAAAGATAGAAATCAAAATTATTTTAACTAGAAAATTCTCATTCTTTTATAAATTTGGTATTGTTGAAGGAAAGCATGCAAAAAGATTCTTTCTGTGAGAAATGACAATGAAATCGATACTCTTTGTGAGAAAAGAAGGTAGGATAGGGTCTGTTTTGTTTTTTAATCCTGACCACTAGATAATAATTTCGAAATCAGTATTTAAAGTGAAATCGATGGATATTCCAGGATTTATGTCATTTTTGTATTCTGGTGTTCATAAGGAAAGTCGAATAAACGTTTATCAATCATATCATCACAGAACTGGTCTGTCTATACAAATATATATATAAGTGGTCTCTCTCTAGAATAAACTGCTAAATTTCCCTGCTAATTCATCATGTAAATAATCATCAAGCTCTGGGTAAAGGTAATGTATCGGATCATATTCAAAACCGTCGATGAATCAATCGATCTTGACCGCTGCAACCAGCTTCGGATCAAATTCAAAAACTTATGAAAAGTTCTATACTCGAAATACAATACGCTCCATGCAGAACAACTACCTTTCCAGTAGCGAACTCAGTCAACTTAAACAGTTAATTTATTGCCCGAGGGATGTTACAAAGCAATAAGACTAAAGTAAGGCAAATAATATATGTAATGAAATAATTTAAGTATGAAGTAAAATAATTTACGACATATTTAAACTGTCGCTTGCTCTAATACAGCCAATCAAATGAACAGACTAAGGTTTAGTCGAGTTATTTCACTGTACTTGGCTAAATCCCAAATGGAGAGAGTAAATTCTGTGTCTTGTTCTATTAACCACTGTTGCTATAAACGTTTAGCTCATAAGCCTTTCCTAAGTCGATTGACCATTCGATGCTTCGGAATAAGTTCTCCACGTAGGTAGCAGAACAGATCAGGTCGATTTGCACTTTCCCGGGAATAATGTCACAGCATTAAATGAAAGTAAGTAGAAAAAATAATACACAATACAACAATATGTCAAAATGTTGAAATCTAGAGGCCGGCCAGTATGTGAAACTCAAGCCAAACTATTTTCAAAATGACTTCTATTTAACAAAGTATCTGTAGCATGGAAAATTCAGAGGCCATCCTACTTCACAAAAAAGATGACCAGGAAGGTTTAAAAAACTACCGACCAGTAAGCCTAGATAATGTAAATCCGGGCCTAGACAAGGGCATCAGACAGTAGCTGCCTTGTATTGGCGTTGGTGAGATGGTAATATCACACGCACATGTTTTTAAGCCTGCTTCGTACAGGATCTACGCCAGAACAGAATACCTAGGTGGAGATGGGCTTTTGCCTAGGAGCCACCCTCGATTCTGGGATACACGTACGCAAAGCAACAGGAGGTCGCATATAATATAGTATCTTATACACTGAGTGATCACTGAATTATGACCACCCCTATGAAAACTAAATGCGACCCGTTGACCACGTGAGGTACGAGAGTGCGGAGTTAGTCGACCTAGTAGCACAGATAAGGTGTCAGTGGTTCAATAGGTAGTAAAATTCCAAGCTGATGAGTAAAAGGAAGGATTTATCGGACTTTGATAAAGGACAGATTGTGGGTGCTCGACGAGCTGGCACCTCCATTTCTCAAACGGCTGAACTGATGGCCGAGAGCCGCCGTTATTAAAGTGTACCAGGACTAGCGTCAAAATGGTCAAACAACAACCCGATGGAAAAACTGCAAAGGTCAGCGAAAGGTTGATGTTAGAGTTGAGCGCCGGGTCCGACGACACGTTCAGGCGAACAGAGGCAGCACTGTTGAAGAGTTACCCAATACAACATGGGCCAATCCGGGACAATATCTGGCATGACCATGCGTCGCACGCTCGCACGTGTGGGCTATACTGGCAGACAACCCCTACGGCATCTTCTCCTAACCAAGGTTCACCGGCGTAAAAGACTCGCCTGGTGCAAAGAGCATGCAAGTTGGACGTTAGAAGACTGTAAGAAGGCGTTCTGGTCGAATGAGTCACGTCATTTACTCCACACCGTGGATGGTCGTTTACGGATTTGGCGTCAACACCATGAGGCTCTTCATCCATCATGCATGGTATCAAACGTGCAGGCCGGTGGAGGCGATTGTATGGTGTGGGGCATGTTTCACTGGCAGGTACCTTGGACTCCTGATGTATGTGGAACAACGTATCGGTGATCTCCGCCATCATCAACTGCTTGCTAACTGTGTGCACCCCGTTATGTTACACTTTTTCTCGAATGACGATGGTGTCTTCCAAGATGACAATGCGCCGAGCCATCAAGCCATTCCTGCACATCCACTTGATGTGCAGGAATGGTTTGAGGAAAACAGTTCTGACTTCCAGCATCGATTGGCCTCCGAACTCCACCAATATCAATCCCATAGAGCACTTGTGGAACACTATGGAAAGGCATATCAGGCGTCTAGATACACGTCACCTCCATACTTGCATTGTTGACCGCATTACACACAGCTTGGTTGGCCATTCCTCCCGACATCTTGTTGAATCAATGCCACGTCGGATAGCTGCCGTACTGAGAGCGAAAGAAGGATCTATGAAGTATTAGGTAGGTGGTCATAATTCAGTGATCACTCAGTGTATATGTATAATGAGAATGTTTGTTAATGTATATAAAATTGTATATATATATCTTCTCTGTAAGTTTTGTATATAATAATTGTGTGTACAAATAAATGGGGAAAAAAATGGAAATGTCCTAACATATGGCTCAGGTTCGAATCCTGTCGATGACACGAGAAACTTTAATGGGCTTTTTTATTCCATGGCTGAGTTAGTCGGTCTCAGGCGTAGATAGCCGGGTTTCCCCCCCCCCCAGAAACTGAGGTTTTTTCGTCCATCAAAGCAGGCAAATCGACCAGAGGATACACGCTATTCACAGACACATTACATTATTGGGTATATGTAAGAAATTACGGGTGGCCCTAATATAATAATTTGAATTTGTCATAACATGGTTTGATTGTGAAACATGTACATTGAATGCCAAAGCTTTAGAAAGACAGAGAGTCACATAAAGAAGTATAGAGGGCCGAGAGAGAGAGAGATCGAAAAACATATGCATGAATTAGACAACAAACCAAGATCTGTGACATCATTGAAAGAACAAAACGCTTAAAATGGAAATGGGCAAGTCACATATCAAGAAGAACTGACGATAGACGGACCAAACGAATTTTGGAATGGATAACGCTTGACTCCAGCAGCTCAAGAAAAAGATCAGAGATGAGGTGGATCGATGAAATAAATTGTGAAATTTGCTGGTGTACAATTACAACAGAAAGCACAGGACCGTAGTTGCTGGAAATATCTTGAGGAGATCTTCATCCTGCAGTGGATCGACAGTGACTGATGATGATAGCAATATATAATACACACGATATAGCAAACTTGTAATGATAAAAACATTTTTTAAATGTTTTGTGGAAAACATAATAATTATTTTTCCACTTATATGTTTCCATAAGAAACATATTTTCGAGAAATTACAAGGTTGTTGTTGGGTTTGAGGTACATCAGCAATTAGGAATATTGCACCGTATATATTATTACTGTGAATTGCGTGTGTTCTGTGGTCGATTTTCTGTTTGCTGGACGAAAAACTGGAGTTTCAGGGAGAAAAACTGCCCTCGCCCCAGACCGACTAAAACTCAGGCACGTTGTGTAAAAAAACTCATAAAAATGCCTCGCGTCATTGATGAAATTTGAACTCAGGTCTTTTCCCCTCAGTATAGGAAGGACGATGATTATACCAACTGTGATACCCGTGAGAGCGGAATTCCACCGTAATAACTGATATCAGCAATTGAAATTCTAGAGGAATGATTTACTTTTTTTTTTTATCAGAACTCCTCCACCTCTTGTTGCAGAACTCCCCTTGGGCAGTGAGTTTATTACAAAATTTGTAATACTACATTGAACGTTGGCATCCATGTTGATTAGTTGTTAAAGATAGGTCCACTAAAACGGGGAACAAAATAGTATAAACGCCAGATGATACCACCTTTATATAATGATGCTCTGCTCAAGAAATGAGGGTATTCAACCGCGTAGTCATAAAGAGAAACTCATTGCCGAACTAGATGCTATTGATTTATTGATTAGGCGACATACAAGATCGACCTTAATGGCTGGCCACCAGGTATTTATATTAAACTATTTACAATATTGCAAACGCTAACGATCTTTGAATACATAAGGAACAAAATACAGGTTTAGATAAACCCTGCATTCTATTCCTGGAATATATTTAACACAATTAAGAAAAGTATACTTATAGTTAACCAGCATATGATAGTTAGGAATTATTTTGGTGAGAATTATTAATTCTCAATACATATAAATAAAGTTATAAGTGATGCAAATAAGAAGCTTGTATTAATTAAGACATATCCACGATTCTTAAGGATGTTCAGTTATAGGTGATAAATTTTAACGAATTATTAGTGGCATCTCTTATTTGGTCTCCTGTTTGTAAAACTTATATACAGTGAACAGAAAAATTACAGGTGAGAACTATTAAACACTTGTTAATATTAGAAGGAAATAAAATATCATCATATTGAAGAGTTTATTTAATACATATTCCTGATCCATTTCTTGATTCAATGATTTTAATAACTTTAAACTTGGATTTCTTAATTAGTTTCTTAATTTCATAGTATTAAAAGCATAATGTAGTAAAAAAATGCAAATAAAAAAGCAAGAATTTTCAAATATTTTCAAAATCATTGTTACTTGCTATTGAAATTAATTATGTATACACTTAGTTGGTTTTGCGTTAACAAAACGTACCTAATATCTCTTGGGCCACCTTTTGCCGCCATACAGCACGTACGCGTCTTGGCATAGATTCCACGAGGTGTTGCAAGGTGTGTTCCGTGGTAGTGCTACCCAAGCGTTGTACAACGTGTCCAGTAATGGCCTCACATTGACAGGTGGATGGTTGTAGCATCGAATGTCCTACTCTAGTATATCCAAACATTCTCTTGTGGGTTGAGATCCGGTGAGGTGGGCGGCTTTGGATGATTGTTCTACCACAGTTGAGCCAGTCACGGTAGACTCATGACACCGGAGAACGGAAACACTTAACTGTACTGGCTGTTGTCGAAATATTGGCAACCTCACATCTTGTCGCCAAAATTATTCCTTGTTAGAAATCGGAAAGATCTTGACCCTGACCAGAGGCAGGCTGGCCATAACGCTTATCTGGGAAACCTAGGTGGCCGGAGGACAATTGAGGCCGTTGTGATTTTGGCCATAAATAATATGGCCATAAACATTAGTATGAGGCTGCTACCAGTTTTCCCCGTTAAGAATTTTTGACCCAGTCCGCCTCTAACGTCGACCCATTCTTCCTCGCAGACACTCAAAACCTGATCGCGTCGTTGCGAACTGCAATTTCGTATTAGTTGTTCGTAACGACGCGAACAAATGTTCCGTGATGATGGCGAATCACTCCATTTGGGGAGGGGAAGCTACTAATGCAAAGCCAATTCAGTGAATATTACAATTTAAAGTGAAGGTCGTCCTCCCTCTCCCTCTCTCTCACAGCCCAGCCCCAAAAAGCATTTAAAGATCTCTCTCTTCCCATGTACCAGATAGCATAAGGTAGGTTTCTTACAGACTCCCTGGTTTCAAAAATGCGACACTGACTTCATTAATACCACATTCATACCACAGACTTCATTAACCCTGCAGCAGAAGCCCAAAGCTAGAGTGATCCCAGAAGGCAGAAGGGGTGTTAGTGTAACGAAAAACTATGCAGACTGGGCCATTAAATCAGAATATCTTACGATGGGGGATTTTACCTTTCCAGATATTGACTGAAACTTGTGAGTTGGTCAATCAGAAACTAGCAAGACTTTTGTCTATTTATTGGATGACTGTTTTCTACAGCAGCATGTTAGAGAGGCAAAAAGAGGAGGCAATACTCTTGATCTGATTATCAACAGCGATTCTTCATGCAATAAGAATCTGCATGTAGAGGATCCACAGGTGTCAGTGATCACAGTTACTGATGTGGAATTTACTTAAAGATATAATTACCATCAAGGATAAAGGGAAGGGCTTTTGCCTTTGCAAGAAAGACTATAATGGTTTCAGACAGTTTTTAAATTCTATGCAGTGGGACCAGCTGATGATGCTACCAAACAGCAAATTCTAAATGGGAAGCACTCAGGGAATAATCGTATAAACTACTAGGATTTTCATACCAACTAAGAAATATTGTTCAAGGGATATCCAGTTAGATCTAACTGGATATCAGATGAACTAATGAGACTTCTGGTATAAAGAAAAAATGCATGGAGTGCATATAAATTATCATGTGATATAGAAGCCTATGGTAGATATAAACTAGCCTGAAATCAAGTTGCAAAGACGATTACGCTAGCTAATGCGTCTACGAGGTCTCTGTAAAAGAATGCAAAAAAAAAAAAAAGTAGCAAAGACTTCGTTACTTATGTTAACAGTAGAAGGAAGGGATTTAAGCACATTGGTCCATTTGATATCAATGGTTTAACTGTTGATGATACTGCTCAGGTAAACAGAATAAGTATTTTGCATCTATATTCGCACATGAGGAATTCTTTAAGGAAGGGGATGCCAGAAGTTTATCAAAGTCTAACAGGGAGCTAAATGATTTTGTGATAACTGAGAGGACAGCGGAAGAGAAATTTGTTTAAGCTAAACACAAAAGGTACCTGCTGGCACTAAACACATGAGGTGACAAATTCAAATTGAGGAAAAATGGTTACTTTGCACATGTGTCCAAATTTTCCTGCAGTCAAATTTTAATTTTACTATTATGTTGATTTTGTATTTTTGTGGACTGTAATAAGGCCTTTTTAGATTGGAAGAAACGGAGGATTGACCTGTTCATGTGATCCATTTGTTTGGATAATCGATTTTTTAGTATAAAAATGGAAAGTCAGATTTAAATTTAGCTCTTCGTTTTTGTAATGTTGATAGTTTGAACAAAATTTCATCTGTAGTTGTAGAAGTACTTCGAATGAATTCAAGAAGAGCTATCCTGATACACCAGTCCCGTAAAGCCAACCGACCTCTAGTGTAACATTTGGTAGGTTGGCTGATCTTACAAAACTGCCTGCTACATTTATAAAAAGGATTGGCTTGCTGTAGCCTTCTTCATTTGTTTAATAAAATTCAAAAATTTGAATTTACAGTTTTGAGAGGTTTGAAACCGCCCTAATTTATTTTCGTTGTGATAGCAAAGTAAAATATGTACTAAAATGTCTTATAATTCTGAAAGAAACAATGTACCATCGATATACCACCATTCGATATATTCATAAGGTTATGTTACATGGTGTTTACATCAGGCACTTTGGCAGATGTATAGCGATGTACAAATAATGAAAGATGAGTGTGAGCGTCTTCAAAAAAAGTAAGAAAAAAATTCTTCAATCATCGAATTGCTCTCATCTTCTTTCGGACTTTACTCACTAGGGTATCTCATTACAGAAGTTTGAAATACTTGTATGAAAGGCAGAAGTTCTAATAGACAAGGAAGGTTCTTTACTACGTAATCTCTGCACAATTTCTCAATCAAGTGTTTAGGGAAATTAGTTAACGTGATAGCTGCATCACCATTGTACATAACTGATGCATTAGTGATTATGTGTATGATTATTTCTAGATGACTCTATGAATTAGCATCTTATTAATCGAAGAAATGAAGCTTTGGTTTAAAATCAGCCCTCTGGTCTGGTTGTTCCTTTTAACAGAAACGACAGCAGCCTCGGAAGAAATTTCAAAAATGAAACAAATTTTACTAAACAGACAAACACGGGAGAGCACGCAGCCTCAACCGAGTAAGTTTATTTCATGACTCTTTTTTATAAGAGACTATTATGTTGATTTTGTATTTTTTTGTGGACTGTACAATAAGATTGGAATAAACGGAAGATTGACCTGTTCATGTGATCCATTTGTTTGGATAATCGATTTTTTAGTATAAAAATGGAAAGTCAGATTTAAAATAAGCTCTTCGTTTTTGTAATGTCAAAAAATTGTTGTCTCGTGCTCCGCAAACCAGCAGTTAACATCATTCTTAAAATTTTCAATGATAATACTTTTGGAATTTCATAAAATTTTACAACAGAATGAATGACGTGATGCGATATGAATGGCAGACTTTTACCCTAAAATCCTAACCGCACAGCCAACACTACTACTACTACTACTACTACTACTACTATTGATTTTTTTATCTCAAGCAATCCTTCCAAGCACACGGTCAAAGTGAGTGGTCTTTTCGGCGCAGATCACAACTTAATGATGGTCTTTTCTCCAATGGAGTTTTTCCCCTCGTGGTCATCTCATCCATTCTCTAAATCTTGGTTTTCCAACAAATGTCCTAAGGGTGTTCAAAACGAGAATGTGGCATATCGCAATTGGCTTGTATCCAAATCCCAAGGTTCATTTTCTGTCTACACCAAAGCTCGCAACAATTGATTAATAATTGTACAATTGTTGCGAGCTTTGGTGTAGTATATTTTAGTCTGTTCAAAGTATATTTTGAACAGACTAAGAGTAGGAAACTTGCTTCTTGTCCAAACGGTAGTCGCACGTTCTAGTCTCTTGCCGAAGCTACTGGCCGCTACTTTTGCCCATCTATACTCGCTCACCTCTGTTAAAACCTAATGTTTCTATTGCCACCTCAGCTAAAGAAAAAGCTGCTGCTTGCATCCTACTTTTCTTCTAACTCTTGTATTGGCAACGTTTTTAAACCACTTCTTACCATTCCCAGTACACTCCAATCAATGCCTCCTCTTGTCTTCCGTCAAAAAGAATTTTCACAACCTTGATGCCAAGAAAGCAACAGGTGCTGATGGTATTTCTCCACTTTTTTCTCAAAATCTGTGCTGTTAAGCTTATTCCTGTTGTGTCGCTTTTTTTTACACTTTCTTATTCCATAGGAGTTTTTCCTTCTGCTTGGAAATTTGCTCATATCCAAACAGTTCCTAAAAAAGGTGAAAAATTCCTCCCATCCAATTATCTATTCTATTGCACTTACTTCTACTCTTTCTAAATAATTGAGAAATCTATTAGCCACCAACTCCTAAAAACTATCTAGAAACCTTCCTCCTGATCATCGATCCGCTAGTGATATACTGGCTTATGTTATCCATCTATGGACAAATTCAATGGAAAAGTATGCTGAAACGCAAGCAGTTATTCTTGACATTTCAAAGGATTTTGATCGAGTTTTGCATAAAGGTCTAAATAAGCTTCCACCTTATGGATCACAGACCGTTTTCTTCAGTAATGGGCATCCAGTTTTCTCTCTGACCGCTCACTGTGGGTGATTACATTCAACTTGTGTTTTTTAACTTCTCCATTAATGTTGATGTTTCCCCAAAGTTCAGTTCTTTCTCTCACTCTTTTCCTCCTGTATATTTTCCTCCTTCTTTCATTGACTGGAAATCCTATCCATAGTTTTGCTGATGATAGCACATTGCATTCCACCTTCCAGTATGAAAAACCTTGCCCTAAAAAACAGCTTCAATTCGTTGAATATCTGCTACCAATTCGTTAAATGCTGAAAGGTAATCCTTCAATGGGCAAAGATATATTAGTTAATTTCAATTCTTCTAAAACTCAGTCTGTCCTATATCTCGCAAAAAGGATTTTTCTGTTCCTATATTGATCTTCAATAACACTCAGATTTCTAGACGAAATCAGATATCTCTATTAGGGATTACCCGTCTTATAATCACTCTTGGAATAAGCACATTAGAAACATTGCTTCCTCTGCACCTAAAACTCTGGGCTAACCTTTCGCTCTTGGCATTGTCTTTGTTCTAAACAGCTACTCACTCCGTACAAGTGCCAAATCAACCCTACCATGGAATATTGTTCCCACACCTGGGGCGGTGATCCCATAACCTCTCTCAGACTACTAGACTCCATTCAAAAGGCGGCAGTTAGGTTAATTAATGACCCATCTCTTACAGTCTTTCCACTCTCTGTCTCATAGACGTTCTGTTTTTGCTGAATGCCTGTTCAATAGATACTTCCATGGCACCGTTCTTCTGAATTAGGATCTATAATTCCCTCTTTCTCTTCCAAACCAGTCCGAACACATGCCGCAACCAGTAAGCATCCTTTTACTGTCGAACTTCAGTTCACAGAACCAACTTTTCTTCTTTATCGTTAACCCCTTCAACTTCGGTTTTCAGGAAAAACCTCCCTCCACACGTATTTCCTAAAAATTACAATTTACAAAAATTCAAGTATTGTACCAACAAATATCTACATTCAACTTCTCAACCTTCAATCCACGCTCGGTAGCAATTATTACTATTAGCATTAGTAGTTGCACGTAATGCAAGAAAGCAAGCTTGTGCAGCAGCAGCCAAAAAAATCCCATGTCACCTATGCATTCGCTGTAAAAGTTTGTCCAGTTCTTCCTTGAATTTATTTAAGCTATCAACTTCCACAACGTCAGATGGAAATTTGTTCTAGCAATCAACCATTCTCTGGCTAAACGCAAATTTCCGCACATCTATTTTGCAACTGTCTTTCCTCAATTTGAATTTATATTCCATCAAGAAAGAGCGTAATCTGAGCAAAAGGAAGAATCCCATCAGCATTGAGTTTGCTCAAACCATTCAATGCTTTAAACACTTCACTCAGATGACCTCGCAGGTGCCTAGTCTCCAGGTGCTGCAATTTGCAGTACAGAAACCTTTCTTGCTAAGATAACCCCTCTTTGTTCCGCTTACCAATTTCGTTGCCCTTCTCTGTACTCGTTCCAGTAACTCCACATCCTTCCTAAAATGAGGCCTCCAGACCTGTACGCAGTACTCAAGGTGTGGCCTTGCCATTGCTTTATACAAAGGAATAATCACCTTCTTGTTCCTACTAGTAAAGTTCCTGTATATTATTGACAACATCCCATGAGCTGCTCTGGCAGCCTGTCTGCACTGCTTTGAAAACTTCATATCTGACTGCACAATTACCCTCCCCCGGATCTTTTTCATTCTCCACTATCCTGAGCATAGTACCGCACTGTTGGTATGTTACTCTGGGGTTACTGCTACCCATATGCAGTACTTTTCATTTGTCAATGTCAATGTTAAAATATTGCCACTTCTCAGTCCAAAGGCCCAAATTTTCTAAATCCTGTTGCAGTAGCATACTGTCACTAATAATCCTGCCGACCTTTATATCATCTGCAAACTTGGACATTAAGCCTGATATATCTTCATCAATATCGTTGATAAATAAACAAAACAACAATGGGTCCAACACCGACCCTGGGAAACTCCACTATCAACGTTACTCCACGAAGAGAAATATCCATTGATTACCACTTTGTCTTCTCCCACTCAACCGTCCGTTTATCCATAGCAGCAATTTTCCCTTAATGCCATACTGCTCCAATTTGTACAGCAGTCTTTTATGTGCATCAGTATCAAAAGCTTTCCTGAAATCCAAGTGTATCATATCAAAATTGTTTTTTTGTTTCCAGTTCTTTTGTGATCACATCATAGTATCCAATCAAATATTGTTTTACTGGTCAGACAAAATTTCCCCTTAACAAACCCATGCTGTGTCTGAACTATAACTGCAGTATATGTAGATTCTAATACCTTTCGTGTTGGGTTTTTCATAAAAAATAAGACAAAAAGACTACGGTACAGGTATTTTTAAAGACTTGAAAAAAATAATTGAATTCCAATAATGAGGAATACTATCTTGTGGCACAAATAAACTACAGTGTAAAAGCTGAATATATAAATATTAAATTTTCGTTCATAATCACTATGGCCATTATAGTTTACAATTTTATTGAGCTTTTCTTTTACAATCGTATATCAGTCACCAACGTTGATAGTTGGAAATGGCTGGCAATGTGCGTATGACTGGCTGTCTACATCAACCACAAGACTACAATCGATCCAGAGGCAAATACAACTTACTGTACCGTATCTTGACGATCAATTATGTCACTCATCCTACAGAACAATAAAAACATTTCATATTTCGCGTTTTGTCATCTGGTAATGACAAAAGAAAGCGAGTCCAGTCTTCTTATTAGGTTTAAGTTAAATATGCTTTATTTTTTTAATTTATTTTAACTGATATTAAATAAACCGAAATAAAACTGGCACCATCACTGGAGGTGATATTGCCTATTATTTCCTGCTAATAGGGACAATTATCATTTCGGAAGATCAATGTTCCATTGAATGCTATTAGTATTTTCTTTTCCAACCTAGATTTCTCTGAAATAATATTCTAAACTTTGGATTTATGGATCTGTTGAATATTGTACACTCTCAGGATAAAGGGTAGGTTTTCCATGTACCATGAGGCCTTGAACCAGATAACTACATAATTTCAAAATAGCTTTATAACAGAAGTGGTTCATTGACAGAAAGACGCTCAGATCTGCGGGACATTCAATAATCTTCATATGTGAAATACGATGGCCTAGAATACCAGTTTTCTTCTCTTGCTTGCAAAAACTATATTTCCTATTCAGAATTAGTCAGGTCTACTTTCGATTTTGAAAATTATCAGTGAAACACCATATATCTTGTGATCATTGCGATTGGTATAGTGGTTATAATCATTATCCTGCCCTACCCTGTTGAACAGATCTGGGTTTTAGTCTCACCTATATAGAACAAACTTTTATTGACCTTTATTTTTTGACTACGTGATCAACTTGGTGATTCTTGGCCGTTTTTTTTTTTTTTTTATGTCCAGCAAACAGGAAAACCTGCCAGAGAACATAAGAAATTCAACGAGATAACATAATGATACCTCGTGACCTTAGCTGTCTTGACTTGAAATTAACCAACCGTGGCCTTGTGATAAGTCCAGTTTCTTAAAGGGTTGAGCTCTATTCCGCAAATATCTAATCATGATTTCAGGGACGGAGGTATTATAACAACGACTGATCGTTCCATGATATTTATACTATACAGAGTAATCTAAACCTCCTTCGACCATATGTGGCCGTCCAGAGTAAAAGCTGAAATTTTATTTTATTATTTATTAGGTAAACTGCGATTTCAAATTTCCATAACAGCAAAACCTTCAGAATCTGCTTTAGCTGTAAGCGTCATTCATGCTTAAACAGCCAATCACCTTCTCTGTTAATTTGTTCTCCAAAGTTGCAACTGACTGCTTACAAAAGATAGATATTTTCAAAATATTGAACTCATCTTAGTATCTATTTATTATCCTAACAGATTAAGCTAAATTGTATCGATTTAAATTCATTCATTTAAGTTAATATTTATTAGTTGTCAATTGTAAAAATTTTCTTGCTCACAGCAAAAATTGAAACCCTCAAAGAAGGGTAAACCTTTATATAAACATACCATATAAACTTTATTGTTTATTTTATGTTTCATATGCTATAAAGGAATAAACTGTTAATTTTCAGATTGGTGCTGTACATATGATGCGTTAATGCTTTTGTAATAGTTATCAATTAAATATTATACGCACATTGTTTTTCTTAGAGCATGATCCTATTTATTTTTGGATCCTCGTTTTTTGCTGGTGTATTTATAATTTTCATGGAAGGCTTTTCAGGCATTAAGTCCTAATGGTGCTGACTAGCAATGGTGTGCTAGCAGTAGCTAGCATTAAAAATAATAACATTATTATAATTAATGATAAATCCTAATTTTACTAGTTAAATACTAAATTTTTAATTTGTATGATCTTATAGCTAAAGAACATGCTGAAGAAACAATAATAAAGGAATACAATAGGGTTAGGGAGGAAATTAAAAAATTACATACATCCACATGGCCATTTCTCCGATACCTAGCCAGGGGCTTTGGACTGACAGATAGCCATACGAAATGAATGTCTCATGCATACCCGTTTCTGTAGTCCCAATAACTGTTTTACTATTATTAATTAACTATTTTAAATTTTGGTGTCTCCCATTTAAATTTTGATATGTGACCGAAATTTTACGTTTGGTACTTACAGTAAACTGGGATTGGAACCCAAAGCCCTTCCAGACCATTGATATATACACTGCCCTACCATTAATATCCGGACACCTGCCTTCAGATAAAAAAAAAGAGCTTTTATTGTGTCGTTTAATATTTTGTGCTGAAGCCTTTTGCTTTTATGACGGCCTTCAATCTTCGCGGCATACTCTCAACCAGCTTTTATAAATGTCATGTGATATGTTCCTCCACTCGGCCTTTAACGCAGCCACCAGTTTGGCCTTGTTCTTTGGGCGATCTCGACGTGTACGTAACCGACGATCCAATACATCCCAAAGATGTTCGATATGGTTCAAATCAGCACTCTGGGCTGGCTACGCCAACTGTTCCACACCCATGTCCTCAAACCACTCTGTTATGACCCGAGCAGTATGGCATGGCGCGTTGTCTTGCTGATACAGGTATGGGCCTTCCCCGAAGTATTGCCATAATGTTGGAAGTACATAATTGTCCAGGTTGTCCTGGTATTGCACAGCATTCATGGTTTTGTCGATAACGACTAATGGGCCCAAGTCAAACCATGAAAGGAGCCCCATACCAGGATACAATCAGGAAGGAACTGTTCCCCTGGCATTCGCCACACATCCAGGAACGGCCATCAGACTGGTAGTGCGAATCTCGACTCGTCTGTCCACAGGATTTTTTTCCACTGCTCTACAGTCCAGGATTCTCGCTCCTTACACCATGATAATCGGCATCTAGCATTTGTTGAGGTGATCAATTCTGTTGACTTGTTGAAGTAATTCTGTTGACTTGTTGAAGTAATTCTGTTGAACGTGTCATCTTAAGATGTATGTCCACTTTTGGAATTGTCTGTTTGAAGCCCTGTGTGCATGTTTATAGCAGGTTCTGTGACGTGTTGTATCCATGGAGGGGTGTCCGGATATTAATGGTAGGACAGTGTATATATATATATATATCAATGGTCTGGAATCTCAATTAAAATGCTTTTTATGAGCAAAAATAGTGTAAATAATATATATTACTGCAAAAATGCCACGTCAACTTTTTTACTCACCATCATTTTTCTTTTTTTTTCTTTTAATTTTTGAATAGACTGTAGCCAAGCGGTCAATGTGCCAGAAGTTACCCGTACCGCGTATTCGAAACCAGATGATACCACAGAATGCGTGCAAAATACGATAATATCGTTAGCTTTTTTT